>NC_138748.1:21390662-22018323 GCF_965113315.1 Podarcis vaucheri | reverse complement strand
ATGGCATTTGCCACATCCCTGCAGCCATATTTACCTGCCAGAATTGAAGTCACAATCAAAACAACAACAGGCCCCTGCCTCCCACATAAGCAGAGTTCTACCAATAAAAGCTGAAGGGTGCCAGCAGCAACCACACACAGGGTTGCCGCCGCCAGGATTTTTTGCACCCAGCGCACTGCATGCCAACTTGGCCATCCACCCCACTCACAAAGGACGGCACAAATTTGCATAAAAATCCCATACACTTTGCACCGCGTGTATCCTTCCAGCACAATGCATGCTCCTCCCTCAGTCCCCCAACATTCCCCGTGCTGCATGGGGGAGGTCTGCAGGGGGCTTTCACTCACGTCTGCTTGAACTCAAGCAGCCTCCTCTGCACAACTGAGGACCCACCTGAGCAGCCCTGCCATTTCCCTCTGATGGAGGGCAGAGCTGGGTGTCCCACGTGGCTTGACCTGTGCCACCCTCTAGCTTGCTTGCTGCCCCAGGAGCAATGGAGGATGCTATCTTAGGGTTTCAATCAGCGAAAATCCAGACTGAAAAGTTGTTGAGCTTTTTTGGCAAATTTGCAAAAAGAAGAAGAAGTTTTTGAGCTATTTCTAAGAAAAATTGCCAAAAACAACATCATAAGTCTGGATTTTCCTGGACATTTTTTCAGTTTTCGCCCGGACACTGCTTCCAGCTGAAGTATTCCAGATATGTCCAGGAACTTCCAGATGTATGGCAACCCTATGCTATCCCATCACCAGTGTTGTAGTAAGAGTCACCTGCCATCAGTGTTAGAATGGCTTCTTAAACCAGAGATACAGTCACCAAAACAGAATGCCTAGTTGCCCATTTTGGGACGGACAGCTAGAATGTCATATTTTGCAATATGACTTTTTGGTTGCTGAAATTCATACTGATTGTGCAGATAAACGATAACAGATAGAATCCTGCTGGATGTGCTACTAGTGTGTGAAAACAGTCAAGGTCCAAGGATCCCCAGGCATGCACCTCTGGATGGAGCCTGGGCATCTTCACTTGGTTGCAAGTGGCCAATAGCCAGGTTCAAAATGCGCCTGGTAAATTTCAAACACTGCCTGCTAGTCCATTGAACATACAGCAAAGGGCACAGGTAGAGCACCATCTTGTCCTTTGCCTCAGGCAACAAAATATATTAGGCTCAGCCCAGGTTTTCTCTGCTGCATCACCCCTTAAGGGTGATGGGTAGGTGGGTGACAGTCCATTGATGTCCCACTGCGCTTGAACACATTTCTTTTTAAACAAGCCTTTTAAACAAGACTTTGCTTTTGTTGTTGCTTTATGTATGTGTGTATTGTCAGCTCTGCCTTGCTACTCTTTGGTTCTTCAGTGCTGCTTTTACCATCTGGGTTGTTTGGGGTGACTTGTTTTAATTGCGGGTGGCGCTGTGGGTTAAACCAAAGAGCCTAGGGCTTGCCAATCAGAAGGTCGGCGGTTCGAATCCCCGTGACGGGGTGAGCTCCCGTTGCTCCGTCCCTGCTCCTGCCAACCTAGCAGTTCGAAAGCACATCAAAGTGCAAGTAGATAAATAGGTACCGCTCCAGCGGGAAGGTAAACGGCGTTTCCGTGCGTTGCTCTGGTTCACCAGAAGCGGCTTAGTCATGCTGGCTACATGACCCGGAAGCTGTACACCGGCTCCCTCGGCCAATAAAGCAAGATGAGCGCCGCAACCCCAGAGTCGGTCACGACTGGACCTAATGGTCAGGGGTCCCTTTACCTTTACCTTCGCTTTATGTTTGTGCTTGTTTTTAATACTTGGTTGGTGGAAATTAAATTTTAAAATACACACAGACTTGGGGTAAAAGTTTTAATCACACTGTATTGTGCGATATGGATGCGTGTTCATTCCACCTATTTAGAGGGTAAGCCCAGTGGCGTAGCGTGGGGGGTGCCAGGGGTGCCGGCCGCACCGGGCGCAACATTTGGGGGGGCGCGTTTGGCCGGCCCTCCTCGAGGAAGCAGGAACCCCACTGCCCTCGGACCTCCTCCGAAGCCTGGCGGTGGGGCAGAGAGACCTTCTCCCTGCGCCAGCCTTCGGAAGGCTGTCCTGAAGACTTGTGGTGGGAGCAGTGGCGTAGCGTGGGGGGTGCAGGGGGGCCTGCTGCACCTGGCGCAACATCGGGGGGCGCGGAAGAGACTCGAGTGCTAAAATCCATGGGTTAGGGGGCGCAAATTACTTGCCTTGCCCCGGGTTAGGGGGCGCAAATTACTTGCCTTGTCCCGGGTGCTGAGAACCCACGCTATACCACTGGGTAAGCCAAATCCCTGGGCCAGCAGTGGAGAAGCATAGCCAACACCACATCTTCACCTCTGCCGCTAGCACTGGCCAGGGTGGAAGATGGGAAGACATGGGAAAAATGCTGTTTCACTGCATCAGCTCCCAGACTGGCCCACATTGAGTCTGTTGCTATAACATGATGGCCGCAGGGCCTGCTAAGGATCCATCAGATTGCCTCTCCCCTGAATTTCTCCTCCTTGGAAGATTTCCACGGGCTGTCACCCACCTGCCATTTGAGCAGGCATGTTCAGAGTGTTCCTGAATGAAGGAACTCCCTCCTGCAAAGCTGGGAGTCAGAGGAACCAGGCAGGTCTGGGGGGGAGAACATCTCCACCTCATCCAAACCCCCTCCAGCACGACAGATTGGCGGTTTAAACTGTTCTGCCCTGCAGCATCAACACACTATGTGCCAACACATCTCCTGATGTTTATGAGGGTACGCATGAGGCATGTCAGAAAAGTGAAATGTATAGCTCAAATGGGCACTAACCCAAATAGCCCAATCGACGCCATCTCTGTTTTTTTCTATTCAGATTTTTTTTCTTCTTCTCAGAAGAGTGAAAGACATCATCACATTCCACAACACCAAGCTGCAATTCTTACACAATTTGAGGCCAAAAAACCCCCCAGCCAACTTCAAATCAGAACTTCTCTTTATCATGAAAGCTTCCTCTGATTACTCAACATCCAGTATTTGTAGTTCAGAAACATTTCCTTTCCCTTTATTTCGGTCAGTCAAATCAAGTTACATGTAATTCGTTCTGCCAAGAAGTGCTTGGCTCAGCTATGTTGCGTAAAAATACCAACAACATTTCAGAACTGCCAAACAACTATGCTTTTCTGAAACCACCAGCCAAGACGTAATGTGGAATGAAACAAAATATAAGCACATTTCTTCATAAAAAACATTACATGTACATGTGTGCAAGAGTCACAGGAGATTGCTAGCAGCTGAACACATTTAAAGCACTACTTAACCCTACATCTTTTGAAGATCACATGAAGCCTCTGTTAATTGGGTTTCAATAGACATGAAGTGTGTGTGTGACTGTACTACAAAATGCGATTAAACGTAATTGCTAGTTATCACTTTTGAGACACTCTGAAAAGACTTAAAAGCAACACTTCAATTATTTGTTATTAAGCACATACTTTTATATTCCTGTGCTACTGTTTAAAAACAAATGTTCAGCTCTTTCGTTCACATTCAGATCCCTAGCAATGAACTTACCCATATTGCAGAGTGAAGAAAAGCTACCAGCTATGCTACCTGGCTAATAAGATTCTGAATATTTCCAAGTCATGCCATTCTTCCTTTTTTTACACTGGATTGAATTATTCTTATTATTCTTAAAACTTGCTCCCCTTAGTGAAATATAGGACGGGCATCTTCCATTAAGGTAAGCAGCATAGCATTGCAGGAATCGCCTGAGGTTAGAATCTTCTGTGGTTAAAAGCCATTTTCTTGCTGTTCAGATCTGAGTGAGCCAGTTGGTGAAGCAGATGTTGCTTCCTAGCCCTGAAGATTGATTGGTACCTTTTGCAGCAGCTCCTGCTGCTGGTCCTTTGGCGCTTCAGAACATAGGAAGCTGACTTACATCAAATCAGACCATTGTTTCATCTCTCAGCCCCGCCAGGGACAAAACCTTAAACTTTAGCTCAGCATCTAAGCTGCAACCCTTCCATTTGGTAATAACCCAGCTCAATCGGTAGGGCATGAGACTCTTACTCTCAGGGTTGTGGGTTCGAGCCGCACACTGGGCAAAAGATTTCCGCAGTGTAGAGGGTTGGAATAGGTGACCCTTGTGATCCTTTTCCAACTCTATAATTCTATGCCGAGTGCTACAAATTAGTTACAGTTGTTAATATTTTGAATCTCACACTATATGGGCTTGGTTTTGTAGGCAATTTGCTGTAAGAGTTTAGAGGGTGATTCTGACAGTTCCTGTAGTTGTGCAAGGGTTAACAGTCTGTTTTCTACATTTGCTGCCAGCATTTATAGTAAATCTAATCAGCACACATAATTTGACCCTAATTCTGATCATTGAAAAGTAATTAATGTGAACTACAGTTGCGTTAATTAAAACAGTAATGAACAGCCAAAGAGAGGTACTTGCAGTCCAGGTGAAACTTTCATAAGAATTTTTATTTACCAACATAAGGCTTAAAGAAAACAAGGACAAAAAATTCCTCCCATTTGAAGCCTGAATTTCAGACAGCCACTGAAATCATTGTTTAAACAGCACCCATATTTCCTCTACCAAATGAAACCTTTTCTATATTGTTAGCAACACAGGAAGCTACCGGTTATCATCAGGTACTGTGCCTGGAGTATTGTGACCATTTATTGTGGCCAGCAAACTTTCTGGCAACAAACCTAAGATGGTACAAAGCTTTCAAAGGATTGCTGCAGTTTAAAAATACAGAAACGTAAGCAGGCGAGAACAGCCTACTTCCAATTCCAGCATGTCATTTGCTTGGTGATCTAAATGGTTAGCTGTCTGTTTTAGACAAGTGTTTAAGAGATACTTGCTTTCATCATATGCTTGAGGATGCAAGTAGCGACTGTCATACAAGGGGCTCATAAGCTGCTTTCGTTCAAATCTTGCTTTCCGTAGCTGTTTGACTGAGTAGAAGGTTTCCCCCCATACTAACAGCTGTTTGTGTTAATCCATCAACCAGCCATGCAATGCTTTTTCCCTGACCAGAACACAATTCAAATGCTCCACAGAGATATCACTCACATCTGAAAATGGAAGAAGTTGCAAACCCAGAGGTTTCTGAAGCACAAAAGGATTGCTATGGGGGTGAGTTCTAAAAGGCACACTGTTTTGTTTCTTTGATTTGTTAGTGATATCTTTTGGAGAGGCTGCTCTTCGTGCTGGTTTATTTCTATTCTAGCGTGGTTTAATTGTGATAGTAGTGGCTTTGGTCCAAATATCTATCTTAGTGGAAGGAGGAATTTTTGTTCCCCATTCTCAATTCCCCCCAAGCTGCAATTCCAGAGGGCAAAAGGGAAATTTGAAAGTACTCCTTTAAGAAAAAGCCAAGCAGCTTCAATTTGCGCAAATTGGTATTTGGATCCAAGGCAACATATTTGGTGATCAACTCGTTTTAATTTGTCTGTTGTGAGCTGCCACGTAAGCCAGCAGAGGTGGGATATACATGTTTTACATGAATAATACAAGGAAAAGTATAAGCTCACATATGGATGTATGGGTGACTATTTTGCCATAAAGTAAGGTGTGGGGTTATGCCTACATGTGCATGCCAGAAGCGAGAGAGAAAATCAGTTACAGATAGGTAGCCGTGTTGGTCTGCCATAGTCAAAAAAAAAAAAATTCCTTCCAGTAGCACCTTAAAGACCAACTAAGTTAGTTCTTGGTATGAGCTTTCGTGTGCATGCACACTTCTTCAGATACACTGAAACAGAAGTTGCCAGATCCTTCTATATAGAGAGAAGGTGGGGAGGGGTATTACTCAGAAGGGTGGTGGGAATGGGAGATAGGCAGATAGCTGAGATGAGCCTGTTGACGACTCTTAACGACTGCAATAGGTCTTACAGGAAAAGGCAAGGGGTGAGAAGGTGAAAAATGGCTAAGTCATGTATAATCAGGTACATGTGAGGGGGGAAACCTTCAGGAAGTATCTATCCTTTCCTAAAGCCATACCTTTTTGTCAATGTGAATTCCCTCCTCTCCTCTGGTTTTATGACACTATAAATCATGAATGAATGGCTGCAGAAGGTCTGGCAGAATGGAGAACTGGGATTGCCTTCTGATAACATTTTCAAAAAGGGAAGGAACACCAAGGGAGCATCACAAAACCCTGAGGATATACTTGATGTGAGGGGTTTTCTTTATCCTACTTACACAAAATTTCCACAAGGTTTCAGACTGCTCTACAACCTTTTCAAGACATCCTAGAAATCTATCAGCGCCCCATTACCACCAGCATTGCAAAGCTTATGCTGATCCTTAATGTAGCCATAACTGATTCTTGGAAATTAAACTTCTGAAGTACAGTAGCAACAATTAGCAAGTCAATGCCCTCCCGCCCCCCCAAGTCAGAGGTGGAAAACTATTTTTCAGCCAGAGGGCTGCATTCTGTTTTTGCCAGCCTTCTGGGGGCTACATGCCAGTGGAGGGTGGAGCCAGAGGCAAAAGTGAAGACAGCAATGTATGTACATTTTTACCTTTCTACAGAAAGCTAATGTACTCACACACTCTAGCCTCCATCCAGGCATTATCAGAATTCAGTAACACATCACAGCCAGGCAAAGACTCCAATAATAATTCTTATTCTTCTTCTTGTTATTTATTACTTATATGCCGCCCGCCCATGTGACTGGGTGGCTTCCAGCAAACTACAGAACCACAGTAAAACATCACACATTGAGAACTTCCCTAAACAGGGCTGCCTTCAGATGTCTTCTAAAAGCCAGATAGTTGTTTATTTCCTTGACATCTGAAGGGAGGGCGTTCCACAGGGCGGGTGCCACTACTGAGAAGGCCCTCTGCCTGGTCCCCTGTAACCTCACTTCTCGCAATGAGGGAAATGCCAGAAGGCCCTCAGAGCTGGACCTCAGTGTTTGGGCTGAAAGAGGATGCAAAGTAGTAGACAGTCCCCAGGGCAAGATAGAGGGGCTTCAAAAAGCCACATCTGGTGGCTGGTCTGAGGTTCTCCACCCTTGTCCTAACACCACCAGCTTCTTAGCCCTGAATATGGGTTAGTACTTTTTGTGACCCAGCTGTCATGAGCCACACTGGAGCGCCCTTAAAATAGGCCTGAACAGAATCCTGTTTCTCAAAGATATGAAGTAAATGTCTCTTCTACCCATGGCTGGCTTATACAGCATTCTTTGTCTGATCATTAGATACTCCCTTTTCTGTGGCAAATACCGTATTTTTTGCTCTATAAGACTCACTTTTTCCCTCCTAAAAAGTAAGGGGAAATGTGTGTGCGTCTTATGGAGCGAATGCAGGCTGCACGGCCATCCCAGAAGCCAGAGCAGCAAGAGAAGCTGTTCTGGCTTCTGAAATTCAGAATTTATTTTTTTCTTGTTTTCCTCCTCCAAAAACTAGGTGCGTCTTGTGGTCTGGTGCATCTTATAGAGTGAAAAATACGGTAACTAATAGAAATCTGCATGTTCATTAACAGAGGTTCTCTCCATGGGATCATTAGATAACAGCCACCATTTCTTACTTAGAACTCAGTAAGATATTTCCCTCCAAACTTTCCATTACATTATTAATTTCCAAACTGGCTGAAAAACATTAGGATCCATAATTGCAAAGCTGTTCTGCTGTCTGTCTGTTTGTGTCACCAGTTTCCAGAAAAAAATACTAATAAAGTAAGTGTGCCATTATATTACTTTGCATTTTATCCCGAAATTGAAATGCGCTGTACCTAATTATTGCAAAACATTGAATGGGTACTTTTGTTATTAAATGCCAATACAGGGAAACATCACTCTCACTGTAATGTGCCTGCAAAGCCCAAAGCAGCATTAAAATCAAAGGAATAGCCATCTTTCATGCCTTTCTAGATATTAAAGACCGAGTATTGTGTTAAAGTTATTTACATATTTTAATGGCTTTGTTTCCTGCAGATCATGTCCAAGGGTAAGTGAAGAAACATGCTGCTGTTCTGTAGCAGGCTTCTTTGAGAGAAAAGGAAGCTGGTTACTGGATCCAGAACGATGTTTCACACCTATGATGCTTTGAAAGTGCCCACAGGAAGCTGTTTAGGCTCTGCATGCAATTACTACCCAACATTTCACAGACAAAAATAGGGTTTGTGAAATATTTGCAACACCCCTTTCCACATACTAAGATCAAGACCAAATTTAGAAGCAGGGCAAAGTTGCCCAAAGTTGACTCACAAGCTAGCAAAGGTGCCAGGTTAATGGGTTACCTAAACTATCCTAGTCAATAAGTGGAATAAAATCGTGCAAGCAATTCATATTCCTTTCTAAAGCTGGTTACCTTGGAACTGAACTGCATGGCCAGCATTGTGTTTTTATTATCGTTCCTAAGGAAATTTACAGCATTCAGCAAAGGCATACGGTAAATGATTTGTTGTTTTTTCTCTCAAACATCATGAGATCAGGAAGAAACAGGGTTATATATTTAGGACATTTATATCCTGCTCTTCTTCTATTGTGGAATGCAAGGTGGAGCACATGAGGTTCCCAAGTGGTCTCCCAGACCTGCTTAGCTTCATTATCTGCCTCAGCTCATGTGCTGGGAGAAATGGGTTGCAAATGCAATCAAGTTTAAGGTAATCCAAACAGAGAAAGTACTGTGAACACTCCTTGCCCATGCACTGCTTGGCCCATGGTCAAGCCTATCCCCAATACCCCATCCATTAAGCCTGGCATGCACTGGCTTCTAAAGCAAGCTGTGTTGTAAAAATCCATTCATTTAAGCAAAAGGGAAACTGTGCAGATGGCTTGACAGTAACACATGAACGTGTCTGCAATTTAGGTAGAAGCATTTTTGCAGGTTGAGCTTCCAAAGTAATTACACTTACCACCAAACAAGTGGGAGGACTCAGGCTTGGCAACAACTCAAGCTGGAATCTGACTGATTCACACACACACACACACACCCTGAGAGGAAACTAGTTCCGTAGAGGAAGATGAATTTATATGAACTTCAAAAAGACCCAGAGTTGAAACAGACTTCTATTAGCATCCCACTGAACGCAAATATTGGATACGCAAAATTATCGTGTGGTTGGGAATACAATGTATGCACTATTTATGTATTTTGGTGTCTTGTTTGAGCAGGGGAAAAAAGCAAAGCTAAACAACCCCCACCCCAAAAAAGAAACCCCACCCACAACTACAACGTTTTTTAAAAGTACATACCGAGATAAATATCATATAACACGGGCCTATACAGAACCCTCAGTGGTTTGGAACCAGCTATTGAAGGGATTTTCTAATTCTCTTAAGGCCAGATCTATAGTACATTAAAGACACAACTGTCACCAAGAGCAAAACACCTCCCTCTTAGCAGCCAAGACCATTTATTTCTGCCCAACATCCTTCTAACTTCCCCCAGCCATGGACCAGAAGGAGGATCTTCCATGGATTTAGCTGTATAAACCTAGATCAGATCACACACAAACAGCTGGGGGTGGGGGCAGAGGAGTTATAAGAGAAAGGGAGAGAGAAAGAATGAGAGAGAAAGAGATTATCACTGTTTAACAAACACTGGAGAAGTAGAAAGAATGAGAATATCACTGTTTAACAAACACTTGACCATGGTTCTATTAAAAGGCTGTCACCTCACAAAACGAATGTAAAACTTGACATACGCACACACAAATTGCCTCAGTTATAATCATATAAACGTAATCCTTCATCCTATAGTGTTTCCCAAACTTGGGTCTCCAGCTGTTTACAATTCCCATCATCCCTGACCACTGGTCCTGCTAGATAGGGATGATGGGAGTTGTAGTCTAAAAACAGCTGGAGATCCAACTATGGGAAACTTTGCTATAGAGGAAGGGCCTCCATGACAGAGCATTTGATTTCTACGCACCTTATTCCAGATTCAATCGCCATAGGGTCTAGCATGTTCCCTCTGGAGAACTGCAGCCAGTCAGTATGGGCAGTACAGTGGTACCTCGGGTTACATACGCTTCAGGTTACACACTCCGCTAACCCAGAAATAGTGCTTCAGGTTAAGAACTTTGCTTCAGGATAAGAACAGAAATCTTGCTCCAGCGGCGCATCGGCAGAGGGAAGCCCCACTAGCTAAAATGGTGCTTCAGGTTAAGAACAGTTTCAGGTTAAGAACGGACCTCCGGAACGAATTAAGTACTTAACCTGAGGTACCACTGTACTGAGAGAGATGGGCCAATGGGCTAACTCAGTAAAAGGCAGCTCCCTGTATTCCGACAACCTCCACCTGCTTCCTGCTATGGTGGAGCAGGAAGGGCAAGGGATGCAAATGCAGCGTTCGCTGTGTCCCCATAATGACTCCCAACGTAAAACCAAAGCAGTCTCAGGGAGCCCTTACTGACTAGCGTGGGGCAGAGGGACTAGAGATGTGAGCACCCCCCTGCTCAAAAAATGACCACAGTGGAAGGAGAGAAATGGTTTCTTTCCCCCACCTGCCTAGACTTCACATCTCTAAGAGAAAAATTCCTTGATCGTTTCCCCCTCAAACATTAGGGTATGTTTCCCTGAAGAGCTGCTGGAAATGAGCTGCTTATAGAAAAGTTGCACAGCTCTCTCATGCTTTGTTTTGGCAGACAGGGTTAAGCTGGTACGGCAATAATAGTTTGCCGATAGTTCTGCTTAAGATGGATAGTTTCTGTTCAACTATAATCCTAACCCCAGTTTCCTGAGCTTCCAGGGTGGGCCAGCAGGATATAAATAGCCAAAATAAATAGCCTGCTAAGTATATAGACAGAAGATTAATTCTACACTTAATTCAAGAAGCAGTACATGCTAACGTTTTCCCGTAAAAGGTGTTGCATTTCTACATGTAAGATTTGACCGCTGCAAAAGACACACTTTTGTACACGCTGAAAGATCAAGGAGGAAGGCAATTGCCATTATATGCCAATCCCTATCTGTAATCTACCAGTCAAGTTCAAAGGTGACACCCCATAAGGGGGAAAAAAACTTCTCTATTTTAATGGCGAAGACAAAGGCTTTGCTGGCGATGGATCTGCAGAGAGGCAAAAAGGCTGGTATTTATTTCCCCCTCCCCCCACCCCTCAAAAAAAAAGATAAAGGCTCCCTCATACCTCACGGGGATATTGGCACAGGCTGAATACATCCACAAAGGGAAGATTTCTAGCACAGCTGATCTGTATTAGAGCTCCTGTGTTGGAGACAAAGAGCCTGCTTCATCTTGTTGAGCGCTTCGTTCCCCGCGGGCTACGTAACATATCACAGCAGCGCTGTATGTATGTTGCTGACAGGAAGAGAAGGCATTGCTTACACTGTGAGATAGAGTTACTCTTTTAAAATAAAGTATTAATATGTACAGTGGTACCTCGGGTTAAGTAATTCGTTCCGGAGGTGCGTTCTTATCCTGAAACTGTTCTTAACCTGAAGCACCACTTTAGCTAATGGGGCCTCCTGCTGCTGCCGCTGCGCCGCCAGAGCACGATTTCTGATCTCATCCTGAAGCAAAGTTCTTAACCTGAGGTAATATTCCTGGGTTAGCAGAGTCTGTAACCTGAAGCGTATGTAAGCCGAGGTACCACTGTATATAGGAAGCGGCTTCATAGAGAGGGCTGGTCCATCAGTTTAACAATGTGGTTTACACGGATTGCCATCGGCCGTCTGGAGTTTCAGCCAGGGAACTACCTACCTGGAAAAGCCTACCTGGAAATGACTACCTACCTGGAAATGCCAGGGATGGAACCTGGGACCTTCTGCTTCCAAAGGAGATGGTCCACCACTGCTCCAGGGCCCTCCTCCTTAAATCTGGCATCTGCATATAGCTTTAAAATGTCATTGTTCGGTTAAGTGCTACAGTTCTCATCAGTTTGTCTCCCCCCTCCCCCATTTTACCTGTGTCAGACCATTAGGGTCATCTAGATCAGTTTGGCCCACACTGAGTAGAAATACTGGTAGTTCTTCAGGATTCCAAGCAGGGCTCTTTCTCCCAGCCCAACTTGGAGATGCTAGGGATTGAATTTGGGGGCATTCTGCATGTTAGGCAGCCGCTCTTCTACTGAGCAGTGTTAGAAACTCAGATATATAATCTAATCTAATCCATGACAGGTGTGGTGCTGTAATGAGAGCTCGGACCACTGGACTAAGTCCTATGAGACCAGGGTTCAAATCATCACTCAGCCATGAAACTCACTGGGTGACAAAAGTTGGACTATAGTTGAACACTATACTATGGTATTTATACAAATGGCTCATTTAGCCTCCTCTTCCTTTGAGGTCTTCTGATTCAAAGCTCTGCGATGGCATGCAATCAAATCCACCCAAATTTCAACTATGTCAACTCTAGTGAAGCCTGTCAAGTAAGTAACATGCATCTTTAGCTCTACCACCATCACCCCAAGAATGATTGTTGGTTGGAAAAAACACACTTTTTCACACAAGCGAGCCAATTATATGCAGCGATCCATAAGAGGATCTAACTTTAAATTCCGTTCATTCATTGTGCATCACCTGAATGGTTTCTATTTTATGCTTTGGACCACCTAAAGCCTCTTAACCAGGGGTAGGCAACCTAAGACCTGGGGGCCGGATGTGGCCCAATCGCCTTCTCAATCCGGCCCGCGTCCAGTTCAGGAATCAGCATGTTTTTACCTGAGTAGAATGTGTGCTTTTAATTAAAATGCATCTCTAGGTTATTTGTGGAGCATAAGAATTCGTTCATTCCCCCCCCCCCAATATAGATAGATAGATAGATAGATAGATAGATAGATAGATAGATAGTCCGGCCCACCACATGGTCTGAGGGACGGTGGATCAGCCATGGCTGAAAAAGGTTGCTTACCCCTGCTCTTAACTAAGCAGCGCTTTACACCTTGCAGTTTTGAACAGCAACAACTCTTCACAAAGGGTTGCATTCTGGCAAAGGGCTGCCTTTCAACAACAGGAAGGAAGCAAACTGGATCTTTTTCATTTGGCACAAGAACCACCTGAGAGATGCATATGTGTGCAGTGTTTTGCCCTAGTAACGTATCTGCCCAAAGGCCAGCAATTTAATTAACAGACCAAGTTCTATATAGATACTGGGGCTCACTATACAGGGGATCGGTACATTAAGTGACCTTTTTAAAATTAGTATTTAGTTGCAAACTTGAGAGGTGTAAACAAAAAATGGCTTGATACAAAAAAATATTTTTAAAAAAATTCACAGTAAAAATTTGGTATTCAGTAGCACACAATAAAAGGTGTCAATGTGCAATGATTTATTCATAAATGGACGTTACACTCCCCTGGGCAGAACAGCTTGTGAACGGAGACTTTTCCATCAGGACTACTTAAACAATATCAATAGTTCATTTTGTGACATTTCCACATCCTAGTTAAATCAGCATAGCAAAGTAAATTTCCAGAGCCTTAAGGAAGAACTATTCTTTCCCGAGGAATAATTGGCCCAAAAATAATGGCACACAAAACATTAATCTTGGTTGTACCTGAAATATTTGACAAGATGGAGGTAGATAATTAGCGATAATATTCTCACCCCGAAATGTACTCCTGTATCTTTTCAAGAAACTGTAATGAAAGCAATCTTTTTGCAGCAGACTTCTTTAGCAAACTTTCCAAGTTATAATTTATTCACCACCTGAAACAAAACCCCCAATGGAAAAGAAAGCTCCGGGCTTTTGATGCTATACAAAACTTGCACCACAACATTAGGTCAAATGCTGCAGAAGCTGGAAAATGGAGCAGCAGATATTCACTGTTTAGGAAGGTCAGTTTACATGCAAATTTTGATATAAAGCATGCCTCACCAAAAGGGTTCAAGCTTGGTTAAAAGCAATGGCATGGGGCAGAGTCAGGTTGTGGGTTTCGTTAATTTGGAGAACAGTTTACTTTTCAATACTCTTCCATCCGCAAATTCAACATGTGATATGGGAAGGTGGTATGGAATCATGTAACTCAAGTTATTGGGGTTTAGAAAACCAACAAAAATATTTTCAGAGGAGAGGCCATTGTTTGGCGGCAGTGTTTATGCTTTATATGCAGAGGGTCTCTGGTTTAATTTCTAGTAAATCAGCAAGAAGCATGGTTTATTGTATAAAACAATATCAAAACAATGGAAAGTCAAGGTACGCAAACAGATTTTCATATAGGATACAAAATGTTGAATTAATTGCGGATTAAACTGTTTCTTTAGTTCCAGCCCAAGCAGCAATGATTTACGCTAGGTCCCTGCTACTGCCCACTTGCAAAAATCTGGAGCAGACAGATAAAAGGCTAGATGAAATCTATGGGATACTGACAGCTTATAACTAGAAGTACAGTTGGTGGATGTGGCAGTTTGTAGTGTTCCTTCAGTGGGAACCACAATAAAGAGTCAGAGGTTGCTGCAAACATTTTAAGTTCTCATCTTAAAGGCAGTTTACCTGCCCAAGTTCTTGGGCATCCGATGGACATTTCAGATGGCAAGTTGGCTGAGGTTTTTATATGACTAGCTTGGAAGTAACGACACTCACATCATCCAGAGTTTTGAAGGATGCAAATAAGAACGTAACAATGTATAACCCACTCTTAAAATTGTGACGGTTCCAAAGAGATAGCTGCGTTAGTCTTCGGGATCAAAAATAACAAAGTCTTCTGGCACCTTATTGAATAGCTCATTGACTATGGTAGGGTTGCCATACGTCCGGAATTTCCCGGACATAGCTGGGATTCAGCCTTCTGTAACAGTGCCCAGACACTCTCCCAGGTCACAACTCATCGCTGGCCCAGCTCAGCATCCTTCAAGTACTTTTGCCTGGCATATGTCCTTGAATTGTCACAGTGCCTCTTGCTTGTGTGAATGGAGAGATGCAGCTGGGCAGGTTGTTCAGGGTAGAAATCTCCGAAATTAATGTGGTGGGAATAGAGCCTACTGTGCAAAAGATGAAGGCGCATTTGTTGCTCCACCCACTTTTCCTTATGACACTCTCTGCTCCTGGAATGCTGCTCCCAGAAGGAAGGTGTCCTTTGGACAGAAGAAGGTCCCCACCCAACCTAGAACATACAGAGACTCTTTCGTAGAATACCAACATGAATGCTTTTAACTATCTGTAATAGGCTTTGCGTGGTTCCATAATGCATTACATATGTTCAAAGTGATAAGACATATATCACCTCGGTAATCTTTATAACAGCTCTATAGTTACAGTACTTTATTTCTTGAAAGAACTGTATTGAATATTGTTACAGTCTCAGCAGGATCCTCAAGGCAATAAAAAGTATTTCTGTCACATATTGGAGACTGTGGGTTGTCATTCCCCTTGAGGCAGAGAGGCCAGTTCTGATCCAGAAGGTATCTGACCCAAATTCAAAATTTTAGCCTCTTGGTGAGCCATAAAATCAATAAAAAGGGAGGCCTGACATAGCACATACAATCAAGGCAAGGTGCAAAATTGAATAAGGTACACAAGGTGAATAATTCACACAAGGTGAATAAGGTACACCAAGTGGAAACAGAAGTGACAGCTAATGCTGAATATCACTTTTTATTCCAGTTCCTTTGGTGCACAAGGACAGACAACACTTCTCTCATGCAGTCTGTGCATACAGCAATACACACTGGCCATACTGTCATGTATGACATTATTTAGTAGAGCCAGACATCAAGTAGCACTATATGAACTGACTTGCTTAGCTATTAAATACTTACCGTAGGTAATCCAATGAAACATTTGTAGTTTAGGAAATACTGTTGTTTATTAACACATCTGGTAAATTATGTATGTAGGAGAGCTTGTGGGTGATTTTCAAAACTTGACAATTCAGTATGCAAGAAATCTTTCAAACATTTCACCATAGCAGAGTTCTTTAATGTACTGAATGACACTATTCCACATCTATTTTCATCTATCCTTCAATATCCAAAGGATTATGACAGCAGGCTTAGGATTAGGGTATCTTTCTGGCTGTCTGAGTTTGTTGACTTCCCTAGGATATACTGAAAGCCAGTTGCAACCTTTAATTCCCGTGAGCCAGATCAATTGATAAAATTGTGCATTAGTTCTATACCAGTGCCTGCTGCTTATTGTTGAAGGGATTTCCTTACAGTTAACTTGTTTTCCTTCACCCTCCATGTCAGAGAGACGGTATTTAACAAATATATGGAACTATACTCAGCACAAGAAATATGTCGTAAGCATTGCAAACAGAAATTTGACCCCTAACTGCCTCCATTAATTCTTAGTTAACATAGACCTACATTTTCTTTCTTTTTTAAAATTGTGTCAATGTATAATTTAAAATCACAAGTATGATTTTGTATTCCAATGCCATTAAAACCTCTGTAACATGGTTCCTGAAAAGTAAGTTTGGGAATGCTCCAGATTAAAAGTGACAAGTTTTTTTAAAAACTATTTTTGTCATTGAGATCTTGGTGACTGGGGTGTGTGGGTGTGTAAGAAGAGAGTCCAAAAAGCACATTGATATTACCTCACCTAGTGGCTGATGAATTTATCTTCCCCAGTAGACCAAGTCCTTAGTCACTTTCACAGCCCACAGGTACCTCTCTCAGAGCAACAGGACCCATCACCAGAACCAGAAGGGCCTCTGTGTCCACAAAGTCAGTGAGCTCTGAGGCATAGGGAGCAGCAGGAGGGGTGCTCTAGGATGCTGAGGCAGTCAAGGGCCCACAGCTCAGCACCCTAGCTGGCCAGGTGGGACTTGCTGAAACAGGTGAGGGCCACATGCCTTGTCAAGCCCAGATGCTGCCATCAGCAGGCAAAGTACAAACGGGCAGCAGAGGTGAGGTGTTGTGTCTGCTCAACTGCCCATGTTGATGGACCTTGCCTTGGATACTCCTGGACCTCTACAGGACTGTGCTTCAGGATTGACTCTGGACTGTATCCTGACTGCTGGACTTCAGACCTGGCCTACTTGGATTGATCCCAAACTGCATTTCCTGACCTTTGGACTTTGCTTGCATGGACTGACCACTGGTCTTTGAACTTTGGACTTGAAATACTGGCTAGCCATCAGGTAGGCCAGGGGTCCAGTACACAAACTCTCATCTCCTCATCAACACAAAGAAACCTCTCTTTTCTGGTCGTTCATATTTGTCAAAGTTGAAAATCCCGGTTCACAACAATATGCCGTGGAGAACTGTAGAAGAATAGCCCATGCTCTTCCAGAGATGTGGGGCTACTGTTTCTGGCTGTATATCCAAAAAAAGTTATTTTGATCCTATACTTTACTACACTATACAACTATACCATACTACACTGAAATGTTTCTTTGTCCTCGGAACTTCCCATCACACTTGCCATCCTCTCCTGCCACACCAGTGTGGAGCGCCACACCCCTTGAAAACTACTGAACAATGACATTATATGGTACGAAAAAAATAATATACAGGCTTGTAACCAAAGTACCTCCTGAAAAATGAAAGGCACATGCAACTTCTACACACAACAACCTATTTTGGGAAGAGGGGCGAGCAAGAAAGCCTGGCTGTGCCTGCAACTGAAAGCAGAAGAGAAAAAACATAAGCAGGTGGTCAAGTAGCTAAGCTGGCAGAATGTTTGGACAGCAACTGAATGGCTTGAATTCAATCACTGCTGAGGCCATTATTACCTCCTCTAACATACACAGCTGTATTGTGGTTATTGAACTTACTTAACAGTTATGTTAACTCACATCAGCCTTCAAAACAAAGAGAAAGGGAGAAATAAACACATGAGCAATTAAACAAGCAACCCATACTGGATCCCCAGGCAACACCACACTTTTAAAGTGAGCTTTGCTTATAATGATGCTATACACAATCCAAAATAATGCAAGTTCTCATTTTCTACTGCATTGCCTACAAAGGCCTTTTGTTATGTTATTTAAAATATTAGTGGAACGTTCTCATTCTCTCTCACTTTTCTGTTTTCTAAATAAAGCTGGCTGCCAATTCTATAAGCTTCCAGAAAGCTTTCTGAACAACAACTTTGGGAGTCTGTTAAGCTCAAGTGGTTGGTAAGCCAAAAATGAAGTTGAACATGCTTCTAGCCCAATAAGAAAGTCTTATTTCCCACACAAAAAAGTTGTCACCTGCCACTTAAAGTACACAGTTGAAGGCAGGTAGTTACCACACTGAAGTTTTTATAACTTTGATACCAAGGTGGCTCTAAACAGTATGAACAGGAGTTTCAGCATTCACACATAATATAGAATCATATAATTATCTAGTCCAACCCCTAGAAATCCAGAAATCTCAACTTAAGCATCCATGACAGGTGGCCATCCAACCTCTGCTTATAAACCTCCAAAGAAGGAGCATCTACAACCTCAAGAGGGAGACTGTTCCACTGTCAAACAGCTCTTACCATCAGAAAGTTTTTCTGATGTTTAGTAGATGTAGATGCCTCTACATTAATGGGAAAGGTAATACGTAGCGCCTTCAGAAGGCATTCAACCCTCCTGGGTATGGCTCATTAGATAAATTCAATAGAAAGCGACTACACATCAAAAATGCAACAGCAAAAATGACAATAAGAAAAAATTGGGGATTGGCATATTCACAGTAATGAAAGAATGCAAGAAATACTGTGTGCTGTCAGTAGCATTTTAAGTCAAATGTATATCAAGATCTTTCCTATAATGCCATTCTCCTCCTTCAGTCTTTCAGTTGGTTTTGCATGAACCTTCTTTCCTGAAGTCTTCTATTTCAGAATGCATGACACTGGTAATCTTTTTTTCAAGCCAAGTCACTCTTCTAAAAATAATCCATCTCCAACTGCATTCTTAATTTCATTCATAAGCATGCTTCGTACTGGCCACTTCAAAATCAAGAGGAGGTAACCAAGCCAATACCATAGTGCACTACTATGTCTTGGGACCACCTCTAAAGCAAGCATGCATTAAAGGCATTCTATTAGATACCCTTTAGAGATTGAAAGTTGCATGACAATGGCTAGTGGTGGAGAAGTAAAAGCGCTAGCACATTTGCAAAGTAAAAGCAGGGTCTGGAATGGTTTCAAATTGGATGGAAGACTGTGTGTTGAGATTCCTGCATTGCAGAGGGTTGAACTAGGTGAACTTTGGGGTGCCTTCCAACTCTACGATTTTGGACCAGGGTCATCTAAGTCCAACCCCCTGCAATGCAAGAATCTCAACATTCTGTCCAATTTGAAACCATCAAGGACCCTGTTTAGCTTTGCAAATAGGCTAGCAGTTTTATTCCTGCGCCACTAAAATTACTTTCGCATTTAACTATGCCACACTTGAGATTATTCAGGGATAAAAGTTGGTCTCTCCCTTGCCGCCACCATCTAATCAAACTTTCTTATTTGATTGTGTGTTTTCTCAGAAGTAAGCAGCGGGGTCTGGTGGCCACAAAGACAGGCAGAGGCAACTAATTGTACTTTTGTCCCCAACCTCTTCCCTGCTGAATTTTACAACAGGCAACAGCAGAGTGAGAAGGAGAAATCAGATAGCCAGGGTCACCTGCTGTTGTTAGTAGAAAGGAAGGCAGATGGTGGCAGCTTGAAGTTGGTGGAGCAGTATCCCATTAGCGCCAGAGGACCAGCTTCTACTGGAAGTAAGTCTCATTATTGTAAATGAAACTTGCTCCCAGGAAACTAGTGTGGCATCTGATCAAGGCCTGTATTTTAAAATGAGCTTAAACATATATTTGCAAATGTTTGTATGTTTCATGCCAGGCAGAAAGCAGCTGGCTAAGTACTCTGGCAGTGTTTATCTTCCTGCTCTCCTGGACAAGGGCCCCCCTGATTTATAGCAGTAACAGGAGACAAATTTCTCAAAGTTGTAAAAGGGAATTACAGGCTGGGAGCAAAGGTTATACTGACCCTACATATTACAGAATACAATCAAGCTGCAAAAACACTAATTAAGAGTTGGTGTAAACTGAAGAGGCTTCTTTTGAAGCTGCTTTTACTGAGTTCCTTTTTTTCTTTGCAAAGGCTTTTTCTTCTAAAAAGCTATCTATGTTATGTATGAGATTTATTGGCTTAATGTAATTATGCAAAGGATTTAGAAAGTAAGAAATGTTAGATTCTTATTTTAGATTCTTATTTCATTGATGGTGTGTGAGAATGTGAACCCAAGATCTCTGTTTAGATAGAATGTAAGACCATGAGCCATCTGTTTTAGCCATTTGTTTTGGAATGCAGGGGCAACAGGGGCAAAAGGTGATCTGGTAATTAAGGTGCCTTGTCGAGGCAAATGTAAGATTATGGCTACTTGTCTGCCATTTATGGATAGAAGGAAATATAGCTCTTTGTCTCCCATAAAAGGTAATAGGAAATGGGTGTATCTTTTATGATTGGTTCTAGCAAACAGCCAATAGGAATTTCAACCAGGCTGATTGGACAGAGGCAGCCAAAGGAGCAGCAAGGGGGCTGGGCTGAGGAAATATAAGTGCTGGCCATTAGGGCTGGAGTGGGCAGAGCTTTGGTAACCATATACCACTATGCCTATCATTTATTTGTCTGACAAATAAATTATTATTTTAATTTCTCTATTGCTGCGTTGAATATTTCATTCCAGCTAAGCGTTAACCACGAGCAGGGTGCTACACTAGGTTTACTACTATCACCTAAGAGAATTCTGAAATTGTAAGAACGGCAGTACAGCATTAGTTGTCATTATTTATCTTTCACAAAGACCAACTGCCACAAGTAAGCTTCATTTAAAAGGTATTGCCTTTTCTTCTAATTTATAGCAAAACTGGCTGTGATTTCTACCCACTCTTGCTGATGGTGGTGGCAGAACCGGTTTATGATTATCTTAATGAAAGAAAAGTCAATCTTTCACTGAGATAAAAAGTGTAACGGTGGGGGGGGGGTCTCATATCCTGCTTTTAATCACTGTTTTCCAGAGCCACTATTTTACATTCAACTTACACTGAATGCATACGTTTCTTCAGGAGGTAAATGTAACACTGAACCATTGTTAATATCTCATCGTATATCAAACACCCATCCTCTGCTTAGATAGTATACCCACATCGTTACACATTGACCACAATGCTGGTTTTACATTTGCACCTGAGATACTGTCACCTCCATCAGCAAGAGGAATGGAGTTCAACAAAGTTCATATTTTTCCAGGTCTTAATCAATGATAGCATCTTGCACTTTGTATACACACTCCAAATTACTCTGCATTCAGTGCACTCCAAATACTGGCTTGGGAAGCAAGGGTACACATGACGTTAACTACTATCCATATTTCATATGAAATATTGATGCATTTTCCCCAAACCAACTTCAATCCAAATCGAGAACAAGAACAACCTAGCTGTGTGTTTAAGCCAGCAGTGTTGTTCACAGCCTTCTTTTCAAGTAAGAAAACAAAAGTTGCCTTCCATGAAGCAAATATCAACCCATCCATAAAGAACCAAAATTCATCTCTCAGGTTTGCTGAGTTTGGAGGGGGAAATTGTTTTGTGTTGTCAAGGAAGGAGGAAGAGGGAGGGAGGGCATTGCAACTGTGAGTCATTACCATGATCTTTACCAACACATCTGCAAATAACTCTTGACTACCATAAGACAGGGAAAGACTAAAGATGGACTCTTGCATCTGTTTGTTTAGGGGAAAAAGAAGGGCAAATTACAGGCTGTGTCACAGGGATAATTCCCAATGATACCCTGCATCTCCAGCTTTCTACATCCAAATATCCACTAAGCCACGCAAGAAACAATTAAGGAGTGTTTCCAACCACTTCTCTGCTCTGCACAACCCACTTGCACAGTTAGACTTTCTGAAATTAGTCTCTTAAAAGGTGAAGTGTTTTTAAAACAACCACCACCATGCAGACTACTATTAGGATATGGGCAGTTCCTTCCCTTGGGTGGGAAGCAGGCTTGGGAGATTTGAGAACAATATTATGGCTTGTTCTCCCCATCCCCACCTCAATGCATTGGCTCAGTTTCTCTCCTTTCTTCTCCTACTGTGGGCACTCTGAAATACATCCAACAAAAAGTGGTGTGGGCATTTCTAGCCCAAGACACTTTTCGGCCTGAGGCCCCCTCCTCCACCCCTAGTCCACATAGTAGCCGACTGGACTGGCAGCTGAATCTTATTTTCACCGGACAAATGCTAGAACATTAGCAGTGGCAAAGTTCTTATCGGTGGTTGCAAGAACCAATGATCCCTATATTCTGAACAAAATGCTTGTTTAACCTGGAGGTAGGCTGTATGAATTATGTATTGCTTTGTAACGATTTGTTGGGTCTCTAGACCGTAATAAAGATTGTTGTTGAAATTTTCACACTGCAGGCTGGACAGCAGCTTCCACTGAATTTGAATTGGGTGGTGTGGAGTGTGGGAAAGGCCAACCCTGCTCTGTCCTCCAGCACTTCACCTTGACTGTGTGTGTCCTCCCCACACTCCAGTTTCTGCTGCCTGTGGTAGCTACCTCACTCTGCCTAATGTTACAGGCAGCCTGGAAACTAGAAAGTCTGTTTAGGGAAGTCTTAGATATGTTGTAAGCTGCCCAGAGTGGCTGGGGAAACCCAGCCAGATGGGTGGGGCATATATCATCATCATCATCATCATCATCATCAGAATGCACCACCCAGACTTGTCTCAGGGCCCACTGAGTGTCTGCATGGCATAGCTTTCTGAAGTCAAACAAGACTGGTTTTAGCCATAGCTTGTGCAAGAGCAGGACACTGAATGCTGTTTTAGGAAGAAGGGCCAAGTAGTTTGAGACAATCAATATGTGATTTCTCCCTTCAAGAGGACCTTTGAATTTATGTGGCCAGGTCACAAGTTCTATACAACAAATGACCATTACTGTAAACAATGTATTAGGTAAGCATGCAACCAGTGTTCAAAACTCCCATTGTTCTAGGCACATTTTGCAACAGAGACTTTCATTAGCACAAGAAGTTTCTGAGTTGTGGGCGCACTACTGCGCCTAAAATTTCAGATTAAAACTGTAGAGCGGAAGGAAAGGAGGACCTTTTTCTGCCTCCCCACTTCCAGCTACTATCTGAAGACTGAAGAAGAGACCTTCTTAAGAACATTAGGGTAGTGGGCAGGGGAAGGACTAGACCAGGGGTCTGCAACCTGCGGCTCTGGAGCCGCAGGCGGCTCTTTTACACCTTTGCCACGGCTCCGGGGCGGATACTAGCGAGGGGAGGAGGCACATTGTGCGCCCCGACACTCCCCACTGTGGTGGGCGCTGTACTGGCTGTGATGTTGCATGGGGGCGGTGTGTGCGTTAGTCACGCACCGTCCCAACGTCACCTTCCCGCCCGCTGTCAGATCGGAGGGCAGCGGCGTGCATGCTTTAAATGTCGCAATGGTTTTGCGGCTCCCAGGTGTTTTTTTTTCCTTCGGAAACGGGTCCAAGTGGCTCTTTTTGTCTTAAAGGTTGCAGACCCCTGGACTAGACCATGTGAAAAATGAACATGAATTTTAGCTGCAGTACCTTCATTATCGACTTTGTATTCTTGTTATAAAAAGTGCACCTAGACATTCTGTTGTTGTGCCCATAACCTAGGTTTAAGGTGCCATTTAGCTCCTAGCTTTCGTATCTCAGTTTCTAACACTGCATGCAACAGGGCACAAGTTAACCATGGATGATATGTCTTTGTTTGTTTTTCCTATTTGGAGAAGTGCCACACAATCACCTTGCATAAGATATACTGGGAACACTAAGTGGCTTTGAAGAGTGGGGTACACAGTATGATTTAATGCTTGTACTGTGCTCTGCACAAACCAGGAGAAAATAACAGCATGTAAAGTGGAACATAGTTCACGCGGAAATGTCCATTTTCTACATATGGAAAAAGGCTGTTCAACTTTTTGGGAACTAACTAAAGCCACATTGGTCCACCTAGTGAAAGATGATCATAAGTGGTATATTCATCGCTGGTTCATCACCTCTTGCAAATTCAGTTCTGAAGGAATATGGCATAACCATATCTTTCTGCATTCCACAAACAGAAGTGGCGTGCTAGTGATACAGTTAACAGAGAAGATAGTAGCAGGTCAGGGATACGCATGCTAATTTGAAGTGGCAACTCTGAAAAAACCGTAATTATACCTGACTGGGTAATATAAAGACAGGTTAAAAAAAAAGGAACATTGACATACTACCTTGAGGTATTTTGTTTCCTGGACTCTATCTTCTTGCTACACTGAAGGTATATGCACCCAGTAGACCTTCAAAAGGAAACTCTTTCTAATGAGACAGTGACATACTGAGAAAAGAGCACTGCCCTGTAGCTTTTACATCGTATGTAAATTGAAAGTGCTCAACTGTTTCAAGTGATTAAAGATTCTTTGGTCTTTCATGCCAGCACCCACCAAGGGCAAACGTTTTAGTGTTGGTGCACTGAACAAACTTTAAATCAGGCAACTATAACTGTCTGCCACACAGACAGAGCAGAATATTTCAACTCCTTGCCATTGTGCTACTATGGTACATGGGAATAGGTTCTTCCTATAAGGGATTTAATCCAATGAGTATATATGCACACAAATAGTTCAGCTGTGCGCTCAACACAATTAATATGTAATGTTAAACAAGTGTGCTGTCTCTGTATGAAACACATTTATTTATTTAGGAGATTCCCTTCTCTGCCTTTCACCGCAAGGTCCCAGGGCAGATTATAGCCATATAAGCATACAATATTAAAATCCAACAGAACAATTTAACTGAGGGATAGACATCAGACTATAGAGGTGGTATCACAGAAATCACACAGATCTAAACAGTCAATGGGCATGGTAAAGAGGTGAATCTTCAGCAAATGACCTGAAGATGAATTACACATGTCTGATGTTAAGTGCCACATTTTGGAAGCCCTCTCCCATGCTTGCAAGGGTAGTGGAGCTACCAAGAGGGCACCACCTGAGCTGAACTATAAAAACAAACAGGCATACACTCTTTCATACAAACACCTTTTAGATACAGGTGTACAGACAGCTTGTACCTGTGTTCAGTGTAACCTGCGAACAAGCCTATATTCTCTCTGGGTGATAGTTTTGTTTCTGTTTGGGCTCAGTGAAATCTCACAGAAGGTTGATAAGATAACTTGTGGCATGCATATGCATTTATTAGCTCCACATATCCCTTGTGTCACCCATTCCTTCCTTCCCTTTGCTATGTCCCCTTGCTGACTTGCTTAACATCAACTCTAGAGAAGGAGCAAGCTTTTCCGTGAAGATGTTCATGCATTCATCTGCAAGTCACCAAGTGGGGAGACACCAAGTAGCATCCCATGAATGTATGAACCAGCTTTATGGAGGAATAGATGCTAGATAAGTTGCTTCTTGTTATAAGATGCCTAGTTACGACAACATGAAAAAGAAGCATATTTTCAGGATTAGAGCATAAGCTACATGGATGGCCCCTTACAGAAAATGATTCTGTCCAATTGATAATGCAGAAGTCCACATGGTGAGTGTCAGGGTCAGGTGCCAGAAGGAGGTCAGCAATAACTCACAGTGTTAGTGAAGCACAACAACTTTTCATGGTAGATATTACACCAATGAGGTAGCTGTGAGAACTGAAGGTTCCCACCTTCCCACAGCTTTCCTCATCCCTCAAGTCCTTCCCAAGCAATCTGAGACTCTGTTAATGCATCTGTACTTGCTCCACCCTCTTCATACCGCTTCTGGTTCTGGGAGACCAGAGGGGAGGGGAACTGGTCTCAGCAGGATGGGGAGATACCAATGCCTCTTCACCAGCCACCCTCCTCTCTGCCTCTCTCCTCTCTTGTTTCAGCTTCAGATTCTGGACTTCTCTCTTGCACATCTTCTTCCTGCTCACTAAACGTTGTTACCTCTTCAGCTTCTGACACCTACCCCACCCCCATCCTCTTCTCCCTCTGACCACTCATCGTCATCCCACCACCAATCCCCTGGCTCTGGCCTTCTTCTCCTGGGGGTTGCCTTGGGGGTTTCCCAGCAGGTGTGCCTCCCACCAGTCCTCTGCATCCAGCCAGTCCATGACATCAACTCTCTGAATAAAAAAAATGTTACATGCAAATGTTCAAGTGTTACCTTGGGCATCGCTTCAACTTCTGACTCTTAAATTAAAAACTTAAATTATGTACGTTTCTGTTCAACATTGAGATTTGAGGACTCCAGCTATGTTCTGGTGAAAAGAAATGATTATTCTATATGGTTTTATAAATCTTCACACACGGAATGGATGCTACTTGATCTGCCAACCTTTCAAGTCTAAAGCAAATTTCATGTAATTAACTGACTTCTGGGCTGCATAACTGTTACAAAAAATGGAAGAAGCAAAATGGGAGCCCCTGACAGTGCTTTCACTCCTGTGCCATGAACAGCAGCAGAGGGTAGGTACAGAACCACTCACCATAATAATGATCACCTTAATACATAGTGACTGTGTGTAACACAATCTGTTAAAACCCTGCAAATTAACTCTTCTGTTAAGTCCTGAGTACTCGTTTTAAAAGCACAGAACTGCCCTTATTGCAAGGCTGCCTGCCATCCCCCTCCCCCATCATAAAGGTTTTATCAGATATTAAGACTCATTTGCATAATGTAATAAAACTGAACAGTTCATGTTACATGTGCTATGCTATCATATTGTCAGGGTCATATTTTTTCATTACTTAGTATAATACCGCTCCATTTCTTGAGGAGATCAGATTTTATATCAAATTTGGTTCCATGTGCACTTTCCTTCCTATAAGTAAACTATTTTGCATATTTTCAGTATATGATTTCACCATCAACAGAGAGAAGAGATGTTAGTCACTTTTTATATGGTACTTTTTACCTGAATTGCAATAACACCATAAGATGTATAAACCTTCTTCCTTCCATTGGAATAACTTCCTTTTTTATGATCTCACCAGAAGTTTCATTGAAAACTTTAAATACTTTACACACATGTTACACGAGTTCCCAGTTGGGAACCTGGACAATATGAACCAAAGGAGAGTTTGATACAGAACAATTTCCCCCGCCACTGAAATAACTTCTATCCATATCATCATATCTATATATTTTTGTTGGTGTCAGATGATTTTAACCGTACGTATTTGCAAGTAAAACTGCATATTTTGTTTTGCTTAAAGCCACCTAGGAAGTAACATGAAACTGTCAGGTTTTGAGAGCACCAAAAATTATCACTACTGGCAAAAGATTACACTTCAAAAATCAAGAAAACAACTGCACAACAGCAAAAAATGAACCAAGAGTCTTTCAATTTGCACTTTCAAAGACAGGGTCTGTGTAAACAGGAAAAAGGCCTGTTTAGAAAAGGGATGAGGTGTAAACATCCTATGATGGGAAGGTTCTCTCCTTTGCAATTGTCTTTCCCATAGTTTTCCTCTTCTGTAATGAGCAAAACAAGTGACCCAGCCGACCTGTGGCCATGGGTACTTTTTCTTGAGATTCTTCAATAACTGGGACTTCTATACTGAATAAGTAACACAACCAGCTGTATTTAAATTTCAGTGCATTAAAACATGAAGCAAAATTCTGGATCAGCTGAAGTCCAAGGGAATTTGGGAGATATCACTTCCACTTGGCAAAATAAGCAGAGACAGATGAGTCTCTCATCACTTTTAATAGATAACAACTTAATCCTCTAATCTAAGAGAAGGCCATGCACAGCTCATAGGCTGAACAGCTCATAAGCTATATCCAGCCAGCCAAGGTTTCGCCTTCTGCTTCCACAACAAAATCCAGCTTTTCCCACCGTCTGTGCCTATGGTGCTTAAAATCAAAACCAAAATTATTAAATGAGGCCCCAGGCCATTATCTTAGCTACCTCACCTCAGGTAAAAGAGCAACCCATTGAACTAATCAAACAATGTGAAAAGTAAATTAAAATGACATTGATTTCACATTGGCCAGCTCCAAATTCTTCCCCAGATACAACCAGGTGCCTCCAATGTTAATTTCAGGAAGAACACATTCCACACTTGTTTCGCCCATACATTTCAGGCTTGGCTAGTTGACTTTCAGTCAAAAGCCATGAAAAATAACTCTGCAAAATGTTCACTGGCCATGTTCCATGTTAAAATTAGATTAATAGGAGAACTTTAAACAGGTTCTCTTGAAATCAAGTTAACAATGGAACTCATGTCAACTTTCAGTTTGTTGATATATTCAAGAAATGAATTGAGATTGGTGTGAGCTGAAGGAGAATTAAATATCTCCCAAAAAATTACAGCTTCCAGATTAATTTTATGGACATCTTTCATGGGCTGAGTTCCATACCAGACACACTGAGCAGAATCATGGGGGGAAGGGATTAAGCTCAATACATACTAAAGTGCAACAACTCTATAGCATTAGCCCCCTTGGACATGCAAAATTCAAATGATGGTGTTTGATGTAGGTAAGCTCTAACTGGGCTGCAGGAACCTTAAAAGGCCTCAGTACATCATTGTAATAAAATTGTTAGGTTGAAAAATAATAGCCAAACTGAACGCATGTTTATGGTCAATGTTGCTCATTTGCAGGTAAGTGTGCGTAGAATAGCAAACTTAATGACAATTCTTATTTACCTGGGAGAAAGTTGGACTGAAAACAAATTGGTCATAATTTGGGCAGGGGGGCTCATAGTTACATACACAGTAATAGAGAAATCATATGTTTACTCATAGGTATGTCCCAGTGTGTTCAAAGGAATTTACTCCTAGTGAATGAGTTTAGCATTGCAACGTAAGGCTGAATCTATATACCAGTACGTGCTTTTTTGGAATTAAGACCCATTGAACACACTGGGGCTTTGGTATGAATATATATAGTATTAGGGCTGTAATTCTAGGCAGAGTTACTTAAACACATATTTAAGCCAGGCTGCACGGCTGCCATATGCACTCTTATGTTCTCAACCTGTGGGTCCCTGGATGTTGTTGGACTACAACTCCCATCATCCCTAAGCTCTGGCCTTGCTAGCTAGGGGTGATGGGAGTTGTAGTTCAACAACCTCTGGGGACCCACAGGTTGAGAAAGGCTGGGAGGAACTTCATCTTGGAAGCTGCTGTCTAATGCTTACTATTTGGGAAGAAGTCCCACAGCACTCAGGAGGACATTACTTCTGAGCAAACATGCACAGTATCGGGCTGTACACCAAGCAGGCAGCAAAAGCCTACTGAAAATCATGAACCCTTCTTATTAATAAAATAAAATACAGCTCTTAGGTTTGCATGTAATAAGGGAGTTAACAGTACTTCCCATCACACACATTTTATCATTTCCCTGCACTTGCTGCTCTTCACATCTCAGGATTCTTATGGGTTTGCTTCAACAGCAATTCATTTTTAAGGTGATGAAAGAAAAGCCAGCTGCCTGTCTGGTGACTAACTGCGCTAATGAAGAGGTGCCTAAGGCCTCTTTCTGGCAAATGTTCAGGCAATACACCAAAGCGATCACTGACTCAACATTGAAGCCATTCATAAGCCAGCACGTGTACTCCACTCAGCCAGTGACAATTGCCTGGTGCATTCTCCGTGTAGCACAGTGGCATATGCTGAAAGCAATTCAAGAAAGAGAACCAAATATTTAGATCAGGAAAGGGCAAGTTCAAAGGGTTGGTTTTTTTCTTCAGGAAAGGGTATGTTGAATTTCCCCTGAGATCACAAGAAAAATAGCTGAGCCACACTGTCACACCTTTTCCACTTCGACAGAGAGGAAGCAACCAGAGCACAATACGAAGTTCGCTAGGGAGAGACATCTTTCAATGAAAATGTTATGGTCCAGCAACTCTAGGTTGGCAATTCAGATTGCAAGTGTGTGTGTGTGTGTGTGTTTGTGTTCTTTCCCATGAAATAAACTGTAGCTGTCAGATTGTTCTTCGTGTATGGAAAATCTGTTTCAGTTGTTTGGGGGGGGGGGCCCTTTCAAAGTGTTAAAAAAATGCAAGCAAATGTTATAGCTTGAAATACTTGACCAATAATATCCCACATGCCATTCCAGGAAATACCAAAGTGGCTTTTCAATCCATGTGCATAGCTCAGTGTGTGTATTTTCCCCGCAAAGATCAATGGGAGGACTAATCAATATCCAGCAGCCCAACTGTGACTGGGTACATAAAGAAGTCAAGAAAATAAATCCCATCAATGATCTGTATAATTTAACATTTGGGTCATAGAGCAGCATCTGGGATCATTTCCAAATGGAGCAGTTGCATGGCATGCGTTCTGGCTCCCGTGCTCATGGTTAAATGCAGAGAGATCTCTCACACACATATACAGAAAGTCTTGGCATTCCAGCTGGATTTTTCGTTACACCTGCAATTTAGCATGCAGGCATATCTCAAGACCAGAGCGAGCAACATTCTTGCCATGCCCTTCACCTGTAAAGCCAATCAAAGCAGCTGCTATTGGGGTGAACTAGTCAGCAACTACGAAACAAAACAATAAGCAATTCTTCATCACTTTGTCTATCAGCTGAAGAGACCCTGCAATCTCATCTCCAAAGCAGAGGTGGGCAAAATAACCCCATCGCCCATTGGCAACTGCTATACAAAACCCAGAGCACGGAAGATATCCTTGATGTTCACATCATTTAGAAAGTAAATTTAAAATGAGGCACAATGTACGAAATAATTAATATCGCAGGCTTAACATTAGTTTTCTTTAAAAAGGAAAGCTTGCTATATGTCTGGCTGAAATTAATAGCCCCAAGTAGTATCAGAAGAATCTGGTGTAAGTGACGAAGGAGAGAGAAAATGCGAGCTTTAAATAGTCAGTTGAGGCAAGGGTGTGTGTGTGTGTGTGTGTGTGTGTGTAAGGAGAGAGGAAAATCAGAAGAAAACCTACATGCCGCTGTTGGGAGGCGGGGTGAAGGGAAAGATGCGAAATTCCACATTCATCAGTCAACATCTAACGTCCTTTGTTGTTCACCTTTTGTAAGAGAGGATGGAAGCAGCCTTTCCTCCTCCAACAGGATCGCAAGTTCCCTAACTGACAATACACCACCCTGTCTGTTTCCTTGGGCAATCCAAACACTTTTGTACTCCATTAAAGCCGAGAACAAAAACACCACTACTGGAAGTAGGTTACTATCCAGATTAAAACAAAAACACTCCTCGGCCAACCCCAACACACACACACACAACATCACATTCAGCCGCGCACTGGTGCCTCTCGCAATCTACACGAAAGATGGCAGCAGTTTTTAGCCTGTCTTTAAATCCTATGCCAAAATACACATTTTCGCACAATCGAGAGCTTGCTTAGTCTGCTTTTCTTTTTTATCCAGGACGCCGAGAGGACCGAGGAACACCCCCCCCCCTCTTTTTTAACGATGTTGCTTGCTTAATTGGATACATTGTTTGGATATCGCGTTGCATCCAGACTCTTTAAAGAAGCCACTTACTCTTCTTACAAGCAATGGTCGCCAATTATTATGTTTTAATAATAAGATAGAGATCCAATCCTTCCCCGCCCCCTTTGCTCCACATTTTCAAAACCACAAAAAGACACTTTTTTCTGTGTGGCGTGTGTGTGATATGTTGAAGGATGAGGAACGGGAAGAGAATGGATCTCATGCAATGATGGGTCTTTCGCTCACACCGAACAGCAGCATCCGACTGGAAAGTAAACAGACCGATGCACGAATTGCCAAGATCAAGGTTGGAGGGAGCAAAAGGGTGCGCGGAGGGTGCCTCGCCTTCTCCTCTCCCGACTCGCCCCCTTCGGAGCAGCAAGCAAGACTCGGGGAGGGCAAAGCGAGGACAAGCCGAAGGGCGCCAAAGGAGGTCTCTGGAGGGGAGCTCTCTTCACTCACCCACTCCGTATTTCTCGTGCTCGGTGGGAATCCACATGCTCCAAAGAGTGCAAGGCGGCTCTCGGTCCCTCTTGGCCAAACAATAACAGGAGCAGCAGCAGCAGCAGCAGCAGCAGCAGCCGCGGCTCCCCTCCGCCTCAGAGCAGCAGCAGCAGCGACCGCCAAGCGGCGAGCCCCCTTTGCCCGGCGGCCAGCGCTCCCGCTCGCTTGTGTGCGCCTCAGCTCCGCTCCTCAGGCGACCGCGGAGAAGGCATTGTTCTGATTGACGGAGCCCAGCTCGCGCTCTGGGACAGCCGCCGCCAGCCCCGCCCCCTTGCCCCGCCTTCCCCTCTCGCTCGCCTCTTTCTCTACGCCCCCCCTCCCCGTCATGAATTTTCAATGGCATTATGGGAAGTGTAGTCTTTCCGGAAAGCCACGCCTCCCGGCAGAGCCCGCGGCCGAAACAAAAGACGGAGCCCGGCGCTCCCGACATCCCTTGCGTCGCCGACGACGAGGGGCGGTGGGAAGGGGCGTCTCGTCCTCTCCCATTGGCGCAGCCCGGTGGAATCCCCCGCGTGCCTGCGTAGCCTCGCCGCGCGATAGCCTCTCGGCTGCAGACCGTGGCCATGGCAACTCCCCAAGGCTCGGCGGAGCAGGCGAGGAAGAGTGGTGAGTTCCGGAGACCACGTTACAGCCGGTGGCTGCTTCATGCGCTGTGTGCTGACGTGACACTTGAGCCTCTTCCGTGGTATCATTAGAATCGTAGAGTTGGAAGGGAGCCACGAGGGGTCATGTAGTGTAACCCCCTGCGAGGCAGGACTCGAACCCACGACCCTGAGATTAAGAGTCTCGTGCTGTACCGACTGAGCCAACCCCTTTATATAGTTAGGTGCGTGGCAAAGTTGACAGGCCGTGGCAAGGGAAGGGAAATGACAGCGTTTCCTTGCCTGCTTGTTGCAAGGGTCTGCAGCACGTGTAGGCATCGTCACCTGGTGTGCAAACCATCATGCAAATACTTTCACGTGTCTTGAGAGAAGTACGATGGCGTTACTACTTTATAGGGCAGTGTTCCTCTGTGGGTCCTCAAATTTAAGCTCATTAGAGTTCAGCTGGTTTACTTCCAGGAAACTAGGTGCACCCTTAAGGAGTAAAACTGAATAATACAAAGCCAAATAAATATGTCCTCCTTAAATTTTCTAAAATGTTTACAGATACATGAATCAGTTGGAAGGGACCACGAGAGTTATCTAGTCCAACCCCCTCCAACGCAGGAATATTTTGCCCAGCCCAGCGTGGAGCTGTTGGCCAGCTTGATCATCACAGAGAGCGGGCTCTTTCTATATAGCTTTTCACCCAAATATATTTCTGAACCCTACAAGTGCAGGTAAATCAGATCTGTGGCTAGTCTCTGCACGGTGTCTGAAGGATTCAGGCTGTTACTCTGTGCACGCACTTGGAGTAAGCCCCACCAAACAGAGTGTGAAGTGTTTGGGAGTCAGTTTGCAAAGGACTGTGTTGTCAAGCTGCAGTTTCCTGAATGCTTGGGAGAAAACCCTGTTGAAAGCCAAAATAAAAAAATTCCTTCCAGTAGCACCTTAAAGATCAACTAAGTTAGTTCTTGGTATGAGCTTTCGTGTGCATGCACACTTCTTCAGATACCAAGTGTGCATGCACACGAAAGCTCATACCAAGAACTAACTTAGTTGGTCTTTAAGGTGCTACTGGAAGGGATTTTTTTATTTTGACTATGGCAGACCAACACGGCTACCTATCTGTAACTGTTGAAAGCCATCAGTCTTCCTTCTGAATAAACTTGTACTGTCAGGTGTATTTTGGGATGCTATGCCCAAGCTTTCTGTTGCAACAGAAAGGGGATGAATGTTATTTCTTTTTGCCGTGTATTTTACTTAGCTTGCAGTTGCATTCCATCCTTGAAAGGCACATGCCTGTTTTTGCCGGTCTCTTACTAAACACCAATGAAGATGTAACGTTGGAACCGTATGTGCATGAGTTGAAGTAAAGAGATGACTGGAAGGGAAAGGGCTGGAAACAGATCCAGGATGAGCAAGTATTTTCTACAAACATATGGCATGTGTTTATCGAACACAATGCCATCTTTGTCAGAAATTGGTTTAGCTTGCAGTGGCACATGCTTCAGATTCTTGAAGTACAAGAGAATGGGTAAAAGGTGTCCTAGATGACAAAATTTGGTGTTACTGAATCATAAGTATGCATCCCTGATATGGCCAGTTGGTCTACCAAGTGCTTATGCAGTTACTCCTGTCGCACTTTCCTGCAGATTTTTATAAAAGGCCATGCCACTAGCTCTGAAGCCTCAGGAAGATGAAATCCCATTCAGTAATGAAAGTCAGCATAAGGAAAGAACTGGAACAAACTGCAAGACTTCAGTATGCCCACAGATCCTTGAGGTGCAACATTTCAGTGTGCTTTGATGTTCATCCCTTGAAGAACAGTTTTTGCCTTTTTGTGTTCCATCTCTCTTCTTCTCAGGGCACTTGTTGTTCTTCTAGTAATCTCTAGATCTTGCTTCCCTTTCCCACTGTGCTTCTGGGGAATCCTGCTCCTGTGTCTGATTGTAATCAATCTGGAAATGTGGCAGGGAAGCAGAAGAAAACAAGCTGCTTGTGAATATTTACATAATAGTGGTGCATAACAGCACTCACTATGTTACAGCAGCTCAGTTCTATCACAGGTGAACACAAAAAGGGGTTTGTTTGAATTATTTCTATGCCACTCTATTTTTTTGGGGGGGGGACTTCTAATTCACGGCATACAGTGGTACCTCGGGTTAAGTACTTAATTTGTTCCAGAGGTCCGTTCTTAACCTGAAACTGTTCTTAACCTGAAGCACCACTTTAGCTAATGGGGCCTCCTGCTGCCGCCGCACCGCTAAAGCCCAATTTCTGTTCTTATCCTGAAGCAAAGTTCTTAACCTGAAGCACTATTTCTGGGTTAGCGGAGTGTGTAACCCGAGGTACCACTGTATTTATGTTATCTGTTTATAAAAATGTTTATAAAACTACTCCGTCATAAAATGTCAAGGCAGTGTGCATTAAAATATGAAATATCAAGAGAATTATACAAAATAACTACCACTACTTCTTCTGCTGTCTCCTTTTGGAAAAAGCTAAACTGAATAAACCTATCAGTATAAAAGGTCTTCAAGAGAGACCTGAAAGTTAGTAGTAAGTATCTGCTGAAAGAGCATTTCACAGCATGAGACCAACAACACTGAATGCCCATGTTCTAGTTGAGACCATCTGAAACGCAATGCAGAACTAACAGCGCTCCTCTGGATAATCTCGGTGGTAAAGCTGGGCATATAAGGGCTCAGGCAGTCCTTAAGGTGTCCTGGATCCAAGTTCAGGTCTTTGTATACAAGAACCTTGTAGGAAAACTATCACCAATAAGGTTAGGCCAGTGGAATGTCATCTGATGTTTAAGGAATCAGTGTGATAACTAAAATGGATGGTGACATGCCTTAGATCAGAGAAATCTGGATTCAAATCCCCATTCTGCCATTAAGTTCATTAAATGGCTTTTGACATTCTAACCTTAACTTATCTTACAGCTGATTTAGTGGTGACCAATGTGTCCTGTAAGCCAGGAAGTCATCAGTTCAAACCTTGTCTCAGCCATGAACTCACTAAGTGGCTTCAGGCAAGCTACCATTCTCTTTCATACTCTCCATCTCCTTACACACATCTTGCATGTCACCATCATAGGTTTGTTGTGAAGATAAGTAATGTATGTCAAGCATATACTGACTTGGACTGATGGGAGTTGTTGTACAAAACAACTGGAAAAGCCAGGTTGGCAAAAGAAGAGAGGTGCCCAGGTGTTGATCCATTTCATTATTCAGCAGTATTATCAGCTGTGTTAAGGCCTGAGTAAACTCATTGAAAGCTCTCAGATTCCAAAGCCTTCTTGTTCCTTTGCCATAAAGGACCCTTAGGAATATCTGGTCTTGGCTGTGCTTCCAGCTAACATTGCAATTTAGGATGTTTCCAGGCTTGTGACTTTTCAAAATTGTCTTTAGGAGTAAAAACAATGTCTTCCCTACTAAAGAAACCTTAGCAGGTGTTTTAGGCACATTCTTTTAGTGCAGTTCCGTTAGAAGGGTAATGATTACAAGCAGAAGTGATTATGTCTGAAATAGCTTTTCTAATTAAATTCCAAGCTCCAGTTATTATCACTACCAAAATTGGGTTTCTTAAAATAGTAGATGTTAATTATACTGAATTAAAATCATACGAATAAATCTTTATCATACAAGTAAAACCCTTTAAAGTTATTATCTGATAACTGTACTAAGTGTTATGGATGGTTGGAAGCAAGAGCGTCTAGTATCCAACAAATGGGGAGGAAAACAAGCTTCCCGCACCCAATCCTTTCCTATATATCATATGGATAGGTTTCAAACATCTCTACTTGGGTTTTATGTCCATTATATTTCACTTGCACAACAACAACACCCATGAATTATTAGCGTTTGTTCCTGCTCCTGCTTTTCTTACAGTTATCTAGAATTGTGAAATAACTACCAAATAATAAGAAATCACCTTTGTTTCAGCATAGTTAGGAGTGGCATTTTATTTTATTTAAAAAAACGTAAGCCCTGCTACAGGGAAGTAGCATTAAAAGTGTGCATGCTCCACCAAGATATGTAGCTCCGGATACAACAGGAATATAGTCTGGAGGTAACAATCATACCCACTGATTACCTGAGAACCCCTGCCCCACCACATACCATTTCATATAGTGCTATTTTTTCCCTTCTTTTTGATAAATCCCATTCCACAATATGTGATTTGGGGCCACGTAGGTGGTGGCACCACAAGCACAGAATGTCCTTTCTAGGGAAGTCGAGCAGTCTGCTTCATATATTGATTCTTGGCAGAGTGTAAAAAAAACTTGTGTCCTTTAGCAACAAATAACACAAGACTATGCATGCCTATGCTTTTCCTGGGTTAAGATTATAGGATTACAATTTTAGTATAGGAATGGTGTATAGTATTTCAACATTTTGGTATTTCATATATATGGTATTTCAACATTTTGAAATGCTGCCACTTTTCTTCTTATGTTTAACATACCTTATTATTTGAGTAGGGGTAACTTTAGGGAAGTGTATCTTGTTAGGTCTAAAACGGCTTTGCTGGCTGAGGATCCCTACAATTCAAAGGGCTTGTGCCTATCTTTAAAGCATGGGTAGGGAACCTCAGGCCGGGGGAACGAATGCAGCACTCTCTGCCTGTCCCGCTGGACTCTCCCTGGGCCATATTCACTCCCTGCTCCATATCATTTGCTTGCTCCACACCCACCTGATTGGACTGTGTTGCTGAACTCGGATAATGTTTTTTGCCTGCCTGGGTGGAGATTAGAGGGGTATATGTGAGTGGGTACCGAAACGTGCAAAGGTAAAACTTGCAACCACTGCTCTGTCCACTTCTGTTGCTGGTTCTGTCACTACCGGCATGTAGCCCTCAGAAGATGTCCTGGAGGAAGGCACCAGCCAGGGAACCCCCCAGGGGGAGAAAGCTCAGAGCCAGCCAATTGGTGGTGGGTTGAGTGGTCACAAGGAGAAGGAGCAGACCGGGAGGCGGAGGTGTCAGAGGCAAAAGCGGCGACAGGGTTTTGTGAAAAGGAAGAGGCTGCGGCAGAGCACAGTTCAGACTCTGAGGCAGAAGCCAGGGAGTCTCCTTCTTCTGCTGCTGCGACCAGCTTGCCTCAACCCTGGTCTCCTAGAACACCAAGGGAAATGAAAGGATTGCGCGCCGATACAGCCTGAGGCTGCTTGAGAAAGACTCTGAAGAGGAGGAGTCCTAATGGGCTCTGGGAAGGCAGGGACCGTCAGTCCTCGCAGCTGCTTCATTGGGACAAGACCTCCCAGAAAGAATTGATGAGACCACTAGGCCAGAGTAGTGGTTTGTTCTCTTGACTAAATAATTAACTTCACTGGCCTCAGTTGATTTATTGTTTTGCTGCTGACCTACGTCTGACTCCTCCAGCTCTGGCAAAATGTTGCTCAGAAGGGAGAGAGAGAGCTCACTTGGTAGAGCACGAGACACTTGATCTCAGGATCATGGATTCCAGCTCCACGTTGGGTGAAAGATTCCCGCATTGCCGGGAGTTGGATGAGATGATCCTTGCGGCCCCTTACAACTCTCATGATTTTATGAATTCATCTTATTCAGGAATGTAGCCCTCAAGCTGTGGAAGATCCCCCACCGCTCCTTTAAAGCCTTATACGGCTTGGTCCTTGGCTGGTGCTTCTCCTGCAATACATGAACCTTCCTGCACACTGAGGTCATCTTCAGAGGGTCTTTTCTAGCGCCTTTGAAGGATACTTGAGTGACACTAGACAAAGCAGCATTTCAGCTGTTGTGCCCTGTTTCTGGAATGCTCTCCTGGAAGGCTTGCCTGAATATCTCGTGTTTTTCAGCACCCAGGAGACAAACCAGGCTCTTTAAGGACAGTAGTAAACAAGATGATATCTGTGGAATTGAGACCTTTTTTAAAAAAAAAAAGTAAATAGATGCAGGGGAGCCCTGAGCCAGACTGCTGTGGGTGAGGCACAGGGGCTTTTGCTGCATTTCTGATCCAGATTGCCCCTGCCCCTTGCATCTGAAAGCTTTCCCCCCAATGTAGACAGCAGGCATGGGAGTTCAAATCTGGAGCAAGACACTTGTGTGTGTGTGTGTCTGAGTGAGAGAGAGAGAGCGCTATTTGCACATGCACATACATCACCCCACAAACTATGGTCCTAATCTGGAGCAGGAGCTGCTGTTTGGCTTTTAGAAAGTCATTTACACAAATGCTAATTGCATGAATGGAGTCTCATCTGGTTTAGCCCTTAAATATGGCTTGTACTGGTTTTTAATTTTGCTGCTGGTTGGTTGGTTGGTTTTTTACTGCTTTTCTCTCGTATTGTAGTGTTGGCATTATTGTTTCTATTTTGATTGCTTTAATATTACCGTAAGCCGCACTGGGAGTGCTAGCACTGAAGGGTGGCTTGTCTAAACACATGTGACATTCAAGGAGCTCATGGGGAATTCCTGAACGACTCTCATACAACATTTTTATTATTATTATTGTTTCGTGATTGCCTTGAGGATTTTTTTATTAGAATAGCAATGAATTAAACTTTAATGTTTAAAGCAAAGGTATGTCTCTTTCCTCTCACCCACTCCCTTTTTACCAGGCAGATTTGTAATAGAAAAATAGATTTAACTCTATAACATGCCAGTTTGGCTGTATTTAAGCATTTGCGGATTGTGAATGCATTGGCTATCTGGGGAAAGGCCAGGAAATGGGGTAGAGATGAGATCTGCTGGTGGTCTGCACCACAGAACAAATCACTTTTGGGAGACTGCTAACCTAAAACCCATTTTATAAACTGATTTAAAGGTTTTTATACATCTTCTGGGACATCTCTGGATCAGGAGATAAAACTCCTTTGCCTGCTCTTCAGAGAGCCTTTCTAAAGGGTATCCAGAGAGATCTTTTATCTCTGATCTTGTTGATAAGCACCACAGCCCTGAAATAGAACATAAAATAAAGCCCCTTGGCTATTCTTTAAAAATAAAAGTGAGCATCTCACACACACACACACACACACACAAACACACCACAATGCTGGAGGATTGATTGGGGGGCATATAGAGGTAGGTGGAAAGGCAGAATTTCCTACTGCCACACCCAGGCACTGCAGCATTAAAACATACAAACTCCTAGCAGCAGCCTGAACTGACATACGTAGTCTAGGAAGGGATTTTCCCCTTTGATGCTGCTCCATGGAACTGATAATATTGGGGTTTGAAAATTTATAGAGTTAACAGTGATTGTCTTGGTTTAATCCTGGGGTGCCCAGTGTGGAGAAGGAAGTAAGAGTTGGGTTTTTTCCTTTCTTTTTCTTCTTTCTTTTTTTTTGCAAGGGGTTTGCCTCCCTATGTTTTTTGGGTGAGGTGTTCTAGGTTTGTTTGTCTGAGAGTGGGGAGGAATCGTATGTGCAGCATAATTTTTTATTTGGTGAGATGGGTGTTTTGGCGTGCTCGCCCAAGGAAATTTCTTAGATTTCCAGATATACCCTTGTACCCCAAAGGTTGCAGATCCCTGGGTTGACCTGTGGCAAACTATTAGTTCTTCTGTCTGTTGTGCACTGTATAAAGGGGGTGTCGTATACAAAAATACATGTGAAACTTAAATGGAAATGGGTTCAAAGCCATATATTGAATTTATTTATTTGAAACAGATATCCTAGGTTTACTGGCTTCATTCAGATAATATGTGATATGTTCGTTTTTAAAATCTCCTGGAACACGTTTCATATAGATATTCTCGTTAGCAGAGGGGGGAAATCTTTTGTGCTTCTAAAATTTTACTGAAGCTTGCCAAAAGAGCTGAGTTTGAGAATGAGATGCAAGACTTGAAGCCGCTACCAATCTTGTTTCCTAATGAAGTAGAAACTACTGTTGTGAGCATTTGAACTAAAGGGCCAAGTTGCTAGAATTGCCACTATGAAACAAAGGCACTCAAGATTGGAATGAAGGAAGCATAATAGCATGCCAATAAAATAGTCGGCTTTATTCAAAGCTTCAGTGACACAGAATTAAACAGGATCTATGCTGCTTCAATTGAGGACTGAGCCACTCGTGCAGAAAGACCACACTGTCTTATTCTGTGTTTAACGTTTGCTTTGAGAAACAAAGTTGGTGCACCATCTCTGTCCTCCGGAGAGAACCTAAATCAGAAAGTAAGGTTTTCAAGGAGACCTATTTAGTAAATAATATAATGGGATGTATATCCATATGTGTGTGTGTAACACACTCAAGTGGCCTCATATAACACCCTCCTCCATTAATGCAGATGTAACATTTTGTCAACCAACCGTTGCTTGGCTCTGCAAACACTGCTGATCATTGAAATGACACGGATGCTAGTACTGTCATAACACTGGACCATTTAAAGTTGTTCTTGCTGATGCCTACATTACCTGGGTCTTCATATTGGCAGTAGGCACAGGCAGAGAATGATGGGCAGAGCTAGAGACTGTTGTAGCTCCTGTTGGGTTAGTGGTGGTATTAATATTATACTAACCCTATTATTTTGCTGCATTTTTTAAAGACATAGTTATGTCCTGTTCCCTTTGCTTTGGAGAATTGAAAAATTAAAAAACAGTTGTTGTAACTAAAATAGTGTGATTTTAAGGGTTAATCAGCTTAGGTACTAGGTTTGTGCTGTTGGCCATGGATATGTTTGTGTTCCGTGTTTGGCACCATGGTTTTGTGACCAGAAAGGAAGAAATGTAAGATGCTAATAACTTGGGAGCTTGCGGAACTAGAAAAAGGAATACTTAGAAAGAGTTGTAAGGAGCTTTTGTTCCAGAATTGGCCATTACCCAGGGGAAAAATAGTTTTTGATTTGGAAGCCATAAATAAGAGCATTTTCTAACCAGGTCTCACCCCCTTTTTATCAACTGAACAAGGGGAAAGGGGTGGGGGTAGATGGAGCTACAGATGTTTCCTTGAGCTAGTGGTTCAGTTGCAGCTTAATCAGTGTCCGAATACATGAATATAGGATGCTTTTTGGTGGTATCCATCCACTTCGTATCGGAAAAACAAGATTTCCCTCTTATAAATTCTGGTGTTTTGCTACTGTTGGGAACGCTTGGGCAGAGGACCCTCAGTGGCCCTCCTAACCTGGAAGAAGTGGAATATGCAAAGTGATTATCTTGGCCTGCATCCGATCTTCTTGAAAGCAAAAATAATATCGCTGTCAAGATGATGCACCTTCTGCTGATCCACAAAGGCCCAGCCTTGCCATTTTTTGGAGCAGGCCCCGCCTTTTAACCAAACAGTTTGTGAGAGTTTTGATCTGGACTGGTAATTCACAACACTGTAGCTCAGTGGTAGAACATATGCACCACATGCCCAAGGACTCGCCTGCAATCATTGGCATCTCCAGGTAGGGCTGGAAGAGACCCTGGCTAAATCCCTGGAGTGGTAGACTCGTAATCTGGTGAACTGGGTTCGATTCCCCGTTCCTCCACATGCAGCTGCTGGGTGACCTTGTTGCTAGTCACACTTCTCTGAAGTCCCTCAGCCCCACTCACCTCACAGAGTGTTTGTTGTGGGGGAGGAAGGGAAAGGAGAATGTTAGCCGCTTTGAGACTCCTTCAGGTAGTGATAAAGCGGGATATCAAATCCAAACTCCTCACCTCCTCTTCCTAGAGAACTACTGCCGGGCAGTGTGGACAATACTAAACTAGCTTCCGGTTGTATAAGGCAGTTGCTGTATTCCTTTATTTCAAAACTTTCACAACCCATGGCTTGAGGTGCGTACGTTGAAATCGGAAGTAGGCATTTTCCTTTTATAATTAAAAACAACAACCCTGGAATATACGTGGGAGGAATGTGTTGTATCTCAGCACAGTGGTACCTCGGAAGTCGAACAGAATCTGTTCCAGAAGTCCGTTCGATTTCCAAAACATTCAGAAACCAAGGCGTAGCTTCCGGCTGGCTGCAGGACGTTTGGGTTCCAAAGAATGTTCGCAAACTGGAACACTCACTTCCGGTGCTTGGGATCCAAGGTACGACTATATTTGTCAGTCATATTAGAAAGTATGCTCTGGTTTTTATTTTGTTAGCTCTTTGCGTTTCACATCTAGTGTTCTAAAGCTGAGACAGTGCCTTGTTGAGGGGAAAACTGAGAGACCATGACGTGGGACAGGGTCTTGAAACCAGTTTTATCCAGTGGCTGTTGGTATTTTCTCTTTCTCCGTGACAACTCTTGATATATTTCCGAACCTGCTGCCTCCAGCGAACTGAGACACAACTCTCTCTAATCCATCTGCAGTCCATGTACTGAAAGATTTCTAATAACAGGATGTAGCTGAAGAAGATATTAATGACAAAACAGGACTAGTCCATTCTCCCTGTAGTGAGACAGACAATATTTTTCTGCAGGGCAATGAATTTTGGGTGTTCGCACGGGGAATAATATGCTATCCCCATGATGTTCATATTTATTTTAAATGATTTATAATTTGCTTGATCATAGAGCTCTCCCAGCAGTATACAAATAAGACTAAAGATAAAATACAACTAAAAGTCAATTAGAAAACAATTATACATAAAACCATCATCATTAAAACACAGATTAAAACAGATAAAATCAATAACATTTCTAAAACAAATACAGCATTCTGTGCGCCATTGCTGGGAAAGTTATTCTTTTTAAAACAAATGTTCTTGTTTTCAAGATCTACCAGAATGATCTACATGTGTGCAAGTATATCTTATATGGAGTGGTATATTACTCCATTGTTCCTTTAGAAAGGACCTTTATAGTGACATGGACTCACTAACTAATACGAGAAGGAAAGATGTCTTCTTTTTTAAAGCCTGGCCTAATTTGGGCTGTTTCTCTCCAACTGTTGAAGATTTTTGTTCATCTGTTTCCTATTTCTTCCATTCACTTATATTCCGACGCCTCCACTCTGGTACCCATAGCAACACTTGTTAATGCTAATGAAACTGCAGCATCTAAAAACTTCCGTGCTGAACAAAACTGTTCAATGTTGCAGTTAAATACAGTTGCATTTCTGTCAGGCTTGGATTCCTGCAGTACCTGTTTGAAGTAAACTTGGATTACAAGATTTTGGTAACTTTCTGCTCCTCTGAAATGTACACTGTTGGATGCATTTATGCAGTGAAGCCTTGTATTTGGGTAGCAGCAGATGTCTGAGAAAATCGATACATAGCTCATGTAAAATTGACCCAGTTTAGCTGCAGGACGGAGTTGCCTTTTAGAAGTATTAAATTTGCATTCAGTAGATCACTGCTGAATACTGAGGCTGATTGATCTGTGAGATGTGCTGTCTTGGAGCACATGGCTGCTCTGGCTAATTCCCATGTAGCAGTAATAGCATGTTAATGAGTGAAGTAACTGACAAATGACTCCCATGAACTTGAACAAAATGCTAATTCAGTTTATTAGGAAGATCTAAGGCATTTCACAAAATGTTCATGAATTTTACTCAACTGATAAGCTTTCGCTCATCTTTTAGTCAGAAAGCTGGTTGTATCTATTATGCTGGTCTTTTAAAAATTCACTCAGCTTAGATATAGGAGACTATTTTCATACTTAGGAAATCCAAGTTCATGACACTGCACAAAAAATGTGAAATTTATTTATGTCCTAGCCCTATTGCCCAGGTGCTGAACAGTTTGATTGTAGGATTTAGGATCTTCTAATTGCTTTTAAGAGCTGTGCCCACATAATGTCAGATGTCAATGCCTGTAGAATATAACATGTGTAAGTCTGAAATACATAATTTTTCCTCCTTCACTTTCAGTGGGTAAAGACTATCGAACATCCTTGTATTGGACTCAGTGCATAGTGTTACTTAGATGCGTCCAAAATGCAGAGTTCAGATGGACCCAGAGCCAGGGCAGGGGCAGCCACATCGCATATTGGTTTACCCCAATATGTAGACCAGCAGATGGCTGTTTGGACATTTCATGCTACCTTGGCACAAATTAATTGGTCCCAACCTGTCCAGTAATGCCCACTATATTGCAAAAATACAATAAACAGGCACAGTTATAGGGTAGCTTAGAAGTGCTGTAATTGTACCTGTTCTTTTTCATGTTCTATGAAGCCTTTGGACTAGAGAGAATGATTTACAAGGTACTCTGACTTCATGATGGCAACCCTAATTCAAAGTTGTGCCTAAAAGCGTTGTCCTGCAACTTCTAAGGGTGATATCTCAGAATATAATGATAGATCTCACCAGCCCCTAGACTGAATTGCTAATATTGCGTATCTCATTTAAGGCTTGTGGCTGCATCTCATGCAATTTTATATCTAGTGCATAGTATTATAAGCAGCAGAGATCACAAGATAAATATTATGTAATTCCTCTCTAGTTAAAACTTTATGTAGCAGGCATACTGTTCTATTTTATTTTTAAGTATTATTTTAGGATTTTTATTTTGTTTGAAAACCCCATCTCATTGTTCTACCTTGTTTTCTTGGCTGTATGTTTTTGTTGTTGCTGCATCCCTTCTTGTTTTGGGATTGTTGTCAAGTTTTCAACTAATCTCCTCGTATTAGCCAGCTGTATTAATGAGATAATAAACCAGGCTTGTTGCTAATGAATTGATTCATTCAACTGCTGAATTTAATTAGAAAGACACTTAACATTCCAGCAGATGTTCTTATTTTGTTTGGGTACAGTTGTATTTCTGCACAATGAGCTGACAGACCCATCAATGTCCATATCTATATGCCCTGCTCTTAAAGACTTGTGCCATAAATGTTATCATGCAGACACTAAGTCTACAAATTCCAATATCATTGATGATTGTAGGTATAGTGTCTCTTGCCTCGTTGAGACTAAAGAGAGTTCTTCAACAATGCTCTTGTCAATTTTATCATCAGCTAATTCTAACCACTTACCTGGGAATAAGTTCTATTAAATTCAGCAGATGGCGGCTAATGGATTGAGGTTGAATCCTGACAAGACAGAAGTACTGTTTTGGAGGCACAGGAGGCGGGCAGGTGTGGAGGACTCCCTGGTCCTGAATGGGGTAACTGTGCCCCTGAAAGACCAGGTGCGCAGCCTGGGAGTCATTTTGGACTCACAGCTGTCCATGGAGGCGCAGGTCAATTCTGTATCCAGGGCAGCTGTTTATCAGCTCCACCTGGTACACAGGCTGAGACCCTACCTGTCCGCAGACTGTCTCGCCAGAGTGGTGCATGCTCTAGTTATCTCCCGCTTGGACTACTGCAATGCGCTCTACGTGGGGCTACCTTTGAAGGTGACCCGGAAACTACAACTAATCAAGAATGCGGCAGCTAGACTGGTGACCGGGGGAGGCCGCCAAGACCACATAACACCGGTCTTGAAAGACCTACATTGGCTCCCAGTACGTTTCCGAGCACAATTTAAAGTAATGGTGTTGACCTTTAAAGCCCTAAACGGCCTTGGCCCAGTATACCTGAAGGAGCATCTCCACCCCCATCGTTCTGCCTGGACGCTGAGATCCAGCGCCGAGGGCCTTCTGGCGGTTCCCTCATTGCGAAAAGCAAAGCTACAGGGAACCAGGCAGAGGGCCTTCTCGGTAGTGGCGCCCGCCCTGTGGAATGCCCTCCCATCAGATGTCAAAGCGATAAACAACTACCTGACATTCAGAAGACATTTTAAGGCAGCCCTCTTCGGGGAAGTTTTTAATGTGTGATTTTAGTGTATTTTTGGTTTCTATGGAAGCCGCCCAGATGGGTGGGGTACAAATAAATTATTATTATTATTATTATTATTATTATTATTATTTATTTATTTATTTATTTATTTATTTATTAAATTCAGCAGGACTTGCTTCTGAGTGAACATTGTTAGGCTTGAACTGCAAGTAACTTTCCTTCCTCCAGACTGCTGTTCATAGGTTATGCTAGTGAGACAAGTATGCAGGAAGCGTACCTTCCAAGTTATGTCAGGAAGAAGCAGCCTATTCTATCCTTATCTACAGGTATGCACATTTCCTTGTAACACTGGAGTGTGTGACCCTTTTTCCGTTGAGGGCTGCATTCCAGGGTGTCAGGGGGGAATACCGTAATTTGTTGGAGGCCTCATTCCAGAGTGAAAGGTAAATAGGGACACTCCCTTGATGCCATTCCTTTCTCTCTTTCTGCATTTTGCTTTTACTCCTGCTTGTAACCCACGTGAACTCCGACCAAGAGCCTCAAGAAACTGGGCTAAGAGCTTCAGGTCTGCTATCTGTTCTGCAAGATGCATATCCTCCCTTTCCCCATTCTCCCATTGGTCATTTGGCTTTGGGATCCCAGGGCAAAGTGGAACAGAAGGAGTTGTCTCATACAAACTCATACTTTTGGTTCAAATAGCTCAGCATTGTCTACAGTCTCTGAGAGTGGCTTTTGAGAAGTTTAGGCAGGATTATTTTTCACCCCTATCTGGACATGCCGTAGATCAGGGGTCGCCCTGATCCAGTGGGACTGCTGGGCAGGTGCACCCGACTATGACCTGCCATTTGGGGAAAAAATCAAGCCTCTAGCTCTCCTAGAAAGAAGGTTATGGAGCAAAATGTGCAGGTACCTAAGGGGTTTCTGTGAAATGAGAACAGTGTGGCTGCCTTGTATATATTTTCTGAAATGCTCCCTTGCTATTAGGCAGTAGAAGCACCAGTGTGCATGCACATATGTGTGATCTCCATAGCCAGGGCCAGCAGGATATACCGTATTTTTTGCTCTATAAGACTCACTTTTTCCCTCCTAAAAAGTAAGGGGAAATGTGTGTGCGACTTATGGAGCGAATGCAGGCTGCGCAGCTATCCCAGAAGCCAGAACAGCAAGAGGGATTGCTGCTTTCACTGCGCAGCGATCCCTCTTGCTGTTCTGGCTTCTGAGATTGAGAATATATTTTTTTCTTGTTTTCCTCCTCCAAAAACTAGGTGCGTCTTGTGGTCTGGTGCGTCTTATAGAGCGAAAAATACGGTAGTTGGCTTCCCATGGTTGTCAGAAATGGTTGTTGCTCTAATTTTGTGTTATGCCATGCCCTTTCTATGGCAGCCATTTGGTGACTGATGCCTCCAGCCCACTCGCAAAATATGAGATGTGCCCTCTAGTCCAAACAGGTTGTCAACCCCTGCCACAGATTGAATTTGTAATGTGTCGCATGAGCTCTGCTACTAAGCTGTGACCCTTCTGTAGTGCTCTGTGAGGTGTCAATAACCAATATAAAAGGACAGCCGCGGCACATGCGCTCTTGCAAGAATACAGCCTCTCATTTGCAAACGGGGAAGTATTTTTGCTGTATGTGGCCAAATCCTATCTTGAAATTTGCTCGTTAATCTTTAGGGACATTAGAGATGCAACACCTGATCTGGCTGTTCCTAACGGGAGCAGCGGAAACTGTCCATGTAGAACTTATTTTACATTTGACTTGTAGCCAAAGGTTTAGCATTTAATCATTGGGTAAGCAGACCGTAAGTTTTTCCTGTGAAATGATTCTTGCCACTAGGATGTTGCAGAAGACTGGCTTTTCAGATAGTTGTGCGCACTTTGCAGTAAGGCTACAAGCTTAATCCCATTTATGTTGGAGTAAGCCCCATGGAATTTAGTAGGATTTACTTCTGAGTAGACACAGTTAGGTATGCTCTGTAGGTCTGTTGAAGTGAACTGGGAATTTTACCTGTATGAGGTCTACATAGCAGCCTGGGCTGATGTAACATTTATTACAAACTCCAAGCTGGCCAGGCATGGTTTTTCTCTCCTGCTCTGCACCTAACACTGTAAGAAAGTAATATGCAAGAAGTCTTTGATGCAAAACCAGCCATACAGGAAGTTCATTGCCACCCTTGGCTCATTTGAGAGCAAGGGCAGGATAGAAATTTAATAAAGAAACACCTTTCCATTCTTTTTCATTCCAATCTATAGAGTGCACACAAGTCTGTTTGCTGACTTAAAAAAAACCCACTGCTTTTGACAACGAGATAGACTAATATAATATCTTTGTAATTTTTTATTATTATTTCTCTTTAGACCACAAAGACTACATTTTGGAGCCACTTTCTCTGCCAGAAAGTCCAGGTGGCATTTCTGCTGTAGAAGGTTCTCCATCTGTGCCTTGTATATTCTGTGAAGAATATTCTCCTGTATCAGAACAAAACCAACTTCTGAAGCACATGATTATAGAGCACAAGCTTGTCATTGCAGATGTCAGACTAGTAGCAGATTTTCGGAGGTATGTAGCTCTTGCTTAAAATTTGATAAAGCAACCTAGGACAGAAAATGTTCAGGAAACTAGAACTGGTATATACTGAGACAACCAAAACATAGGATAACGTTCCCAATTATGCAAAAGAAAATAGGCAGATCCCAAAAAACAGTGAAAGGGAGGCTGAAAGGGTATGTGTGTCTGAAGGAAAATGAATTGATATTGATTTATATATATTAGTAACTTTGTATTAATGCAACTGTGTTTTTGTAATATTTTGTTTAAGTTGTCTGTTGTTGCTTCTGTTTTTTGTACACCATTTAGATACATGTTTAATATATTAAGCAGTATAAAAATTAAATAATCATTTAATCAATGTTTTATGATGCAGCAGGATAGATACATTTTTGTATATAAATAAAGGGCAATTTTGCTAGACATTAATGTAAGAAACTGAGCCTTGGATGAAAGAGCTGGACCCAGGGACTGTAGAAACAAGGCTGGAACGTGAATGTGTGTGCGCAAAGGAATCCCAAACTTCAAAAATGGGGAGTAAATCATTCTGCAAAAGTAGCCCTGATCATAGCACAAAAACAGATGCATCAGCCTTTTGGGAGCTGGAAGGAGAGTTGAGAACCTTAAGGGAGGCAGATCTTTGCATTGACCAAACTGCTTCCTTTTTTTATTTTGGAGCTCAGGCCTTTATATTAAGTTCTCCAGATTGGTTGCTATTTCTTGTAAGCCTGTCAAAACTTGTCTATCCGTCTCTATGAACTGATTCATACACGTGTAGATCACTTTCTTTATGGAAGAGCAATAAAATGGACAGGTAGAGAGAAAGGCATGGTAAATCCGCTCCTGAAATGTCCTTTTCATTGTCTTTCCATGGTAAACTCTAGATCCTGATCACTCAGTTGAACTTCCTTCCCTTAAAAAGTATTACATGTTGCAGTTGACATGTGATGACCACGCCCTTCTAGGAATACATTGGCCTCAGTGCTAATTGCATATTCTAACTACTAAAGTTCTAGAAGTTCCTATACAAACAGCTGTGCTGACTGGGGCCACAGGTTGCCCATTCCTGATCTACAGCCTATGTTAAATAAACCAATCTACCTGCCCCTCATCAATATGTGCTTTTCAAGGTGCACATGTTTTCTCTAATTGACAAGCCTTATTCAAAACACTAAATGCTGTTGCTTAGCAATTTCACATAGCGTGCATTCCAGTCTGTACATGTGTTCTTTTTGTTGCTCTCTGCTTTCCACTTTGGTATCTGCAAAGCTGCTATGTGTGTCTGGCTTCAGATGGCAAAGATCAGGACCTTTTCTGCACTCAGTTTTTACCATGCATGTGTCAATACGCCAGATTTGAGACGACTGATGTGCACCAAAAATGAATGGGATCAATTTTTCCACTGTAAATGGTTCAAAGAAGACTGAAATGCATAAGCTCACAGTTGCATAGGTTACTTGTGAGTGGAACCCAGTGATCATCTGTCCCCGTGTCAGACTCAATGGTTTCATTTTTCCAAGAGACTAAAGAATGGTCACTCAGGAAAGGTGATCTATAAATAAATGCTGTCCACATATCAACATCCAGGTGAGTTGCCATGGCCTGGTTCATTACATTTCAGTACTTCATATATAAGGCAGCTGATTGAATGTGGCAAACAAATGAGAGAAGAATTGATGATAAAGTGGAGTCCGTCTGAGTGGTGATGCTGTTGGCAGATCTGGGGAGGATCAAAAGGGAAGGCTGGGGTGGGGAGAGAAGCAGCTTCATCTTGGACATGTCGAGTCTGAGATGGTGATGACAACAGTATCAGACAAGTAGGTAAAGACATGCAGGATTGGATGGAAGAAGAGAACTCTGAAGTGGAGAGGTATACCTGGGCGTCATGAACAAGTACATGGGTCAGGTTAGGGAGCCTCTGGGCTCTGGGATCCTAACTAGGTCTGGCACAGGTCCCAAATTTCCCCCAAGACCACTTACAACATTGGGTAGAGGTGCAGCAGTCAGTGAGCAAAGCAGGAATGGCCTTGAAGACTCTCAAGTGAGGCTTGCTGTCACTGCTTGTCAGTGGCGACTTCAAGCCTGCTGGGTTTGGCTGCACTACAAAGTTTCCATTGGATGAAAATAGGGTTTAAAGTTGGCACTGGTCCGCATTGACTTCAATCAGTGCTAGGACCTTCATTTGCAGTGTGACATGAATTCAAACCACACTACAAACCACAGAGAAAAAAATGTGTCCCACCTGTCAAAATGGTCCCCCATGGGTGGAGAATCCAGGATCCACTCCAGAGCTGCAAAAGGTTCTCCACAGATGAAATTGGTAGTTTGGATGCAACACTAAGCCATGGTTTGTTATAGCCACGGTTTGCTGAACAAGATGGGATCTGGCTAGCAAGTGAGCAAAGAAAATATCATTTGCTTTCCCCCACCACCTCTGCAAGTACACAGCTGCAATCCCAAATGCCTCGGTGGTGTTTGAGGACCAGCACAGCCTCACTGCATCACCAGTTATCAGAGGCAAAGGGATTTGTGAAGCTTCTCAGATGGATTCTCAGCAACACAGCATCAGCTCAGAGGGAAATCTCCATTCCACTTTTGTCTTTAGTGATTACCCAGCAGAACCAGACAGCTCTTGTTCAATTTCTGGCTCCTGAGAGAACCTCAGACGTGCAGATCAATGCTCACAACTTTACATCATGTAAAGTGAACTATTTCCATGGACATTTTTATGCTTGCAAACATTAGTGTCTGTATTGCACCTGGAAATAATTGAAGCCAGCAACTGTTTGAGATCCGGTCCCTACTTTCCACTCCTCTAGACCCTTCCCTCAACATCTGTGCCCACGATTGAACTGAAGGCACACACTTTTGGTTCATTAAGATGCTTGATTGATGAGCAAGGAAAACAGCTGAAAGCAGTAACTTTTGTTAGGGTGTAACAGAGACTTGAAAGCCAATGCCAGAAACCAGAAAATGTGATACTAAGAAGCGGCTATTTGCTTCTTTAAAAGTATACATAGTCAATATGTAGGACTATTGGCACTGCTGTGTTCAAGTTCTCTGTCAGCTTTCTATGCCTATGTTGCATTTCATCGCATCCCACGAGGACAGTTTGTTTTTCTTGCCAAATTATGGCTCTAGCGTTTTCAAATCCAGAAGTTTCCTTCTTTCATGGGAATGCCATATGGTACTAGGGCACAGAGCTGGCTCTAACCGAGCTTCTTGATATTTGCTTGGATGGAATAATGTATTTTACTGTCAAGTTGGATAATTAAACTACTAAGCAGGTCTCAGTATTCATGCAGTATACATTTTTCTAGAGACTTGTGACCAAGCACGCACAAAGCACCCATTTATGTTTTGGTAAGTATCAAGTTTTAAAGCCAAGTAATAAGACGAAAAGAATCTAGGGCAAATAAAATCCGTATAAAAAGTTAGCTTATTCAGCACGGTAAGCTTGCCATGTTTTTCGTTTTTTAAAAATCAAACACTAGTCATTGTGTCTGGTTTCTTCATACAAGCTGAACATTTGAAATTACCTGGTAATGGATTTCCAATTTCCAACTTATCTGTACTGGGAAGATTGTTCTGGCTAAATAGAAACGTCGCCTTATTTGAAAAATGACCTCTACAAAAGACTGGTAGCAGTGAGTGGCTCGGTAGCCAAATGCTGCAACAAGAATTGCATATTAAGAGTGTAATGAAACGAACAGCAGTTTGGGAAATGTTTTGTAACATAGCTGCCTGCATTTTTGCTCCCCCCCCTTTTTTTTTTAAAGATATGCATTGTACTGGAAGAAAAGATTCCTAGAGCAGCCCATTACAGACTTCTGTTGTGTGATAAGAACAAATTCCGAAGCAGCTTTAGGTGAGTGTGTTGTTAATGTAGCCGGCACAGGCCGGGTTTGCAAAATTCCCCACAATCTGCCATTGGACCACCAATTTTGTTGGGACACTTTTTGCTGAACTGTATCAGATGCTGAAGCACTCTTGTTTGTGGGCTTGAGTTCAACAGATTATTGGATTCACTTTAAAATACAAAGAGTGAGTGTCTGGCATTATATCTTGGACTATAAGCTTGTGGGCAATGCCTGTGTTGATTTTTGTACATCTTGCATGCATCATCATCTATACTTGGGGCCAAACGAAGGATGATTATGATCGAATGTAAAGGAAGGAGCCCTCTGCCTTAATATTATAGATATTCCCATACTAGTTATAATATTTCTGAAGTGCTCCATTTCACTGATTAGAGGTTTATAAGGGTGGCTATCGTAGCTGTGACTGTCAAATAAAATTATAAACCTCCAAATAACTGCTATGAGACACACTCAGTTCGGCACCTTGCTTCTGGCCTAGCATCAGGTATTCATTTTTTTAAAAAGGAGAGAAAAATCTTGGCAGTTGTAGAATGCAGTTCAGCTTTAGGAAATGGAGAGTCTAAAGACAAAGAGGCATAACAAGGGCTTCAGGCATTTTAAACTGATGCTGTTTCCTTTACCTGTCTGCCTGGAAGATTGGGGTGAGAAGACCAGTTCAGCCTGTTCTGAGTACAAAGTCAGAATGCAGATTTTTTTTCTTTTTCTTTTGGAGAATTCTTTCCATACCAGGCAGTGTGAAGCACTGGTGTACAGTTATTCCCTTAATGTATGAAATATGCAGAGACTGCATTTGGATGTTACAGTAAACCATGGGTTCTGAAGCTGGCTTGTTTCAACAAACTATAGCTAATATTTATCACAGGTAAGGGTTGAAAGTAGTTATAAACGGTGGCTAATAAAAATGAAATGGAAACCTTCAGATTTCTTCATGGAGTAGTAATTGGGAGGGGTGTTTATTACACCATGGTTTATTGTGACATTTGAACGCAGCCAGACACGAGACCTGGGGCTGATTTACCTTGTTCCAGTAAAATCTACCGACATATCCTGGTGGGCTTCTCTATATTCATGGATTTGCTTCTGGCTGAAGCACAACTGCCAACATGACTAGGAAATTTCTGAACAGACCCCTTAGAAAGAACATTTGTCTTAAACGGATAGAATTACCACTTGCATCTTTCTCCCTCTCTCAGTGGCTTAATATAACTCAAACCTGTATTACATAAAAAAGCTTAATGTATCGACCTAAGTGTTCTCCTGACATTTGATCTGTAATCTTTTAACAGAGGAACAAGACAATTACTTCCTTTTATGTGATGCTTTGCCTGAAGACAGAACACTGAGGGAGAAACTTCAGCAACAAAGGCTGGTAAGGTGGTCTTGCATGTGACCATCCCGAAGCAGGAAATGAACTGCACAAAAAAATGAGGATTTAATTTAATTTCCAGGTTTCCTCTTTCAGTAATAATGAAGTTGATCCTCAACAGGTAACAGTTCCAGAAAGCTCAGTAGGACTTACTTCTTTAAAGCGGATCCTCCAAGTGTCCCTATTTTCCAGGGACAGTCCCTGATTTAGAGAAGCCATCCCAATTTCTGATTTGATCCCGGAATGTCCCACTTTTTTTAGGATGTCCCTATTTTCATTGGATAAATGTTGGAGGCTATGGAGTTTTCGACCCCAGAGCCATCTGTAGACAGCCCTGTATAGGGAAGTTTTTTAAATGTTTAATGTTTTATTGTGTTTTTATATATGTTGAAAGCTGCCCAGAGTGTGTGGGGCAACCAGTCAGATGGACAGGGTATAATAATAATGATTAATAATGGAATGGGACGTCCCTATTTTTATCGGAGAAATGTTGGAGGGTATGTTTAAAGGTGTGCTGAAAATTACTCAGAAGAATCCAATGATGCAGTTTTGAATGCAAAGTATATGTCATGTGTGGTGTAGTGGTTAAGAGCGGTAGTCTCGTAATCTGGCGAACCGGGTTTGCTTCCCCGCTCCTCCACCTGCAGCTGCTGGGTGACCTTGGGCCAGTCGCACTTCTCTGAAGACTCTCAGCCTCACTCACCTCACAGAGTGTTTGTTGTGGGGGAGGAAGGGAAAGGAGAATGTTAGCTGCTTTGAGACTCCTTAGGGTAGTGATAAAGCAGGATATCAAATCCAAACTCTTCTTCTTCTTCATATGTTTGTCTACAATAGTAAAGATTCTTTACCTGGGATTCTGATCTCTCCGCAGCACTGCCCAATCCTACTTAGTGACCCTGTTATCAATAAATCTCTGGTCTTCCTTCAACAAAAGAATTGTAGAAATCCACCAGCTGAGCATTCCCAGAGGCAGCTGAATGTGTTTATCAGCCGTGGCTTCTTATTTGCAGAGCTATCCAACATCAGAAGAAGCAAAATAAATAGGAACCTCTTGAAAGGGGGGCAGCAGCTAGATAAAGGTCCTTCTGTTCCTGTTGCTCTCTTTGAACTGATTCACACATGCATATATCTCTGAGTTTCTAGGGCTCTTGCCATCTTATCGCTTAATGACTCAACAGGTGAAGGGGAGGCACTGTTCAGTGACAGTTCAAAAGCAGGCCTTTCAAACCTTGCTGTGGATCTTGCATAAAGCAAGCCCTAAAATGGCACCTCCGCGGTGAAACTTTCTTCTTGTTAAGTTGTTTTGGAGATGTGAAAGCTGCCTGGGAGGTGTGTGTTCTTTCACACATACCGAGTCCACCACTTTTTGCAGCTGCCGAGAAGCAGGCATGCATAGGTAAGCTCAACCTGCAAAGTAGTTCTAGCAGGTTGTCTGATTTCCTCAAAAATAAACCAATTGCCAGAACAACTCAAGCTTTCCATAGAGGGGTAGCCAATGCAGTGCCCTTTAGGTGTTGCTGATTACGACTTATGAATTATTTAGTCATTGGCCTATTATTATTATTAAGCTGCCTGTTCCTCTGCTGAGGTGCTTACGGGGTGTGAGGGTGAAGAAATAGGGATCTTTTTTTAAAAAAAGATGACTTGTTTAGTTTCATAGCCCTGGGGCACCAAACAACTGTTTTTTCCCGGTGATATAGAATGTGTTGAGGGTTTTTAGTTCTACAACATTTTAAATCTTGAGCTCTTTATGTCTCCTGTGCGGTGAGGAGAAACCTAAGTATCTTCAAGTTCCAGTTTCCTCACTCTAGGTCTTCCGATACTTGTGTAAAATATAAATGATTTCTTGCTTCAAGCTCTCTCGTGGAAAAGATACACCTAGACTCTCTTAACTCAGTTCTCTTGCCTGAAGCAATATGCGGCTTCATACTATGAACACTCAGCAGTAAAATGCAGCTTTTATTTAAATTGGAGGAGAAAATTCCTAGAAATAGATACAAAAATGTTTTTTTTAAGCGTTCTGGGAGACCTGTTAGGAATATATGATAAAATGTTCTGCTTTGGTTTAAGGCTTAAACCTATATTATTTAAGGTAAAAAAAAAAAATTTGCTCCTTTTATTCACACGGGTGCACCTATACATCAAGGAGCCATTGATGATCATATTGATTTATCGAGGCTAAAATCTTTTCATTATACAGACTGAGTCCATCAATCCTTGTGTCATCCAAATTCTCATTTTGGGAGGTGCAAATACATTTTCTCCAGTTTTCATTTGAAATGCACTGGATTAGACCAGCCTTCAGGTCTTCCTGTTTTGCCTGTTACTCTTCCTCCATGCTGTGTGAACATTTGAACCTAATCGTCGGCAAGAAAACCATGTTTTCAAATGAATCAAGTGCCTGTGTTGCTCATTAGCTGATAATGAGAGACAATGGAAAACTGCTAGGAATAATTTACAAGGAAGCTATTTTCAAAAATGAATGTGATTGCATGTGTTGTATTTCTTCCTGTTCAACAGAGAGAGAATCTGGAGCAACAGCAGCGAGAGAGAAATGACACAGACTTTCACGGCGCATGCATGTTCTGTGATAAAGAGTTTACTGGTAACAGGTTAGCGATGAATGTTTGACTACGCGTTTTCATCCTCGTGAACATCCCAATCCTATGCAAATGGGGGAAATGGAAATGTCACTCTAAGGCTTTGGTACTGATGTGGCTGTAGCAGCATTTTATAACTGGCAAAATGTTAGCCCAGTGTAAGAAAAGTGCTGGTGGAAAGACCAAAGGGTCCATACAGTCCAACATCCCATTTCGCACCTGCCCATCAACTAACTAAGGCAGTGATGGAGATTTTGTAGTCCAGCTACATCTGGAAGGTCACAGCCACTCTCATCCCTGATGATTGGCCATGCTGACTGGGGCTGATGGGTTTTGGAGTCCATGAACAACTTGGGGGAGGCACAATGCTTTGGAACAAGGATTTAGCCATCATGACTAATGGCTATTGATAGATCTGTTGTCCATGACTTCATCTCCTTTCGAAGTCTTGCAAGCCATTGGCCATCATCGCATCATGTGCAATGAAATCCATAAAAGAAGAAGCGTAAAGAATTCTTTTGTTTTGCCCGTCCTGAATCAAAGTCATTAGTTGACTGGCATTCTAGTTGACTATGCCATTAGTTGACATGGGCACACGGCTCACCTTCGGTCTGACATACCATGGTTGTTGGACCAGAATTGTTGTGTATGAATTAGTGGATCTGTGAATTAGTGGATCTCAGCGGCCTGCTTTGCACATCACTTTAAACCACAGTTAGGCTTAACTATACTGTCAAGGTGTTGTGCAGTATACTGGGCTAAAATCTTGGACACATTGCCATGGTTTGACTTGGTATTATGTCGGAACCTGGGTTTGTGGCTTGTCTCTCAAAATAAACCACAATCCATAACCAAGATTTTTTGCCCATGGTTTTAGCCCTGGGCACCAGCATGCTGCACATTCATCTTTAAAACATAGTTAACCGTGTGCAAACCAAGCCCATCACACATTTTAGTGGTGGGAATATTCTCCTCTTCTAGCTTTGCATTGGCTCTTTCTCATCACGTACCTGGTTCTAAACAATGAATTTGATTTATGTACTTGTTTTGCATGCCAAGGTCCTTTCCTTTTTTAAAAAAAAAAAGGTGTGTGGGTTTGTCTTGTGTTGCTACCACTCAGAAGGCACCAAGATGGACTGACTGGCACATGCCCATAGAAGCCTTCTTGGGTGTCTGCAGGATCCCTTCCCCAACCCTGGTATTAGGCCTGAAAGGATCGTTTTGTTGTAGCCAATAGACTAGGTTGGGAGGAGAGCCATGTTCAGTTTATCCAGTTTGCATAGGTGCCCCTGGGCACAAAAAGTTTGGCAACCTCTGCAAAGCGTTAATATATTCTCCCATTTCTACTGAAATCTACTCAAATGGTTCCCCCGGTGAGTAATTAGAGTATTGGTTAAAATTAGCAATTCTTTTTGGTTTCAAGCTGGCAGGTCAGGTTGTGAAATGCTGCAGTGAGGTGGCGATAAATCTGAGATGTAAATTTTCCCATTTAGTTACACACAACTGCTTTCGCTGCTGGGAAAGCTGCGCACAGTGCTGTAACTTATTCAGTGTTGGTTTTATAGGGGTGAAATCCACATTTTCTTCAGTTAAGTGGAAATAATTTGTCTAGCCGCAGAAAAAAGAAACAGTGCAGTTACTTAGTTGCGGTTTTATACTATTTTAAGTGTTCCGAGTACAGAGAGCCGCTTCAGAAAGACTCTTTGGGCTTTCTTCCTCTCTCCGAGTTGGCCTCTGCAGGGAAAAGAGGCACACTTACAAAGGGGAGAAAGGACATTTATTTTTAGTGATGCTCCTTAAACCATAGCACCAGCCTCTTTCTTCCCCCCACAACCCACCAACCCAAAGAGCCATGTTTTGAAGCTGCCGTGAAAGTATGTTAAAGGAACTAACACTCTGCTTGAATTCTTCCTTTGTAGATCAGACCTTCTCAATCACATGGCAAACGATCATGCATTCAATGTTGGGCTGCCAGATAACATTGTACACTGTGAGGAGTTTTTGGAACTTCTACAGAAGAAACTAGACAGGTGCGCTAAGTAGCCGAGTTTACGGAAAGACTGGATATGATCTTTGTAACAAATAAGTTAGTGTACACGAGAGACTCTGTATATTGTTTTGGGAGTTCTTCACATCATAATCTTCACCTAAACCATTCCTCTTTGAACCCAGGTCCCTGATATACATAGCTTTTGTATATCAGGATTGGAAAGAGCAGTAGTGTCACTTATACAGTGGTACCTCGGGTTAAGTACTTAATTCGTTCAAGAGGTTCGTTCTTAACCTGAAACTGTTCTTAACCTGAAGCACCACTTTAGCTAATCGGGCCTCCTGCTTTCGCCGCGCCGCCAGAGCACGATTTCTGTTCTCATCCTGAAGCAAAGTTCTTAACCCAAGGTACTATTTCTGGGTTAGCGGAGTCTGTAACCTGAAGCGTATGTAACCTGAGGTACCACTGTACAAAAATTTGGGATGCTTCCAGATGTGTGTTCATTGTGGAACCACTGCACTTTTTTACAAACATGGTTTGGTCTTCATCAAAATGCTTATCCCAAACCATACTTTCCTTAACATTAATCTGAATTTCCCCTTACCACAGAAAATCCACTAAATAAAAGCAACCCATTGTACATCCACAGTCACTACTGGAAAGGAGGTGGGGAGGATGCTTCTAGCATTTATTTATCTTTTTAAAAAGTTTGGAATTAAATCAATAGTAAGGAGCAGCTCGATTATCTCCGAATTGTGTTTATGAAAAAAAGAGCTTGATGCATAGGTCCTTGGGTATTCTGAAGCAACAAAGTTGGTAGAAAATGGATTTTTAAGAGCTTATAAAAGGGAGCCTGGGAATTGAATAAGTAATATTGTTTCATAGTTCTATGGATGAATTAGCAATAAAAGTTGGAGATGGTCTCTAAATGCAATCCCTGACCAATTCCTGAAGGCAGGAAATATGTGTGTGTGTGTGTGTGTGTGTGTGTGATGGTTGGAGAGAGGGCAGTATTTTTACTTACCAATGCAATATGCTAACATGTTAAAATGTTCTTCAAATCAGTTCAGTTACATTGATCTGTGAATCATGCATCCGCGCAAAGGGTCCTTGTGATTTTTGCTCAGGCAGCAGAATGAGATATCTGGGAATCTGATAAATCAGCATTATATTAATGCCAAGCAGAGTCACTCTGCCCAAAGCTATCTGAAGCATGACTTACTAAGGTTCTTCCACACTGTAACAATCTTGCAATAAGCAATCTTTAAAATAATATTCTTGCCGTATTAAGTCAATCCATTTTTTCTGTGTTGAAGGGCATTTTAATCCAGTACCAATGATGCCAACAGCTAAATCTCAGTCTGTTGTGCTTGCAGTGGTTTATGCTTTGATTTTTTTTTGTATTTTGTATTTTTTTATTTTTTTATTGCATAAATTTAGTTGTGTGTGTTTTTATATTCTTTGCTTCCATGGCTGCATAACTTGTTTATTCCAGTGTCAAATACTGTACAAGGATACAATACAGAAAATTTATAAAAGTGATTGTAAACATGTAAAAAAAATAAGCTCAGTAGTACCAATAAATCAGCAGTCATATAAATTCTACAAAGGCAAACCACCAATAATTCCCCAAAAATGATTTAAATTTTACATATTTACACTACATCAGTTGGCAGTGGTGGTTCCTTTAACACAAGGGATTAATGTGTTTTTTCTTTGGTGAGCCAATTCTATATCTGCTCTCCCCTTCCAGGGACAAATTTTTAAAATGGGTGGGGTCACCTACCTGTCAATCAACTGATGTTTGTCTTTTGAAAGTGCACTCCCATTGAGCCTTCAAGTAATCATAGAATCACAGAATTGTTGCTAGAAGAGTCTTCTAATCCAACCCTCTGCAAAGAAGCTATTTTTTGTCCAAGGTGGGGCTCGAACCCTCGACCCTGGGATTGAGTCTCATGCTCTGCCAACTGAGCTATGCCAGCTCTTGCAGGGTGCTCCAAGATTATGAAGCAGTTTGCATCGAAACAGCTGCTGAAAAAGAGTGTTAACACATGCCTTAAGCCTTCTAATTCAGCATATGCTCCTGAAAACCTCGGAACTGCCTGAATCGGCGGGGGGGGGGTGTATCTTGCTCTCTGTAAATTTATCTAACCGTGCTTTCTCAAAGTAAGCTGCTGTCATCATAGTCACTTGAAGTAAGTGGCTGGTTCCTTACAGCAGTGTTTTTCAACCTTTTTGGGCAAAGGCACACTTGTTTCATGAAAAAAATCACGAGGCACACCACCACGGTGTGCGGAGAGGGAGATGTCAGAGCCCCGCTGCTCTCTATGGGGAATCGGATGAGAGCGGACCGCCTGTCCGCTCTCATCCGATCCCATCCGATCTGATCCCCACCCAGGATGGATGGAAAATAGGGTGGACACAGTCCGGCGCCCGCTTAGTGGGCGAAAATTTGACTTTTAAAAAAATCTTTCGAATTTTTCTATTTTTCCCACGGCACACCAGGCAACATCTCGCGGCGCACTAGTGTGCCGTGGAACAGTGGTTGAAAAACACTGCCTTACAGTAATGTCCCTAGCACCAGTTTGTAATTTTATTTATTTACTTTTAATCTTAGCTTGCAGTGTTTGTACTGTGAAAAAACCTTTCGAGATAAGAACACGCTCAAGGATCACATGAGAAAGAAGCAGCATCGCAGAATCAATGCCAAAAACAGAGAATACGACAGATTTTATATCATTAATTATCTGGTAAGTTGATGTACAGTCATACCTCGGGTTACAGACGCTTCAGGTTGCACATTTTTGGGTTGCGCACCACACCGCACCGAACCCGGATGTACCAGAATGGGTTACTTCTGGGTTTCGGCTCATGCGCAAAGCACTAAATCGCGCTTTGCGCATGCGCAGTAGCACCAAATCACGACCTGCACGTGTGCAGACACAGCGCTGCAGGTTGCGAACGTGCCTCCCACACTGATCACGTTCGCAACCTGAGCATCCACTGTATATGCAACTCTTATTTGACTGACAGTGCGATCCTCTATATGTAAACTCATTTTTTTAGTTCACTGGGACTTCCTGCCTAGTAAGAATGTCTGAAATTGCAGCCTGATTTGCACATTGTATGCATGATGCCATCAAACTGAAGCAGGTTTAAGTCTCACCAGTTTTAAATCAATGGGATGCAAGTGCTTTGCCGGCTGGGGAGCTTGACAACGATACCAGGAAAGGTTCTAGAACAGATAATTAAACAGTCAGCCTGTGAGCACTTGAAAAAGGGTGCTATGATTACTAAAACCCAGCGTGGGTTTCTCAAAAACAAGTCATACCAGACAAATCTCTCTCTCTCTCTCTCTCTCTCTCTCTCTCTCTTGAGTTGAAAGCTTGGTAGATCAGGGGAATGCTGCCACATAGTATATCTTGATTTCTGTAAGGTTTTTGACCAAGTCTTTCATGATATTCTTTCGGAGAATCTGGTAAAATGTGGAGTGGATGAGGTAACTGTTGCTCTTGCTTGTTCTTTGGCCATGTTCTGCAAGACGAAGTGACAAAATGAGCATTTCATTGTGGCCAAGAAACGGAAATGCCTCTTTCCGCCAAGGTGAATGGGCATGTTTTTAAATCCACCCCCCAAATGTTAATAATGAGGGGGAGACAGGTCAACACCAAGAAGGCCTCCCCTACTGATCATAGGGCCCAGGATGGTGGATACTGAGGAATGCTTTTTAGGTTCTTTGGTCCCAAGGCATTGGAGGTGTTATACTGCAGTGCTAACATTCTGATATCTCACTGGCATTTCACTAAGGCTGAATTAGTTTCCCAGCCACTATTAAAGCTTTCCCTTTCTCTTTAACTGAATGTGGACTGACATAATTGAAATGACAGATGTGTAGCCTCTCTCGTTCATTATTGCACACCCTGAAGCATTTGGAGGTCATGAACCAGCTCTTCAAAACCATGTTTGATTTTTCTAAGAAGACAGAAATGTAATGCTATTGCCTTATAAGAGTGTTTTTATTGGGCAGTAAATATTGTATAAAACTCAAGAGTTACTGTAATAGCAGTAATAATTTTTCTAGTATTGCCTGTGTACTAGAATTTCACTTAATGGGATTATTTGTGCCTTATGGCTAGGAGATCCTGTGTGCTAGTTACTCTAAAGTAGTTTTCTGTGTCACAGTTTATTGTTGTTGTTCATTAAATTTATATTTTGCCATTCATTGGAAGATCACAGGGCAATTTACAAATTTACAAGTTTAACTGGCCTGGCTTGCTTTAAGCCAGTCTGAGGGGCTATTCACAAAGTTTAGGTGTGTTTGCAATATGCCAGGACACAGAAGTAAGTCTGAGGCTTGTGTAACCCCACCAACCACATGGAATAAGAAGAGGTAAATGAGCATGGGGGAAGGAGGGGATTGCCTGGCCCTTGGGCTCACCCTTCTGCCATACTACATGAGTGCCTGTGTGCCTATGCAGATAATGAAATGGTCCTGTTAATACAGTGGTACCTCAGGTTAAGTACTTAATTCGTTCCGGAGGTCCGTTCTTAACCTGAAACTGTTCTTAACCTGAAGCACCACTTCAGCTAATGGGGCCTCCTGCTGCTGCCACGCCGCCGGAGCATGATTTCTGTTCTCATCCTGAAGCAAAGTTCTTAACCTGCTGCACTATTTCTGGGTTAGCGGTGTATGTAACCTGAAGCGTATGTAACCCGAGGTACCACTGTAAAGACTTCTAATTCCAGTAGTGGAGAGCAAGCCCAAGCCATTGGGCAGTTTGCTTCTGTAATTCTCCTGCAATGAACTTGTTGAAAGAGGTAAAATTCCCCGTTGCTTTCGGTATAGCTGGAAATTACTTAAAACCTGATGTAGCCTAAAAAATCTAAAGCTTTTGTTTATTCTAAACTTGGGGTCACTTGATACCATTAGGTAAAAAGGTAAAAAAGGTAAAGGACCCCTGAACGGTTAAGTCCAGTCAAAGGCGACTATGGGGTTGCGGCGCTCATCTTGCTTTCAGGCCGGCGTTTGTTCACAGACAGCTTTCTGGGTCATGTGGCCAGCATGACTAAACCACTTCTGGTGCAGTGGAACACTGTGGCTGAAGCCCGAGCGCACGGAAACGCCGTTTACCTTCCCGCCACAGTGGTACTTATTCATCTACTTGCACTGGTGTGCTTTCGAACTGCTAGGTTGGCAGGACCTTGGACAGTGCAACAGAAGTTACCCCGTTGCAGGGATTTGAACCTCCGACCTTCTGATTGGCAAGCCCAAGAGCTTAGTGGTTTAGACCACAGCGCCACCCGCGTCCCACTTGATACCATTATATTGTAAGTGGTTAGGGAAGAGAACTCTTCCTCTACCACCCCCTTCCCACCCCTATTTATTAGCTTTTCATTAAAAAGCTAGCTGCTCGATATGACTACTTTCATGGGAGGCCGCGTGGTACTGTGGTGGGTGGGTGTGGTGAGAGAGGTGTTAATGTGAGGTACCGGTAGTTATCTCACTATCCTGGTAACATTAATGAATCTGGCTGCCGCACTTGGAGAGTTTACCCTCGAGAGTAGCATCTCTGAATTAATTACAGGATCCAAATTCCCTAATCTGTACTGAAATCTTGTTACAGGCTGTTCTAACAAATGTACAGTGGTACCTTGCAAGACGAATGCCTCGCAAGACGAAAAACGTGCAAGACGAAAGAGTTTTTCGTTTTTTGAGTTGCTTCGCAAGATGAATTTCCCTATGGGCTTGCTTCGCAAGACGAAAAACGAAAACGTCTTGCAAGTTTGTTTCCTTTTTCTTAAAACCATTAATACCCTTTGGGAAACCGTGCTTCACAAGACGAAAAAACTCGGAAGACGAAAAAACTTGCAGAACGAATTAATTTCGGCTTGCGAGGCACCACTGTATGTCTGTGCGCCGTTTACCTGACACGCTGTAGCAGCTTTGATGGAGCTATGGGACTGGTCTTTTTGTGTTTGTGTGTGTGTTTTCATTTGCTATAAAATATTGCAATGGGGTCGTTGTAGATTTGTAAGACTCCATTTTAATCTCTTGTCTCCAGGACTTTTCTGTTTTATTATTTAATAAGGAACAAGGGTAGGACATGCCAACATACCTAGAAGTGGTAATAACAAACACTGTGTCTGAAGGACCTACAATGTTGTGTGAATAAGGCGAAAACCCTTTAAAGTAAAATGCCACCTGGCTACTCCTGATCTAAGCACTAGCTAATAATACACTTAGCATTAGAGTAGCTAGATGGTGTTTTACTATTATCTTAAACATTTCCCCTTACTCCTCAGCGTTGTAGCTCCTTCAAACATAATGGCCCTTCTGTCTTCCCCACCCCCAGAAAAAAAACATGCATTGCCAGAAAAGGATATAAAATAAAAGTGGGTCGTATCTGTGGCACTCCAACTTACCCTGGGTCACATCTTGACAAAGAGTCAGAATTTTAACATAATCCTAAATATTTATTGTATTTATTTATTACCTGATATATACACTACCCCTTGGGGGACAGTTGACCCTTCAAGGTAGTGTGCAAAATTACACAAAATATAACAATTTTAAAAACAAAATAAACATAATTTGTACTACCAAACCAGCCAGTTTAGACTTTTGTGGCAGGCTAACAATAAAAATAAATACATAAATACATACATACATACAGTGGATTTTCCCACAGTAAAACAACAGTATCTTAACTCTAACAAGCTATTACAAGGAGGCAAATGCTTTACTGAAAATGTGAAAATGTAAGACATGTAGGTGAAAACTTATTCCAACTGGTTTTGGGAACTGACTATTTTTAAGGATAGGAGTGGTGTGATGATCTGTATATTTTAACAGGTCTCATATACATATAGATACATACATATATACATATTAGTTCTATTAATGAGGCATCAGGCATAAGCCTGCATTTTATTAATGTTTGATCAGGACTTGTATATTAAAGAGAGAGCTTAAAGATTTTCAAAAGTTTCATGCCAGGCACAAGACCAGCTGCTTAGAGAACCTTGACAGTGTTTTCCTCCTAGACAAAGGGGCCCCTTTGATTTATAGCAGAAAACAATTCTCAAAGTCGTAAAAGCTGAAATTACAGGCTGAGAACGAGGACACTGACCCTACATGTTACAGAAGATAAAAAAGGCAGAGATGAACATAATTAGGAATGAGTAAATAGTAAAATAATACCAATGTGCCTCCCAGTAAAGTGAGCCAGATCTTCTTTCTAAGGTTAAAGACCAAATGGAGAAGCATCTAGCTGGCAGAAAGAGAGCATTTTTGGGAAGTCTTTTTTTAAAGCTGTTTCTTTCTTAAACTGAGAAAGTTAGAGGGCAATAAATGTTGGGAAGAGCTAATGGGAAAAGCAACTGGCTGGAGAAGGGGGGGGGAGTGTAAACTGAAGAGGCTTCTTTTGAAACTGCTTTTTTTACTGAGTTCCCTTTTCTACTTTACAAAGGCCTTATTCCTTTTAAGAGGCTACCTGTGTTGTGTATTAAGTGTATTGGCATAGATGTAATTATGCAAAGGATTTAGAAATGCTAGATTCTTATTTCATATAGTTGTAAGAGTTGTATTTATCCTGAAATTAAGTCAGCCACCAGTCTAGCCCCCCTGCCAGACAAGAGACGCCATCCAAGCAGTCCTGATATATTAGCTGTCAGGCATTTGTTTAGAAACCTTCAAATGAAGGAGATCTTTCAATGTTGATGTGAAACTCAAGATCCTTGACATATGTTTAAGATAAAAATTTAAGATTAACCATTTGTTTTAGAAGGCAATAGGGCAAGGAGGGCAAGAGGTGAGCTGGTAATTAAGATTCCTTGTTGAGACACATGTAAGATATATTACTACTTATTTGTCATTTATAGATGTAACAATATATAGCTCTTTGTGTTCCATATAAGGACAGGAGGATATGGGTGTATCTTTTAGGATTGGTTATAGCAATCAGCCAATAGGAAATCCAACCAGGCTGATTGGACAGAGGCAGCCAAAGGAGGAGCAAAGGGGGCTGGATTAAGGGAATATAAGTGCTGGCCATAATGGCAGGAGGCCAGGCCAGAGCTTGGTAACCATATACCACTGTGCCTCTCATTTATTTGTCTGACAAATAAATTATTATTTTAAATTCTCTATTGCTGCGTTGAATATTTCATTCCAGCTAAGCGTTAACCACAAGCAGGGTGCTACATTAATGCTTGTTTTTTTAATTATTGCTTTCTTTTCTGTGTTTTAAGCTGTTTTTATTTTAGCTGTAAATGACCTTGAGTGGCCTCATTTTGAATTATTTACATCCATTGTCTAAGACTAAGACTTGGAGCATTGACTGTTGCTGAAGTATAATAGATTCATGTTTGCTCTGTGTGTTTTTCTTTCCCCTCCAGGAATTTGGCAAGACCTGGGAAGAGGTTCAGTCCGAAGATGACAGAGAATTGTTGGACAACCAGGAAGAGTAAGAGTTGTATTTAAAGTTTAGAGTGGTGGGAAATCTGTTCTGCGGGCTTGGCAACATTATGTTGTAAAAAAAGTGGCATTCAGGGACAAAGTAGGTATGGCCAAGAATGTTGATGAATAGGATTTAATAGGATTTCCAGCGTTATTTAGTGTTTTATAGCAACCATGAGGAGCCATAGAAGATACAGTTCAACATGCTATGTATTCCCACCCCACTTATAATAATTTTGCATTTTAATGTATGTCCTTTCCAGTTAGGGCATAGCAATAAACTGCATGGACTACCCTTCTTAAGAAGCAGGGCCCACCATATTTCCCCAATTCTCTCATAACCCCCATGAGAGTCAGAAAACAAAGCAAAGGGGCAAGTGTCCTAGGGGAGATAGCACAGAAAAGCTAGGCCCCAGTACGCTACAAAATTTTGCAGCCGTTTTTTATTCCTTCATTTAAAGTTCTCAGAAATTTAGGGTTAGGGGTTGGAGAGGAAATGGGGGTTAAGAGGAGGTGAAACTGAGCCGCTGGGAATAAAATACAATTCCTTTTCTAGCTGTTATTTCGGAGCATGGCCACTAGCTAATGGTTTTGATTACTATAGAGATGGCATTGCCCAACTGCACACTGGAAGCAAACCACCCTCTGTGGAAATGAAGTATTGCTTTACCTTGCATTTGTTCCTTACAAGTAAACACACCCATACCCTTCTGCAGTAGAGTGGTACCTCGGGTTAAGAACTGAATTCGTTCCAGAGGTCCGTTCTTAACCTGAAACTGTTCTTAATCTGAAGCACCACTTTAGCTAATGGGGCCTGCCACGCCACCACCGCGCGGTTTCTGTTTTCATCCTGAAGCAAAGTTCTTAACCCGAGGTAATATTTCTAGGTTAGCGGAGTCTGTAACCTGAAGCGTATGTAACCTGAAGCGTATGTCACCTGACGCGTATGTAACCCGAGGTACCACTGTACTTTGCATTGACATAACTGCCTGACAGTCTGTGAAGTTGATTCCCGTTTACTTTCATGTTGGATAAGTTGAAGCAAAATTGGGCCACATGTCTGTAGCATCTCCATATCTTTCAGAAACCTTTGCAAATCACCAACTTCAACTGACTTTTTGCACTGCTTTTTTGTTGTGGTTGTTGTTGCAGAGACTGGTCCGGCTGGGAAGAACATCCCGTTTGTGCAGTGTGCCTTTTCTGTGAAAAGCAAGCTGACACTACAGAAAAGCTCTATTCTCACATGGAGGTAAGAGGCATGTTCTACTTTCTGTATTAGATCTTGCTTTGGAAAAGGGGGAGGATATAATTTGATAGCGTTCAGGTGCCCTGTTCTAGTTCAAAAACCCCCAACTGTTTTATGTCATTGTTCCACAACATGGTGCCTTCCAGATACTTTGGACTACAATTTCCATGATTCCTTAATCAGTGTGGTGTAGTGGTTAAGAGTGGTAGTCTTGCAATCTGGGGAACTGGGTTCAATTCCCTGCTCCTCCACATGCAGCTGCTGGGTGGCCTTGGGCTAGTCACACTTCTCTGAAGTCTCTCAGCCCCACTCACCTCACAGAGTGTTTGTTGTGGGGGAGGAAGGGAAAGGAGAATGTTAGCCGCTTTGAGACTCCTTCGGGTAGTGATAAAGCGGGATATCAAATCCAAACTCTTCTTCTTCTTCTTCTTAACATTATCTATGCCCACCAGGGCTGGTGGGAGTTGCAGTCCAAAATATCTGAAAACCACCATATTGGAGAAGGCTGCTCTGTACTTTATTAATTTCAGCAGAGAGGATGTTTTTGGCCACCTTTTAGCAGAGTTTAAAACTTTGCATTTATAATAAGGAAAGATTAGAATCATCATCATCATACTGATTGGAGTCTTCTTGTACTCATGCAATGTTGTTATTATTGGCAGGTGTAGTAAATAAATAAAAGATTTTAATGCAGCTGGGACTGGGTACAATTTGTCCAGGCTTCTCTGATAAAACACAAAATGGAGAAGAAAATGAGAAACAACCCAGTGGGGACTGAAGAAGCTCAATGGGCAGAGAATACTGGCTGGCAGGGTGGGTGGGTGTAGCTTAGAGTCACTTGTACCCTGAACAGAAGCATGGCACACTGCAGCATTTTGTTGCAGGACCCCACTTGTAAAGGTTAGCATTTCAATAATCCACTCGAGAGACCTATATCCTACTTAGGTCTCTCTTCATAGGTCTATCTTAATAGAAAATGCATGCTGAGTACTGAAAGCCTGAGTTTCAATCCCTGGTGTTCACAGTTAACAAATGCCAAGGAGCAAGCTTGGCAAATACCATGCAGAGTAAGATAGCCCTCTGCTAGGTGGAACAGTAGTTTGATTTCCTGTGATGCTGCTTGCAACGTCCTAACAATAGTAGCATGAAGAATTTTCAGCAATCATACAGCAGCAGTCCGTAGCCTGTAATCAAAGCAAACTTGCTACGGTGTGCCTGTTCTTTATAAACTTCAGGTGTTTTCAATTTGAAAAATTCTTAATTATTCACAATTAGAAGCCCTTTTTCCTCTTCCCAAATTCCAGGAGGCTCATGGATTCGACCTGCTAAACATTAAGGCTGAGCATGGTGAGTAAAAAGCATAGACTGTATCGGAGACCTCTACCGCTGCTGGAAATGTGTCTTCTTCGAAGTGCAGGACCAGAAGTCAACCTATGTCAATCCCAAATGTTTCAGTTTTGACAGTTCTGACCTTTTCTGAATGTAAAAGGGTAGCATGAGATACATATAGTGGTTCTCAAGAAATCACTGTAGTAAGCAGATTGAGGACAGTATGTATTGTTCTTGTTCTGTTAGTGCAAGGATTTACTCCTGTGCAACAAAGCAGCCTGTGCTTGCTCTCACATGTGCTTCCTCCCCAGATCAGCTCTGGAGAACTGGGGGAAACCGCAGAAAAGATTTAGATACCTCCTTCCCCTGTTCCATCTTAAGACTACAACTAGACACACACTCCATGGGTCGAACATAAGCCAAAAAAAAATGCTTTCTCCTTGCTCCCACTAACTTCCTCAATATTCTGTTTACCACCTAGCCCAATAAAGACTTCTTAAGAACTCAAAAGCTTGTTAGCTATTTTGTGGTATATTGATTGGCTTAATAAAAATATTATCCTAATTTGGATTTATTTATTTATTTTAATGGGTCAAAATGGTTACCTTCACTGCTTGGGTCTTCCAGTGCCCCTTTCCTCCTGCACCTTAAAAAAAATAATACTTTTCTCTGCTAGGTTTGAATTTCTATCAGCAAGTGAAATTGTTGAACTTCATCAGAAGAGAGGTCCATCAGTGTCGATGCTACAGTTGCCAGGAGAAATTCCAATCGAAAAGGGAGTTGGTAAATCATATGGAAGAGACCAGACATATAACACTTCTGCCAGCCAGATCCATGTGGGATCAGCCACAGTAAGAGTGTTTTTGTTTTTCTCCAGTGTTGTGCTCAGTGCATGATAGTGACCTGGTTTGCACGGCACAGTAAGCCAAACTTTAGCTTACGGAGTCCATGTGAATGTGCAGCCCCCCCACCCACCCACCAGAAAGGAACTCACAGCCACTTTGCTGCACCCCATATCTTTTTTACTGCCCTAAGAAAAATAAGCTTTGGCTTAATAGTGTGTCCTTTGAACCCAGACTTGTGGTTAAGTTCTCACTAACCATGATCTGTAGCCAAGAGCAAACCTTGGTTGCAGGTTGTAATTAGTGCAGAGACAGCTTAACCATAAACACATTAAGCCAAACCTTGGCTAAGCTGAACACATCAGTAAAAAGTACTGGGGAGAGGAGCAAAGTATCTGGGAGCTCCTCTCCTGGAGCCTGCAAAGTCTCAGTAAGTCATAGTTTGACATACTGTTTCATGAGAACCAGCTTAGCGTCTTGTAAATGAGACATGGATTCCACATTCTCTGCCCTTGCTGTACCATATGGGTCTTTTCCGAAGACTTAATAAGTTTTATGTGTAGTATCTGATAGCCACATGCCTTAAGAATAAAAGGGCGATAGAACAGACTGCAATGTCCGCTTTGCTTGGCTGAAACATGGGTATTCCCCAAGTGATATAATACAAGGAATGCAATATGCCCATTGGTGAGTGCATGACTTTTACCAGGTTATGGATAAAGTTAGAAAGTGAGCTGTCCTCGACCACAAATTTACATTTTCACTTTGGCTGTGAGTAACAGACCCAACTCCTGCCCTGCACCCAGAACTCACAGTGCAGTGAGCTGGATGGAACCAGGTCATTACTCCAAGCGGAATAAATCAAATACAGGGTGGATGTTTAGAAATAATACACAGTATTATTACCTTAAACAGACCATAAACTCCTGCTAAGATTTCTAATAACTAAATGTTTTGATTTATGTGGAAGAAAACATACTGTGCATATATGCTTGCCCATCCAAATATTGGGGCTGCTTCCCCAGCAATGTGGGGAGCAGTTTTAGGAAACATGTTTAAATATTGCACTCATGTGGGAGGTCTCAAATTATCTCTCTTTCCCATGCGATTGGCACCCGCCTACATGGTTGTAATAGTCATATGCATACCCCACACTAGGCTTTGTCAGCTGGGATATGCAAACAGTAAGGTAATGCCGTGTGGAAGCAGGACCAATGTCACAAGTTAAAAGCATGTTTGTAAAGGGGACTTTTCAGTGACAAGGTATGACGCTGTTCTTCACTGTTCTTTCCAGGTATTATTTTCCTACCTATGAAAACGATACCCTTCTCTGTACGCTCTCGGACAGCGAGGATGAATTGACAGCTGAAAAACAGAAAGAGGATGTGCCTGTCATCAGCGAGGATATTTCTAACATAGAGGCACTGAAACGGACGAGTGTGTTAAATCAACTTCTTTGTGAGGAGATAAATAATGGAGAACCTTGATAATTAAGTGAAGCATCTTTCTGAATACGCACTTTCCTCGCAAAGCAAAAGGTGATTTGGTAACTTTGACAGGCTGCAATAGACCCACTCTGAGTGAGAAGCTAAAAAAATAAATTAGAAACTAATCCTATGTTCTTATTTTAGCCTGACCCCCTCCTTTAGTAATTCTTCACAGAACTCTAGCCCAATGGTTGCCATCAATTTGATTTGAACTGATTTTATAATGAATTGATTTTAGAATGCTGTATTATTTTACTGTTTTTAGCCACTGTGAGCCCGGCTTCGGCTGGGGAGTGCAGGATATAAATAAAATATTATTATTATTATTATTATTATTATTATTTTATTATTGCAAGACAATGCACATTTACTGAGTCGATCTGCATTCAGTTAGGCTTGCTTTTGAGAAACCGTTTAGGATTGCAGCTATAGCACTAGATACAGAATTAGTTTAGCTGTTGGAAACATGCTGTCATGTTTATTGGTATGGATGCTTTTTCAGCGGAACATCTCCAATCAAGCAACTTTTATGCCTGCTGATTTACAGCTGTAAACAGGAGACAACCTAGCCCCTTATGTATACTATGTCGTGATGTTTAGAGTGATTAGCAGAACAGGATTTCAGCTTCCTCCATTCAGATCAAATCTCTTGTTTAAAACTGAATACAGGAGATAATAGAGTGAAGTATTCATGTTGAGGCTAATTTCTACTCTGGAATGCTCTTAGGGCCCGGTCATATGTTACACAGTGGTATGCGAACTGCTTCCTTGTCGCTTCCTCCCTTGCTGCTAACTTGGACACAGCATCATTCAGGAAAGGCCAGTGATGCAGTAACACGAATCTGATCTTAGCCATGGACATACATAGGCTTGTTGTAACAATGAGAGGAGAACTTGATCTGGACCAGTGAGAGGCCGGAGTGGAAGGAAGCTGAAAGATCTCTGGGGAGAGTTCCAAGTCAAGGGGGATGGAGGTGGGAAAGGGTGGCTGGGTGGAGGTTAGAACTGAAAAGAAAAGTTCTGGAGAAAATAAGCAAGGAAGGAGGCAAAGGTGGCCAGAGACCAGATGTAAAGAGAATAATTCACCAACAGTAATTTAAGAAACATCAAGAACATGAACTAACCCTCTTGACTATGTTCTGCCTCCACTGTCGGAGGCAGCGCGCTTCTGAATACGAGTTGCTGGAATTTGCAGGAGGGGAGAGTGGTCTTGCACTCTAGTGCCGCCTGCGTGCCTTCCATAGGTATATGGTTGGCTGTTATGAGAACAGGATACTGACTATTGGCCTGATCCCGCAGATTTTTCTTAGGTTTTTATGTAGCTACACTGAGGGGGACCAAACTGAAGAGGGAGACAATATTTGTTACAGAAGTGGGAGCAGAGTGAGCTTGGCATTTCGGAATTGTTACAGTTCTGCTTAGGGTAAATAACACTGTTTACTGTTGACCAAGCAGCTTTAGACACCAGCCAAGTGGACCTGCAACTTTAGATAGCATCCAGGTGGACCTCATCCAATTCCCTAAAGGCCTAGATTTGCCACAACTTCTTTGTCTTATTGGCCAAGATTTCCATGTTTGGGTAAAATGTATAAGTCACCTAGCTTTAGTCCGCAGGGCTCCAAATTCCCTGCTTTGTTTATTTTTAAATACCTTTTTTCCATTCCTGCTAGGAAGGTCAATAGCCACCTAGCCAGATTTGGCAAAGAGAGAATGTTTTGTGTAAATTCAGCCAGTGATTTCATGACTGGAGTGTGATTAGGACTAGACATGTGTCTGACTCACACTTTCACCTGGTGCAGAGGAGCGGCTAAGTCTTGCTCAATTCCTCTTGGCTCCAGCACTTGGCTCAATAGTTCAGGGTTAGACCACATGCTTTGTGTGCAGAAAGTTCAATCTTTGGTATCTCTTGTTAAAAGGATTAGGTAACAGGAAAGATACGTAAGTTCAAACACAGAGCACCACTTCTGTTCATAGCAGACAGTACAGAGGAATTAGCCGGTACCAGAAGCTTCCTATGGATACAGTGCTGTTGCCCCTCCCCTCTCCCTTTCACTTCTTGTGCTCCAGAGATTATGAATTTTAAGAAGACGGGTTGGAGGATGTTCTTGTAGTGTTAGTGAGAGGCTCATGGGGTGTTCTAGATCTGTAAAATTCTTATTTAATTAAAAAATATGGTAAAAATAAAAACTGGATCAGAATTTTTCCATGAGTCTAGCAACATACCCAAATACTCAGGTTTCCAGCAGGGGAGATGCTCCTCTGCTGCCTAAGGTGTGATGGGCGGAGACATAGAATAGGGCCTTTTCAGTGGCAGCTCCAGGCTTTAGACTTCTCTGTAAAGTTCCCTTTCTGTTGTTCTTCTTCTTGAGAAGCCATGCCAAGACATTGATGCTTTGGTATGATTTTGAACTGGGCAAAAATAGAATGCTTCTGGTTTCCTGTATTCTTGTGGCGTTCATATTACTGCTTAGCTGTATATTTGTTTTTAGTTGGGTGTTGTGTTGATGTGTTATTTTGCTGGTATTACACTTGTTTCAGGGTCTTACTGTGCCAAACCAATAGCTAAAAATACAAGATGGATAAGCACACAGATAAACCTCTGTAACAAACTGTATCTTAGAAATATGCAAGACAAAAGCTTAAACAGATTAATTTATAGCTCCCCCATGTTGCATGTCCACAGCTAAGGAAACATACCAGGGTTTTGGTTTTGTTTCTGTTGGGGAGTTTTTTAGGAGGGATTCTCTGGAACACAGATAACATCCAAAATGAATGGATGGTGAATGCATTTTGCAGCAAGAGATGGTTTTATATACTGTACGGCAGGAAAGGAGGAAGCCAACTTCAGAGAAAAGCGAAGACTTCAAAGAAAAGAACAATACTTTTTTTAAAAAAACACACCAACTCTTCAGTGCTATCTATACTCAAGGGGATGGGATCAAAGCTCAGTGGCAGCAGAGCACATCCTTTGCATGCAGAACTTCCATGCTCAGCCCCTGACACCTCCAGGGTTCTTTTTTAAATACTTTAAAAACAGCAAATAGCAGGTTTCGGAAAGATCTGAACCTGAGACCCTGGAGAGCTGTTGCCAGTCAAAGTAGACAGCTCCGTGCAAAATGGACAAGTAGGCTGACCCTAGTATAAGATAGTTTTCTTACGTTCCAGTGAAATTGCAAACAATGGTCTGTGACTGAGCTTCAGTGTTTTCATTCTCCGCTATCTTGTGTTTCATGGAATCATAGAATTGTAGAGTGGAAGGGACCCCAAGGGCCATCTAGTCTACCCCCTGCAATGCAGGAATCTCAACTAAAGCATCCAACTTCTGCCCAAAAATACCTCCAAGGAAGGGAAACCCACCACCTCCCAAGGGAGACAAGCAGTAGGTTTTTTATTTTCTATGCATGTGGAGTGCATTGTCGTAACTCAAGGTGCAGACTTCTTTCCTCCTCCAGTCCGTGAAATTATTTCTAGATGGTTATTCTTCTGTTTTGTCTGCCAGGCATAAGATTAGTATTCTTTACAATACTGCAACTTGGAAATGTGTAGTTGCTCCCATGCCCTGTGAAAGAGGAACACTGGTGGTTGCATTGCCTTTAGTGCATGATGGAGTCCACAAACACCAAATTTTGGGAAATCTGCAAAATGATATTCTGAGTGGTTACAAAATCCCACCATAAGGCAGGCAAGGGGAAAGAGGCTTTTTGGTCAGGTAAGCCAATAAACAGAAGCTTGGTGGAGGTAGAAGCAGGAGCTAGGACTGCCATCTTTACCAGTAACTTCAGTCCAACGCTGGAAGGGAAGATTTGCCTCTATCACAGGCTGAGTGAGTTCCAGCTACTCAGCCCTCTCTGCCTTTGGTAGGAGCTGCTGTCTGTTAGGTGGTGACGAAGCACAATGGCCAGAAACTGCCACCTGAATAATGCTATCATCATCGTGTACTATCTGTTCCTGTGCTCCACCTTTGAGTCTGATTTTTTTTTAATTTAAATATCTTTTGTTAATAGGTGGCCACCCTAGTAGTAAGTTGCTGTAAGAACGTTTGGGTGCTCTAAAGTGGGATATAAGTACTATAAATGAATAAGTAGTTCTTAACACGGCGGCAGCAAGTAATGATATAATCATTCTGTGAGGATGCTGGAAGTAGTCAAGCCAAGGGGACTTTGCCATCTTGTGTTTGAACCATATGCAGCTAGTTTTCAAGAAAGCTGTTTGTACATGAGAAGACTCAGATATTAGTTCAATATCAAGCTTAAACTTGAGGATTGGAAAGCTACAGCATGTTCCCACCCCCGTTGCCTTAGGGATGGAATCTCATGTTTGGGCAAGAACCAGGTTGCCTAGGCAGAGCTGACAAATCCATTCCTTGGACATACTGGAAAATGGTATTTTATTACTTATGGATACTAATCTAGTAACCTGCTGGAGGGAGAAAAAACTAGAATAATACAGTGGTACCTCGGGTTAAGTACTTAATTCGTTCCGGAGGTCCGTTCTTAACCTGAAACTGTTCTTAACCTGAAGCACCACTTTAGCTAATGGGGCCTCCTGCTGCCGCTGCGCTGCCAGAGCATGATTTCTGTTCTCATCCTGAAGCAAAGTTCTTAACCCGAGGTACTATTAATGTAACCTGAAGCGTATGTAACCTGAAGCGTATGTAACCCAAGGTACCACTGTATAGTGAAAAACTTAGAGAGTTTTGGGAGAAAAATGCCCCATGAAGGAATTGAATGCAATAAAATTCAGTGAACATGTTACTTCTTGCATTGCTGCCATGCTACAGCCACATCATGATTGTGGAGGGTTCTAAAATCAAAACTGCCCTTTTGACCATTGGCATCTTCCGCTCAATCCACCTGAGCCCATCTTCACATGTAGGGGAAGTCCCTAACTCAACAAGGGTGTTATTGTCGTTGTTGTTGTTACTGAGTTTATATACCATCCTATACCTGGAGGTCTCAGGGCAGTTCACAGAAAAGATCACAAGATATATAATCAGAATAAAAACAACAACCCAATAACACCCCCCCCCAAAAAAAAGAGTCACATTTTAGAAAGGTATAGGATGTCAAACAGATCAACCAAAGGCCTGGTTAAAAAGGAACATTTTTGCCTAAGGTGTATAATGAAGGTGCCATGCAAACTTCCCTGGGGAGAGCATTCCACAGGTGGGGAGCCACTGCAGAGAAGGCCCGTTCTTGTATTGCCACCCTCTGGACCTCTCAAGGAGGGGGCAGACGAAGGAGGTCCTCAGAAGATGATCTCAGGGTCCAGGTAGGTTCATATGGAAAGAGGCGGTCCTTGAGGTATTGCTGTCCTGAGCCCATCGGCTACCCTCAAGTGGTTTAGGGAGCCAACCAAAGCTGTCCCCAGGGTGTGGCTGTTGTCACATGCTGACAGCTTCTAGGAGTCACTGGTGAGAGCTGAGTGCAGGGTGGGGACCGAAGGTAGACAAATTACCCCAGAAGGAGCACGATCAGAAGCCTATATAATTATGTCAGGGTGGCTTACCTGTAGCCTTCCAGATGTTGGACTGCAACTCCCATCAACTCCAAACAGAATGGCCAGGGGTCAGTCTGAGAACACTTGGAAGTCCACAAGTTCCTCTTCCCTAATTGAAATGATATGACTGATATAAAGAAGGTAGGAACGTCGTCACAAGGTGTCATTGATGGTTATATGGAAAATGTCAACAAGTTCTCAAACCGGTTTAGTTTAACCATATAAATTAGCATAGCGACAGTTTTGAGCACGCAAATCTTTTTTACTACACTGGGTTTGTTTTACAAGGAAAAGAATTTGCAACCATGCTAACAGCTCTAAAGAAAAAAGTAAAAGACCCCAACTTTGGTGGGATCATTGACCTTTAAAGCAGGAAAGATGACACAAAAGCTTAAGGTGAGAATTCATATGCAGAGATGTGGTTGATATAAGCAGGCAGGTGTGAAAACAAGATATTAGTCATCTCTGATCACCACAAATTGGAACAAGTCATCTTGACAAATCAACCATTGCTGAGTATCCTTGAGCAAAAAGAAACAATAAGTATGAGACCTAGAAATCCAGAGCAACAAGACACACATGACTCTCCATCTAGACTACATGGTTTCAACTGCCTTCATAGGGACTCTTTAAATACAATTACAATATTGTAATTGAAGATATTCTGCTGAAACATCAGTAGAGAAATTATTACAGGCCACCCTAAGTGTATCATACTAATGAAGGCATCTTGACATTTTGCTCTCCTTTAATTCTTAGAAGGTGTTCCCAAAATAATGGCAGAGGTCTAGTATTGTGCCAGACAGTTTTCCTCCATGAATTAGCAAATGGGCTGCCCCACATCAGAACCTCAGCTTATTTTCCAGTTGAAGTTGGTTTATTATTTGCATCATAAAAACACATATTTAGGCAGCAGGGGATAGGTCCATCTTCTCCCCCAAGGAGGAGACAGCATTATTTCCTTGTGTGTTCATATATCATTCATTTATAACGTTTTACTTTTGAACAGTGGTACCTGAAGCTGAGCACACTGATTTGTGGTCTTGCTACTGCTGAGTAGGGAAGGATGCAGTTGTTCCTTGGGGGAGGACCCAAAAATGTCACAAAGAAGGGATGAGGCAAGAGTGGAATAGGATGTTTGCAGGCTTTTTCACCGGTATTTCAAATACAGTGGTACCTCGGGTTAAGAACTTAATTCGTTCCGGAGGTCCGTTCTTAACCTGAAACTGTTCTTAACCTGAAGCACCACTTTAGCTAACGGGGCCTCCCGCGCCACTGCTGCACAATTTCTGTTCTCATCCTGAGGTAAAGTTCTTAACCCAAGGTACTATTTCTGGGTTAGCGGAGTCTGTAACCTGAAGCGTCTGTAATCCGAGGGACGTGTTTGCACTTAAACACGTGATGCCTTGGAATGTAAACCCCGCATAAATTGGGAGTTGCCTGTAGTTTGATGTGTCCATGAAAAGAGAAAAGCCGGGAGTGTGTGATTTTTTTTTTTAAAGAATGCAATCAGAATTATGCAAAGCAAGGACCGTTACACAATTTGGTCAACCTGAACACTTCATTGTGATCATGGCACTTGTGATTTCTTGGTGCAACTTGCGACACACACACACACACACACACGCCAGGAAAGCATTGGTTAATCCTTAATCTTGTCATGAAAATGCCTCTGGTTCCATCATTGTGGCTGTGCAGAGAACTGCTGACTTACGTCTGCCTGTGCAGATATGTGTACAATAGTGGCCCGAGGCAGCTGGCTCATGACAAATTGATGGCAACTTCCACAAACCCAGTGAGTAATTACTGAGCAGTTATAAAGAAATTGTAGCGCAACTGCCTGTCACCCAGTCGTTATTTGCTGATTAATGAACTTCAGGCAACCTTTGGGGGATGTTCACATTTGTTCCTCTTTAAAAATGGTTGTTGGCACCTGTGACAAGTAACAGAAAATTACCTAGTTTGAAAACAGGCTTAGTGCCACAGGTTTTCTACATCCCTTGCTGCCACTTAATACACTAACAGAAGCCACCCCCTCGGAAAAGCCAAACAGAGGGAGGTGGTGAAAGAAGAAATTAAAAGGGGTGCCGTGACAGGCACTGCTATTTTGCTTCCAAGGGTGGCAAACTAAAAGAATACCAAATTTAAGTGCAACTGTTCAAGGGGCAAGCTATAAATGGTTGAGAAACAAGAGATGATATTTAATGCATTGCCTACTTTTTGTCAGGCATTCTTCCCGAAGCTGAAATCCTATACACCTGCCTGGAGCTGAGTAAACATGTATAGGATTGCACTGTTACTAATTAAAGGTGATCATCAAGGGGCTGAGGGAGAGAATAGATTACGAAAGAGCTGGCACCCGAGGACTATTTTATATTTGTGCTTAAGAGTAAATGTGAACATTAGAGACCATTTACATAAATAGAGAGTTTCTGAGATTGTTTCCATGGAAATCAATGGGACTTTTTTGCCATTTCCCTCAGGTAAAAATCCCAGGTGAAGAGGAATAAATATGGCTATAACATAAAAATGGCTGTTGAAATAGGAATTGGAACATTCCTATTTCAACAAGAGCTAAATTGTTCCAGCTATTCATCACCTCCCCCTTTCTGGTTTGGATGCAAACAGCAATTCCTGCGTAATAGACATATATGAGCATCTCTTTTGCTGCAGCAAAAACATCTTACACATGGATTAAATATAAGTTTGTTTTTTTATATATTAAAGCAATAACAGACCACATTGTTTAAAATAATTATTTCAAACCTGCCTAGTTCACAGAAGCTAATGAGTATTTAATTGTAGGCATTTTGACGCTTTCTGGTTGCATTTATATATAGCCTTTCTGCCAATGCACTCATTTATACTCATCGCTTACAATGAATAGACATGATACAAAAGGGGGAAAGGGTCAAGGAAAGAAGCGGGAGGGGAAATAAGGCAATCCAGGCACTAACGCCACTGTAGGAAATAGATCTGGAAAACTGTGTGCCCAAATGGCAGTTGATCCTTGCTGTGGGGCGAGGCCTGGCTGTCTTACCTCTGCCTCCTGGGAGAGGAAAACAAAATGGCGGTTGGTCCTGGTTGAGTTGCAGTGGTGCACTTTGGGCCAGTGTGTTAGCTCCATGCTTTGCAGGGCCCACAGACACCATATCCTCTTCCCTCATTGAATCTACCTTCTCATTGCTGCGAGTCCAGAATATTCTTCTCAGTAGGTCCCCTGCTAGGGTGGGGATTCTTGGCAGGTGGCCCAACCATGCCAACACTTGAGGGCCTCACTCAGCAGAATGAGCAGGAGCGCGTCCCATGCAGACTTACCACCTGTTGAAGCAAGTGAAACCATAGGAAAGGGGAGGGTCTCATATGGCCATTTTAAGTAGATGAAGTAATACACATTTGGCTAATCCAGGCATGGCCAAACTTGGCCCTCCAGCTGTTTTGGGACTACAACTCCCATCATCCCCAGCTAACAGGCCCAGTGGCCAGGGATGATAGGAATTGTAGTCCCAAAACAGCTGGAGGGCCAAGTTTGGCCATGTCAATCCATATGACATGGTAGTTCTCAGGGGAGCCAACTCAAATAAAATATTGGGGGGTAGGGAGAGAGAGAAAGGGAAACTCCGCTCTGCGTAATGGATCTCATGAAGCAGTGCACACACACCATTTGAATGGTAATGCCCATCAATGGGGGGGCTCAAATATTTTATTGGAGGGCTGAAGGGACCCCAACCCCTAGAAGTTGGCTTCTATGGTAGTTGTGGCTTAATGGGGCCTTGCAAAGAGCGCACAGCCACTTAGCTCCTCCCCAGTCTTTTTTATTGCACGCCACACTGAGGTAAATGAAAGTTTGGCCTAGTGTGTTGTCGGAACCCAGGCTCATGGTTAAGCTCCCCACCCGCTAACTATGAGCTGTAGCCAAGGTCTGCTCTTGACTGCTGAAAACAGGAGACTGATCGCAGAGGCAAAACCAGTGTTGGGTGCATGGTTTCGCTGATTGTTTTGGAAAAGCAGCACTCCTGTTTATGGGGGAAGGATTAGCACCTTGTACATGCAGCTGTACTGTGTACATGTGTGTACATGTGTGTACACAAAGATACCCTTTAAGGGCATACTTCACCCTTCCACATGAGAGTGCCATGGGACACACTGCTGTGCACAGGTCACGGTGTCCTGTCACTTTCCTCACTGCCTGAATCCAATTGTAAATAACAAAGACCTCCTACCTATTCAGCCAGATGACTCTCTTAACATCTTGCCCAGACACAGTTGGCATCAAATTAGACTCAACTACTAAGCTAACAGGGACGCGGGTGGCGCTGTGGGCTAAAGCCTCAGCGCCTAGGGCTTGCCGATCGAAAGGTCGGCGGTTCGAATCCCCGCGGCGGGGTGCGCTCCCGCTACTCGGTCCCAGCGCCTGCCAACCTAGCAGTTCGAAAGCACCCCCGGGGGCAAGTAGATAAATAGGTACCGCTTACCAGCGGGAAGGTAAACGGCGTTCCGTGTGCGGCTCTGGCTCGCCAGAGCAGCGTTGTCACGCTGGCCACGTGACCCGGAAGTGTCTCCGGACAGCGCTGGCCCCCGGCCTCTAGATGTGAGATGGGCGCACAAACCCCAGAGTCTGTCAAGACTGGCCCGTTTGGGCAGGGGTACCTTTACCTTTACCTTTACTAAGCTAACAGTGACTGTACACATGGCAGAGCTGGTGTGTTATTAATCTCACAGGTGCTTCTGGAGCCAGATGGCCCAAGAACAGAAGTCATTCAATAGAGGAAATAAGGGAACTGAATATATAAGTTCCCTTCTCCATTCTCATTTGTTGATGGTTCACCTAAGAATGCTCAATGCAAAAGGATATTTATTAAAAAGTTTCTGAAGGAGTGAACATGTTCCTCCAACCCAATCGTTTTCTGAGTAAGCTAAACTTCAGAAAACTCAAGCCAATAGGCTTATTAATTGAGAAGACAACACCAGAGATTAAAGCCCCCTTCCCCCCCCCTTTCCTACAGTGGAAAAATGGAACTGAATAATGAAGGGACAATTAAAGAGTCAGTTCCCCAGCTTGGCCGATGCCATATTGAACAAGAAGTAATTCTAGGACAGAAGCCAAAAGAAGGAAGCTTCTAATTAAAGACACAGCGACCCAATAGTGCATTGTATGTCCAGATTGAACAGACTGGTGCTGTAATTGCATGTTTAATGAGGGAGAAATCTCCATAAACCAGGGCGGGGGGGGGGATGACCGTTGAAACAGAAAACACTGAAATGCAGTGCATTATCAACAACCTAAAATTGGATGAAGCACAATAGTTTCATGTAAGTAGAAAAGGTTTCTTATGCACTTGTGGTTAATCATTACAATTATAGGCTGTATACCTCGACCAAGCAGGAAAATGCATGCACTTTTTTTTTTTAAAGCTTCAATTATGCAACCAGTGGATTGCTGGGCCACTTCAACAGGTCCTGTGATGGCACTCAGGAACGAGGAGCACTGTGTATACCATTTGCCTCGACCCTAGGTTGTTTTACAAAGCAGTCTTCCAGAGCCCGAAAGCTGCTTAGGAAAACAACCGGGAAAGAGGAACAAACTGGAGAGCTGTTTGTTAGACTCTTCTGTTGGAACGAGGCTCCCTGCCAGCTCCTTGTTTCCTCTTGCACTTCCCTTTCAAGTCTGGCTTTACCATTTACTTCTTTTCAAGGTTTTCTCTTTGAACATTGTGTTCTCTCTCTCCCCCCCCCCCCGGGGAAAGAATGGCAGGACAGCTTCAGCAGCAGCCCTTGGTTTTAAGGATTCCCCAGCCGGATTCACTGACGGATTGGGGCTATGAATCCTATTCCCGCTTACTTTCAGTTACCTGTACTGAATTCAACAGAACCCTGAGAAGGAGAAAGATAGTTTGATGGGTATATAAGAAGCACGCATGGAATATACTCGGAGTCCAGAGTGGATTTCATGCTCTTTATTCAGCTCATAGTGGTGAGGAGGAATGGAAGTTCCCTCAGAACGTCTGCTTTATATACATTATTTACACGTGATTGGCTAATTCCGGGATTCTCCTGTAGGCCAATCAGGTTGCGGATTCACTTCCACCTGGAGCTGGATTGGGTGGCTCCTGTGGACCAATCAGACTGCTGCATTCTGAATCCCATTGTTCTAGGACCAAACAGACGGCTGCATTTTGGATCCTATTCAACTCAGTACATAGCACCGCATAAGTGTCCCATGGCAGCATACTGTACATAGTTCGAAGCATACTGTACATAGTTCTCTGTCCCTCCAATTCATAACAACCCTGTGAAGAAGGTGAGGCAGAGAGAGAGAGAGAGAGAGAGAGAAAGAGAGAGATGGGCAAAATTCACTCCATGATCTTCGTGGCTGAGTTAGGATCTGAACCTGGGTCTCCCTAGTCAAGAGTCTGAAACTCTAACCACTATACCACACTGAATCTGCCCATCACCTTATTCTGCCCTGGCGTTTCATTTCCTATAACTTTTTAATTAATTAAGAAAAATTCAGCAATTGAAAACAATGTATAAAAGAGGAACTGTTTGAAATTATAAAATACAGAAATAATAAATATAATAAAATAATAATAATAATAATTGCAGAAAAGACCAAAGGGTACCAGCAAAAGCACCTTAAAGGTAAAGGTAAAGGGACTGGACCATTAGGTCCAGTCGTGGCTGACTCTGGAGTTGCGGCGCTCATCTCGCTTTATTGGCCGAGGGAGCCGGCGTACAGATTTCGGGTCATGTGGCCAGCATGACTAAGCCGCTTCTGGCGAACCAGAGCAACGCACGGAAATGCCGTTTACCTTCCCGCCGGAGCGGTACCTATTTATCTACTTGCACTTTGACATGCTTTCAAACTGCTAGGTTGGCAGGAGCAGGGACTGAGCAACGGGTGTTCACCCCATCGTGGGGATTCAAAGCACTGACCTTCTGATCAGCAAGTCCTAGGCTCTGTGGTTTTACCCACAGAGCCACCCGCCTCCCTATAAAAGCACCTTACACCTTAAAAAGGGAAGAGTAAAGCATTGGACATACAGTTTGGTGTACATAAGAAGGAGGAGGAGTCATGGGGCTATAGTGTTGTCCGATTTATTGTATTGAATCAACCATAGTCTTTTGAATGCTGGATGTGGATTTAAGTTGTGTGAATGCCCTGACATTTTTTAGGAACCTCAGGGCAGTGGTGGTTGTGGTTGATTTAGGAAACTAAATAATGCTATTGCCAGAAGGAATCCCACAGCTGCAGCACCATCCCTGAAAAACTTGTGGTTTGGAAATATGGCGTCACATCCAAACACACATTCACTACAGATTGTAGCTCTGATCCAGCTCTGGTTGCCCACAACTAGAGTCTCCACCCCGCCCTGTGGGGTTGTGCATCCCATCCGCATCAAAAGACCAGTCTTGCCAGTTCAATGGGACTTACAGTGTGAACAATCGTTAATATATGCATTAATTGCAAAAGATTGTTCCACCCATTGAGGCATCTGGGTGGGAAGGCCAAACATGCTAACAATTTACTGAGCATCAGAAATAACTCATGTCATCACCTGCTCTCACAGGAAAGCAAGATGTAATTGGAAAGCATGCTGCCATTAGAAGTTAATTTCCCTGTAAAGATGAGCCCAATCTCTTTCTCCCCCACTTCTTTTTAATAAAATAGGATCACAGCTGGAGAGTGCTGCAGAAGCCTCTGAAACCCCCATCAGGTGGCTGATACACATGAGACTGAATTAAATTCTCTGCAGGCTGCAATGGAAGCCTAGGGAGCGAGACAATATTTATCTGTTTTTAAGAAACGAATTAGGATGTCTGATCAAATGCAAAAACGATGGTGGGGTGGTGTCAGGGAACTGACATCGGAGGAAAGGGAAGTGGTAAGGCTCCCAGAGACTGGGAGAGAGTCAACAGCCAAAGCAGGGACCAGCAGGGGGAGCGCGGGGTCTCTGGAGGAGGATCTCAGTAATGCTGAGAGAGACGCAGCAGCTCAGGCAGGAAGCAGCAGGGGAGAGAAAGGGGTGAGAGACACTTCGAGCGAAAATAGCGGGGAGGTGTCAGAAGCAACTGCAGGGAGACCCATGCTTCGCCGGAAGCTGCCACGTCGTGAGTCCAGGAGACGCGTTTCCGTTAAGGAACTTCTTTGCTGGAAGCGCTTCCGCAGACAGCCACTGTCAGACTCTACTAGTGACTAGAGCAGACATGTCTGAGGAGCTCTGTCACACACAGAGGTTTGTGGGGTCGCACAAACTCTGAAGGGGCACAATTTTAAGCACAAGCAGCTAACCATCCCCTGACAGCAGTCTGACAGTCTCTGTACGCTGCCTGTGCAGGAGAAAGCATCATGAGCGACCCAGCCGGAGACGGAGCCGGAGGAGCAGGGGGTGGAGCTGGTCCAAGCTTGGAAGAAAGGTATCAAGCTCTGGAGGTCCAACTTGCGCTGCAGACGGCGAGGCTCGAGGAGAGAAGGGCTCAGGATGCTGACAAAAAGGGGAGAACCACTCAGTTCCCCAGAAAGGTACCAGGATTGGTGCAGAAGTTTGGGGGGGACCCCAAGGATTACCATGCCTTTAGGACTGAGATGCAATATGCCCTGAATGTGCAGTTTGATGAGTTCCCTGATGAGGAATCGCGAGTTGCGTTCGTAATTGGGCATCTTGAGAAGGGGGCGCGGGACTGGGTTCGACCCCTGATGGCAACGCACAACGATATCCTAAAGGACACTATGAAATTCTTTCGTGCAATGGATATCATGTTTTCCAGCGATATTGAAGAAGGGGTGGTGCGCAGACAGCTAATGGCTTGCAAGCAGGGAAGCAGATCTGTCCGTGAGTACTGGACTGAATTTACCATGCTGATTCACAGATTGGGGTGGGATTTATCGGCAGCACCCATTCAGATGCTATTTGAAGAAGGTCTTTCTTCAGCTGTGAAAGACGAGCTGGCCAGGAGCCCCAGGGCGGTGTCTATGGATCAGCTGACCAAATCTGCGCTGACCATTGGAGCGCGCCAGGAGGCAAGAGCCATGGAGAGGCGGGAAGGGAGAGGGGAACGTTGGAAGGAGTTACGCATTCCAGACATTCCTGAGCCAGCTTTCCCGCCGGCAGAGCCGATGGAAATCGAAACAGCCCGCGCGCGCGCAGTTTCAAAGCCCAGTGAGGGGGCGAAGAAGGAGGGAAAGGGAGCCCGGAAATGCTATCTCTGCCAACAGCCAGGTCACTTTGCCAGAGTCTGCCCCCAGAGGAAGGAATGGCAAGGGATGGTGGGAGCGGTTGAGGGGGAAGAGCAGGGAGAAACGGAGCAGGTAAAAGCCAACGCCTGGTTGCCAGCAGGGCACTGCAGCCAGGCCAAAGAGCAGTGAAAGTGCCCCTTCCCCAAGTGCCAGTGCCAGAAGCTCCTCGACCTGCTCTAGTGATTGAAGTGTCGCTAGAGCTGCAAAATGGACACCCCCTAAAAATAAAGGCGCTGTTGGACTCAGGCAGCTCCTGCAATTTCATGAGCAAGGAGTTTGCTGCTGAGCACCAGATACAGACTATCCCTTTAAGCAACCCCCTGCAGGTGACCACGATCGATGGCAGGGAACTGTTGGGAGGAGGCGTCAGCTTGCAGACCGTCCCAATGATAATGAGGGTGGCAAGGCACACAGAACTGATAGCGTTTAATGTGGCCACCTTGGGAGGCGCTCCCATTATTTTGGGAATGAGCTGGCTAGCCCTACATGATCCGCTGGTGGGCTGGCATCAAAGAGTGGTTTCCTTCGGTTCAGCACATTGCTTAGAACACTGCAGGGCGGAAAAGGGGTCAGCAGGGGCCCAAGCCACCCTAGCAGGGACGGAAGTAATGGAGAAGGGGAAGGTGCCACCACAGTATGCTGATCTCAGCGACGTGTTCAGCGAGAAGGAAGCGGACCAACTACCCCCGCATAGGCCCTTTGATTGCCAGATCAATTTACTCCCTGGAGCACAGCTTCCTGTAGGCAAGTTGTATGCCATGTCAGACAGGGAGATGCAGGAGTTGCGAGCGTTCATTGACAAGAACCTGAAGAGAGGCTTCATCAGAGAGTCCAAGGCAGCGGGGGGTAGCCCAGTGTTTTTTGTGGATAAAAAAAACACGGACAAGCCGAGGCTGGTATGTGACTTTCGGGCCCTAAATGCAGTGACAGAGCCGGCGGCTTTTCCTATGCCCAGGATTGATGATATTTTGACCAGGGTGCGAAAAGGAAAGATTTTTACAAAGCTGGACCTAAGGGGGGCGTACAACCTGATACGTATAAGGAAAGGGGATGAATGGAAGACCACCATGTTCACCCCTTTGGGGGCATTTGAATACCTCGTTATGCCTTTTGGATTACAAACAGGCTCCGCGTGTTTTCAAGCCTTTATGAACCATGTACTGGGGCCTTTGCTCTACAAGAATTGCGTGGCCTTCTTAGATGACGTGTTGGTGTATTCGGAGAATGAGGAGCAACATGTGAGAGACGTCAGAGAAGTGTTGAGCAGGCTGCAAGCCAACAGACTGTGGGTGAAACTGGAGAAGTGTCAGTTTCATACCAAGGAGGTGGAATTCCTGGGGTACCGCTTGTCAGACAAGGGGTTGGCCATGGACCCCGGCAAGGTTCAAGCGGTGCTGGAATGGAAAACACCCAAGACCAAGAAGGATGTGCAGAGGTTCCTAGGGTTTGGAAACTTTTATCGTAAGTTCATCCGAAACTTCGCCCACCTGACGGCGCCCATCACGGACTGTCTCAGCAGCAAAAAGAAGTTTGTTTGGACGGGGGAGGCGGAGCGAGCGTTTGAGGAACTGAAAAGGGCCTTCGCCTCTGACGAACAACTTCTACATGTGGATTTACAAAAAAAGCTGAGGGTCGAAACAGACGCTTCGGACAGAGCCATAGGGGCGGTGCTGCTTCTGCAGCCGGGGAAGGAGGGGTCAGAGTGGCGACCGTGTGCCTTCTTTTCGCGAAAGCTGAACAAATCTGAGAGAAACTACACGGTGTACGACCGGGAACTTCTTGCGATTTATGAGGCCTTCCGGAGATGGAGGCACCTACTAATTGGTGCACAACAGAAGGTGCAAGTGTGCACGGACCATAAGAATCTAGAGTATTGGAGAACGGCGCGAGTGCTCAACCAAAGGCAGTTGAGATGGGCCCAGGAGTTCTCCAAATTTAACTTTGAGATTTGTTACGTACCAGGCCCGGAGAACGTTAGGGCGGACGCTCTCTCACGCAAACCTGAATATTTGGAGGGAGAGGGTGCACCCGAAGAGACCCATGTCATTCCCGAGGACCGCTGGGTGTGTGGGGCGGCTTTGGTGGGGCAAAGGGAACTGGTAGAGGGAACGGTGCAGGATGAATACGCCCAGGACAAACTCAGGGGTCTCAGGAGGGAGGGAGACAAACCCGGGGGTTTTGAGGAGAGAAACGGGGCGTTGTACTACAAGGGAGCGTTATACATACCTGAAGGGGAATTGAGGGAAAAGGTACTCAAGCAACTGCACGATAGCCCCACAGCAGGGCATTTTGGGCAACACAAAACCATGTGGCTGGTTACCAGGGAATTCTGGTGGCCCAAGGTCAGGGAAGATGTGCGTGAATATGTGAGAGGGTGTGACCGATGTCAACGAGCCAAGGGGGAGAGGCGGGCAGCGGCAGGTTTATTAGAACCACTACCCACGCCGGAAAGACCATGGGAGGCAGTGGCAATAGATTTCATGACTGATCTGCCCAGGTCCAAAGGGAAGACAGCCATTATGGTTGTGGTAGACCTGTTAACCAAGATGGCCCACTTTATAGCCTGCTCACATGCGGTCACAGCAGAAGAAACCGCTAAATTGTTTGTGGAAAATGTGTTTAGGTTGCATGGTGCCCCCTTGAGGGTGGTTTCGGACCGAGGGAAACAATTTACTTCCAGGTTCTGGAGGAAGCTCATGAGCTTATTGCATGTAGAGGTGAATTTTTCCACTGCCCGTCATCCAGAAACCAATGGGCAGGCGGAAAGAGCTAATGGTGTCCTCCAGCAATATTTGAGGTGTTATGTGAATGACAGAGAGAATGATTGGGTGGAGAAGCTGGCGTTGGCAGAATTTGCCTATAACAATGCAGAGAACGTGTCCACGGGGATGAGCCCTTTTTTGGCCAATCACGGGTGTCATCCCCGAGCCTTCCCAGGGGGGGAGGGGGAGAACTGGAGCGTTCCTGCCACAGAACAGTTCGTTGAAGAAATGGAAGCGATCCATCGCCAGCTCCAACTTAATTTAAACAGGGCGAAGGAGGAATATAAGAGGCAGGCAGACAAAACCAGAAGGGAAGGGGAAAGTATTAGGGTGGGGGACCAGGTGTGGCTGTCCACCCAAGGGTTACCATTTAAAGGAGGTTGTAAGAAGTTAAGACCCAAAAGACTGGGCCCATTTGAAGTCACGCAACAGGTCAACCCAGTGGCTTTCAGACTCCGGTTACCGAACCACATGAAGTTGCACCCAGTGTTCCACAGATCATTGCTGTCACCGTATATAGGGGACAGAGAGGGGAGGGTCAATAGGGGACCAGCTATGGAGGAAAAAGAACACAGCTACCATGTAGCGGAGATTCTCGATTCCAGGTGGAGGGGAGATCAAGTAGAGTATTTGGTAATGTGGGAAGGGGAGCCGGAGTCGGAAAACACCTGGGTCAGGGCAGAGGATGTAGATGACGAGGTTTTGATTGAAACTTTTCATCAGAGATTCCCTAGAAAACCCCAGCCAGTGGCGAGGTTCCGGAGGGAATACTTCGCCACCACCGACGACGAAGAAGAGTTGGAGGGGTTCGCTGATTCCGAGGTGGAGGAGGATTCAACGAGTCGGAACGAAGACCGATGGAGGGAATTGTTCGAGACGTCTGAAGATGAAGAGGATTCTTTTAGGGGTTTCAGCTCCTCACCGCCCAGAGGAGAGAGTAGGGGCGGGGGAGAGGGGGGCCCTGGAGGGGAGGTGGATGTCAGGGAACTGACATCGGAGGAAAGGGAAGTGGTAAGGCTCCCAGAGACTGGGAGAGAGTCAACAGCCAAAGCAGGGACCAGCAGGGGGAGCGCGGGGTCTCTGGAGGAGGATCTCAGTAATGCTGAGAGAGACGCAGCAGCTCAGGCAGGAAGCAGCAGGGGAGAGAAAGGGGTGAGAGACACTTCGAGCGAAAATAGCGGGGAGGTGTCAGAAGCAACTGCAGGGAGACCCATGCTTCGCCGGAAGCTGCCACGTCGTGAGTCCAGGAGACGCGTTTCCGTTAAGGAACTTCTTTGCTGGAAGCGCTTCCGCAGACAGCCACTGTCAGACTCTACTAGTGACTAGAGCAGACATGTCTGAGGAGCTCTGTCACACACAGAGGTTTGTGGGGTCGCACAAACTCTGAAGGGGCACAATTTTAAGCACAAGCAGCTAACCATCCCCTGACAGGTGGGTATAATTTGAAAAGGGTGTGGACACCTTGGCTTTGAACGTATTTCACGTGGGTCTCATGTTAATGCCAAAGGAACTTGCGGCTTGGCACTGGGCACTGATGTGCAAAACTATAAGCACTTCTAGGTGCACCTGCTCAAGGTCATGGGCCTCTGGCCTCATTCACACAACACGCTCAGCCAAACCCAGTGCAGCGTGGCAACAAAAAGGACTGGTGTTGTTCTAGGGCAAATGTGTGTCATTGCCAACTGGCCACCACTGCCACTTGGTAAGGCAGGGTCTCAGAACAGGCATTAGCACCAGTGGGCCCCATTGGAGAACTTGGGTGCCAGCATTGCTATGGCTAGTAAAGTTCTAGCAACAAGATAAAATTTAAGATTAAACCAACAATAGATAAACTAAGGGCTATGAATTTGCTGAAGCAACTTTTAAAAGGGATACAAGAACGGGGGATGTGAGGAAGCCAGGAAAATATGTGAATTTAAGATATAAAATTAAGAAAGAGGGAATTTTTGTGTTTTTCCTATATGTGCTTTTTCTTTTTTACTATTAGTTTTTTAATGTATGCTTTTTTGTATTGCTGTGTTTAATGTTTGTATTGTTGTATTTTGTAGTATGTATTTTGTGTTTTTATATTTCTTTTGTTTTTGTCTTTGTGTTTTTTCTTTTATATTGTGCATTGTTAAAACTTAATAAAAAAATTTACAAAAAAAATATGCTATGGCTAGTAAAGGTAAAGGTAAAGGGACCCCTGACCATTAGGTTCAGTCGTGACCGACTCGGGGGTTGCGGCGCTCATCTCGCTTTATTGGCTGAGGGAGCCATGACAGCTTCCGGGTCATGTGGCCAGCATGACTAAGCTTCTGGTGAACCAGAGCAGCGCACGGAAACACCGTTTACCTTCCCGTCGGAGCAGTACCTATTTATCTACTTGCACTTTGACATGCTTTCGAACTGCTAGGTTGGCAGGAGCAGGGACCTAGCAACGGGAGCTCACCCTGTCGCGGGGATTCGAACCACCGACCTTCTGATTGGCAAGTCCTAGGCTCTGTGGTTTAACCCACAGTGCCACCCGTGTCCCCGCTATGGCTAGTGGCTGATGCAAATAAAGATTTTATCTATCTAGGGTGCCAGCGATTGTCCAAGGGTGCCTGGTATTGACCCCAGGCCTGTGATTGGCGTCAAATCTTGAGAGGCAAATCTTGGAGTCAACATGTATATCTGCTAAGAACTTAGGTGACTGATCAGAATGCCTCTTATGTTGGAATCAATCCTAGTTCAGTCTCGCATGTCCAAGCATCGGTGGATACTAAGTATTTAAGTAGTTAAGTAGTTAAGTATTCAAAGTTTCACATCATCTTCTGTGACACTGTGCATCACAGTGGACAACTCCCCGCTACACACATCTTTTGCCATTCCAAGAAAAATATCACAGTCTATTCCCACTGGCTAAACATATGCCTACTAGGCAGGCAAAACCAAAGGGGTTTGGCAGAGGCAATCAAGTATAAAATATAAGAACGTTTCATAATAATTAGATAGCTTTAGAAAAACAATCTATTATAAGTTACCCACAGAGACAAATCAGTTGACTTGTGTGTGCTTTGATCATCAGGGGTGAAAATGCAGTGTGATTACTCCTTGAATTATAGCCAGGGAAATTGCTCAGCTCCTTATCATTGCCAGCATTTTAATACATAGCAGTTGGTTGCATTATTAGCTAAGATAAATAGATAGATGTCGCTCTGCTGATTTGAGTGGAGCGTTTCTGATGACAGTACATTGCTCTTACACCCAGTAGTGGTTTCTTCAGTGGTTTATCACCACCAGATAGTGGCTTAGTGGAACGGAAAGAAGGTTTGTGCATTTTACAACCCACTGCTTCCAGGAGGAGATTTAGGTGTGCAGCAAAAATAGTTTCCCACTGTACAGCACTGCCATGCTATACTTTTGCCCCTGTAGTACCTTGTGCCTGTGAATGCACCATTGGTTTGCCACAATGCAGATGACATGTGGCAAAGGGGTAGCCATTCATTCATTTAATAGTTTTATATCCCATGCTTCATCCAGTCTGGAGAAATCGGCGACATAAAACAACATATAACAAGCCACGCAATAAGAATTTTATTTTAAAAAATACAAAATCAAGTGAAATGAACAGTGGCAATAAATATAGAAGGCTCAACCTCAAAAATTATTATTTCATTTTGGGGCATTCCTAAAGCTATATTAGTAGGGCTTTTTTTTCAGCCAGAACTCAGTTCTGGCACCTCTCAGGTGAGTGCCATTGCCATTATAAGAGAACAAAGGAGGTGTTCATGGTGATTTCTGACACCTCTTTTTCTAGAAAAATAGCACTGTATATTAGTCTGTTGCAGCAAAGAGAACATCAAGTCATGATGGAACTTTAAAGACTAACTATAGCATCACGTTTCTAGCACTAAAACCTATGCCATAGTAAGTTTCACTCTTTCATATTTTTTTACAGGCCAGTAGGAACTTCAGCTCAGTCCAGGCCAGCTGGTAGCTTAGCAGATCTCCTTTCACTAAGGAGTGATGCTCGAGAACCGCAACATTTTCCACTGCCCAGGCTGCTTCCTGCTTCCTTGCTGGACATGAGATCATGTGGTTGCATGCCATTCTTATGTGCACCTCTCTTCTCTGAGTGGGGATAACTTTATTACCCCCTTGTTTCCAATGTAGATCTTCACTCACCCCTTCTTCCTTGGGGGGATGGACGCCATTTTCTCATTCGCCTCAGGTGCCAACATGTCTTGGGCCGGCCCTGAGCAGTACTCACAATATTGCATTAGTACAAAGGTTCATGGGACGTGGGTGGCGCTGTGGGTTAAACCACAGAGCCTAGGACTTGCCGATCGGTTCGAATCCCCGCAACAAGGTGAGCTCCCGTTGCTCGGTCCCTGCTCCTGCCAACCTAGCAGTTCGAAAGCATGTCAAAGTGCAAGTAGATCAATAGGTACCACGCCAGCGGGAAGATAAACAGCGTTTCCGTGCGCTGCTCTGGTTCGCCAGAAGCGGCTTAGTCATGCTGGCCACATGACCTGGAAGCTGTACGCCAGCTCCCTCGGCCAATAAAGCGAGATGAGCGCCGCAACCCCAGAGTCAGTCACAACTGGACCACCTTTACCTTTACAAAGGTTCATGGGCCCAGTTGCATCCACTTTTTGCCCTACCATGCAAAATGGGACCGTGTACTGTAGACCCTTTGAGGGAAATCCAGGGGCACACAGGAAAGATAAACCCACAGCGCCATGGTCCCCTCACCATCACCAGTTTCTGATGAGAAGAAAGCCAGTTTCTGTTAGCTGTTCCTCCATCTGCTGCCTGGAGAAAGTCCACCATCCCTTCTGCCTATTGTTCACTCAGTCACTCCATTTGTATGCTGCCTTTCTCTCCCAGCAAAAACTCAAGCAGCTACCAGGTGCCAAAGAGCTTATTGAAATCAAAAGCTTTTGCCCCCTGTCATCTGACATTTTTCTAGCAGCAGACACCCTCAAACTATTTTTTGCCTCTCATTCTATGTGACAGGCATGGAAATAACATTTCCCTTCCTCCTCTTTTTTTTTTTTTTAAAGTTAACAGTAGAAAATGGTTCATGCAGTGTTCAAGAGAAGCAGAGAGCAGCGTAGTACTGCACCCTGTTGGCCTGTTACATTATAGACTACACATGTAATACCTCACACAGCTTCCTTCCTTCCTTCGCTCTGACAAAACATACCAAATTAGGGGGAGGAAAAAAGGCTTTACCTTGAAAAACGATTGCACTTCCTCAGTGCTGAAATGAAAGGATATAGCAATTAAATATTAATTGCCTAATGTGCAGATTAAAAACAACACAACATGTCGTGACTGGAGAACGTTTATGCATCGAATAAAAATTTGAAATGCCTGCTTGAGAAGCGCTAGGAGTAGTGCATATGAAAAAATGGAACAAGACCCCTTCTTAATAAATGGAACAGCCAAGGTGCTGAAATCTTCCTGGATGTGACTTTGCCAAGATCGGAATGTTGGTGCTGATTTATGAGCTGATAAGACGTTATTGAAAAGTTCATGGGAAATGGGGAAATTAATGCCAGACATATCACCGGGAACAAGGAAAGTTGCACCGAGAGAAGGCTGGGTGAAAGCCGTTGGCAACCAACAATGTGGGAATCAGGAAATGAACAAGAGAATGGGAATAAGAGATTCCTCACTACTAACCATTTTTCCCCCTTTTCTTTTTTTGAAATCATTTTTATTTGATTTTACAATACAAAATCATAAAATATTCAAATACATATCCATATACAGAGATTCCTCTGAATTTCAGAACTCCCCCCACCCCGGAGTCCCATTTTAAACATTTAAAACTGCATCTTCTTCCAAACTCGATTATGTGGTCTCTTAAATAACTTATAAATTTCCCCCATTCTTTTGTAATGTTTTTGTTCTCTTGGTTCCTGAGTTATCCAGTCAGCTTTGCAATTTTGGCATAGTTCATCAGCTTGGTTTGCCATTCTTCTCTGGTAGGGACTTTGTCTTCTTTCCATCTCTGGGCTAGTAGCATCCGGGCGGCTGCTGTTCTATACATAAAAAGTCTTTTCTGGTCTTTTGGGATGTCGGTACCAGTAATTCCTAATAAAAATGCTTCTGGGGGTTGGTTTTAACAAAAGTTATTTTAAACTCTTTTTTTTTTCATTTCATTGTATATCATCTCCCAGTAAGCTTTTACTACTAACCAATTCTTAAGGGCATAGGCACCGACTTTAACAAAATATTGGCAGTGTCCCCCCTCCCCCCCTCTGTGGAACGCACCTTCCCCGGCCGCACATGCAGGCCTCCCCTTCCTGCTCTCTTCTCACCCCCCGTAAACATGCAATAAGTTTCTACACACTCGTCCGTCGCCCGTTCCCAACCTCACCGCTGCCTGCTTGCCTCTCCTACCAACCTGTCTCTCCTTCCTGCCTGCCTGGTCCACTTCCCTTCAGCAGGTGCCCTGCCTCAGACATGCTCAGAAATGGCACCGAAAGTAGGAAGGCAAGCCAGGAAAAGAGGGCAGTGCCCAGCTGGGGAGGAGGTGGTTGCCAAAGGGGGGGGGAGGGAGACGCCAATTGCAGAAAATATTGGGAGGGCACGACCCCCCCTAAATATTTTAAGGGGGAGAGAAGGAACCAGGGCCCCATAGAATTGGCGCCTATGCTTAACGGTTCAGGGCCTTGCAGAGAAGCGATACTCCAGCGCGGTAATCTCCCTTCCTTACAATGGGCTAACTGCCCATAATGGTGGCTGCTTCTTGCTTCAGGTCTCTCAAAAAAAATGCATAGGGATATCCTCCTTCTAGAATACAGTGGTACCTCGGGTTAAGAACTTAATTCGTTCCGGATGTCCATTCTTAACCTGAAACTGTTCTTAACCTGAGGTACCACTTTAGCTAATGGGGCCTCCCGCTGCCGTCGTGCCGCTGGAGCACAATTTCTGTTCTCATCCTGAAGAAAAGTTCTTAACCCGAGGTACAATTTCTGGGTTAGCGGGGTCTGTAACCTGAAGCGTCTGTAATCCGCGGTACCTCCGAGGTACCACTGTACTTTAAAAGGAGAGCGCGTCAGTGCAAGGAATAATGCATCTAGATGGAAGCATCCCAACGGCAGCCGCCATTATAACAAGTTGGTGCTCCTGAAGTTATTCAATTATTCATGGCGATCCAGTGGACCTGAAACGTCCTATATGCATTTAAGGCCTCTGCCTGCCATTTCCTCCTGATAAACATCGAACCTCCCCAGGGCTTTCTCATCACGCCTTGGCCTCTAAGACAATTATAATAATGGGAATCAAGGAGACAGATTAAGGCTTAGCTGTGTGTTAAGGAACTATTTGTGGAGTTTGCTTCCCTATCTCCCCCACCTCAGCTCACCCCCTGGCCTTTCCCCATAATCTACCCAGGACTCCTGCATCAGGATTGTGTGTGTGTTTTTATCACCGTTATTCAGAAGGCTGCCCTCTTTTTCTGCCGAGATGGATTTTTTCCATTTACATAATGAACATACTCCATTGGCTTGTTATCGCCTGATTGCCGTTCACAAGAATCTGGCCCCGAAAGGTCTCTTTTTCTCCGCCTGTGCTCTATCTGTCTCCTTTCCGTTTGCCTTGAGCGGGTGTGTCTATCCACCACTGAGCTTGTTGCCACAAACGCTCTCACTCTGTTGTTGCCATCTTTCAGCACGTTCCATTTGGCCTGAGCAGAACTTGCGTTGCTCGGCCGCTTGCCTCTTTATAAGCGACAACTCCGTGCTGCACAGCCTGGAGAAGGACAGAGCAGGAAAGCACACTGTCCTTGCACCTTTTCACACAAACTCAGGGGCAAAACTAGGCTTTCTTTCACCTAGGTCAAAGACTCAGTTTGGCACACACACCCCGTGTTCGTTTGCATACAAATGTGTGGGCGCACGTGCCGCTCAACACATTTGTTTTTAAAGGGCATAAAAAGTAGGCAATATATTATTTGAAAACAATATTTTATTTTTTATTGTAATATCTATATTCATTCCTTGCATTTTCTTTCAGTCCCCTTTCTCTTATGTTAGGAAGGCAGGCATGGTAATATACACCAAGTCAACCATCCACCCCCAAAGATAAGCAGTAAACAGCGCAGTGTCTTGACAAGTTCCTCTGAAGCGACTTTTATTTCAGAGTACTGTACATTTTCTGGAGCGCTATTAGGCTGGAGAGACCAAGTGGTTGTTTCATGTGTGGGTGCATATTGTTAAGGAAAGGCAGTTCCCATTTCTCCCCATAGCTACAAGCTCAGCACATCAAGCATTTACCACAGGAAAGGCTCTCCTCAGTGCCAAGGTGATGGTGGTTGTAACTGTGGGAATTGTTATCTACTAAACTTGGATCCTAGAACAATAGGCAAGTAGGATCCTAAAATGCAACAACTGATTGGCTTGCAGGAGAAGACCAATCAGGCTCCAGGAAGAAGTCAATCAGCCTATTAGGCTGGTAGGATCCTAGAATGCAACAACTGATTGGCCTGCAGGAAAAGACCAATCAGGCTCCAGGAGGGAAGCAGAATCAGCCAATCAGACGGGACTCATTGTGTAAATAATGTTTATATATATATATATTTAGAATGATATTTATTGAAAAAAGATTTTTTTAAAAAATTACAAAGAAAAAAGACAAAAACAGAAAAAGAAAAAGAAAAAATAAAACCATCATTTTCAAATTCTCCGCTTTCATTACCTTCTTTCCATGACCTCCTCCTCCTCCCATCTCTTGTATCTTAATTAATAATTATCACAGCAAATCCTTTCCATAATTCATAATATTCTGTCATTACATTACCTTACTCTATTTTTATCTTATCTTATAAAAAACCTTAAAACTTAAGACTTAAATCTTATTTTTACCAACTTCTCATAACCATTACCTTTTTACCTAATTCTTTAAACATTTTTACAAGAGCCAAGTAATTTCATTTCGACATTTTTCCAATGTTCATCAATTTTATAAAACATTCCTAATGATAGAAAAAAGAAATAAAAACAATCCCATCTTCTTCCAGCGCCCCCTCCCCCTGGTCCCGGGATTGTCAGTCCTTTTTATCCCATTAGTCTGGCACATTAACCTGGTGATCTTATATCTGATGCCTTCAAATCTCTTCCATGTCCCTTCCGCAGCTCTTCTTCATATTTTCCTTTCACTTGTGGGAACTCCAACTTGGTAGTGTTTTTGACCCTTTTCAACAAATCAGCCCCTTTCCCATAGTCCAGACTAGACTCCATGTGGTATTTTTTTCAAATTCCCTCCAAAATTGGAAGCCCCAACAACTCCAAACCTCTGACGGCCCATTGCCAGACTCGGAAAGTCCAAACATCCCTGCATAGGGGGGTCAGTCCAACCCCCCATTTCCAAATCAATCCAAACTTTGTCTTTCCAAATCTGGTTTTTTCCAAGTTCATTTGTCAAATCCAAAGGCTCATTTTCCTGCTGGGCCAAAAGTCCCTCCATCTCTGGCGCCCAAGATTCTGCAACATCCTCTTCTCTCATCTGCTCTGTCAGGACACACTCCTGTTTAAGTTCCTGGGTGGGCTCCATATAGTTTCCCTAAATAATGTTTATAAAAGCCTGAGGTTTGGGGGGCAATTCAGCCACTGTTTTACAAGCTGCAATAAAGAGAATGAAGTCACTTCAGGACTCTGAGAATATTTCAATTTCTTATGGGGCTTCTCCAAGGAATCATCCTGATTTGCTTGCCCAAAGCTTGCCTGGTGGTTGGACAATGTCTGCTCTTTCTCAGGCATTCATTCTGATTTGTTTACAGGGCAGTTATATGACAATGAGCATTCAGCCTCACTTGCTTGCAGGGTGTTTACACGTCTGCCTGTCAATCATTTCTTCACCCCATGCTTATCAATGCACCTCCCCATCACTTTCCAAACCACAAAAGTCAATTTTGAAAACGCCTTTGTTGCTCTAGGGAAACAGAACGCTTTAATCCTATTTAAGTGTGCAAGCCTTAACTTCTGGTTGTGCACTTGAATGTTTCCTGCAGAATACTGACAGTCTGGAGTCATTTATTTCAGTTGAAGAGACATAAAATGTAGGTACATTAAGACATTAAAAATAATAATCCAAGGTTTGTATATTACCCTCCCCTTTCAATCACTCTCTGATGGTTCTTTCTACCCAGAGGCTATGATTACTGCTTAATGAACATAGCTTAACTTGCTTTGCTTTATTATTTTGTAAGTATTTAAATGATCCCAGTGCAGGTGGGCAGCAAGAGATTTGCCGTGGTTAGCTTGGAAATGTACACAGAGTTCTATTACGACACTGGTGGCTTTTTAGGAACTCAGATCTTATTGTCTTGCAAATCACTTTGTATATCTTTTAAGTTCCTGCAGAGTTCCCTAAAGTTGTCATGCATGGTGCCACTGCACAAAAACGACATTATCTGCTTCATTCTGGTGCTGCTCCTCTTGCATGCAAGACAGCATCTTTCATTCTCTCTTGTATTCAGCCATTAAATCCAAATGCCCCTCAAATATGGCTGTCTGCTGGCCTGCTCTTATTAGAAACCAACCCTCCCTGTTATACAACCCCTGAGCCAAGGAGATAAGTGCATGCCAGAGGGGTGCGTGCTCTAGTTATCTCCCGCTTGGACTACTGCAATGCACTCTACGTGGGGCTACCTTTGAAGGTGACACAGAAACTACAACTAATCCAGAATGCGGCAGCTAGACTGGTGACTGGGAGCGGCTGCCGAGGCCATATAACACCAGTCCTGAAAGACCCGCACTGGTTCCCAATACATTTCCAAGCACAATTCAATGTGTTGGTGCTGACCTTTAAAGCCCTAAATGGCCTTGGTCCTGTATACCTGAAGGAGTGTCTCCACCATCGTTCAGCCCGGACACTGAGGTCCAGCTCCAAGGGCCTTCTGGCAGTTCCCTCACTGCAAGAAGTGAAGCTACAGCGAACCAGACAGAGGGCCTTCTCGGTAGTGGCGCCTGCCCTGTGGAATGCCCTCCCATCAGATGTTAAGGAAATAAACAACTATCTGACTTTTAGAAGACATCTGAAGGCTGTCTGGGAAATTTTTAATGTCTAATGTTTTACAATTTTTTATGTGCTGTAAGCTGCCCAGAGTGGCTGGGGAGTGTTATTGTTGTTAATATTATTATTAACTATACAACAGAAGACATCTGAAGTCAGTCCTATATAGGGAACTTTTTTTAAATGTTTAATGTTTTATTATGTTCTTATATATGTTGGAAGCCTCCCAGAGTGTCTGCAGCAACCTAGTCAGATGGATGGGGAATCCTCAACATCATCACCATCATTATAATCATCAGAGAAATGTTAGAGGGTATGGTTTAGGGAGTGCAGCAGGCAGCAGTTGGGTGCTGGAGGAAAGGAGCTGGTGGGTGATGAAGAGGGAAGGGAAGGGAAAGGATGTGTATGGCTGGTGGTCTTTTGAGAAAAAAGTTGTGCATAGATGTATGAGTTATGCTGAACTGCTGAACTCCTTCAGCTCTTTAGAATTTCAGAACTTCAAAGACTTCAGGAGCATCTTCCTTCTAAGAAATCAAGGCAAGCAATGTGGCACAGATACAGATAGGGAGGACCCCTGGGAAAACATGCACTCGAAGAGTCTCTCTTTCCCTTCAAAAAATGGGTCACCGATTCCCTTGATGTATGTTGACATGATGCAAAATAAATGCAGCTAACCATAATAAAAACGCCGTATCAGCAAGTCTGCCTGATTTTCAGGAAGTGGAAACAAAAGCCTAACTTTTACATTCATAATTTAATGCAGCATCTTCATATTCCACCACTAAAAGCATGCACCACCCCAGACACAAACCCCCTGCACCTGTAAATCGATATGAATGGCCGTTTTCAGAATTTCAACCCCCCCAAAGCCCTTTCTCAGTTGCTATTAAAATGCAGCACTGCATACATTTACAGCGCAGTCCTATGTATGTCTAGTCAGAAGACAATCAGTCCCCTTGAGTTCAATGAGGTTTACTTCTGGTAAATATGCTTAGGATTGTGCTGCTAAATTCCCTAAGTTGTCGCAAATACTTTGTTAAGAGCAATGAAAAGGATGAATAGCATTCCTGGCATAAATGTTGTTGTTGTTGTTTAGTCGTTTAGTCGTGTCCGACTCTTCATGACCCCATGGACCAGAGCACACCAGGCACTCCTGTCTTCCACTGCCTCCCACAGTTTGGTCAAACTCATGTTAGTAGCTTCGAGAACACTGTCCAGCCATCTCATCCTCTGTCGTCCCCTTCTCCTTGTGCCCTCCATCTTTCCCAACATCAGGCTCTTTTCCAGGGAGTCTTCTCTTCTCATGAGGTGGCCAAAGTATTGGAGCCTCAGCTTCAGGGTCTGTCCTTCCAGTGAGCACTCAGGGCTGATTTCCTTAAGAATGGATAGGTTTGATCTTCTTGCAGTCTATGGGACTCTCAAGAGTCTCCTCCAGCACCATAATTCAAAACCTGGCATAAATAGCCTGGCATAAATAGCTTGGGGATCTGACAAAATTTCTTTCCAGGCGCCCAAGTCATAGAACCATAGAACTGTAGAGTTGGAAGGGACCCTGAGGATTTTCTAGTCTAGTCCAGGCCCCTGCAATGCAGGAATATGAAGCTGTCCCATGCAGGGATCGAACCTGCAACCTTGGTGTTATCAGCACCACGCTCTAGCCAACTGAGCTATCCATTGTTCATCGGTGTGGTGTAGTGATTAGAGTCTTGAACTAGTAGCTGGAAGCCAATGTTCAAATCCCCACTCAGTCATGAAGCTCACTGGGTGATGTTGGGCCAGTCACAACCTCACAGCCAAACATACCTTACAGGGTTGTGAGGACAACATGGGGAACAGGAAAACCATCTATGCCACCTCTCCTTGGAGGAAAGCTAAGATACACATGTGTTGCTGTTGCTGTTGCTGGTGATGATGAAGATAATGCTGGATATAGATCTGTTGGGTGATTATGCTTTCTATAGTTAGCTGAGAGTGGCTTCTTGGTGGTGCTCGGTTATTGCAGCAACTCAAATAGAATTGAGTTCAATGGGACTTACTGCCAGGTAAGTGGGTATAGGATCGCAGCCACTAACCTGGGGGAAAGTGCCATTGGACTCAGCAGATCTTACTCCTGAATAGGCATTACCGTATAGAAAGACAGAGTGAATGCGGCAATTCTGAGCAGTGCAGGCATGCAAAATGGTACTTGTTCCATCAGTCTAGCAAACTCCATTTGGCAAAAGGGGGGGAAATCTCCCTTAACTAGTCTTTGGCAACAAGGTAAGAATAGCGAGGGACATGTATATAGCAAAATTGTCTTTGTCAAAAGCATTAACTACCATAAAGTTTTCAGAACTGAGTGTTATGGGTCCTACCAGTAGGTGGAGTGAGGTGCCCTTCTCAGCCAGCAGGCTTTGGGGGGCAGCAACAAGACGATGGAGGACTGAGCTGTGTTGACCATTCTGCCTACACTAGAGATGTGAAGGTCCATGGGGAAATAAGAAAAAAAATGTGTGGGGGGGTGGATTTCCACATTTTCCTAAGTTTCTTTTCCCCAGGTTGTTTGTTTGTTTGTTTTTGGAAATGAATAATAAAAAATTAGGAAAAACTCCCCCAATTTTTCTGGGATTTTTTGGGGGACTTGGAGCTTCACAGCTCTAGCCTCCACAGGATCTTGTAAGGCGGGTAGCCTTCAGGCTTGTTGAATCTACTTTGAGCTCTGGGTAGGGACTATGCTCTTGCAGTTTACAGAGGAGTGGGGTATATTTTATCAGATGTGCGTCTGATTTCCCAATGAGCACAGAAACAAAAACTACAGGAACACCATCATCTCTGCTTTTATGAGCTGCAATGGCTTTTAACTTGCTGACTAAGCATAATATTTGATGGTTTTAATGCTTTGCAGTGAATTTGGAGAATCAACTGGGGAGACCACTGGCCCAGCTTCTTTCTAATATAAATTAGCTCCAGTAAATAGCTGCAGTTACATTTGATTTAGCCCTTATCAGAGCAAGGGAAGAGGGTGCATGCATTTAAAAGGTAATGGAAAGCTCAACTCTAGACATCAACCTGGTGAAATCTAGAGCCAACAGTGCAGAAATTCAGGCTCTTACTTTGTTGCATTGCTTCTTAAAATATAAATTGGTTTGGTTGTTTTGCTTTGACTCTAACATCTTTAGAAATGCTTCCATGCCACAGAAAAAATATTGCAGCACATATTTTAAGGGCATGAAGAAGTGCATTTCTGCCAGTAGATGGCAAGAAATATACACATCACATATAGCAGCATTTCAGATTCTCAACTGAAACATTCAGGGCATCGTCACATGGCAGATAAAATCCATATTTCAATCCGTCTAATAAATCAAAAGATCCACACTCATTCCTTGCAGTGAGACATTAATTCTTGAAATCGTAAACATATGTAACAGAATCCAGTTACAGATACAAATTAAATAATTTCTAGTACAAAGTCAATCGCAGTAAATGATTAAATGATCTTAGAAGAGTCATTTCCAGTTTTGTACGGGCCAGCATAGCCCCTTCCTTCCCAGATGATGGCACCGAACATGGGTTCAGGGTGGGCATATCCGTTTGGCAGTCTTTTAGAATGCAGTAAAAATCGAGAGAACTGTAAAAATGAAACAAAACACCTTCTCACCCCCCGCCCCCCAAATCAGGCAGCGCTGGGCCTGCAGGGCACTTGAGGCATCACATCCCCCGAGTGCCCACCACCTGGGGGGGCACCTGGGACGTATGCGGCAGCTTGAGCGCCCTGCAGGCCCAGAGCTGCCTGGGGCAATCCATCCCTCCCACACCCCTCTAGCTACGCCACTGAGTGGTACCCCATAACCAAGGGGGCACTGCCTCCTCCAGTTCCCAAGGTATCTCTGGGTGCTCCTGCTTTACCTCTAGCAAGTTTTACTTGGGTTTAGATGGCTTTCACTCAAGGTAGAAAGCATGGCTCCTATGTCTAGTCAGCAATTGTCCTAGTATCAATCCATGTGTATTTTGCCCATGAGGTCAGTGACAGAGAGAGTTAAGACAGGAAACAGGAGTTCTGAGTGGATGGGATTCTTATTTAGTTGTCAGTATTCTCCTGTTTCGCTGCCAGAAGGTTTTGGAGGTGGGGGGAAGGTGGTGAGCGGGCACAAATTCACCTTGGTCAATGGAGGGAATCCCCTGACTTGATGTTTCATATTTTCCAGAGGCTTCGTATGTATTTAATCCCCTGATGGGCTGGGGTTGGAAGGGATGGGGCTGGAGGTGTTACTTCAGAGGGCTGGGTGTCTGGCAATATGGAGGGTTGGGGGTGGGCAAGGGTGGCGGGTCAGCAATGCTGGGCAGGGGTCTCCAGTGGGTAGGGAGGGAAAGGTGATAAATGGTTGCCCACCTATGTGGATGCGAGCCAAATGGTCCTGCTGACGGCTTGGGGTAATCCACATGGGTGGGAAAGGAAAGGGGTGCCAGCCTCCACCCAAATCAGGCTGATGGCTTCGGCCGGGAGGGGGGCTAGGGGAGGGGGCACCAGCCGAAAGAAGCTTTCAGTGTGTTTTTTAGGCCTTTCCTCAAGGGTTATTTTGTTCCCTCGGGTGCCCCCTTTCTCCACCTTTTTGGCTTCATTTTTGGCCTTGTATTATTTTCTCTTTGGGGGGTTCTTTTTGGGGGGCTAGGTATGCCTATCCCTTTTATGGCCAGGTCTCCCCTGTCTTCCTTCCCACAGGCAGGCTGGCTTTTTCTGAAAACCTCAGGGATAGGTTCCAGGGTCCTCCTCCATCTCACGCGTTCACCCAAGTCTGGAAGAAAAGAAATGGAGGTACAATCGTTATTTTAAATGCAACTGGTTTGTCCATAATGAAGAGTCTTAATTTATTCCAATGTATTATATCCCTATTTAGAGCTTTCCAAACCACACTATATTTAAACTCATACAACTTGTTCAAATTTTGGGTAATTTGTATCCCCAGATATCTAAAACTTTCCCTGGCTATTGGAATCTTCAACATTGCTATAAAAGTCTGTTGGATAGGTTGGTGTATGAAAAACATTACCTCTGCTTTCTTAAAAGTAACTTGCAATCCTGAGACCCTGGAGAACTGTTCCAATTCTGTACACAGTATTTTGCCTGTTGTGATACAGTCAGAGGTGCATAAATGTATATTCTCTGCAAAGAGGCCTGAATCTTGTTCATTTCTGTTTGCAACCACTCCTGTATGAGAGAGAACATTGATTAGTTTGCTTTTTAATGGTTCTAGAATTAATACAACTACCAGGGCTGACAGAGAGCATTCTTCCTTCGAAACTAAAAGGCCCCAACCTTTCCACATAAGGGAGTTACTCCAGCCCCTTGATAATTTAGGTTTTACTTTTTTCCACCTTTTCCAGGTTTCAAAGACCTGTTTTGAGGTAGAGAGGCCAGGACTGGATGGGTCCAAGCCCAGGAGGCTGCACCTGGACTAGCTGGAGGTGAGGTGGTCTATATAATTGATTCATAGGTGTGGCCATTGCAAAGTCCCTGTGCAGTGGCAAGGAGAGATGTCTTTTCCCCAGCTCCTGTTGCTGGAGGTTCTAAACGACTGGATCTTTGAAAAGGGTTGTGGAAGATCCTAATGGTTGGCCTTCTTTTGCTGCCTTGACATCTTCCTGTTACAGTGGTACCTCAGGTTACATATGCTTCAGGTTACATACGCTTCAGGTTACAGACTCCACTAACCCAGAAATAGTGCTTCAGGTTAAGAACGTTGCTTCAGGATGAGAACAGAAATCGTGCTCTGGCAGCACGGCGGCAGTGGGAGGCCCCATTAGCTAAAGTGGTGCTTCAGGTTAAGAACAGTTTCAGGTTAAGAACGGACCTCCGGAACGAATTAAGTACTTAACCCAAGGTACCACAATATTCTGTTATGCCCTGATAGCCAGTTGCTTATGATCCCATTGAAAAAGAATCTTTCTCCCATCTTCTCCCTCTCTCTTCCGTGGATGAATCGCCCTGCCCTGCTGCTGTTGCCATAACAGATTCTGAGTTTCAAGATGCTCTGTTATTCCCCTTCTTTTCAGGGAAAACATGAGGGTGATACCCCCAAGGGGCCCTCAAATGCACCCTGCTCCATAGTCAGCATCCATAGTGGGAGCCCCTGGAGCTGGGGTCATGTGAACCCGTTTCCTGCTGTCACCACAGTGACCTCCAAGATTCTAACTGTCCAGAGAATGTTATGATGCAGTGATGGGCAGTTGGCCTTAACTGAAGGTGCCAGGATAGAAAAGACGTCCATTAGGAGAAGAGTAACTGAAGTTATGACAAGTTTGAGTCACAACAAGCCCTACGATACACTCCTACCCTGGTTGGTACCCCCCAATTTTGACTGGGTTAATCTGGATACCTAGTGAAGTCACAGGCACCCGCTAAATCTTACACCTGGTATGCTTACCTGTTTCTATAATTCAGTGAGATAGGGGTTACAACAGAAACAAAGACTATCATTCATCTAAAGAACAATTCCTATTTTAGGCTCTCACATGAGAACAGAATCTAACTCAGGCTTCCTCAACCTCGGCCCTCCAGATGTTTTGAGGCTACAATTCCCATAATCCCTGACCGCTGGTCCTGCTTGCTAGGGATCATGGGAGTTGTAGGCCAAAAACATCTGGAGGGCCGAGGATGAGGAAGCCTGATCTAACCAAAGTGCTTTTGGTTCTGGATCAATATGGATCATTCATGGATATTTGCTTATTTATCTACTGCTTTTCCTCTCAAACTGATGTTTTGTGTTGTTGCTGCCTGGAAACTCCTGGTTTGTAAGCTGCTTTGGACAAGTGCAATGTAGATTGACAGTAGTACCGAAAATAAATATGTGATTTTGAAGGAGCCTCAGACTTTATCGGCATATCTAGTGAAATATATATTCAAGACTAAGTCCCATTGAAGGCCATTGAATGGGCCTTAGTCATGTCTTATCTAAGCCCCATGCGGGGTACTGGAACCTTGACTAACTGGGGTAGCTTTTTAAGGGCATCTCCCTTTCTCCTTTTTCTTTTGCTGTCTATCATAACATCCACTTGTATGTATGTTACCGTCTCTAATGATTTAATCCATTCCCCAGCTATAAACCCTTACCTTCTCAGCTGGCTTCCATGTCTGCTTCATGGGACAATGAAGCAGAACATGTGAACATCACGATGGCAGAATTTCCTACCTGCCATGTTGATAGGAATGCTGAAGTAACACAAATAGAGAGTGCTGAGAGAACTCCTCGCACTGCTTACTGATCGAGCGTCCGGTAAGAAGTGGGCAACGGAATAGCGATGATGCAAAGTTGTTTCTCACTGTTTCTACGGTAACCTTGCAGAATGTGAGGAAGGGGCTAGGAGAATATTAGAATCAGAATCAGATGATGTCAACACGAAAGGTGGAAGAACAGTCCAGGAGTGAGAAAAGGGTGATCAGTTCACCCTTCCTGGTTGAGCACTGATCTTCACAGGCTCCCTACACATTTTTAAACATAGTCATCTGGTTTTTCCTTTGGGCTTTGTTTGAATGTAAGACCAATGTATTATTATTTTTTCATTATTAAGCGACCTAACCCCTTCAGATCCAAGGTTCTCGATTGTGGATGAGTATGCAGATAACTCACTTGCTACCTTCCATAGAGACGATGTTGGAGAAAGAGAATTGCACTCTGGAGATGGTCAGCTGAGAGGAAGTTGTAGGAAGCAGTCAAATTATACGGTTCCTGCCTTTGTAATCTATCCCAACAAAAAGATAGATAAAGAGGGCATCCAAGCAGCGCCATAGCTGGGTGATCTTGCACCCCTGGCAGAACCGTCCAGATTGCGCCCCCTAGCCACAGACAAATTAGCTCTTCTTTCTGCCTCTCTTCCAACCCCCCCCCATTCAATTATTATGAGGCAATAATCAATATTTTTATTTGTAGACATATTTATGGACAATTTTAAAGCCGATTTTGCGGGGGGGGGGGCGCCTGTGCCCCCAGCGGGGGCCTTCCTGGCCACCCCCTAGCTACGGCCCTGTGTTCCTGTAAAACCTAAAGTACTCTACTTGCTGAGGGTACACACCATCAGCTACATTTCAATATGAACTTAGCCAGGGGTCTAGTGACAATCACCCGGCTGTGAGGCCCTTTCCACCTGGCCCAGGGGGCGAGGCCCACACTCACCAGCCCTACTATGATAAATAAGTATTCTGTAGTTGACCTCCTTTGTAATGTTTTATTTTGAAATCTTTAAGATAATATTTTAGTTTTGTGTTATGCTGCTTTGACTGTATGCTCTATATTTAACTTTCTCCAGATTGTTTTATTTGTGCTTTATTGGTTTCATATGCTGTAAACCGCTTTGAAATATTCCTTAAAAATATAATGCAGTATAGAGATTACTTAATTAATAAATAATATCTGGTTTCTGGATATTGTTTAAAGGATGGCACAGGTTGCCACTACCTTGCCAAAACTAAACAGGTCTGGGTCTGGTTAAAGCACTGATGGGTGCAGGAACCACAAGTATGTCATCTTGGCTTCCATGGGGGGAAAATTGGGATAGAAATGTAAAAAATGAATAAATAATAATAATAATAAAATGTGTTTGTTTGTTTTCTATTTCCATGCAACAAATGGCACCACACGCAGTAGCGGATTCTCAATTTAACTGCATTTTGAAGTTACACTTAAGAAGTTGGCTCTGCTGTTTCTCAGTTTTACCTGAACTTATTTACCAACAGAGAAGTGGTAGCATGACCCAAAGACGTTATCTCTGGTAAGAGTGGAAATTGCCCTGCACATTAATGTTGAAGGGAATAGTGCTTCATACAGCAGTTGAACTCATTATCAAATGCTTAAAGATTTTCCGGAACTAACTCATGAACTGAAAAACCTCCTAACCAGGGGATGAGAACCCAGGAAGCTCTAGAGGGTTTAGGCAGAATCAGAGGCGCTGCCTTGGGCCGAAGATTTGTGGGGCTCAGTGGCACAGCATGCGTGTGGCATCATGCACGTGATGCGCATTGCACATCTGTGATGTCACACACGTCGTCAAGAGGAGGCCTTGCCCAGTGCCGTGCAGCTTCAATGGCCACGGCTGCTCCTCTCTTGCGCTCAGGAGGAGCCTGCCTTTGATGATACCACCAAGCTCAGATTGGTGATTCGGCCTCCCCTCTCCCCTCAATATGAGGGGAGGAGGGCTGAGCCCCTGCTAAGGAATATTGAGGGGGCTGATGCCACCTCTGTCCCCTAGAGTTGGCATGCCTAGCCAAAGCTGCTGAAGGGTTAAGGATGCAGACCATGCTTCTCCTCATCTTGCAAAAAGGCTAAAAACCATAAGAATCATTTCCTGTACCCATAATGTGATACTGGGTTCAGTGGCCTGGTTTTACATATCACTTTAAACAATAGTTACACTTGACTATTTAAAGGTGTGCTTTTGCAGACATCCAACAACATCTGGAAGGCCACAGTTTCTCCTTCCCTAATCTACACTGATTGCCAGTGAAGTGTGGGTTGGGTCCTTCGAAAAGGCCACCACAACCTGCTCTCTGCGTACAGGTTCAAGCTGATTGGTGCTATTTTAGAATCGCCATCTCATTAGCTCTACTAAAAGATCAGCTGCCTTTGGCTTTTACTAGGCTACCAGACGGCATCAGAGGGAACAATAAGAGGAAGCAGATCCCGCTCCCAACAGTTTTTGTTTGTTTGGTTAGTCGGTTCGGTTTGTAAACTTCTCCAGAAGACTTTTTTGGCTGAGGAACAGGATTAAAATGCTTTAAATAAATATCTGCCTCACTGTTTTGGAATGCTGATTGCAGAGCTAACAGCTCCCAGAATGCAATGCTGCTCAGTGTGCGAGCTTCTATTAGAGTTCGGCAGAAATTGCTAATTGCCCGCTGTAACTCAGGGTGATTCACTGTTCTCATGCTGCTCAGTCAATTGTACCTTCACCTGCGTACAAAAGCTATTAGAAATATATGTGTATGCAGCAATCTAAATTTTGAATTCAAATTCAAATTCAATTCATTCATTCAAATGACTCAGACTAAGGAAGTGCCCTCTGTCTCTAAAAGGAAGGTATCTATTCCCGCATACTGAATATCCTTAATGATGTACTATGATCAAGTCTCCAATTTATAAGGAAAAATCTAGTGTTCAAAAGCCTACTTCTCTGAAAATTTACATTGAATCTCCTGAGTTCAATGGGGCTTCATATTTTTTATGCAATTTATGTACTGCTTGATTGTTAAAAAAAAATCAAAGTTATTTTTAAAAATAGAGCAATTAAATCAAACAGTTAAGTAATGACAGTAGCAAGTAATAATACATAAGAATGCAAATCCTTAGGTTCTGTTCAGAAGTTATGTTTCTTTATGTAGCTGTCTGTACACATATATGAACACTAGACCATGCCAAGGCACAAATAACACTATCATTGTGAAACTGGCTATATGTACTATAGGGCATTACTAAAGTTAAAAATGTACTGATTTTACAGATTTATTATTTTACAGATTCATCATTTATTCCACAGTGCTTCCAATTGCACTTCATGATTTGTGACCTTAGTGCTTGAACAATAATCTCCTCCCTCAATTACCTACCCAGACGTTGAGATCTTCTTATGAGATTCTTCTTTGAGTTCCCCTGCGGTGGTGAAAGGACCATTTTTCAGTGGTGGTACTCAGTGTTAGAAACTGAAATATGAAAGCTAGGAGCTAAATAGCACCATAACCCTAGGTTATGGGCACCGCAATGGAGTGCCTAGGCACGCCTTTTTATAACAAGAATACAAAGCTGAAAATGAATGGCCTGCAGCTAAAATATTTTGTTCATTTTTCACATGGTCTAGTCCTCATCTGAGGACTGCAAAAAAACCTCAAATCCATACTTCCCCTGCTTGCCACTCTAATATTCTTATGATGGTGCCTTCTCTAGTCTTCAGAGCGTGGCTGGAAGTGGGGTGGCAGAAAAGGGTCCTCCTTTCCTTCTACTGTGCAGTTTTAATCTGAAATCTTAGGCTCAGTACTGCGCCCAGAGCTCAGAAACTGCTTGCATGAATGAAATTCCCTGTCACAAAATGCACCTAGAACAATGGGAGTTTTGAACACTGGTGGTACCCCAAAAGAGGGCCGCTTTACACCTATATTAAAGGCTTTTTGGCACCTGGTAAATACTTTTTCATTTCCCCAAGCCTTTTAATTCATGTTGTACCTTTTAATTGTAGCTCTACTGATATATTTTTTAAAAATCATATTTGGTGTTTTAATGCTGTGTTGCATATTGCATTTTTATTGCATTTTTAAAACTTTGTTTTTATTTTGCAAGTTGCCTAGGTAACTTTTTGTCATATGGTATCCTATAAATAGCATGTGTGTATATAACAGTTTACGATCCTTGTCTCTTAATATGCACACAGCCAAACATCAAAAAGCCAGTTTTCCAGGTGACCAACGAAAAGAGCTTTGGAATTTGATCTTTACCATAGCTCTGGAGTAGAATGCTGCTGCCAGAAAGTATATTACATAGATTAGTAGAACTACACCTTGCCTAGAAAACTCCTTTCCTGTCCGACTTCCTGCCACTGCTATAATTAAAGCTCTGAGTTAGGCCCTACTAGTCACTACAATGGTATTCTAATGTCACACCCAAAAAAACCTAGAGCAAGAGAAAGCTCTGGTGCTGTGTAATAATACACCGCACAAACACACACCCATGGAATTTCTGTGCTGTGCAGTTTTCTGTCTCATCCCATGCCAATATAGCTCATTGTCTTCACTCATCCCGGCCATTGTCCCAGCTTTGACTGAACAAATTCCATTCTTCTAGTTATTATAACTTTAAAAAGGTAGAAGGAGCAGATGCTCTTCCACACAATTGGGTTTTTTTAATTCTTTTTTTTTAATACCTTCACATTTTGTGCAGCTGTGAAAATCTCAACTGAAAGGGCAATGTGAAGCAGAAACCACAGCAAGGCATCTTCTGAGACATCCCAGTTGTTGCTTCAGAGAAAGCTAGTCGGTTTTGGTCACTGTATGCGATCCAAATTGAGGAGCAGAAGGCAGATACTTGTGGCCTTGGCACTGAACCAAACAGAAGCAAATTCAATTTCAATTCAGACCAGCCCTGAATCTGTATGTTTTCTAAAAGGTTAGCTACCATAGGCCTGAGAAGACATATATATTAAGCTGATGCCTAAAGTAAATAATGTAAGGACAATGTCCTGGTTCCCAGCTGCCATAGAACAGAGCCGATGTGAAATTCCTTCCAAAGGTTACAATATTTAGTATACTGCCATACATACACAGATTAAGGTAATGCTGTTCAGCAAGGGGGTGAACTGTACCTTGGTTATAGACAGGACACCCATCTATGCTGAAATATTAATATCAAACAAGAAAACTGTTCTGTCTCCATCTGAAAGCCAAGCTCCCATTTACAATTTTGATAGACAATTTCCCCGGGAAACATGGATTTCGACAGGATGTTGGTTTTTGGAACTGAATATCCGTAGTATCCAGATTTCATAGGTGGTTGTCATAGTTTGGATCAACCTCATATCAATAATTATATAGGAGAAAAGCTAATGTAAGGAATGTTCAGAGTTGACTTCGAAGGGAGTGACACACAGAGAGAGTTTGTACATGTAATTGTTTCTAAGCTCTTGTCATCATGTTGTGAAATGTATGACCTAAGTAATTATACACAATAGATTAGTCATAATGATCTCAGCTTCTTACCACGTGTATCTATTAATCAGCCTAAACTTATGTAACTAGAGAGATTGTTTATGACATAGAAATAAGAAATATATTCTATTTTTAGCAGCTTCCACGGATAAAACTGCTACAAATGGAAAGTGAGGTCATGTGGCAAACCTGCTTTCTGCTGACCATCAGCTGAAGCCTTCAGTGCTATATAGTGTCTGGGCAAATGTGATGTAATATTATTTTATTTAGTACTTGACAATACATTCCATGCATTTTTACTCAGAACTAAGCCCCACTCTGTTCTATGGGATTTCTCCTGTCCTATGTAATTGTGCATCGGATTGCACAATTTAAATTGCTTTAAAAGTTGTTAGAAACAAATGAATATATGCTGGCATACGCTTTTGTAAGCTACAGTCTACAAGAGCTACAAGGGACAGAAATAATAGACTTGGTTGATTTGTTTTCGTTTAATATCAACCAGCCACAATGAAGGCAACCAGGCAGGGGGCAGGATTTGGTAGAGATAATAGTATTGTATGTGGTTTGGATAAATTGGACAGAAAATTCTCTCCCAGTCTCACAACACTAGAATTTGAGGTGCTTCAAAGGAATTGACTGAGTATTCAGAGGCAGGTTACCCTTAATACTAGTTGTCTGAGGGACAAGGAGGGAGGCTGTTCAGATTCCCAGATCTATGTAAAGGTAAAGGTAAAGGGACCCCTGACTGTTAGGTCCAGCTGCGAACGACTCTGGGGTTGCAGTGCTCATCTCACTTTACTGGCTGAGAGAGCCGGCGTACAGCTTCCAGGTCATGTGGCCAGCATGACTAAGCCGCTTCTGGCGAACCAGAGCAGCCCACGGAAATGCTGTTTACCTTCCTGCCGGAGTGGTACCTATTTATCTACTTGCACTTTGACATGCTTTCAAACTGCTAGGTTGGTAGGAGCAGGGACTGAGCAACGGGAGCTCACCCCGTCACGGGGATTCAAACCACTGACCTTCTGATCGGCAAGCCCCAGGCTCTGTGGTTTAGACCACAGCGCCACCCGCGTCCCCCAGATCTATGTAGGCTGGACTAAATAGACCCTTGCTCTGATTCAGCAGGACTCTTATGTACTTTTATGTACTCTTATGTAGACAGGTGCCTACGAAAAGCTGTGCCAGAATAAAATAATCTATATTAAAAATGTCCCCTACTGTACTCTTCTTGTTGTAAGCATTTTCATTTAAATTTGCACTCCAATCTGGTAAACAGAAAAGAAAGTAAACTCTATTAAACTCAGTGAGACGTACTGCGCAATCCTAATGTCCACTCATAAGTAATTCAGTGAGGTTTACTCCCAGGTAAAGTGGGGATAGGATTACAGTTATTTGTGAATAAACATGTGTAAGGGTATCAATGTCCAAATCCTAATGATCAGAAAAATCAAATATATGTTTAAAGTATGTGTCTTCTGCAGACCCTCCAAGTGTCCCTCTTTTCCAGGGACAGCCCTGGATTTACAGAAGCTGTCCCAGTTTCTGATTTAATCCTGGAATGTCCCGCTATTTCTTAGGACATCCCTATTTTCATAAGTAACTGTACAACGTTTAGAAATCATCTGTATAAGAAAGGTGGTTTTTTTTAAAAAAAAAAAAAGTTTATTGCTTCATTATATTTTTATGTATGTTGGAAGCTGCCCAGAGTGACTGTATTATTATTATTATTATTATTATTATGGATATCCTTATTTTCAATGGAGAAATGTTGGAGAGTATGTATGCTGGTAACTATGTACTTACTACCAGTCTACTTAGGGTGTGATTTCTTCAAGTCTTATTTTTTTATTACAAATATTGTGTACATGTGTATTATATTCTGTTTTCCCTCTCTGATTATTTGCAGGGAGTTCCTGGGTTGTTCTTGTTTTTATTTTGATTATGTATTTTATGGTTTTATATTGTGATTTTATCCTGTGACCTGCGTGCATAGGGCAGTATATAAACTTAACAATAAAACAAAAATAATAATAAATCACTGTCACTGTGTTAAAATATATTTAAAGTGCCATTTAGGCTTTCAAAGTTTCCACGGCTAAGGAGGAGCTGATATCATTTCATACATCCCGACCCTCCGCCCGAGGGCTGTGCAAGCGAATAACCTTCGCCTCAGTTTCTGTCTAGCACAGTGTGCTACCAGGAGGTTATCTGAGGACAACGACGGAGGCAAGGCGGCCGACGTGAGACCGCCGTGTACCGCAATGGCCCCGGAAAGGGTACAGACTACAGTTCCCAGCATGCCACGGGGACCTGGAACGATCCCTTATGTCTAGAAGGGGAAGAAATGAAGCGGCAGCTGCGAGAGGCACCGCCCTTGTAAACGACCGCGGAACTTCGAGAGAAAGGGACGCTTAGGGGCGGGAAACCACACGCCCCAGAGGTCAATGCGCGGCTACCCTCTTGTACGTCACGGAGACCTGCGGCTGCCATTGGTCGTTTCCAAGCCACGCCCCTGTAACGTCACTACATGCCTCCGCCTCCGACGGGTTCCCTATAAAAGCCACGTCAGCGTCAGTCCCCCGCCTTTAGTTCCTTGGCGTCTGAGAGGAGAAACATGTATCGATTCCGTTCACGGGCATCCACGGGGATTTCTGCCGCTGCTACAGCTTTGCCTATCGCCTGCTTTCCTCAATCGCATCCGCTGCCTCGGTCCGGGAAGCCGGCCTCACAGAGACGTTTCTATAATAAAAAGCGCTCCTGCTCTTCCATCGGCTGATTGTCAGCGCCGCCCGGGCGAGGGGGAGAAACAGAAGCCAGGCCGACGAGAACCCCAGCGAGGGAGCACCGGGAAGGAGCCGCGCGCGAAGCCGTCGCCGCTACAAGGCCGCTGCCATGCCCAAGTCCAAGCGGCGGGGAGGGGGTAACCCGCGCGGAACGTCAGGTGAGGCAGCCGGCGCGCATGCGCCCCCGCCGCGGGGCGTGCTGGGGGCTGTAGTTCCCTGCTTGGCTTCCCCCCACGGGTGGCGGGAAGCGAGCTTCTTGTTCTGTGTTAAGGTTGCCACGTGGTCTGTATTGTCCTGTGTGTCAGGTTCTTTCTCTCTACCAGGTTAGGGATCCTCTCCAAATACACGTGTTTGAAAGGTCCTGTGTTCATGGTCTGGGTAGCCAAGCACAGATTGATTTACAGTACTACTATTTCTACTGCTGCTGCTACAACTACTACTAATAAATTATTATTTATACCCTGCCCGTTTCCCCAGCCTCTCTGGGCGGTTTCCAGCACATTAAAAAAAAATCAAATATTAAGAACTTCCTGATACAGGGCTAGCTTCAGATGCCATCTAAAAGTCAGATAGATGCTTGTTTCCTTGACATCTGATGGGAGGGTGGTCCACAAGGGAGGGTGCCGCTATCAAGAAGAACTTCTGCCTGGTTCCCTGTAACCTCACTTCTCGCAGTGAGGAAACTGCCAGAAGACTCGGAAGGCTGAATGATGGGGGTGGAGATGCTCCTTCAGGTATATCGGGCCAAGATGAAATCGAGACAGAGAACAACTTCTGTAAATGTATTTGTCGACACTGAAAGGCTTTAAATGGGAGGATAAGTCTCCAATCATTTTGGTATTTGCTATGGACAGCTTTAGATTTTGTGGTGAAGCAATAAATAAAACTACGTGGTTATGTTCCTTCAGGCCTCTATCCTAAACAAATGCTCACAAAGATTGAGCAATCGGACCCATATTGATAGGAAAAGATTCAAAATGCAATATAAATTGTAAAGGCACAGATTAATAATACAACTTGCTGCTCAAATTGAATCTGTTTAGCTTTCTTTGCTATGCAGTGATATATTTCAGTCTTAGGTACCATTTAAGTTATACACAGAAATAAACTCCGGTTCTCCTGGTAATCTGAAAATACCTGCAAGGTTGTGACAGGTATCATCTAATAGGTATAAAAGCAGCAAGGTGTTGCTCATTGCTCAAAATAAAAAGATGAGAACTAGGCGTCTTGGAAGACGATTAGTCACTAGACATTTATGCAACCTCAGTGATGTAATTATGTTTTGCTACTGTTGATAAAATTAACATGTAAGGCCAGTGTGGTAAGTATACAGTAGTTCTAACCCAGTGAAATTGGCTAGATATTGCTTGACCCCTCTGACCCAAGAGTTAAGAATTATGATGCTTTCTGTTTATTTTACCTGTTTGATATTGTGGCTTAATAACTTTATAAACATATCTATATTTAGTGGGGCCCCATAGTAATAGTTGTGTTTAGGCCTGCAAATGAAGTTGGATGAAGTCTAGAAATGCAACATGCATAATAGGGTAGTCTTTTAAACTGCTCCTGCCACATTTGTACACTTGCTGTGTGTTGGACTGCATGCCTCCCATTTTGTTTTAGTAAAAGCTTCTATGCCAACAAGGCTGTTCTTTGGCCAGAGAAATTCTGCCGGGTAGCATGTTGCAAATGGTTGACAGCAGAGGAATGTTACACTTCGTTTATTGTGCAGATACTCGGAGGTTAAAAGAACTTAGGCAGTTAAGAGTAGATGATAGCAGAATAGTTGGAAAACAGGCTGCCACGCATATACAGCAAGACAGAACTGTAGCTTGTTGAAATAATTTGTCTTTGAGATACTGCTGTCAGTTGGTCTTCCTTCCCAACACATAATTCTGTCCACAGTGGACCCCTACCTCTAGGGTTTAGAAATAGAAAATTGACAGTATATTAGTCTTGATAGGGTAGACATTCCATTACCCTGGGTTAATGTTGATCTGCTCCAAATGCTTTTCCTAGGTGCCCAGCACAGAAATATGCAGTCTTTTAGTGATGAAGATGCATCAATTGAAACTATGAGTCACTGCAGTGGCTTCAGTGATCCTTCCAGCATCACTGAGGATGGTATGTTAATCTTTGTGTCTTATTAGGAAACTACTGCAGACATGAAATGCTTATTACGTTTGGAAAGTGTTTGGTTTGGATTGAATGTGGTATATTTTATTTTGAAATGCTACTTTATTTAAAAGCACCTAACACTCAAGATAACTTGGGGGGGGGGTCTAATTTGTAGCTCTTTTATGAAACTAAGGCAAGTCAAAGAATTTATGTTTCATGTATTTTTGTTACATGTTCACATTATTATTTGGAGTAGACTAGCCATTGTGTGAAGCAAGTTGTGCTTACTACATGGTAATAGTTGAGTTGGGTACTCACAAAGCCCCCTTTCTGAAAGAGTATACAGTGGACCCTCTAGTTACGCACCGCTCTGGATACGTAACTTTTGGGTTTCGGCGCATGCGCAGAAGCACTCAATTGCGGCGTGTGCAGAAGTGGCGCCTCTGCCTACAGACTTTTCGGGTTGCGGATGGACTCCTGGAACGAATTGAATACGTATCTGGAGGCTACACTGTACAAGTAGAAACTCTAGGGGGGTTATTTGTCCAAATTATTCTCCCCCTCCACAAATGAATAAATGTTTTTACATGGCATCAAAACACCTTTAGTAATGGGGCCAGTTCCTAAACCTGGCTGCCATAGTGGAGGTCCAGCCCCATCTATATGCCAACTCCACTATTGCCCAGCAGTGGAACACAGAGCAGATCAAGTATGAATGAATGAATGAATTGATTGATTTATTACGGGGTCAGACCAGAAATAAACAGAGCAGATCCTCCACTGAAGGCTTGGTTGGCCAGGCAGAAGTGGTGGAGGCCTTACATGGATTAAATCAGATATGTATAATTTCCACAAGACTCTGACAACTCATTCTGTGAGGCTAGGTTTATTAATTGTAATCATACTGTCTTGTCACATATGTGTAGGGCCTGAAGTTGATGAGGAAGCAACGCAAGAAGACTTGGAGTACAAGCTGAAGGGATTAATTGAACTTACATTGGACAAGAGGTATGGGAGATCTGAGAAGTAAAAGCTTAAATTGGCCATCTGGATGTTTGTTCTCTGGATGTTTGGGGCTCCTGTCCCATCATCCTTGAGCACTGTCTGGGGTTGGTGGGCAAATGAAGAGTCTAGCACCATCTGGAAGATACCTGGTTTAGGAGGCTGGCTTAAAAGATTTTGCAAATTGTGGGCTAGAGCTTTCCCATGAGGTCATAGGAGCTTTATAATATTGTAACCCAGCCCTGTGATCCTCAGATGAAAGGTAGTATAGAAATTTAATAAATAATAATTTAGTGTACCCAAGGACAGATTTGTTCAGGAAGTTGTATCTTAGCTTGGCAGCAAATCCGATGAATTAGGATACATATAGGATAGATGCTGTATAAGCCAACCTTCATCATGTCTTAATTTGGGAATAGATGATAATAGGGGAAATGACTTTTTTCAGCTTGTTCCACCCACATCATTTTTCAATGTTCTTGCCTGCCATGATTTCTCAGCTCACCACTACTTCAAGAAAGCACTCTGTCATTTTCTAAAGGCACTGGGAATTTATTCACTTTAAACTTTAGTCTCATTCCCTGCCATATCTACTTTCTTCCAGTTGCCATTCCCTCAAATGCTCTTTTCCTAAAGATGTTGAATTAAGAGTCTTTCCCTATGCCTAGAAAAGGAAAAGAGCTGCGAAGAGAAAACATTTTATGAGCAGTGTTTCCTTGGCATTGAGACATTAAGGATTGCAGAATGAGAAATTGGGGGGAACGTGATGTCTGCCACAGCTGAGGTTGAGTGCCAGTATGGGAAGCTCTGATAAGCAGTTTTTCAAAACTTGACTTCGCAAATCTTAGCCTTAAATGTTGTTCTGCCTTTTGGGAAGGAGGTAGAGGTGGAATCTAAAGCATGCATAACACAACCAGATTGAAATTTGCAGCACAGAGCTTTCAACTGACATTTTACCATGAACTCCCCAATAGTGCGAAGACAAGGCAGTCAGCTCTTGAAGGTCTTAAAAGTGCCCTGTCTTCAAAAATACTGTACGAGTTCATCCTGGAAAGGAGAATGACGCTAACGGATAGCATCGAACGCTGTATAAAGAAAGGTAATGTGCATCTCACTTCCTATAAAATAGCATTATTCTGTTGTCAGGTTTAATTGCTCTCGCATTTAGTTCTACCAAGTCATGACTGGCTTTCTGTGTTTAGGCAAGAGCGATGAGCAGCGTGCAGCAGCAGGATTGGCTTGTCTGCTTTGTGTGCAGCTGGGGTCAGGAATTGAAAGTGAGGAAATATACAAGACCCTTGCGCCGATTCTGAAGAAGATTCTCTGTGACGCGTCAGCGAGTGTGCAAGCGAGGCAGGCGGTAAGTAAAAAGTTGGTACTTGGGATGAAGAAGTGCAAGTGGATGCCTTGTATCCCATATTGCAGTGACATGTGTGTGTGTGTTGGAACCTGAGGGCCTTAAAATGTTTCCCTGGTCAATTGGCAGACTTGGCGTCAAGGCTTATAACTTAGTCTTGAACCATCAGGCAATGCCTGTGTGTCACGCTTACTCTCCGTGGTAGGGTTGCTGGCGACAGTGCATGGCAACCGTTTTGGGTCCATGGAAACTTCCACTGGATGGAGAGGCTGTTGTGGACACGGACACACACACACACACACACACCTGCAACCAAGCATACGCTACAACCTCTTCTAAACGTTTATTTCAAGCTTGATATCGCCAGGGAGAAGGAGGCCTCTGTGGGTGTAGATTTGCTTGCAAGCACCACATTGGTGACCCCTGGTGCACAGTGATAAAAACAGCCATTGTAACTCAGAATGTTTCTTGCAGGTTTGGTGGGTAATGTCCCTTGGAAGTATTAGAGCTAGCCGGGAAGTAAGGAGAGACCACTAGGGAGCTGGGAGTGGTATTTTCCTGTAACATGCTTCCTTAAACATTGAGATCTGGCCAAGACAGTGACAAAACCGTAAACATTCCTTGTTTTTGTATGAAACCACTTGCAAAGTGTGTGGCTGACTGATCTGTTAAAGGATGCTTTGTTGTCTTGTCTGAAGACAAGGACACAAGCATGTTATATGATTTAAACCACAGCCTCACTCATTTTTTGTCTGTTCTGTGAGCACAAAATGTAGCAGTAAAGTTAAAAGCATTAACTTCTGTTTCTTTTTTTCTAGTGTGCCACCTGCTTAGGAGTCTGTTGCTTTATTGCCACTGATGATATCACAGTAAGCAAACGTTTTTATGAACGGTATTATTTAGCAATGAATTAACCAGTCCAGATCAAATAGTGAATTAAACGGTCTCGGTCTGTTTCTTAAACCAGGAATTGTATACAACCATGGAATGCCTGGAAAATATCTTCACGAAATCCTATCAGAACGAGAGGAATTCAAATAGCATTTCCAGTACACAGAATACAGTTCTGCACATCAGCGCTCTCTTGGCATGGACGCTTCTGTTAACCATCTGCCCAATGAATGAAGTGAAGAAGAAACTTGAAATGTGCGTATTCTGTTCCCTTGGAAACCATACCCAGAAGTGCAGTTTAAATCAAATATGGCTTTGTGTGCAGTAACGCAGATCAATAACATGCTCCCAAATTTCCTAGGCATTTGCATAAATTTCCCATCCTGTTATCCTGTGACGATGTCAACATGAGGATTGCTGCTGGGGAAACCTTGGCTCTTCTGTTTGAACTAGCAAGAGAAACAGATGGGGTAAGTTCAGAGAATGATTCTGCAGGGAAAGAGATGGGGAGAGCATATTTTTGTAAATAGCTTTTATGCTATATCTTGGGCGTTTCGTGTATCTGATGGAGAAATAATGGCTTTCTGCATATGAATAACATTTGATCATACATAGGTCTTATTAGAATCTGGCTCAAATGTAATATTTCAGTAGCAAATAATCAAACACCTGCAAAAATCAGGATCATATTTCTGAGGAGTTGAAGTCATTCTATGTGTTATGTCTTACCATGTCCCTTGAGTGCGATAGATCGTGTGACCCTGCAGTGTTTTAATTCAGTGTGTGAGAGAGGGAGGGAGGGAGAGAGAGAGAGAGAGAACACATCACTCCCATAATCATAAACTTACATGAGATGCCAGTTATATGGGAAATTATTTATTTCTCCAAATTTGTAGACTTTTCCCCATAACATGATTATCATTCTAGCGTGGTTTCCACCAATACATAAAAATACAATGAGAATTTTTTTTTACTCCAGTTAATAAAAACAGCAACAGCATGAAGCAGGACAACCTGCAATGACTGCAAGTTTCTTTAAATACCAAAATCTTGAATTGAACCTGGTAGCATATAGGCAGCGGATACAATTAGATCATCTTAGTTCATTATTGTTTCAGACTTCCATAATTTGCTTTATCATATTTTAAAGTGGCTTTATTAATATCTTTACTGTTTTCTTTAACAGTACTGAAGAAAAAAGTCTCAAGTTAACTATGTACCTGTCTTGGTAAGGTACCTATAAAAACCTCTAGGTGACCCAGGATGGTAGAAAAAATAACTAAATTCGTCAAGATATCTATTGCACGATATCTAAATAAACGTTCAAAACTTTAAGCTCTGATTACAGCATTTGACTTTGGTTAATGGCATCTGTTTGACCTCATTAACATTGGCTCCTACACACTGCCAAGAAACAAATAATCCTTCAGCCTACTCATTGTTTCAGTGGTTGAGCTGTCACTATTAAATTTTTCCACTCATAGGAACAGCCAATAAAGACATTACATAGGATCATGTGATGAACAACTTGGGCAGACAGGTGTAGTCAGATGAGAAGGAAACATAAGATACTCAGTGTTGCTACTGAAACACACATATAAACAATGTGGGAGGTAAAAGGTGGAATCAATAGCTGACTCAGTTTTAGTAGTCATGAATGGAGAGAGGAGACCTGTTAAACCAGAGTTATGAAATGCAGAACCATTTCAGCATCTACTCACTTGAAGCTACTCACATCAGAGCAGTGAAATGATGGCTACATTCCCAAACAAACCCCTACTAAAAGACACTTTATAACCTTAATAAGAATATTATATTGATTTCTCACACTTCACCAAAAGGTCCCAAGCTAGGTCGCAGCAACAAAACAATTTAAAACAACGAAACCCAGCATGCACAATAATCATCAGGTTAATTTACAGTTTCCAGTTAGGACAAAGAATAATCTCCCCTTTCTAAATTTCAGGGTGATGGATAGAAGAAGCAAATGTAGACTTCAGAAGACATTTTGCCCTTAAAGGGACGGCTATTTTATCCTACAACCTCTCAGAACACCTAGCTTTTAGTACTGTTATAACTTGATCTCTCCATTTAATGAAGATTTGTATGATAGTTGAGCCATTATAACTGAAATGTGAAATACAGTTTGCAAAAGAAGTTCAACTCCCACAAATAACATGTTATTCCCCTTCATCATTTGACTAGGATTTCTTTTATGAAGATATGGAGCTTCTAACACAGAAACTGAAGGCTCTAGCTACAGATGGGAACAAGCACCGTGCCAAAGTGGACAAAAGGAAACAGCGGTCTGTCTTCAGAGATGTCTTGCGAGCTGTAGAGGTAAAGAGGAATGAGCAAATGTTAAAAAAAATAATGTATAAAATGTTACTGGTTAAGACTTCATCTTTGAAAAGCAAGTGCTTTGAAAAGCTTGTTCTTTTTAGTATAAGAGATGTTGCTCAGTTCTAAGATATGCCTATTGAATATTTTGTACCTGGTCTCATTTGTTTTATTTTTAATACTAATGACGGCATCCATGGAGGCCACTTTTGCTTAGTGAATATCATTTTGGGGAGGGGTGCTTTTGAAATTTCAGGTCTTTCACTAGAAATACTGGCTTTGTCTAAAGAGCAAACTGCTGTCAGAGGACTAACCAGTAGTCAAAGGTGAATCTTGAGTCATGGATAATTCCTGAATTGCTTTCATTAAAGGGGGGGGGGGACCCAGTACATTGAGATAGCAACTAGGTCCAAAAATTGTGTTTCACAGGATTTGTTTTTAGTTGTTCTGTTTTAATCTGACGTTTATCGAGAATCCAAGGCCTGCAGCGGTATTTGGGAGGCATACATTGGAGTCTGGCTCAGCTACCTCCACTTGAGAACAAGTCATGAACTTAGCATGGTTTTTACAGAGTCAAGCAATGTACTGTCTTAGTTTGCAGCGGCAGCTAGGGTGCATTCAGCTGTAAGTTGCATTTCTAAAACCATACTTTCCTGAGATGACTGCTTGTTTATTTTGACAGGAGCATGACTTCCCTACAGAGACAGTCAAATTTGGACCTGAGCGCATGTACATTGACTGCTGGGTTAAAAAGCAAACATACGATACTTTCAAGGAAATCTTAGGATCGGGGATGCAATACCATTTGCAGGTAAACTTAAAAACTTTCAATAGAATGGCAGTGGTACTTATTGCCTTTTAAACTACTTTAAAAACACAAACTGGGGTAAGAGAACAGGAAATTGCTTTATGGTGCTACCTCATCTCTACTTGAGTAGGACCCTCCTAGATTTTTAGCCATGGAAAGAAAACAAAAATGGTACTACAATCACATTTAGCAGCTCTTGATAGCCGATATGTCACAAGCAATGGTTGAACACTTGAAGGTGCAACATTTGCTCAACTCTAATGGCTTAATGTTTTATCCAGTCTAATGAGCTTCTCCGGAATGTCTTTGAACTCGGGCCGCCACTGATGCTTGATGAGGCAACACTTAAATCCATGAAGATTCCCCGTTTTGAAAGGGTATGTTACTCACATTCTGTTAAGCTGATTTACTTGGTTTGGTTTGGTTTTTAAATTTGGTGCGCTTTCTGCCTTGTGATTTGGCCACTTGCCCTGGGGCGCACAGGAATTAGTCTCCTGACAAAAGCATCTAACTCAGGGTTTCCCAGACGAATCTCCAGCTGTTTTTGGACTACAACTCCCATCATCCCTAGCTATCCAGGACCCCAGTGGTCAGGGATGGTGGGAACTGTAGTCCAACTGGAGACCCAAGTTTGGGAAAACCCTGATCTAACTGAAACTGAGTCTTGCTTGGTCTTTTTCTACCTTCAGAGAGCTTACAGTAGCACAACCTGAGCATGTGGTTCAGCACTGCCTCATCCTGGGCTTGGGGTTTCTCTGTCATGGCAGACATTGTAATTTGGTGAAAAGAAGAGGGGAAAGCAGTACAGATAGAGTTGGGAGTAGGTGTCCACCACCCCCAGATAAATTCCCCAAATATGCAGAGCCGTACTACTAAAAAGCCTTTGCTTTTTGACTTTGTTGATAGAAATAACTTTAAAGAACTTTATCTGTTCCATCTTGACTGTTTGGGCCAACAGCCTACTCTTTCAGAAGGTGTGGCAGCCCTCTAGTCTGTAAGAAAAGCTGGTGGTTTCACAGTTGTAGATAGCAACTGTGAATGGCTTTCTGTATTTGGATGTACAGGTGGCATAACAGAGAACCGGGGTGATGGCTGAGATAAATTCAACAGGCCGGAGAAGAGATGATCCTAAGTATACATAGACCATATTATTGAGGGCTCTCTGCTAGTGTGTTTCAGCCACCCACGCACCTGAAACATACACCTTCCAATTGTGTATTAAAGCGTTCATTTCTAGTTAACCTTATGGCTAAGGAAAGCACTATATTGCAACTTACCAAATTTATGAAGTTCATAGGTTTAAATAGTTCTTTTTAAAAAGTGGTCAGTGTAAAAATAAACAGCGGTCCGTCCACAGAATCATAAAAGTAGCACATGGCAGAGGGGCCCGCAAAAATAAACGCTGTCTTACGTTGTGGGACCTCTGCTCAACAGGTCTTCCTCCCACTTTGTTCCTACCCCGGTGTAGCATTTAGGGTTTTTAAAAGCCTTAGCGCCAATGGAAGCTTTTAAAAAGCCTAAATGCCATGTGTGGCCTTGAAGCTGGAATGAGAAGGGTCTCACCAGGAGTGGGGGAAATTGCTTCAGTTGTTGTGACATAATTTATAGACATTCACATGGGGACTTCATTTATGTGGTCAGCTTTGACTCCACATAAGTGTCCCTTTGCAAGCAGATCATCTCTGAACTGCGATCTTTTGGCAACTCCATTTCTCTGCAGGGGTGTCCTTGAGGAACATTTTGCAGAGACGTTTACCGAGTATGTAAACCTTCCCTTAGAATTCCATTTATCTTGTGTGCACAGCCTTCACAGTGTGCTGTTCGGGAGTGGTGGCAGCTGCTGGCAACAGTTACTATGGATATCTGCTTTCACAGTGACCAGGATATCAGTGTTAGGATCAGCTCTCTTACCAGGTTCTTAGTGATACATTTGTATGGTGGAAAATCAGAACGGAAACAGATAATAAATCTGAGAAGCCCAACTGTGTTGGCATGGTTGCTTAGCAATCATAAGGATTGCAGAATTTTCTTCCAGCCGTGCGATATCTTAGGCAACAATTGCATCAACAAAGTATTGTGGTTGTAATTTTAATTTTTAATGCTAAGACTACCACTTGAAATATTTAGAACTCGGTGATGCAGAACTATGCAAAGGTCAGCTGGCAGCGTACAAGATTTAACAAATCTTTCTCATTTTTACACATTGACTGTTGTCAAATACACTGGGGTGTGTCTGTGCAAAATGAATGCATAGCCCCAAAACGTTGTCAGAAGGAATGTTAACACTGATTGCATTTCTCTGCTGTTTTTATAGCATTTGTACAACTCTGCAGCATTCAAAGCCCGGACGAAGGCTCGAAACAAGTGCCGTGATAAAAGGGCCGATGTGGGCGAAGTATTCTAGAGCTAGCTCTTCTGAAGACCTTTGACTTCGTTTGGTTAAATTGACTTCCTGTTTAGTGTGATTAATTGTGGTGTTCAAAGTGAAATGAGACTTTTAAAAACTCTATGTATCTCTTAGATATCTTCTTGCCCATCTATAGAACAATGTTGTATATTAGCTCCCTAGATGGATCTGTATTGTAGATTAGAATGTAATCTGATGAGGGGGAGAGAGGCGGCTTTTGTAGCACTTTATTGGTGAGTAAGATAGCTCGTGAATCTGGCATAATTCTTAACACTTGGTTAAATGGTGCTGAGGGTTGCTTTGTTTCAAGGTTCATTGTTTTTAGCAATCTAATAAGGGGGGAATTCTAGTAAGAATATCTGTAGGGTTAAGCATGCCTCTGAACAAGCTGTTTTATAGACCCGTGTTTTAAAATGAAACATCCTGGCTGTGGCAGTGACCTTTGTGTACTTGCCACAGACCCCTCTAGCTTGGCTCACAGCCTTTACGGTGAAGTAGCACATGAAATATTTCAAGAAATGTAACGCATCATATGCTGAAACTTGGATAATAAAAGCTATTTATATCTGAAAGCTGCTTTTCCTCAAAGTGTCTGTCTGAAATGAAATTGTGTGTTGCATGGAAATTATATACCGGCAATAAAAGGGTTACAACTGTTTAAAGCGAAGTAGCACTTTTGACACTAATTGTAAAATTGAGTGAGCTATCAGTAGGACTGCTCTGTAAATATTAATAACGGTGCTGGCACTGCTGTCTTCGGTGATCCACAGCTTCTTATATGTAGATGATATCTAGACTTTTTATTAGCTCATAAATCCCCAAATCAGGTAAATGTCAGGAGTAAAACAGCAGACAAAATGAAAACTACATGTTTTTAATCTTTCGCCTCCAGAAGTTCAGCCAAAAATAATTATTGCTTGTTGCCGTAAAAGGAAAAGGGAGAAAACCAAACTGTTCTGGGTAGAGATTCATAATCAGTTGCTACCCAGAAAAGGCCCTCTTCTCAATTGCCACCTACCTTATAAGTTAACAAGGTAGTTCTGTGCAAAGTGTATTGCAGTAATTCCCTTAGCTAAACATTGAATGCTGGAAGGACTGTCCTTACCCAGGAGAGAATTCAATGTGATACTCCAAAGTTCATGAAATGCCACATGGTCCTCTAGAATAGCGGTTGCTCTCAATATGTTGCTCTCAATTTTTTTTGAACTCTCATCACCCTAGCTCTACTCATGATGATTTCCACCACCCTGGCTTGTGCCTTCCGTAGGTCAGTTTCATCAGTATTCCTCCTTCCTGGATGAGGTGCAACTTGGTCAAATGGACTACTTGAATGCACAGGATTCAGAAGCCGTGACAATCCCTATCCAATCATAGTTCAAGTCAATCTCAACAAGTGGGGACAAATGCACTAATAATGTAATATATTGCTTAGTATGTACCAAGATGGTCACTGGATGAAATGGACAAGCCGGTATTGCTTTATTCCAAAGGATCAAGAACTGCAAAGTAAAGGAGATCACCTTGAATGCCTTTGGGCATAACCAGTGAAGTGGACTAGAAGGCAATTGTATCTTTGGTTCCACTGGCTAAATCGGATTATCAGGCTGCCAGACCATCTTATCAATAAAACAATGAACTGGGTGGGGGGGTGATACAATGACTACTGCAATTAACACAAGATGATATCACCAAGGCAACTGTAAACAAACAATAAACATCCATAAAAATGGCAACAGTAATTTCCCCCCCAAATATTTGCCTTGGTGATACCATCTTATCAGGCAAGTAGTGATAGCACCCCAAATCTTCCATTCCAGATTCTCTTTCCACAGTAATCTGAGTTCAACCCAATACTTCAGTGCTAGACAGTTGTCCAGCTGGGCTAAAATTTTGATGTTTCTATACCAGTACCTCAGGAGAGATCCATTCCAAGTCTGCCTTCCTCTCAGCTTTAAATGCTACAACTTCCAGCTGGCTACTAATATTGTAATGATACAATGGTTGGGTGAATTGTCTCCATGGAAGCCAAGAGATGGCTGGGAAATAGAAGGAAAGAGCCGTACATCTTTGGCAAAGGTGACAGACACATCCACCAAGTTCCCAGAATAATGGATGGGTGCAGAAACATTGGTGAGAGGGAAAATAGGACCTGTTTGAAATAGATGCAGAAGCCAAGAGGGAGAGAGAGATGAAGGTTGAAAGCATCTTGGTGGGATTGAGGCATCTGGGGCAGTTGACATGGCACAAGTGCACCGCTGTTCATCTCTACATCTCTTCTATATTTGTTAAATCAAATATGAAAGTGTCCTGTTCTTTCTCCTCCAAAGGATGCCACACCCAGGTAACACTGCTTCCAGAAATTCTCACTACTTGGGGTTATGCAACAACAGGTGGCTTGAGTGCCCAATTTTCAATTACCAGCTAAACATTTCTGGACATCTTCCATTCTGTACCATGGGGGACCTAGTTTTGCTTCTAGATGTAGATATTACCTGGTGCTTACTCTTCTCATTTCAAAAATGAGACTTGAGACTTTGGGATCTAATAGGACCTGATAGCTGATGAGTTATTTTTCTTATATGGAAAGCAACTGCATCAATATGTTCTAATATGCAATATGGTGCCATGTGACCTAGATACCCTTGAACCAGAAAACACACATATCTCCACAGTACCATCCAGCAGCAGAAGTAGGATGTAATCTGTAAAAGCTTTTGCTGTATCAAAATTAGGTGTAAAAATAATATTTATTGAAGTTTTACAAACATTAATAAGTTTCAAAGTTTAAACTTAAAAAATAAAGACAAAGAATAACCCTAATAGAATAAAAAAGAATTACAAAAATACAAAAGCAAAACACATGAAAAATACAGAATAGAGAACAGTTAACACGAAGAAAAAAAATCAATAATTTCATATCTTATACTTCATTTACTAGCTTCCTGACCTCACACCTCCCTTTTTGTATTCCAGTTCAGATATTTAATTCAGCAAATCCTTACCCTCCATCATTTGTCCTTACTCAGCATCTTAACCTATTATAAATATATATTTTCCACCATTATCAATCCATATTTACATATTCTTGTTAATCTTTTTACCAACACCGCTTATTTTCAATCCAACATCCCTTTAACATTCATTAATTTTACAGTATTTCTGCAAGTAGTCTTTAAATTTTTTCCATTCTTGTTCCACCACCTCTTCTCCCTGATCTCGGATTCTGCCAGTCATTTCTGCCAATTCCATGTACTCTATCACCTTCATCTGCCATTCTTCCAGGGTGGGTAGATCTTGTGTCTTCCCAAAATTAGGTTTAAATATGCTATCATTTAATTTAAAAATTGTTACAAAGGTTGGAACCTTGTACAGGAAGCTGCCGTAGAAGCACTGACTTGTTGAGTTGGAAGGGAACTTGAGGGTCATGTAGTCCAACCCCCTGAAATGCAGGGAGTCAGACCATTGGTCCACCAGGGGTGGGCCTCTAGGTGTTGGATTCCCAACAGCACCAGCCAGGATGGCAAATGGTCAGGGACAAGTGACCTGTTGATACCCACAACCCCTCTGACAGCCTTAGGACATTGATACACATGCTGGGTACAATCTTACTAAGGTTTAGCAGTTCCTAAGGATTGCTTTTAGAATAGATCACAGCAGTTTTGCCTTTCCTTTTTTTTAAAGATTTGTTTATTTGGTTTTCAGATCAAAGTTTTACAATCACATATCCAATACACAACATAAAAACAAGATTCCAAAGAATCTCCTGGATTTCCCTCCTCCCTTTTGTGGGTCCCGTTGTTAAATCATTTCCTCCTGCATCTTTTATGATAATCCAAATCAGGCATAGGCAAACTCGGCCCTCCAGATATTTTTGGGACTACAACTCCCATCATCCCTGACCACTGGTCCTGTTAGCTAGGGACGATGGGAGTTGTAGTCCCAAACATCTGGAGGGCCGAGTTTGCCCATACCTGATCCAAATCTTTTACATCTCCGTTATGTCCAAAAGTCACCATTAAACTACAAGTGTTATTTACAATGGTTTTTAAGATAAATAATAAATGTCCCCCCATTTCTTATTAAAATTCTGCTCTTGCTGACTTCTGACGCTTCTGGTCATTTTAGCCATTTTGGCATAATCCATCAACTTGATCTGCCATTCTTCTCTGGTGGGGACTCTATGTTCTTTCCGTTTCTGGGCCAATAACATCTGTGGTCGCATTCGTAAATAGCATTTTCTGCTCCCTTGGGATTTCGGCACCTAAAATTCCTAAAGAAAAACTTCGGGGTTTTTAGAAAAAGTTATTTTACTTTTTTCCCCAATTCATTATAACTCATTTCCCAGCAGCTTCACCTTTCAGACCCTATCTCATTGACTCAGTGGGTTTTCCTCCCTTTATCTCAAAAACTGCCCCAATGTCAGCCGTATTTTCTGCGGTAACTTCTCTCAATGCAGCATAAAGTAGAGGTAAAGGGACCCCTGACCATTAGGTCCAGTCGTGGCCGACTCTGGGGTTGCGGCGCTCATCTCGCTTTATTGGCCGAGGGAGCTGGCATACAGCTTCCGGGTCATTTGGCCAGCATGACTGAGCTGCTTCTGGAGAACCAGAGCAGCGCACGGAAACGCCGTTTCCCTTCCCGCCGGGGCGGTACCTATTTATCTACTTGCATATATAGCTTTAAAATGAGGCTTCTTTCCTCAGCAGCTGCATCCAAGAGCAAGCCCTCAAAATGTGTGAAACTTCAGGTATCTTGCTCCTGAACCTCCTTGCTGGAAGTAAAACAAACCAATACGATTTTTTTTACGTGGCAATATTAAATATTTCTATGTAAATATGAAAATGAAAGGACAACAAACGAATTTGCATATGCACTGAGAAAACTGACTACTGGCAATTGGCTAGTACTCCATTTATTTTAAATAGCTGAGTCACTTTCCTATTAAAAGTGCCCAGAGTGTCTGTCCATTAAACAACTTTGTAGTGCTAAATCTATTTTTTAAATAGTAAAAAAAAAAAAAGAGCAAACGTAGTAGACTGAGTAATTTTTGTCCTGCTAACTGGATGGAAGCCGGAATAGCATTGCTACTCAAGTTCTGAGTCTGTTTTGGTGAGTTAGTTTTATGTTTTAATAATACTGATTTTTTATATTTTTAAAAATACTTAATATTTTTAATTATTGTAAGCCAGGGGGCATCTGCACAGTCCCTTCTCTCCACTGAAATTAGACTTAAAGGAAGCATTCTATTGTAGTCAACAGTATAGGTTGTGACATGCACTTGTAGTTGTGTGTGTTTGGCACCAGGCACAGTTTCTGCAGTCTGCAAATTTGCCCACTGGCCCAAAAAGGTTAGCAACCCCTCTATGTAAGCTGGGTTTTTTTGTTCAGAAAAGCATCCTATAAATATTTTAGAATACTAAATAAATAAAGAAGACTTAAGATCAATGCGACAGCAGAGAAGGAAACCAGTGGAGAGGTGCAGGACCATAATTCAGTTAAAAGCCTTGGCTATGTTGAATGGGTTTTGTCTACCATAACAATGAGGCTCCTGCCTCAGTCCACCCAGGAGGGTATGGTGCCACTAGATGAGAAAACCAGCTATATCAGCTTCAACTCTTGAGGCGTTCAGTTCTCTCCAATGGATAGTGAATACATACATGTTTGCAACTTGTATATACCAGAGAACAACATTGCACATCATCAGCATATTTTATTGACGTGGTGGGTTCATATCTATTCACGAATGTTATAAACTTTACCCTGTCTATATATTCTTCTCTCTATAAGTGTGTTTAAAAATTATACTGTCTTCTAACGAAGTATTTGAAACCTGACAACTTGGCTCAAATGAATACTAAATATAGATGGAAAGCACACTGTGTTTCAGAGCTAAGCTTGTGGGTTTAGTTGAGACACTCCAATGGTGTTCCAAAGGACAAGAGGAATAGCATACAGTATGTTTTCTACTTGAACAAAATACAAGAATTCTTCTGAAATGATTTAGAATTAGACTCTGGAGAATTATTCTAAATTCTGGACATGGTTAAAGATGTAAGTAACCTTCAGTTTTTATGGTTTTAAATCTGCTAATATTTATTCTTTAGTTAGTTGGGTTTATTTTCAGATCTTTGGTTGACTGCAGTTACTTTTTCTGCTAACTTCTCTCTTCAACCTGAATAAATTAAACGGGGGGGGGGGGGGAACAAGTGATGAGTCAAAGACCAAATCAATACTGACACCAACTCACTCAAATGCACGAAAGGTTATAGTTACCGTGTTAAGAGCGGCTGAGTTTTGAGTGCTCATGCTGTTAGCTTCTGCTTCCAGCCACACTCAAGGGAAAGAAAACACAAATCACATGCAACTTCTTGGTTTTAATTTTTCATTAGACTTAAGTGCATAGCAGGACAGCTGGCTTTTTCAAACTATACTTAAAACCAGTCAGTCAAAGCAAATTACATTGACTAGAGCAGAGTTAATTAGAAGATTCTTCCATAGTTCTTGCTTGTTGATTCCCTTAACAGGAAACGTTGAGGAAAACATCTCCCTCAGGGATTTCAAAAAACGCTGTGAATACTGGAGGTGAACCTTTAGAATTCTGTGCAACTTGGGTTAAAGCACTGTGTCTGGTCCTTTGTTGAGGGAAACCAAAAATAGAAATAATGAATCATTATATGGCTGTGTTTGATATGGCTCCCTTCCCTGTGTCACAGTTTCCCATGGGAGCAATAATCCCTCCGTCCTGAACTCAGTATTGCATATATACCATTTTCGATCAGAATGGGCATGTTCATTGTAACCAGAGCTCTCCTTGCAATCCTCACTAGTTCAGAAAGAAAGGTTCTGCAAACCTTTTTTTTTTATCACTTATCAGTATTTTTTCCTCCATCTCTTTACTAATAGGAACCTTTTGCTTAGCTTCCTTGTATTTGAATATATAGTACCCTGACGCTCGGTTCTGAGAGAGATTGACAGCAAATAAGCATGCAGAATGGTGCAGGCACATGTGATGAAAGCTGATGCAGCTGTCAGGGATTTCATCTTTCATATTTGTGCCTCAAGATTGGCTGTTAGTACACAGCCAACCAGCTCATTTCAACACTGCAGTGCTGTGCATAAGTGTCAGGGGTTCAGGAGCAGAGGCGAGGGCAAGGGAGGAAACAGAGAGCGAGGGGGAGGAGTCCGAAGGAAAGATGAGCGATGACGACGACCTGAGATCTCCGAGTCTTTCCAGTGAATCGGAAGATTCACAGAAAGGAGCGCCAGTGACCAGAGCAAGGGGGGAGCTTAGGGGGACACCCCAGGAGGAAGGGACAAAAGGGGGTTCAGAGAGCAGCAGTTGGAAATCAGGGCCAACGTCCCCAACAGAGCGCAGTGGGGAGGAAGGGCGCCAGGCATTGGGATCCGGCGGCTCGCCGCAGGGGGGAGGGCATGAGTCAGGAGTGGCCACACCTCCATCGGAGAGCGAAGCAACGGTCAAGCGGAAAGTGGAAGGTTGGGTGCGCGCGCCAAGTTCAAATGCACAGGAAGGCGGCACAGTAAGCTGCCCGGTAAGGGAGCCAGGTCCTAAAGCCCGCCGCAAGGAGACAGAAGGGCCCGGGGGGTCAGCGTCAGAAGAGTCCCGGAAGGAAGAGACCACGGGGGGCAGAGGGACCCAGAGAAGAACGGTCAGGCGGAAAAGGTGGAGTAAGGCTAGGATATTAAGTTGGTGTACAGGAGGCAGGGACTCAGACACAGCTTCGCCGGTCTAACCCATAAGACGTAGAGCTGCATGCAGCTGCTTGAGAATGGAAACTGTAACTCAATAAAGACTTTTACAAAGTGACCGCTGGCTAGCGTGATCCTCTGTGAGCTAGGATCTTGAAGCAGCTCTGACAATAAGAGATGAAGTATGAGTAAGAGATAACATAAGATGAGCCTGCTAGATCAGACCAATGACTCAGTATCTATCCCAGCATCCTGTTCTCACAGTGGCCAACTGGATACCTGGACATGAGTGCAATAGTGTTCTGCTCATCTGCCCAGTTTCCCAGAAACTGATACTCAGATGCATGAGGTCTCTGACAGGGGAGGTCATGGCGAGTAGCCCTTGATAGCTTTGTCTTCCACAAATTTGCCTAATCCTCTATTTAAAGCCATCTTTAAATAGGTCATCACTGCTTCCCGTGGGAGCAAGTGCCAATACGCTGCATGAAGAAGTTATGTAATCCTACAGACGTTCTACCTACCACAGAGCTTATCTATGGCAGTTCAAATGTACACCAGTGGTACAGTGGAACTTTCTGATGTGCAGACATTCTTCATGACAGCCCCTACGGCCACATCTCCATAGCCACGTCCATTCTAAAACTATTATACAAGGGGGGAGGGGGAATTAACCAACCTATTATGGCTGTAATACCAAGCCAGCTTTTCCCCACTTTGCTTGAAATTCATAAGACGAACCTGCAGAAGCAGTCCAATGGCCTATCTAGTCCGGTATTTTCTTCTGACAGTGACCAACTAGATGCCTATAGGAAGGCAGCAAGCTGGAGGTGAATTCAAAAGCACTTTCCCCAGTTGTGATTCATAGCCAAGGCCTTCACAGCACATGAGACAAGGCCTTGGGCAGCAGAATCCACAGGGGCAGCAGATCCCAATGTTGATCTTTATTCTCCCCTCGTTCCCAATGTAGAGCTTCACGTTCCTCTTCTTCCCTAGCAGGGAGGAGGCTGCCATTTTGTGGTTTGCCTCAAGGGTCCAAATGTCTTGGGCCGGCCTTGTTCACAGCAACTAGCATTCAGAGGCTTGCTGCCTCCAACAGTGTAAGTAGGACACCTCGCCTGATGAAGAGTTTTGGTGGACTCAGTAGCTTGGTGTATGACATTTTGGCTGGTCTTAATTAATGGATTTTGGACTTTTCCAAATTTAATTTAATTTTACCCTTAGCCCTGCCAATGGAACCTATTTCTTCCTCTGTTTCCACTGAGAAAGGCTTACTATTTATTTGGCATATGGAAGACGGGCAAATAGAGACCCAGGAAATGCCGTCGCCAATCCTGCAGGAAAATAAGTCGTGGGGCTGCTCACTCCTGCTCCAACACCTCACTTAGGTAGACTGAGGTACAGTGATAGATTTCAGCAGTATAAGTGAATACAGTGGTACCTTGGGTTAAGAACTTAATTACTTCTGGAGGTCTGTTCTTAACCTGAAACTGTTCTTAACATAAGGTACCACTTTACCTAGTGGGGCCTCCTGCTGCCGCCGTGCCGCTGATGCGTGATTTCTGTTCTCATCCTGAAGCAAAGTTCTTAACCTGAGGTACTATTTCCGAGTTAGAGGAGTCTGTAACCTGAAGTGTCTGTAACCCGAGGTACCACTGTAATACTTCCACGTTGCTAAGAAGCAGTCTAATTTTTCAGTTTGATATAAAAGCCTAAGGGCCCCTTACAGTCAATACTGAAGAAAAGATGACTCAGGAGACTTGTGGCACAGAAACCAAGGCACATGGAAGAAAGTTGGACAGATATTTTTAATGCCATTCAGCTTGTCCTTGGTGAACTGCCAAAAGGGTAAAAGGTGAAGCAGAGCAGACATTTGTGCACTGCATCAGAACAAGTTGGAAACAAGAAACTTCTCACAAGGTTTCAGAACCTCCTTTGCAGCAGCCCTGTAGCCAGATGTCCTTATTGGGTGGGATGACCACATTTCTGAGTGCAGCGTTTTTTGGCCTCAGCCCATTTCCCGCTCTACTCACTTGTGGGAGAGGATGTGGGAAAGCCAGGAGGAGGAAAAGGTAGTGATCTTTCCCCTTACTCCTTCTCTTCCATGCAGAGTAAAATTCATATTTACATAGCCCATTATGTAGGTTAACAGAAAATTTAGTTTGAGCACCAGGCATTAAATGACTGGCATATTTTTTTGCTTTATAAGAAAAAGGGATGTTAATGATACAGTGAACAAGGTAACACTGAAAGGTATAAAACAAACAAAATAGTTATGCTCTTTGCAAAGTTAAAGACTTGTGTGCAGTTTGTTTTTTCAAAAATTCAATCTAATCTTGTTCCTGACCTTCAGATTTTCCTTCCTGTTCAGTGGCGTAGTGTGGGGGGTGCAGGGGGGGCCCGGCCGCACCGGGCGCAACATCTGGGGGTTAGGGTTAGGGGGTGCAAATCCACGGGTTAGGGGGCGCAAATCCACGAGTTAGGGGGTGCAAATTACTTGCCTTGCCCCAGGTGCTGACAACCCACGCTACGCCACTGTTCCTGTTGACTGGATGTTATACAAAGTACTAACTAAAACAACTGGAAACTAATTGTGGAATGCAAATGGAATTTTTAAAAACTGGTTGCTGCATTCATTTTTCTGCCCAGAGACACTGAAAAACCCTCATACTGAGCTTCACACATTGGGGAAATTAGGCCTGAGTGACCAGTCAGTTAACTGTAGAGTGTACACAGCCATGTTTTCATTCCTCTAGGGCTGTTTCATTCTTTGCCATCAGGTACACAAGAAAAAGAAGACAAAATAGCCACCCTGATTGTGTGAGTATAGAGACTGCTTTAAACGAGTAAAGGGTAAGTTAGGGTAGATATTTTTTCCAGATTGCTTTCAGTTATCTCTTTATCTCACACTTTAGCAATAAGCATCCAGTCCTGCTCTACTCATCTTAATAACTGCGGAATAAACAAACTCTTACTACTCACTGCAGGCATACAAACATGCCTCTTCATTACTGGCTGCGTTAAGAATGAAACTGGAAAGCAGAACAAAGGAAAATTCAAGGGGTGGAGTCTTAATGCTAGCCCATAATACAAAGTTCTAATATTTAACTTGTCAAAGGTCATGGTACTATATAGTCTGGGGTTGTTGTTTTTTGGTCAGGATCAATTAAGTAATTATAGGGTGGTTGTGATAATGAAAAATCCATTCTTAGGGAAAGTCTTGATTGAGCAGACTTGGGGATGATGCTTATCTTGTGCACTTTCCCTGCCTTATTCACCGAATTTTTCAGAGTATCCTATTCTTAAATTGCTCCTGTAACAAATTAAAAAGATAATTTTACTACAACAAATCTGGGGGTAGGGGGCTGTGGCAAAACACAACTCTAGGGGGGTGGTGCACACTGGCTTCAGTATTTTCCTCCGTTTCTGCTGTTAGTTTACATGTCTTCTTCTTCATTCCACATTCTTCAAATGAGGCCCTGCGGCAAACAGGATCAAGACTTCTCATGTCCCCCCATTAGCTGCCCCGTGAATGGGGGGCAGGAAGGTGCCTGTGTCAGCCACCATCACCATGATCGCTCACAGAGAGAAGTTCTTGGCACCTCTCCTTTGTTCAGAGGTCCTAGCAAAAGTGTAAGCATGTGTGTTCAAAGTAGGAGAAGCTGAGTCACTGCAAACAGGAGCTGAGCAGGAAAAGCAAACCGTGCCTCGTGCATTCTGGATTTTTTGAGGACATATTTACTAAGCAGGTGACATAGGAGGTACTGAACTCCATACCAGCAGCCATCAAGGTCATACGGAAAACCTCGGTGATAAAATCAATGCCCCTAAGTTAGATTTAAACATCATCAGCATCAGCATCAACAACAGCTTCCTTTTTGGAAGTTGCCATCATAGGTGTTTGTTGCCTAGAAGAGCAAATATATTGATTAGAGACATGTTGCCAAGTTTCAATAAAAAAAGAAGAAGCCAGCATGGTGTAGTGGTTAAGAGCGGTGGACTCGTAATCTGGTGAACCGGGTTCGCGTCTCTGCTCCTCCACATGCAGCTGCTGCTGGGTGACCTTGGGCTAGTCACACTTCTCTGAAGTCTCTCAGCCTCACTCACCTCACAGAGTGTTTGTTGTGAGGGAGGAAGGGAAAAGAGATTGTTAGCCGCTTTGAGACTCCTTAAGGGGAGTGAAAGGTGGGATATCAAGTCCAAACTCTCCTCCTCCTCCTCCTCCTCCTCCTCCTCCTCCTCCTCCTCCTCTTCTTCTTCTTCTTCTTCTTTCTTCTTTCTTCTTTCTTCTTTCTTCTTCTTCATAGGTGTGATGGAGAGTTCTTTCGTGGAAAGTGACTTGCAAAACTTTCATAAAGAAAGGAAGCTTTATGCAGTTGATTCTTTGAACAACTTAAATGAACAAAATCTTTGTGCAGATCGATATCGGCACGCCGGTATGTATGCTGCAGACCATTTGTCAACCACCTTTCGGGATATCAGATTAACACTACTCGTTTTGTGGCTTATTTGTCTAGATAAATGTGTTCTCAGGGTGGTTTAGTAAGAAGAGACCAGGTCTTAACTGTGCATCTAAACCATGGGTAGTCTATGTAGACTCCAACTTGAGTCTGCACCTTGAAAGGTTAAATTAACAAGTTGGCATTCACAATAGGTTGACAGCGTGGTTTCTGTGAGAGACGTAGCTTAAATCTATCTGTCTTCTGTGCACATTCTAAAGATAATAGTTCAAAATATATGACTATAGGTTCATTTACGCAACTGTGCAAAACTATGATTTTCTTTAAAGATGGGGCTTAGTGGTGATATATATTTTCTTCCAAAGAGTGAATTTTGGCAGCTGCCATTTGTTGTGCCAAAGAGCTCTAGGGGTAAGAAAAACTGCAGCAGCCAAAAAAATCCGTTCTGCACAACAGTTAAAGAATGGTACAGAGACTGTCTTCTGTTTCCTTTCATTTTTCTGTTATATAATAATATGACTGATTTATGAATAAACACTGAACTGGTAGTGATTGCATTCTACTAAGCTGCTTTGAGTTGCTCTGAAAATAAAACAGGGTTTTGTTTTTTTTATTATAAATAGAACAATATGCTGAGGCTGTTAAAAAATTGTTAATTGCCTAGTTGTTCACTGCTTTTCAGACTATGAGCAATGTGCTTCGTCCATTAGCTGCTTTCAATGTGTACCTCTTTCTTTCTCTAGAACTTTTTAGCTGCTGTATATTTCCCTGCTGAATTAATTAGCTGCATGTGCAGCACAATCCCACGCATGTTCCTAGAGAAGTCAGTCCCACTGTGCTTGCTGCCAAATCAATACATTTAGGACTGCCTTGTTGTTGTTGTTTAGTCGTTTAGTCGTGTCCGACTCTTCGTGACCCCATGGACCAGAGCACGCCAGGCACTTCTGTCCTCCACTGCCTCCCGCAGTTTGATCAAACTCATGCTAGTAGCTTCAAGAACACCATCCAACCATCTCATTCTCTGTCGTCCCCTTCTCCTTGTGCCCTCCATCTTTCCCAACATCAGGGTCTTTTCCAGGGAGTCCTCTCTTCTCATGAGGTGGCCAAAGTATTGGAGCCTCAGCTTCACGATCTGTCCTTCCAGTGAGCACTCAGGGCTGATTTCCTTCAGAATGGAGAGGTTTGATCTTCTTGCAGTCCATGGGACTCTCAAGAGTCTCCTCCAGCACCATAATTCAAAAGCATCAATTCTTCGGCGATCAGCCTTCTTTATGGTCCAGCTCTCACTTCCATACATCACTACTGGGAAAACCATGGCTTTTACTATACGGACCTTTGTTGGCAAGGTGATGTCTCTGCTTTTTAAGATGTTGTCTAGGTTTGCCATCGCCTTTCTCCCAAGGAGCAGGCGTCTTTTAATTTCGTGACTGCTGTCACCATCTGCACTGATCATGGAGCCCAAGAAAGTAAAATCTCTCACTGCCTCCATTTCTTCCCCATCTATTTGCCAGGAGGTGATGGGCCCAGTGGCCATGATCTTCGTTTTTTTGATGTTGAGCTTCAGACCATATTTTGCGCTCTCCTCTTTCACCCTCATTAAAAGGTTCTTTAATTCCTCTTCACTTTCTGCCATCAAGGTTGTGTCATCTGCATATCTGAGGTTGTTGATATTTCTTCCGGCAATCTTAATTCCGGCTTGGGATTCATCCAGCCCAGCCTTTCGCATGATGAATTCTGCATATAAGTTAAATAAGCAGGGAGACAATATACAGCCTTGCCGTACTCCTTTCCCAATTTGGAACCAATCAGTTGTTCCATATCCAGTTCTAACTGTAGCTTCTTGTCCCACATAGAGATTTCGCAGGAGACAGATGAGGTGATCAGGCACTCCCATTTCTTTAAGAACTTGCCATAGTTTGCTGTGGTCAACACAGTCAAAGGCTTTTGCATAGTCAATGAAGCAGAAGTAGATGTCTTTCTGGAACTCTCTGGCTTTCTCCATAATCCAGCGCATGTTTGCAATTTGGTCTCTGGTTCCTCTGCCTCTTCTAAATCCAGCTTGCACTTCTGGGAGTTCTCGGTCCACATACTGCTTGAGCCTTCCTTGTAGAATTTTAAGCATAACCTTGCTAGCATGTGAAATGAGTGAAATTGTGCGGTAGTTGGAGCATTCTTTGGCACTGCCTTTCTTTGGGATTGGAATGTAGACTGATCTTCTCCAATCCTCTGGCCACTGCTGAGTTTTCCAAACTTGCTGGCATATTGAGTGTAGCACCTTAACAGCATCATCTTTTAAAATTTTAAACAGTTCAGCTGGAATACCATCACTTCCACTGGCCTTGTTATTTGCAGTGCTTTCTAAGGCCCATTTGACTTCACTCTCCAGGATGTCTGGCTCAAGGTCAGCAACCACACTACCTGGGGTGTATGAGACATCCATATCTTTCTGGTATAATTCCTCTGTGTATTCTTGCCACCTCTTCTTGATGTCTTCTGCTTCAGTTAGATCTTTACCACTTTTGTCCTTTATTATGGTAATCTTTGTACGAAATGTTCCTTTCATATTTCCAATTTTCTTGAACAGATCTCTGGTTCTTCCCATTCTGTTGCTTTCCTCTATTTCTTTGCATTGCTCGTTTAAGAAGGCCTTCTTGTCTCTCCTTGCTGTTCTTTGGAAATCTGCATTCAATTTCCTGTATCTTTCACTATCTCCCTCGCATTTTGCTTGCCTTCTCTCCTCCGCTATTTGTAAGGCCTCGTTGGACAGCCACTTTGCTTTCTTGCATTTCTTTTTCATTGGGATGGTTTTAGTTGCTGCCTCCTGTATAATGTTGCGAGCCTCCATCCATAGTTCTTCAGGCACTCTGTCCAGCAAATCTAAATCCTTAAACCTGTTCCTCACTTCCACTGTGTATTCATAAGGGATTTGGTTTAGATTGTATCTTACCTGTCCAGTGGTTTTTCCTACTTTCTTCAGTTTAAGCTTGAATTTTGCTATAAGGAGCTGATGATCTGAGCCACAGTCAGCTCCAGGTCTTGTTTTTGCTGACTGTATAGAGCTTCTCCATCTTTGGCTGCAGAGAATATAATCAATCTGATTTCGATGTTGCCCATCTGGGGATGTCCATGTGTAGAGTCGACTCTTGTGTTGTTGGAAAAGCGTGTTTGTGATGACCAGCTTGTTCTCTTGACAGAACTCTATTAGCCTTTGCCCTGCTTCGTTTTGATCTCCAAGGCCAAACTTGCCAGTTGTTCCTTTTATCTCTTGATTCCCTACTTTAGCATTCCAATCCCCTATAATGAGCAGAACATCCTTCTTTGGTGTCACTTCGATAAGGTTTTGTAAGTCTTCATAGAACTGGTCAATTTCAGTTTCTTCAGCACCAGTAGTTGGTGCATAAACTTGGATTACTGTGATGTTAAAAGGTCTGCCTTGGATTCGTATCGAGATCATTCTATCATTTTTGAGACTGCATCCCAGTACAGCTTTCGCCACTCTTTTGTTGACTATGAGGGCCACTCCATTTCTCTTACGGGTTTCTTGCCCACAGTAGTAGATATGGTAGTCATCCGAACTGAATTCGCCCATTCCCGTCCATTTTAGCTCACTGATGCCCAGGATGTCAATATTTATTCTTGCCATCTCATTTTTGACCACATCCAACTTACCCAGGTTCATGGTTCTTACATTCCAGGTTCCTATGCAATATTTTTCTTTACAGCATTGGACTTTCCTTTCGCTTCCATGCATATCCACAACTGAGCGTCCTTTCGGCTTTGGCCCAGCCGCTTCATCAGCTCTGGATCTACTTGTACTTGTCCTCCGCTCTTCCCCAGTAGCATGTTGGACACCTTCCGACCTGAGGGGCTCATCTTCCAGTGTCATAACTTTTATATGCCTGTTGTCTTTGTCCATGGAGTTTTCTTGGCAGGGATACTGGAGTGGCTTGCCGATTCCTACTCCAGGTGGATCACGTTTGGTCAAAACTCTCCACTATGACCTGTTCATCTTGTGTGCCCTGCTCGGCGTAGTTCATAGCTTCCCTGAGTTCTTCAAGCCCCTTCGCCACGGCAAGGCAGTGATCCATGAAGGGGAGGACTGCCTTAATACGCCGTATTTATTTATTTGATAGATCTTATATTTCACCATTCTTCCCAGATTGTCCTCCATCCAGGCACTGACCCAGACCCAGATCTCCTTAGCTTCATCGAGTTGGCTATGTCCTTTGTCTTCAGACTGTGCCCTTAACCAGCTTGTCAGAAGGATATGAGATTTTCATTTTGTCTGATTGTTCTATTTCGATCTGAATCATTGGACTCTGAACTTCACTATTTCAGAGATGGGGAGCCTGTGGCCCTTCAGAGTGAATGAATGAATCTTTATTTGCATCAGCCATCGGCCGTAACAATAAAACAACAATGCGTTATACAAAGAATAGAAATAAAAAGTCAATTATTTAAAATACATTTTAGGGTTTTGTGTGGCCCTCCAGATATTGTTAGACTCCAGCTCCCATCATCTCTTACCATTGGCCTCGCTGGGGGGAACTGATGAGAGTTCAACCGCATCTGAAGGGCCAGTGCTTCCCTCTCCTTGTTTTGAAGAGGAGGAAATGCAACCCTTTCTGGGATCATCGTTTCTTCAGCAGGGGTTCAGCTGACCGTGATATTCCCTTGACAAGACAGATAAGTTTCCCCGCTCCATATAGCCACATCCAATAGTCGTTTTTCAGTTGCTCCACCCTAATTTTATTCTCATGTGTATTTGTCTCTACTGTACACATGGTAACAAATATTATTTTTAGCTCTCTGTGCTCAACTCCCTTGCAGTGTTCTGAAAGTTCTTTGGAAGTTATTGTCTCTTGGCAGCATTCCACATTTTGATGCTGGAACAGATACAGAATCCTGTGGCTTGTCCTTAAAACTTAGAAAGCGTGCCTATATACAATTTGTCTGAAAGTTCTCGGTAAAATGTGTGCTGTAGAATGGTTTGTTTCTGATCAAATGGACAGGCATGCCAGGACTATCTCTAAGTGTCCTGGGTCCCTCAGCGTGGTGCCCTTTGCCAGCCTGCAGCTTTTTCCTCTAGGTCACGTGGCAACCAACTCTGCCCTCCAAACACAGGCTTTGTCCTTCTCAATCTTACTAAGAGCTGGAGGAGGGGCTCCACCCGTTTTTCATCTGGCACGGAGCCCCCTTTCCTTTGTTGTCTTAATGGCCCATTGCCTTTCTTTTGTTCCCGGCTGTTATCTCACCAGGAAGCTAGCCTGGCTTGATCAGCTTTTAAGGCTTGCTAGGATTATACAGGTATCACACCCAGAAACTCACAACAATATTATAAAACATGAGAGGGGGAGGGGTGTGTGTGTCCTGATAACCCATATTATGTGGTGCCGCTCAGCACTGTTAAGGGTTACTATGGGCTTCCAGTATGGTGAATTCATCTTAGCACTAGTTTGCAGATCAATGCAGACTTTGAGTTTTTAAAGGACTGCTTCTCAGAGTCATTTGTTTTCCCTTCTTTTGACTTCAGTGGGCTGCTCTCCAGTATGCGGTTTGGGAATGCAGCCTTGGAGATGTCTGCTCTTGCCCTCTAACTTTCAGACAGATGCCCTCTTTATGGCTGTCAGCTGTTTTTACGCAGGAATCTGTGATCAGCTTTCTAAATTGCAAACATCCTTGGGAATTTTATTATTATGTTTTCAAGTAATGGTTTTATGAGATTTTTTAAATGCCCCAATTAATGCAGTGCCTTTGTGTATGGTAAGATAAATATGAAAACTGAAATTTCTACATTATTTTGTTTTGTTTCTTGCATTTATATCCCACTTTTCCTCTGAGAAGTCCAAGGTGGCATACACTGCTTTCTTCCTCTTCATTTTTATCCTCACAACAACCCTATGAGGCTAAGAGACAGTGACTGGCCCCACATCACCCAGTGAGCTTCATGGCTGAGCAGGGATTTGAACCCTGATCTCCCAGGTCTTAGTCCAGCATGCTAACCACTATACCACATTGGCTCCCCACCATATTTATGGTGAAGTGCATTATCAGGTGCTCATTTATTTATATTGGATCTCAACATGGGTGATATATAACGCAGCAAGCCTGGAACCATTTTAAATGAGCTTCTGAAATAGGTCCCTTCAGTTTAGCCTGGGTAGAGACGCAAGGCTGCATTTCTCTTTTGGCCAAGAACACAGCAGCGCCACACTGTTAGCAGCTTGGCAGGGTTTCTTGCTCACGGATGGTTTTCAATACTTTAATCTAAATTCTCTTGGCCAGCTCACTTTCTAAGGACTGCCCATTAAGCAGAGCGGACAAGAGACATTTGTTAAAGATAGCTTACTGTGCTTGAAAGCTCACCCTAAGGGTATTCCACATTTCATTCCTGTGACTGGGAAGCTGCCTCCATTGTGATGGAACTCAATAAACTTAACACATAGTAGGTTTGTTATGAAATGGAGGAAATGGGGGAAAGAGGGGGACAACTGTTAAAAGTCTTTAAACTTTGGTTTCCCCTCAGGCAGGAAGATTTGTGTTAGAAAAATTAGACTTGCTCTCAAAATTTGTCCAGTATAGCCAACTCTTCAAGTAGGGATTTATGCTAGTCCACTCTGTTGATTCTCTGAGGGCTTTCTGTGACAGATACTTTAAAAATGGTTCTGTTCATGCCTGGCAGAGAAGAACCAGGACAGTTGTGGGGAAACTTTGACCCACCGGTTTAGCTTCCATGCCTAGCCATGTTTGCTGGGGCTGATGGGAATTGTAGTTCAATAACAACTGGAAGGTCAAAGGTTCCCCACACCTGTCCTAGGAGGTTGTTAAAAGTCAGCTACTTATTATGTTGTCACAATTTCCTCTGTGCCTCATGTCCAGTCAAGAGTGAGCCAAGAAGTCAGATTCAAAGGAAGGCAGAAGAAAACACAGCAAAGTCAGAAATATGTTATCATTCAGCCAAGGACCTCAAACAAGCAGCCTCTTATAGCCTTTCCTGTCCAGTGACCAACCTGGAATCAATCCAGGGCCAGAATTGCTCTTCACATGGGCAAACACAGGTGGAAGACATCTTGCACCTTTTACTATATTGCTCACTATGCACTGGACCCAGGAGGCGATTTCTCACCCGACCGTCCACACAGGAAAGATGTCTCTACCCAGCGGAGAAGGTCCTACAGCTTCTTAGCAATGTAAACGCTTCAGTGACTCATAAAGACACCCTTTTTGCTTTGGCAGCCAAACAGATCAGAAAGAAGACTCTGGGCCAGGCTCTCTCAAACTTGGCCCTCCAAATGTTTTGAGACTACAATTCCCATCACCCCTGACCACTGGTCCTGCTAGCTAGGGATCATGGGAGTTGTAGGCCAAAAACAACTGGAGGGCCAAGTTTGAGGAAGCATGCTCTGGACAATTTAGCAGTGAACTGTAAGGGAGACACAGAGACCTAAATGGAGACTATTATTTGTGGCACGGCACCCCTTTTGCTTGTATTTATTTTTGATTCAGATTTGTCATGGTCAATGGCTAGTACAATAAAGTTATTTGGATTGGTTGGCTCCCCACATGGGCCAATCACACACATGGACACATCTGAAGTAACAGTCTATTGAGTAAGCATGTGATGCATTTAAGTCACCTTTTAAGTGAATAATTGCTTATCACACTGAAATTAAGAGTTTCTTGAATGGCATGATGGTGGTGCATTACTTAGCAGGGGGAATACATGGCTCCAGTTCAGAAATTATTAGCATTTCCCACTATTGTCTACTTAAAACCAGAGCCAACTTGCTATGTTTATTCACAAAGGCCATTGCATGTTTTCCTCTTAGAATTTTGTCTTTGTTTTACAGCAGTCTGGGAAGAGAACTTACACAGTCGGAGGTGTTTGACAATTCAAAACAGCATGAGATGCCAAAGCTGGTTCTTTGTCACATTGATCATTACTTTAATTGTCAGCTTGGCACTAGTTTCTTTTGTAATAATCTTAATAGGTAAGTAAGCATGCCTTCGTTCTTACGATATCGATTGCAAGGGGAGGATAGGATGGAATTTAATGGCCTAGACTCTATATGTTTTGTAGCATGCTCTCAACTTTGATATGTGGCACAATGGATAAATGAATAGATGAATGAATGAACGAACAATGCTCACAGCGGCAATAAAAAAGTATTTTAGTATAAAGCTGTGTGAATAGCTAAGAAGCTGATCTTATGTGAATGGAAATCTAAAACCCACCATCCAGTCAACATTGCCTTGTTTTGCAACTGTCAGGGAGGGAACAGGTGGTTTATATTAAAAGAAACTTGGGTAATGCAATTTGATCTCCCTTCATATGGTGTTTTAGAAATGCTATGTGATTCTCCTGTTCCTCTCCAACCCCCTTCTCTCTCTCCTTTGTACTTTCCTAGGATAGGCATGGGAAAGAATGAGAATGGGAGTATGTGGGCGTGTAAATTGTACAGTTGGTGCGATTTTGGCTGGAAGTTTGTTTGAGGTGGGCTAAATTCTGTACATGAAAAGGGAGGAATTTGGGAACAAACGGTAATACAAAGACAATGTTTTGAAATTATAAATCACATGATATAATAAAATGTATAATATTGTGGGGGTTTTTTTAAGTCATTTAATATGGGGGGTTTTAAAGTCATTTAATAAGGGACGCAGGTGGCGCTGTGGGTTAAACCACAGAGCCTAGGACTTGCCGATCAGAAGGTTGGTGGTTCGAATCCCCGCGACATGGTGAGCTCCCGTTCCTTGGTCCCTGCTCCTGCCAACCTAGCAGTTCGAAAACACGTCAAAGTGCAAGTAGATAAATAGGTACCGCTCCGGCAGGAAGGCAAACAGCGTTTCCGTGCATTGCTCTGGTTTGCCAGAGTCGGCTTAGTCATGCTGGCCACATGACCTGGAAGCTGTATGCCGGCTCCCTCAGCCAATAAAGCGAGATGAGTGCCGCAACCCCAGAGTCAGTCACGACTGGACCTAATGGTCAGGGGTCCCTTTACCTTTACCTAATATGGAGAACTGCTGAAATGTTACTCCAGGAAGGCAGAGATGAACACCAAATAAATGCAGAAGAACACAGTCTTTGGCTCAATGGATCAGGGTTCGTGTGGATGCCAAAAAAACTATTAGTCATGATTTTATGATAAAAATGTATATTTGCTGCTGTCCCCCACTCTTAAGCACAGTTAACTTTGCTTGGGACATGGCAAAGTCATAAATGCAGCAGTCTTGCAAACGTAAATGTTCTTAAAACCTTACTTCACCATTCATACATTAATTTCAGCCTTCACCTATGCCTCGGCTCATTGTGCCTGGAAGCAGGTTGCCTCACCCTGCTGAGGAGAAGGGTGCAATTTCCTGATTATGCAATTCCCTATATTATGAACCATATTTAACCTGACAATCTGAGTGCTGGTTTAAACATTGCCTTTTCTTCCATAGTTCACACTGGAGACAAGATGGATGAAGTTTCAAGAAAAATAGTGCTAGAAAAGAAGAGCATTGATGACCTTAAGGAATTAAACAACATGATTTTGCAATACCTTAATCAGACAGAATGGATGGGGAGTATAGGAAACTTCAGCACAAAGCAATAGGCTATTGACTAAGGGAATACTGAGCAGCTGGAAGGATCAGGAGAGTGTGTCATTTTTGCAATAAAATCCACTCTCATTATACTTACCTAATTCCTGACATCTGTGCAACAAAGCTTTTTATCAATCATTCTGTAGGCTCCATAACTCTTAATAGTGAACTTTAAAAAGCCTGCTAAGCATTTGTTTCTAGAACTATGGTGCATAGGTTCCTGCTCATTCCTTTGGTTATTTATATGGATGAACTTAGTTAAAATACGTCTGATTTTGAGGTGATGCATCTAGATCCCACACCTACAGACACTTGCAGATGGCGCAACATCCTGTATTGTGGTTCCCGTTTCTTGTTCAGTATAAACATAGAAATTAGCATCTGCTTTCTCTAAAGTTGCATATGTTTATAGTGGCACATCATAAAGTGTCTGCTTTGTCTTGTGTTATAAAATTTGCAAGTGAAGGTAGATGGGATTTACTCCTTTGCAAAGCACACTTTTAGGTTTTTTTACTATTATACAATTAAGGCAAGCCTTGATTTGCATCAGTGCAAATGTTTGGCTGGTTTCATACATGTGTATACATCACATGCTTTCTCAACACTTTAAGACTCTCAGCCAAATGTGTGAATTATCTCTGTTGAAAAGCATTCTTTGAGATGACATCTGGTGATATGAAAGTTCTATCTATAGTGATTAGTCTGTTCAATGAAGGCTGCTTGATCCCAGACATAGCACTGGGTAGATCCTTTTGAAAGCCCCTCCCAGATGTTATTGCCCGCTAAATGTGCTACTTGCAGTAAACAGCATTTGGGAGTAGAAAAAATTGGCAGGAACCAATTGCATATCCCAACGAAGTGTAGGTGAGTTCCCACGAGGCAAGACCCAGTGATAACAGCAAGAACCTTTATTGAACCACATAACCAGGAAACAGAGGCAAAGCAACTGCTAATATACATTTCTGAAAACCTGGGCCACTCCCACTCCCACCTTGATTGGGTGTCTAAACTCCCAAGCTGCGAATCCTGACTCAGAGTTCAAGGGCCAATGGCAGAGGCCCAAATCCTGAAATGTTCTGTGATTGGACATCATGTATCAAATCAGAACACAGGAGCTCAGACTCCTTAATCCAGACTCAAGCACAGGCAAACACAGACCACAGAATACATAACAGTCCCCATTCTGGGTTCAGAACATGTTCCAGATGAAGTCCTGTGCCTGTTTTTTCTTCAAAATGAAAGTGGACACTTTAAGCACTCTTTTATTTTATAAAAATCATGTTTATTGTAACATGTAGCTTGGCCCTCATTGACGCTATTGACTCTTTTTGTGCATGGCTCTTGCTGTGGTAATTTTCCAGAAACGCAGAAGTGTTCTTGTGTGTGTTTGCTTTTTATGTTTGCATGCCAGCAATCAGGGACTCCCCTGGCTGCACCACGGGTATACTAACACTACACAAAATGAGTGACAACCAGACATGTATATGGGGAATATCTCTTGTATAACTAGGATTTAACTAAAGCACCAGGAAAATGCAATCCCAAAGAAAGCAAAAGTCATTGTCAGAAGGTACAGAATCAAATACTGTATTTCTGAAATCGTGACAACTCAACGTTGTAAAAATCAGGTGCTTAGCTAAGAGTCCAGCTCTGGCATCATTACAGTTAGTGCTTCCTGCCAAAAGGGGAGGAAAAACATCCAAGCAGTTTACAGTCTGCAGCCAGTTTGAGCTTTATAACAAAGGATTCACATACAGAGATGAATCGTAAACAACTACATTTGCTTATCAGAACCAGCTCCAGTGTTTTCAATTCAGGAATGGATTTATAAAACTGCATTTCCTGACTATTTGCTGTCTTCTAGACTGGTTTGCCACTGTTTGCAATGCACTTCACGGTGCACTGATTTAAAGTCCTGAATAGCAATGAGCTTGTTCCAAAGGAATGAGACTCACATCCATGCAGCCCATTTATAATTCCGAAGAACCTACAATGTTGCAGATGAGTGGAAAGGCACATTCAACATTTATCAATAATTATGCTTTCTTTTGTTTCCCAGTTGTATCCTCTCCTTAGCAACCCTTCACTCCACTTTTATCCAGGCTGAGGAATACAGTATAGCTTACCCGCAAAGTGACAAGGCACCATTAATAAGCTTAAAGCACAAAACACTGAATCAGCTGAAGTTTGGGATTATGCCGAAAAGAGAGCAAATTACACCACATAACCACTACACTGAAGGACCAAGATGAATCCGAAGGTCATCTTGTCCAATTTCCTACAGTAAGAATTTTCATATTGTTATAAGCTCTCTATCCTTGTCCAAGTGGGGATAAATGGTTTCTGGGGCAGAACTACAGGAGTTAATTTTCTTGGGATGAAAGAATACTCTGGAGATTTATGGTATCTTTTCAATATTTGCTTCATGTGAACAGAGCATTCTGGCAGCAAATAAGTGCTCTTTCAGCAAGTAGCAGCGCCACCGATGTGGCATCAGATTGTCCCCAGGAAGCAAAACATGTTGTGCAACTTGCCTGTAGGCTGTATCCCCAGATCTGGCTAAGGTGAGCTAGAAACTCTCATCCCTTTTCCTTGTGCTTCTCTATGACAATTGAAACTGCAAATTTCTCCCTCCCACCCAGCCTCTTTGCTCCCTTTCCTCAGTTCCGATGGGGATGTCATTTCAAAAGCTGGAGAGCAATACCCAGCTATCAGGAGATTTTCTTTGATCTTTAGTGCCCACTGTTGAAAAACCAACTGATACATCCTGTACGTAACAATCAACTCTGCAAAGAGCAGCCGACTATCAGCTGTAAAAAATAGCCATCTAGAGAACAGCACATACAATCTGGAGTATAGTGTGCCATAAAAGAAAGAACAGGGCCCCAGCCTAAAAATATTTATGTGCATTGATGGGTGTGGGCAAGAATATCTGCTGCTGAACAGATTGTCAATGCTTCCAGGGCTGTCAGTTCAGATAGTAATATAAGAACAAGAACAAGAATAAGAATAAGAATTTATTATTTATACCCCACCCATCTGGCTGAGCTTCCCCAGCCACTCTGGGCGGCTTCCAACAAAAGATTAAAATACAATAGTCTGTTAAACATTAAAAGCTTCCCTAAACAGGGCTGCCTTCAGATGTCTTTTAAAAGTCTGGTAGTTGTTCCTCTCTTTGACATCTGGTGGGAGCGTGTTCTACAGGGCGGGTGCCACCACCAAGAAGGCCCTCTGCCTGGTTCCCTGTAACTTGGCTTCTCGCAGCAAGGGAGCCGCCAGAAGGCCCTTGGTGCTGGACCTCAGTGTCCGGGCAGAATGATGGGGGTGGAGACACTCCTTCAGGTATATTCAGGTACTGTATAACTGTTGCAAAGGACACCAAACACATTCACCAGAGAGCTGGATGTTTCTCTTTTCTCCCTACAGCATGCTTTTACATGGGCAGAATCCGATCCAGAAAAGCAATTTGTAAATATAAGTTAATGAATACCTTGCCAAGTTGAGGTGCAGGACTGAGCAAATATAGGTTATGTAAAAGCAATCTTAATAGTTCAAGCAAAGAAGTTATGCCACAAGTTAATCCTGCCGCTGAAACAAAGACAGGATTACTTATTGGCAGTTTAAGTGCCCGTAAATGCCTAAATAATGCTGATTTTGCATCATGGAGTGCTGTTGGGAATTATGATGTACAGTGGTACCTCAAGTTAAGTACTTAATTTGTTCCGGAGGTTCATACTTAACCTGAAACTGTTCTTAACCTGAAGCACCACTTTAGCTAATGGGGCCTCCTGCTGCCGCCGCGCCGCCGGAGCACAATTTCTGTTCTCATCCTGAAGCAAAGTTCTTAACCTGAAGCACTATTTCTGGGTTAGCGTAGTCTGTAACCTGAAGCGTATGTAACCTGAGGTACCACTGTACTTCATTTGCTTTCCCTCACCCCAGGAAACTCTGAGCACTGATGTTTTGATTTGGGCCTTTGTTCCAAGTATACTCAGAAAAATATGCTGAACATACCGTCCCACCAATCAGGCAGATTGAGGCAGCCGCCTCGGGTGGCAAAATTCCAAGGGGTGGCACCACAAGGGCGCTCAGCCCACCTCTGCCACCGCCAGAGAAGTGAAAAGCGGGGGTGGCTTCTGGTAAGATATCATGAAATATCACAGTTCTCATGAGAGCTCGCCACCGCTTCTCCATACTTATCTGGCGCCGCCATGGATGCCACCCACCCCCTTGTACTGCCACCATCAAAGAAGGAAAAGCTGTTGTGGCTTCTGGCAAGACCTTGCAGACCTTTTGCGGGAACCTGGAAGCCACACACCTGTGACCCCGTAAGCAAGACTTCACTGAGGGGGTGGCAAGAGATGGAGGCGGGGAAGGGAAAGTACCTTGTTTTGCCTCTAGTGACAAAATGGGACAGGCCATCCATTTTAAAGTGCCTAATATTGTACAGTAAGTGTTTTGCTGTCAACTTGGTGTTTGAAGGTTGTGAATGTCCTGTATCTAGTTTCTGTTAAAAGTAAAACCAAAGCAAAACCACTATGCAAAGTTTTTTTTTCTCCTGGTGGCAAACTGTCCTGTAATGTGAGGCAATATTGCTGAATATATTGTATTGTGCACTTTAAGGGAAGAGGGACCCCTGGTGGTCATGAGTTATTTAAAAGCAAGCACACAAACATTTAGGGCGTTTTCACATGTGATTTTTTATTATTATTTAATTGAGATGCATAGTTTATAAATGTTAACACTGGGTGGAATCCAAGGAGCGACTTCAGGCATATAAAGAAGCTTGGCAATGCCCAGTGGAACTGTATTTTTTTCCTATTTTGCTTGTGTAAAAAAAAAAATTGAACAGCAGGCTGCTTTGCCATATAAGCAGCAGCTTTGGACTATATCCTGTTTCAAAACCAAATTGTTATGTTGTGTTTGTTGCTGGTTGCTTTTCAGGAAGAAGACATGGTGCCCCTTAAGTGTCTGAAACTCCCGTATTTTTTGCCCTATAGGACGCACCGGCCCATAGGACACACCTAGTTTTTTGGGGGGGAAATAAAGGGGAGCTTCCCCTGACCCCAGCCCCCAGAACAGGCTGCTATCTGCAAGCCTAGGGAGCCCGGTGGGAAGTTCCGCCGGTCTCCCCAGGCTTGCGGATATCTGTCCCCCGAGTCTGTGGGGCTGGCAGCCTCCAAACCAGGTCGGGGAACAGCAGGAAGGCGCGCTGCATGGAATCTATGAAAAAAATAAACAGAAAATAAATGCCTCCCAGTGCCATATATTTTGAAGGGTAAATGTAGCAATTTATGCACATGTATGCCCAGTAGGGGGACGCGGGTGGCACTGTGGGTAAAGCCTCAGTGCCTAGGACTTGACTGTCGTATGGTCGGCGGTTCGAATCCCCGCAGTGGGGTGAGCTCCCGTCGTTCGGTTCCAGCTCCTGCCCACCTAGCAGTTTGAAAGCACTCTTAAGTGCAAGTAGATTAATAGGAACCGCTTTACAGCGGGAAGGTAAACGGCATTTCCGTGTGCTGTGCTGATGCTGGCTCGCCAGCTGCAGCTTCGTCACGCTGGCCACATTACCCGGAAGTGTCTTCGGATGGTGCCGACTCACGGCCTCTAGAGCGAGAGGAGCACGCAACCCCAGAGTCGGACACGACTGGCCCGTACGGGCAGGGGTACCTTTACCTTTACGCCCAGTAGACATTGTTTGCATTCTGCACTTGAGTACCAAAGTAGCATGAAAATGTGCCCTTCAACTCTCTCCTAATGCTCTGATATTAACCTGAGCTCAACACAAATGCTTCTACTTTTAGTGTTGCCTTTACAAGCCATTCAAGTTAATGGCTTTCCTTGCAGTCACTCACTGTATGGAAGTGGCTCTTCCTATTCTCATACTGGAAAATTTGCATGAGCAGAGTCACATGAGGACATTTACCAGCTGGTCTCCAGAAAACTGAATGGGTGCCTGAACCTGTCAAGGTTTGGGGGAGGGACCTATGTGCAAAAAATTTAAAACAAAAGCAAAGAAACACAAACAGGACTCTTTGCAGTTTGGAAAGTGATGGAAAAATCCATTGAAACAGATGAGAATTGAGAAGATGTGTAAACTCCTTGTAAGTAAATCAGGATGAATGCTCATTGTCATACCACCTGGTAAACCAGGCATAGGCAAACTCTGGCCCTCCAGAAGTTTGGGACTACAGTTCCCATCATCCCTGACCACTGGTCCTGTTAGCTAGGGATGATGGGAATTGTAGTCCCAAACATCTGGAGGGTCAGAGTTTGCCTATGCCTGTGGTAAACAAATGAGAACTAACGTTCAGACTACTGCTATGTACACATTAGCACCTTAAAATGCAGATCTCATCCTTTTGATGTTTCAAGTCACACCTGCATGTTTTGTACACATCAGAGAAGGGGTGGGATTTGGTTTTCTTAACCGTGCAACCCCCTCCGCCTGAACCTCCTATTCCTGAAGCTGTCTTCTGCATATAATGCACAACACCTGTTTCAAATGTATGAACCTCAACTTGACTGTGAAGTGAATGTGACTTAAGTTATTTATTTAGAGGCTGATTATTGGGGAAACTTATCTAGCAGCAGTATTTCTCCAGAAATCACAGGCTAGCTGTGGCTTGTGGCTAATATTGTGCATGCACAGCTTCAAAACCCAGTGGCGAAAGCGCAATGGCTGCAGAGTGATATGTAAACAGTCAACCGCTGCATAAATCAGAATGAATGCTGAACAAACAGGTCTGCAGAAAACCCAGTGTTTGCACGGAATTCCAGTGGAGAGCATACAGTTCACCCACTAGGTGGCAGAAATCTGCCATCAGCAGAGAAATGGGGCGGGGGGGGGATCACTTTTATTACAAAGGGCAGTCTGAATAAATATAGTTGGAATAACAACTTAGTATGTATTGATTAAAATCAGTTACTTTATTGCAAGAGAGAACGTCAGAGTGAATTATTCCTAAGCCTGCCTTGCGATGCAAAGGCAAAAAGTCACTTAAAAGGTTTCTCATTGTTTCAGAAAAGGATAATTTGAATTAAATGAATTCCCCCGGCCTCTTCATTGGTAACTCTGCAGTTGCGGTCCACGAGAGACAACATAGCCATACATGGAATTATCATCCACCGAGGAGCAGCGTGGCCTTGGGCGCATTTACTCAGAAATAAGGCACGCAAAAGTTGTAAGACATGCAGTCAGATGGGCGGCAGAAATTAAAAGAATATTAATGTGTTACATCTGCGTGTTTCCCCCTCCCATAGAGGCGTAGCTGCGCCCAAGTCGCCTGCCCCAACAGCGGCAACAGGGACGTCAGAAGCAGGCTGAAACATTCTCGGAGTCGAGTGGATTTCATGTTCTTTATTCAGCTCATAGTAGTGAGGAATGGAAGTTCCCCCATTAAGTCTGCTTTATATACATTATTTACACAATGGGCCCCATGTGATTGGCTAATTCTGGGATTCTCCTGTAGGCCAATCAGGTTGTGGATTCACTTCCACCTGGAGCTGGATTGGGTGTCTCCTGTGGACCAATCAGACTGCTGCATTCTGAATCCTATTGTTCTAGGACCAATCAGACTGCTGCATTCTGGACCCTATTGTTCTAGGACAAATCAGACTGCTGCATTCTGAATTCTATTGTTCTAGGACTAATCAGACTGCTGCATTCTGAATCCTATTGTTCTAGGACTAATCAGACTGCTGCATTCTGAATCCTATTGTTCTAGGACAAATCAGACTGCTGCATTCTGGACCCTATTGTTCTAGGACCAATCATACTGCTGCATTCTGAATCCTATTGTTCTAGGACCAATCATACTGCTGCATTCTGAATCCTATTGTTCTAGGACCAATCATACTGCTGCATTCTGAATCCTATTGTTCTAGGACAAATCAGACTGCTGCATTCTGAATCCTATTGTTCTAGGAGCAATCAGACTGCTGCATTCTGGACCCTATTGTTCTAGGACCAATCAGACTGCTGCATTCTGAATCCTATTGTTCTAGGACCAATCATACTGCTGCATTCTGAATCCTATTGTTCTAGGACAAATCAGACTGCTGCATTCTGGGTCCTATTGTTCTAGGACAAATCAGACTGCTGCATTCTGGGCCCTATTGTTCTAGGACCAATCAGACTGCTGCATTCTGGGCCCTATTGTTCTAGGACTAATCATACTGCTGCATTCTGAATCCTATTGTTCTAGGACCAATCATACTGCTGCATTCTGAATCCTATTGTTCTAAGACCAATCAGACTGCTGCCTTTTGGATCCTATTCAACTCAGTACATAACACAGGCAGTTGCAAGACATTCCCCCACGTGCAAAACACGTCCATCTGCGTTGCAGCAAAGGCAAAAGTATTCCCATTGTTTTAATTTTTTTTTAAAATTGCATTGCCTGCTAAGCGGGCCAAACTCTCCCTACTGAATGCAGGCGTCTGGCGGAGACGCCATGAGGATTTTTACAGGGTTCTTTCAATTCCTGACGGTGCAAAACGAAGACACCCCCCCCCATCAAACATGAACCCCAGAAAGTGGGCTGGGGTGTCGTGCGTTACTCCGGCCCGTTTCCATGGCTGCGGCTCCGAAGCGCGTGGGGGGAGGCTGCCATGGCGACCGCGCCGCGCCGGGCTCGCCTGTTTCGCGCGCCTCGCCCACCGCAATGGAGCAAGGGCGCCTCTCTCGGCAAAGCCGGCGGCAAAGCGGGAGCCCGGCGCCTCCCTCGGCCGGCACGAAGCCCGCCGCCTTCGCCAAGAGCGCCGGGGCGGAGGACGTGGCCGAGGCCGACCTCGAAGCCGCCGTCTCCAAGCTCGTCTGCAGAGTGGGGCGCGTCCAGGCGGAGGCGCGCACGTATCTGCACTCGGCCATAGGCTGCGAGCGGGCCAGGCGCTGGCGGGAGGTAACGGGCGCCTCTGCCTCCTCCCCGCTCGCTAGGGGGGCGCGAGAGCGCGCGTGCCTCTCAAAGCTGCGCGTAATGGCGCGCCTCTCAAAGCTGCGCGTGGTGAACCCTTCGGGCTCCACCGCTGGAATGTGGCTGTGGAAACCTGGGGGGGGGGGATTTATGTTCCGGATATAATCATCTGGCTTGACCCCCTCGAAGAAGTTTCACCTTAGTTTCCATGCTGGATGGGCTGCACGTTCGTTTGTGTGTGACGTAGGGTTGCAACGTCATTTCTCCATTTTAAAGAGGGACGTCCTAATCTTGATCACTTATTGAATTTATATGCTGCCCTATACCCGGAGGTGTCAGGGCGGCTTGCAGAATAAAACCAAAATATAAAACCACAAAATACATAACCAAAGTAAAAACAACACGAAGACCCCCTCTCCCCCCCAAAAAATAAACCCCACACCCCACATTTTAAAAGAGCATAAGTAAGAATACATCTTTCCACACTGGTTAACTGATGCCTATTTTGAACTTTTTAGTACGTTTTTACTGCATGTTTTTACCTTTTTCTGTTGTGAACCGCTTTTAATCTATTAAAGGTAAAGGTACCCCTGCCCGTACTGGCCAGTCGTGTCCGACTCTAGGGTTGTGTGCCCATCTCACTTAAGAGGCCGGGAGCCAGCGCTGTCCGGAGACACTTCCAGGTCACGTGGCCAGCGTGACGAAGCTGCTCTGGCGAGCCAGCACCAGCGCAGCACACGGAAACGCCGTTTACCTTCCCGCTATAAAGCGGTATCTATTTATCTACTTGCACTTAGGGGTGCTTTCGAACTGCTAGGTGGGCAGGAGCTGGGACCGAACGACGGGAGCTCACCCCGCCGCGGGGATTCGAACCATGGACCATGCAATCGGCAAGTCCTAGGTGCTGAGGTTTTACCCACAGCGCCACCCGCGTCCCATTTAATCTATTATTATTATTATTATTATTATTATTATTATTATTATTATTACTACTACTACCTCACACATCTGACTGGGTTGCCTGGCCACTCTGGGCAGCTTCCAACATATATATATTTTTAAAAAAACCATAATAAAATGTTAAACATTAAAAAAAAAAATTCCCTGTAGATGGCAGTCTTCAGATGGCTCTGGGGTCGCACAACTCCTAAATCTGATGAAAACGGACAACAACAGCCCTATGAGGTTGGTTAGGCTGAGAGATTGTGACTGGCCCAAGGTCACCACCAGTGAGCTTCATGGCTGAGCAGGGATTTGAACCCTGGTCTCCCAGGTCCTAGTTCAACACTAACCACCACACCATTCTGAGACACTAAACCAGTGTTTCCCAAACGTTTTTGGGCAACGGCACACCTGTTTACCGGAAAAAAATCTCGCGGCACACCACCATTAAAGCCCCGCCCCGTGACGTCAGCGCGCAGCGTCACGCCGGGAGGGACGCACAAAAGTGAACGTTTTTTCCCTTCCCCTTGCCGGGGTGGGAGGAGGCAGCAGAGCGAGGGACTGAGGGACGGCGGCAGCTGAGGCGGCGGCGGCTGTTGTGGTGGTGGCGGCGATAGCGGGCGGAGGAGGAGCCGTCGCCGGGAGTTGCTGCTGCTGCTGTTGCTGCTGCTGCCCGGACATGCCGGCCTCCTCCTCCTCCGCTGTCTCGCGCTCCTCCCTTTTGCGCGCGCTGCCCCGCCGCTCGGCACCACCACCGCGGAGCCGCCCCCGGCTCGACGCGGATCCTCGCCGCCGCCGCCTCTCGCCGCCCGACTCGCCCGCCTCCCTCCCACGGCACACCAGCCGGTGTCTCACGGCACACTAGTGTGCCGCGGAACACCGGTTGGGAAACACTGCACTAAACTTTTGCATTCCTTTTAGAATTACAGTCATTTGTTTTCTTCCTTTGACACAATGGTATGGCCAGTGGCGAAGCTGCATGCTCAGCTACCAGGGGCAGAGAGCAGGCGGGGGTGCGGCTGTCGCCCCCCGGGAGCATGGCATGCATCCCGGGGGGGCACGCCACCCACGGGGGCGTGGCACACCCACGGGCGTGGTGTGAGTTCTGGGGGCGTGGCGCCCAGCGCCCGGGGGGGGGGGTAGTGCACAGCGCGTGTCTGGTGGGGCCGCTGTGATGGCTCTCTCCGCACCCCTGTTCCTCCGCCAATGCGTGTGGCAGAGCTTGAGAGAAATCGGATGCCTATTGTGATTTTCCTTTTCTTTTCTAATAGTACTCTTTTTAAATACATGAGTCATATTGGATACAAATACACACTGTTGTGTGTATACGTATGCATTGTTGTTGTTGTTGTTTAGTCGACTCTTCGTGACCCCATGGACCAGAGCACGCCAGGCACTTCTGTCCTCCACTGCCTCCCGCAGTTTGATCAAACTCATGCTGGTAGCTTCAAGAACACCATCCAACCATCTCATTCTCTGTTGTCCCCTTCTCCTTGTGCCCTCCATCTTTCCCAACATCAGGGTCTTTTCCAGGGAGTCTTCTCTTCTCATGAGGTGGCCAAAGTATTGGAGCCTCAGCTTCACGATCTGTCCTTCCAGTGAGCGCTCAGGGCTGATTTCCTTCAGAATGGAGAGGTTTGATCTTCTTGCAGTCCATGGGACTCTCAAGAGTCTCCTCCAGCACCATAATTCATTTTTTTTTTTTTATAAAATTTTTATTGGGTTTTCACATTTTATATAGACAAAAACAAAAACACAAGAAACAAATAAACACATAAACAAAGAAAGAAAAAAAAATAAAAGAAAACAACAACAAACATATATACTTTCCCGAAAATATTATTTCCTAACCCTGGTCATTGACTTCCCCCTACCCCCTCCCTTGCATCCCCATTTCCAAATTTATGTCAGCAAATTGGCATTTCCCTGTCCTAATATTAGTCCTTTTATAAAAACAAACAAAATTAATTTTTTCTAAGTTGGACCTCAATTCCCTTCCAACGATTTCCCATTTTGTCTTGAATAATGATCTTTTTAACCAAATCCCATAATCATGAGTGTTGTTAGAACTTAATTTTTCCCTCCCTCCCATCCCCGGTTTGCGTCCCTTCCCAAAGCATGTCCAAAATAACAGTTCTTAGCCCGGGTTCCTCACGTCCGAGGCCCTCCAGTCTCTTTCAGTCCCTCTCCGCCGGTCTTGTTGGTAACCCTTTATGCCAGTCGTCACATCTCGAAAGAGTTCTTTCACCATCAGTCCAAAGTCTCTTCCCATATTTGCAAACAGCTGCTGAAGAGTTTCCACAAGGCATGAATCTTGAAGGTAATCAAAGTCAGAGTCTATGTGGAGGCCCCAATTATATTTCTTTATTTTAAATTCCTTAATTTCATAAACTCCCAGGGCCTCCACTTTCGTCTTCTGCATCTTTCGTGGATTTATAGTAGATTTACTCCAATAGTCTCCTTGTTTGTATTCCACAGGCGTCAGCTTCTGCTCAGTATTTTCCCACGTCACTTCTTCTTTTTCTTGTTTTGTCTTCTCCTCTGCTTTTATTATCATTTCTGGTTCAGCTGTGGATTCTTTCTCATTGAGGTCCTCTTTAAATTCAGCAGGACTACTTGTTTCAGAAGTCAAGGTCATCAATTGTTCACTCATAGCCGTAGTCTGCTCTTGTAAGATTCCAACCAAATAAAACATCCTTTCGATTTCTCCCAGTATCTTTCCATCCACAGCCATTGTAATTCCACAGAATTCCCTCTAGAGGGAATCTGGTTACTTAGTATTCTTTTCCCCAACAGTCCTCTGTCTTGTTATTGTTTCTTTATTTCCAACAATTTTAGATCAATTGTAACTCTTTTTAATCCAGAGGTAACTTAGGTAACAATTTTCCACTATTAACAGTCCGTTTGACAGCTTTGACAGCTGTCAAACTCTGCGCTTCTTAAACCAGCTCCAAAGCAGGACGCTCCCGGGCCCGGGAGGGGGGTTGTTTACAGCAGAACATAAAACATCCAACACTCCTCTCTCCTGCTCAAAATTTCCAAATCTTGGAAGTTACTGTCTTTTTTTAAAACTCACCCTTTACAGGGTAGGCACTCCAGCTTAGTTCTTTTTTCGTTGCTCTAGATCGTCTGCAAGGTAGGGGGTGCGGACTTCCTTTTAGCACATCCCCCGATCGTCTCAAATTCAGTGGATAAATTTCTTAAAAGCCAAGTCCAAATTACTCACGGGTTGTTTTTTCAGCCGAATTTCAAGGAAGGAAGTCAGCGCTCTCCGGTCATGGCTCGCGGCTTCGCTCAGCAGAGGTAGCGATGGACTCTCAGTGCCGCGCCACCCCCCGTATCCCCTCCGCAGCCTTTAAAAAGGCTCTTCGCGAATCAGGGGGGGCACTTAAGGCACCCGCCGAGTCTTCAGTCCGCAGGCATTCCGCGCCTGCGGTTTTAAGGGTCCCCGTGTCGCCGGCACGGCAAAGACCCGTCCCCTGCTGAGCCGATTCCCTCCGGAGCTCGGAGGGAATCCGCCATTCCCAGATCGCGTCAACCCCGGAAGTCTCCTCCAGCACCATAATTCAAAAGCATCAATTCTTCGGTGATCAGCCTTCTTTATGGTCCAGCTCTCACTTCCATACATCACTACTGGGAAAACCATGGCTTTTACTATACGGACCTTTGTTGGCAAGATGATGTCTCTGCTTTTTAAGATGTTGTCTAGGTTTGCCATCGCCTTTCTCCCAAGGAGCAGGCGTCTTTTAATTTCGTGACTGCTGTCACCATCTGCACTGATCATGGAGCCCAAGAAAGTAAAATCTCTCACTGCCTCCATTTCTTCCCCTTCTATTTGCCAGGAGGTGATGGGCCCAGTGGCCATGATCTTCGTTTTTTGATGTTGAGCTTCAGACCATATTTTGCGCTCTCCTCTTTCACCCTCATTAAAAGGTTCTTTAATTCCTCTTCACTTTCTGCCATCAAGGTTGTGTCATCTGCATATCTGAGGTTGTTGATATTTCTTCCGGCAATCTTAATTCCGGCTTGGGATTCATCCAGCCCAGCCTTTCGCATGATGAATTCTGCATATAAGTTAAATAAGCAGGGAGACAATATACAGCCTTGCCGTACTCCTTTCCCAATTTGGAACCAATCAGTTGTTCCATATCCAGTTCTAACTGTAGCTTCTTGTCCCACATAGAGATTTCTCAGGAGACAGATGAGGTGATCAGGCACTCCCATTTCTTTAAGAACTTGCCATAGTTTGCTGTGGTCAACACAGTCAAAGGCTTTTGCATAGTCAATGAAGCAGAAGTAGATGTCTTTCTGGAACTCTCTAGCTTTCTCCATTATCCAGTGCATGTTTGCAATTTGGTCTCTGGTTCCTCTGCCTCTTCTAAATCCAGCTTGCACTTCTGGGAGTTCTCGGTCCACATACTGCTTGAGCCTTCCTTGTAGAATTTTAAGCATAACCTTGCTAGCGTGTGAAATGAGTGCAATTGTGCGGTAGTTGGAGCATTCTTTGGCACTGCCTTTCTTTGGGATTGGGATGTAGACTGATCTTCTCCAATCCTCTGGCCACTGCTGAGTTTTCCAAACTTGCTGGCATATTGAGTGTAGCACCTTAACAGCATCATCTTTTAAAATTTTAAACAGTTCAGCTGGAATACCATCACTTCCACTGGCCTTGTTATTTGCAGTGCTTTCTAAGGCCCATTTGACTTCACTCTCCAGGATGTCTGGCTCAAGGTCAGCAACCACACTACCTGGGGTGTATGAGACATCCATATCTTTCTGGTATAATTCCTCTGTGTATTCTTGCCACCTCTTCTTGATGTCTTCTGCGTCAGTTAGGTCTTTACCACTTTTGTCCTTTATTATGGTAATCTTTGTACGAAATGTTCCTTTCATATTTCCGATTTTCTTGAACAGATCTCTGGTTCTTCCCATTCTGTTGCTTTCCTCTATTTCTTTGCATTGCTCGTTTAAGAAGGCCTTCTTGTCTCTCCTTGCTATTCTTTGGAAGTCTGCATTCAATTTCTTGTATCTTTCATTATCTCCCTCGCATTTTGCTTGCCTTCTCTCCCCCGCTATTTGTAAGGCCTCGTTGGACAGCCACTTTGCTTTCTTGCATTTCTTTTTCATTGGGAAGGTTTTTGTTGCTGCCTCCTGTATAATGTTGTGAGCCTCCACTCATAGTTCTTCAGGCACTCTGTCCAGCAAATCTAAATCCTTAAACCTGTTCCTCACTTCCACTGTGTATTCATAAGGGATTTGGTTTAGATTGTATCTTACCTGTCCAGTGGTTTTTCCTACTTTCTTCAGTTTAAGCTTGAATTTTGCTATAAGAAGCTGATGATCTGAGCCACAGTCAGCTCCAGGTCCTGTTTTTGCTGACTGTATAGAGCTTCTCCATCTTTGGCTGCAGAGAATATAATCAATCTGATTTCGATGTTGCCCATCTGGGGATGTCCATGTGTAGAGTCGTCTCTTGTGTTGTTGGAAAAGCGTGTTTGTGATGACCAGCTTGTTCTCTTGGCAGAACTCTATTAGCCTTTGCCCTGCTTCGTTTTGATCTCCAAGGCCAAACTTGCCAGTTGTTCCTTTTATCTCTTGACTCCCTACTTTAGCATTCCAATCCCCTATAATGAGCAGAACATCCTTCTTTGGTGTCACTTCTATAAGGTCTTGTAAGTCTTCATAGAATTGGTCAATTTCAGTTTCTTCAGCACCAGTAGTTGGTGCATAAACTTGGATTACTGTGATGTTAAAAGGTCTGCCTTGGATTCGTATCGAGATCATTCTATCATTTTTGAGACTGCATCCCAGTACAGCTTTCGCCACTCTTTTGTTGACTATGAGGGCCACTCCATTTCTTTTACGGGTTTCTTGCCCACAGTAGTAGATATGATAGTCATCCGAACTGAATTCGCCCATTCCCGTCCATTTTAGCTCACTGATGCCCAGGATGTCAATATTTATTCTTGCCATCTCATTTTTGACCACATCCAACTTACCCAGGTTCATGGTTCATACATTCCAGGTTCCTATGCAATATTTTTCTTTACAGCATTGGACTTTCCTTTCGCTACCAGGCATATCCGCAACTGAGCGTCCTTTCGGCTTTGGCCCAGCCGCTTCATCAGCTCTGGATCTACTTGTACTTGTCCTCCGCTCTTCCCCAGTAGCATGTTGGACACCTTCCGACCTGAGGGGCTCATCTTCCAGCGTCATAACTTTTATATGCCTGTTGTCTTTGTCCATGGAGTTTTCTTGGCAGGGATACTGGAGTGGCTTGCCGATTCCTACTCCAGGTGGATCACGTTTGGTCAAAACTCTCCACTATGACCTGTTCATCTTGGGTGCCCTGCTCGGCATAGTTCATAGCTTCTCTGAGTTCTTCAAGCCCCTTCGCCACGGCAAGGCAGTGATCCATGAAGGGGATACATATGCATACATATACACAAATATACACACAATTATATTTCATCCGTATGAATCTTGCAACAACAAAAAGGAGCAACTGCTCTGACCTGCTTTTTGTTTTTGAAACAGAAATTTTGTTACTTGCAGAAGCTTGGGCGTTTTCACCCCAGCTTGAGGTCCTTATGCTATTTTTCTTTTGTTTTCAGGCAATTGAATACTATAGAAAGCTGCTATCTTCCTTGAACAAGATGAAGTTTCCTGCAGAATATGTTCCTGGTCATAGCTGTATACGGCTGGTAATTTCAGTTTAGCATTTAAAAGAAAATAGGACCAAAGCACACACTGTTAAGCACACACTTGTGGGTTTGGCTGTAAAGCATGGGTTGGTTTTTGATTGACTGATATTTTTATAATTAGTATGGTACCAAAGCTTCCTATGGCTGTTCTGGCGGTTGTTTTGTCTTTATGGTATCCAGGCAGCCCCCAGCTTACATGTGTTCAATATGTGAGCGACCGTGTATATGTGCATTGTGATGAACCTGGAAGTGACCCAGAAACGTCATAAGGATGTCACTGAAACATCACTAAACGTATGGAACGGGGTGAAGCAGAACGGTGTTTGCAGGCTTTTTCAATGGGTTTCCATTATACGTGATTTCACCAACATGAAACGTTCACCACCTTGAAATGTAACCCCCGTGTAAATGGGTGTGTGTGCCTGTAATCTATTTAAATTGTCTTTTAAACATTGGGGGAATAGTCATTCTTGATTATTAGTCCCAATAGTCCTGGTTGCATTCTTATTTCATAGCACAAAATCTTCTTATAGTGGGTATTATAAATAATGTGCTATCCTGGTTCTTTTATTTTAGGTGTTTGAAACATATTATCATCTAGGTGTTGCTCTCCAAAAATTAGATTTGCACCGTGATGCTGTGGAAGCATTTACTAATGCAATAGAAGCTGCAAATGTCCCCAAGGTATGGAACTTCCGTAACATTTGTATTATGTGTACAATTTGTACAGCGGTTCTGTATTGTAGGGAGAGAAACATATTGTTTTCATTTAATTGTTACCTTTTGAGAAGTTTAAAGGAATCAAAGGAATGCATTTTTAGATGTATTGTTCACATACTTAATTTTTAAATAGCATACTATTCACCCCATGATTAGGAGGAATTAGGTTAACAAGCTACTGTTGTGGTAACATTTAACAATTACTGTACATCACATGAGAACTAACACCTAAATGAGTATTTTGGCATTGGTGACTCTTAGCAAGAACTAATTTCTCAAAATATTTGGATATTTTATGCCGTAGTTATTCCCAAACTCACCCCCCCCCCCACTGACAAATCAAAAATTGCTCAGAGTTTTGGCAAATTGCTCAATTTTATCTGCTTGTTGTACCAATTGTAATGTGCTATGCTAGAAACTATATGAATTGTAATTGTATCTTTATTGCTTCTTTTATTTAGTATATATTTTATCATATTTCAATTTGAATTCCATAGAATACAAATTGTAATGCAACAAAGCACAATATAACACCATTGTGTGAGCACATTTTTATTTTGAAAGCATGGTACAGAGAAAAAAAGTTTGAGAACCACTGCTGTAGAGTCACTTAAATAGTGTTGATAATGTTATTTAGTATGTTGATTAGACATTATGTAGGCATTGGGGCTTTAGTTTTTTTTTGGTTTTTTAAAGTAAATGTCTAGCTGTCCTAGAAAGAAAGTTATGCAGCAAAATGTGCAGATACCCTTCTAAGCAATTTCTGTGAAATGAGCCATTCTGGCTACTCCCACCTGTCAGTGTTTCTAGCCAATGAGTGATGTGAGAGCTGTGATTGATAAGTGAACACCAGGCAATAGAAATCCTTATTGTTTTCTCCTCCCCTTTAGTGCCCTTCTCCTACTTCTGTCTTATTTTCCAGGCCATGATAGTTTGCCTTCCCTGTCCCTCTAGCAACCAAAATGCATCTTAATCTGAGATCAGGTGGTCCATAGAAGTTATCTTCTGCAGATATTACACAGAAAGTGTGGGTGGATGTTTAGAAATCCTCTTCCTTCAAAAAGGAAAATGTGCAAACTTTGCAAAGAGCTTAGGCATGTTTCCTGCTGTGCCAAAGACCAGGCTTTCATTAAGAATTCATTTCATAATTAACTCACAGTACAATGGTATATACATGCCCACTTAGAAGTAAGTCTCTTTGTGTTTAATGGGGCTTCGCTCCCAAATAATCGGATGCATGATAGCAGCCTAGGCTTTGGTTTAGAGATGGCATTGTGGGAATTTTTTTTATTGTGACTTTAACAGCTGTATGGTGGAAACTCAACAAGGTAATCTTTTTCTAGAGATGCAGTGATAGGGGAAGCTTCCTGACAAATGGCAGCTATTCCCCCACAAGATCCTTTTTTAAAAAAAATGTGCTACATTGGCCACTCTCCAGTTCTCAGGTACAAAGGGAAGTAATCAGAATGAATTACAGATTTTGTTAGAAGATCAGCAGTTTCACATGTGAGTTCTTTAAGAACTCTTGGATGGATAACAGCGGAACGTGATCATTTGTTTATATTGAATTTGTCAGTGATACCTAAAACTTTATTTTTTCACCACTATTTGCTTCAGTTCTTCAGACTTGCTCAGGGATCTTCTGTACGTCTTCTTTAGTCAAGACAAATGCAAATAATTAATTCAGCTTCTCTGCAATCTCATTTTCCTCCTTTAGCACCCCTTTAACTCTCTTGTTGTCCAAAGGCTGTACAGTGGTACTGCCGGTTACAAACTTAATTCGCTCCGGAGATCCGTTCTTAACCTGAAACCGTTCTTAACCTGAGGTACCACTTTAGCTAATGGGGTCTGCCGTGCGATTTCTGTTCTCATCCTGAGATAAAGTTCTTAACCCGAGGTACTACTTCCGGGTTAGCGGAGGTTGTAACCCGAAGTGTTTGTAACCTGAGGTGTTTGTAACCCGAGATACCACTGTAGTCCTGTTCATACTTATCTGGAGGTAAGTCCCATTGCATTAAGCGGAACACCCAGGTAACTACTGTTGAACTTAATATACTCTCAGACATGCTTCTGCATCTAGCATTGCACTTTTAGTTATGGAAAAATGAGAGTGTGTATTGTTTTGCCTTCAAATTTTATTTCTGTGATCTATTTATACTTCAGATTAAACATAAGTTATTATAAGTGTTGTTGGTGCCTTTGTAGTTCCCATACAATCTCATTAAATTCTGTCTCCGTTCCTTTTTCTCTGCAAGGGAATAAATTGATTTATATGAGCATGCTGCTAATGTTATAGTTCCTTGTCTAGCCCCTTGGGTTCTAATGTTTTTTAAACTCAGTACAATTATGGGAAACACTGCACTGGAATGATGACATAAATCATCCCCATAGGAGTCTGAACAGTCTGGGGAGTAATCTCATAGAACCCTGCTGAGGTAAATAAGACCAGTAATTTGAAATAAATAAAAGAGCAATGGAGCTAATGTGAATGGCTCAAGAATTCCATTAGATTCACAATGGCAGTGTTTATGTGGCATAGCTGTGTAGATCACATTGCAGGGCTGTATTAAATATAATAATATTGCAGCTCACAAGAGTATCCTCTTTTCTCCAGAGTGTCTGTCATGTTGGCTGTGTTTCTGGATCTTACTACCAGACACCTGCGTTTGCGAGGAGAGCTTATGCATATGTAAAATGCGGTAAGACATATTGCTTCTGTAGCCAAGCTCAATAAACATGCTTGTGTAGGAAAAGTAATAAGTCAAATTGAAATATATTCTACCCGCCTTGGCATCACTATGGAACAGCGTGATAAGATCTGAGTTTAGATTCTTCAGTGTTAAGAGTCTCTCTTACATGCCAAAGGCAGATGTTCTTCTAAATTCAGTGAAAATCAACAGGTAGTGTGCGGATTGGGATCACACCATCTGTGACCCTACCTCCCCAAGGCTGTATACATTCATCTGAAGGTCTTCACAGAGTTGCATACATGTTCTGTATCTTGCTATGATGCATCCTGTGTTCTGTTGTGAATCATCAGTGTTCCTAGTGTCTCTGGGATTTGACATCTGCGCACTGAATCCTGGGCAGATACTTTGGGTTTTGTTTCTGAAATCAATCAATCAATCAATCAATCTGAAATCAATCAATTCAAATCAATCCTCTTTTTTTCAATTGCCAACTTACCGCAACCGGCTGATATTTTTGTAATGTAAGTTCAGAATCATTAAGGAGGTGGGATCCCTCTCTCTCTAAAAAACCCTCTACCTGGCTATTTCAACCACTTACTTCAGAGTTGAAGCTTGCTTTGCAATTAGTCCGAAACCAATCCAGCTCTGTTAAGATGCCATATTTTGCAGATCTTGGATTCCCTTAAAAATGAGGCTTCACTTTCACCCTTATGCCAAGCTTAAGTTAAACTGTGCCCAGTTCAACCTAGTCATAGAGAAAAACATTCTTGCCTGTTTAAGTTAAAGCAAATGCCTGTAGGCCAGTGTGGTGTAGCGGTTAAGAGCACTGGACTCGTAATCTGGTGAACCAGGTTCGATTCCCCGTTCCTCCACATGCAGCTGCTGGGTGACCTTGTTGCTAGTCACACTTCTCTGAAGTCCCTCAGCCCCACTCACCTCACAGAGTGTTTGTTGTGGGGGAGGAAGGGAAAGGAGAATGTTAGCCGCTTTGAGACTCCATCGGTTAGTGATAAAGCGGGATATCAAATCCAAAACTAAGACGTGTTTGTATTTATTTAGGAAAATAAGTTGAAAATCTTTCCTTCAGCACCGCCTGTTGACTAGATTACTGTGCATGGAAATCCAATTATGTGCCCATTTAGGCATGTAATTGATAGTTTACCTGAGCAGCAACAAAGCAAGATGGCAGGTTTTCTGCATTTTTTGCTTGCTTCAAACAACCCAATGAGCTGAAAGAACCAAAACATCTAGCAGCGTTGATAGAATTTGCATTGGAATGGTTTACATGGAGACAGACAACAGAGGCAGATTTACACATGTGCATTCTTAAATGGATCAAGTAACTGCATTACCAGCATTTTGCTAGATTTACGCAGGTACATTTACAAGTAAGTGGGAAGCCTTTTTTGTGTTTTGCAAAAGATGCTGAATTATGGCTCAGAAAAGTGGTATACAAATATAATAATTAATAATAATTAATAATAATTAATAATAATTAATAATAATTAATAATAATTAATAATAATTAAATAATGAAGTCATTCTCTGAGCAGGAGGAAGATAGGTAGGTGAGACAGGTTTTGTTGGGCTTGTTCCAGCTTGTTTACATAACACTAAACCATTGATTTTAGCATTACAGTACATGCCAACCAGGTGGATGGCAACTCAACATTTTCTGGCCCTACAGGTAGCCTTGTCTTTGGGTTTAGTAACAAAATGTAGTTTGCAATGATAGAGATTGGTTGCTTGCTAAAGTTATCAGTTGGCCTTCATGCTGAGTTATATTAGTAAGGCTGTGGCCCGTTTCACATGCCACATTAAACAGTAGTTAAAAACAAACCATAATTTAATGCAAATGTTCAGGATTCTTGTGCATGCTGCCGAAAAGTTCGCACTCTGCTCCTCGTTCATGGTTTGTTTCTTTCCAAACAAACTACTAGTGGTAACTCAGGTTGGTTCTTGGCTTACTGCTTATGGTTTGTTTGGAAAGAAACAAACCTTGAACCAGGTTCAGATGTGGCAGTTTAGCAGGAGCAGAGGAAGAAAAAAGCAAGAACTTTTCACTAGCATGCCCAAGTACATAGTTCATTCATACTAAATTATAGCTTGTTTTTAATTATAATTAAATGTGATGTAGAAACCAGGCCTGTATGTGCGCTAATGAAAAGCAGCAAGTTGATACAGGCTTCCTCAACCTTGGCCCTCCAGATGTTTTGAGACTACAATTCTCATCATCCCTGACCACTGGTCCTGCTAGCTAGGGATCATGGGAGTTGTAGGCCAAAAACATCTGGAGGGCCGAGGTTGAGGAAGCCTGATATAATATTTTGTGGTGGTTGCTAGTCATAGAAGAAACTCTCTCTGCTCTGTTCCTAGGCAAAATCAAAAAAGCAATATGTGATGCTACAAGAGCTGTGGATTTAGACCCCATGAATCCTGTGAGTAGTAATGTGGTTCAAGTAACTATAGGATTCACTGTATGTACACTTTATACTCTTGTAGAATTTTAAGATTTTTGGTCGGGAAAATTGTGCCATATTTTCTAGATTTGGCACTAAGAGGTAAGCCCAAATAAATACACGAATTTCTTTGCAGACTCATGAAGAGTTGAAGCAAGCATCCATGTCCAAGGGCTCAGTTGCACAAAGCCATTTCATGATTTGATAAAAATTAGGCTGCTGCACCATAAAACTGAGTATATAAACACAAGCTGAATCTAGTAGAACTTGCTGTTACTTAAGCACAAACATATAGTTGCACTTTCCCTGTTTATCTTGAGTGATGAAAAATTCCAGGGCTCAGCACGTAGCTGAATTTGGTTTCCTTTGGAAGAAGGACACTGGATGCTTACAGTGTTTTGTAATGTTTTAGTTTATTTACAGATATACAGGTTGGGTATAGGAGGAGGTACATCTTTAACATTCCTATCAGCCAACCAAATCTACCACCCTTCATCTGATCTCCAGAGAGAAGCAGCTCTGAATCTCCTGATGCTGTTAGCTTATAAAGGAATTACAAACTCCTCTTTCTCTGTGTATGTTTCTCTGTCTGTCTTAGTCAAATCTGAAGCTTCTTTTGTTTCTTTTCACACAGAGGCCTACAATACATCATTCTTGACTGTTAACACTCCTTTATTACCTTCAGGATTCTGGCGCGGAGTTGCCTTAATCCACATGGATTGCCCTGTTCTCAGAAATCTAACAGCAAGATGTATAACAATGTAAAACCATATGCAGAGCTTACACTGGATTAATAATACTTCCTAAATATGTGGTTCCCAAACTCCTCGCCCCCCTGCAGACCACTTGGAAATTCCTGAGGCTCTGGGTGAACCTCTTAATAATTTTTTTGGTGTTCTACTTATCAAAGCACATACATAATTCATATTTTAATAACCGCTTGCCTTTTTAGTGCAATGGATGAATAATCCCCCCATGCTGGCATCGCCATAGACCTGAGGCCAAGCTGCTGAGAAGCGCCCTTTCAACTGGTGATTTTTTAAAGGAAAAAGTAGCAGTCTGTACCAGCACCATATTACAGAAATCAATAAAGACTGGGGCGTCTTTGCCCTATGTGATGATTTGCCCCTTGTCAAAGCACTCTCTATCGCTATCATTGCAATTGGTCCATGCCAGGATGAAGTCTTGATATTCTTGGTAGTTATGCAGCCTTAACGTGGATCATCTGGAGCTCACAGACCACAGTTTGAGAAAGGTTTAAAATGCAGTGGTGTGGCTTCAGTCATAATCTCACCACAGTTTGCATCCACACTGGCTCTCAGTTAGTTTCTGGGTACATTCCAAAGTGCTAGTTTTAACCTCTAACACTCTTCAGTTGGCTGCGTCTTAGCTATCAAAAATATTGGACCTGCTCATCCCCTTAAATCAGTGGCAGAGGCTCTTCTCTGTTTCCTCCTCTATTTGGAGGTGAGGAATGTAGAGAAGCATAGAGGACCATTTCTGTGGCCATGGGATGCCTGGAGAAGATCTTCTCTAGGTATGTCTTCCTACTGTGATGGGTGCTGGTAGAAGGAAGGCTGCTGTTCTCTTGTGCCTTTCATTGAAGTGTTCCTTTAAAGTAGACCAGTTCAGCTGTTTTCTCTGTTTATTTCTTATCTTAATCATTGTGTGATTTGTGTTTGTAGAACTTATATATAAATAATTGTTTTATTGTAAGCTGTTTCGAACTGTACAGTTTGGAGTAATGCTGCCCTTGTAGCCTGTCTGTGATCTACGCAGTTCTCTTAGCCATTTCATCTTTGTGGGAGGCCTGTGAAGTAAGTTAGGAGCTGAAAAGTAGTGACTTCTGGTGAGGGGCAGTAGTAATATGCTGAAGATCCCAGGTTGAATCCCAGGTAGAGCTGGGCATTCCCCCTGAAAACCTAGATACTCAATACTGAGCTAGACAGCTAGACAGACCAATGATCTGACTGATTATAAGACAGCTTCCTGTGTTGACTTTCCTAAGGTGAGCTCCATCCCTGAGTGGGGATTTGAACCTGGTAGTTTAAGCTTCCTGTGGATTTAAGCTGTGATTTAGGCAAAACACCTTTTTCCAGTTTTTGCTGACTGCTACACTTTTTATTTCCTAGGATGTGTACTGTATCAGAGCTCTTGCATGGAGCTCAGCAAAAGAAAAAATGAGAGCCCTTACTGATTTGAACTTTAGTTTCAAGCTGAATTCATCTCATATTTGCACTATGATCTTAAGGGGAGCAATTTTAAACTCCCTTGGGAAACTGCCTCCTCCGAAGAAAAATAAAGATCATGAAAAGGTAAATGGCATTCTCCTGGAACTTATGGTTTTCATTGGTTTGCCTCATAATTGCCTCCGAAGGGGCTACCAGATTTTATCCAATTCTGAAAAAAGGTCTTGCACAAAAAACAAACCACTGGACCTATTAGTATGTAATTTGACAGGCTTTAGTTACTTGCTAGGGTCTATTCAGCTATAGATCTCACTCATTACTGTCAGTAAGCTGGGGAAGTTATAGTCCTATTAAAATAATAATTATAATAATGATAATAGTGAATTGGAGGGCCACAAAGCTTTGTTTTTCTGAATTGGGATTTGTTTTGTGACCCTGAGCCAAATTGGGGACTCAAAAATTGGTTTCTACTGTCTCAGGCTGTTTTTTTTTCAGAATGTTGAGTGGGAGTCGGAACCAAATCTCGTGCTCGGCGCACACCTCTTGTTTCCATCCCTATCAATTTCATGTTCTTCACCACACAGCTCCTCATTGATGGTGAAGAAACAAGCACTATTTGTGATTGTGTATGATTACTGTGACATGGCAGACTAGTAAGGCTATAGCCAGCAGTAGCAATTTAATACATTCAGGTTATCATGTGATAACTGTATTTACTGTGGATAGAATGTTATGTAGCCTGGTTCTGTTTCCTTGTCAGATATTGAAAATCTTTTCTCTCTGTGTGTAATATTAATAAGACAGTGGCTGTGAAATCTATGCATTATTACTGGAACCCACTCATGTTTCTTTTCAGGATTTCAGTGGTTCACACGATCGTTGAAGAAGCCATCTCTTGACTTCTACAGATATTATTACATTTCTAGTGTTTCTGTTCTGGTTAACTCTGAAATTCTTAAGGAAGTGTGACATCACCCACCCACTTGCATGCTTTTTAATTAAGTCCAATGTTATCCTCTGACATAGGAAAGTCGAATGCAGACTTTTCCCCACGATGACATGATTTGAACAGCATTTTTATACAGTATTCTTTACAAAAGCATTATCCTCTATATCTAGCACTACAATAGATACATCCCCACTTTTAAATGACTCTATATGTCTACAGTATATGTTACATCCTTGAAGGAAAGCCTCCATTGTGTTTGCCCAACTGCCCAACTGTAGAATGGCTAGTAGCGCTGGCATTGCAATACTAAAAAGGACCAAATCATCTGCTATAGGCACAGCCTAAAATAGTCTTTCCACTTATTTTCATCCCTCACAATGAAAACGAAAACCAAGATCCTCTGCTCCAGTATCAAATTCTGAGTTATCCAGATTCCAAATAAATAAGTCAATTTAGAAATCCTTCACGTGCTCTTAATCAACCCTTATATTTAAATGTCTAGTAGTACTGATTTTTCTGAACACACCGGTACCTGTCTCTGAAGATTATTTAATTGTTTTTGTTTCCCAATAGGCATCTGATATTTCCTGGGAAAGCAGGAATTTCTTTGATGTGGAAGATTTTTATAGTCCAAAAATTCCTTCATTCTATGATAAGTGAGTAGGAATGCAAGCAGCTGCTGAGTGCAGTATAAAATTGCATGATAGCAAATGCAAACCATTGGAGGGGACGCTGTGCTTTTGAAAAGGGCTTGAAGTAGCGAAGTAATCTCTTTGCACTTATTCGATTTCAGTTTGTATCTTCCACTGTAGTTGCAGCAGCACTGTACTTCACTGAGAAGCTGGATTTCTCCTTCAGGGCAATTAAAAACAACAACAACCAGGAAAAGCCATTTGGGGAATGGGTGACTTGAAGTGTTGCTGGGATATATTTAACCATTCTTCATTCCAAATCCCTTTGCTGGCAACATTCATCCCCACTGACATGGGATTTTCAAATAATTTGGGAGATAATTTGGAGTGAGGAAATAACAACGGGTTCCCATTTGCCCTCTCCTGAAGTGGCTTTTCTTGCTATACACAAAGGATGATTGGTGTGTGTTTGTGTATTAAGAGCAGTTCCAGGATTTCACAACATACTCATGTGAAGTGCATTAAGTGTGTGCATCCACAGTGATATAGGGTCAGAATGAACCAACTGCAGAATCATTCCTTCACTACCAGAAATGCACAGAATGAATGTACTTTTAAATAACATATACAGTTGATTAAAGGTAAAGGTAAAGGGACAGTTAAGTCCAGTCACGAACAGCTCTGGGGTTGTGGTGCGCATCTTGCTTTACTGGCTGAGGGAGCCGACGTTTGTCCGCAGACAGATTTTCCGGGTCATGTGGCCAGCATGACTAAGCCGCTTCTGGCGAAACCAGAGCAGCGCACGGAAACGCCGTTTACCTTCCCGCCAGAGTGGTACCCATTTATCTACTTGCACTTTGATGTGCTTTCGAACTGCTAGGTGGGCAGGAGCTAGGACCAAGCAACGGGAGCTCACTCCGTCGCGGGGATTCAAACTGCGACCTTCCAATCGACAAGCCCTAGGCTCAGTGGTTTAGACCACAGTGCCACCTGTGTTCTTAGGGAATAAATAATACACAGACACATCATCATCATCATCATCATTTATTAACATGTAATTTGGATTTTTAAAATTCCTGCTATAATATTCTTTTTTCTTTTTTTAAAAAAGCATGTTTGAAAATTAAATCTGACCTTTTATATATAACCTTCATAAAAATGAATGAATAGCCGTCTTTTGAAATGCTGTTTTCAAGAAAGAATTGTGGGGCACATCACCACAGGTGTTATCCTCCAATCTATCTTATTGACATTGGAATCCTATTTGATGCCGCCCGGAAATTAACTGATCGCTGCAATTTGCTCAGTTAGTACTCCAGGTATCAAACAATGTGGTTACCTTAAGCAATTAGCGTGCACTTCATTTTAGGAAATATTTAAATAAGTAACTAGATCTTTAAATAATTTGATTAATGATTTCAGATTCCTTTCTTGATGATTTAAATCAATCCATCCTAGACATACCTTGATTTTTTTTTAAAAAAAATCTGCATCTGGGCAGAAAGGCTTCTAAAATTATATATTAGCAGAGCGATCTTAGACATGTCTATTCAGAAGTAAGTCTGAAGGAGCTCAATGGGACTTTACTCCCAGGTAAATCAGGCACAGGATTACAGCATGAGGGAAGTATACTCATGCATGAAACCTCAGAGAGCTTCATTCAGCCATTGTAGACTGTATTAATCCCGGCCAGCCAATGGCCTGTCTCAGTAAAAAGCAGTTTCCTTTGTTCTCACGTTTTGTGATGTTGAATAAACCATGAAATGAAGGCAATAGTGCATAAATATATTACAATGCATAAATGTTAATAAAACCAAGTTCCTTATCTTCTGATGATTTTTTTATTTATAGATACCTCTGGTCTCTAAATGTTTTTCATACCGTGACTGAAATAGACCTGTTTGATGGAGCTAGATTCCTCTCCAACTGTAAGAGCCAGTAAATGTACTTGAAATGATTATGCTACAAATGCCTGCTTTGCCTTGCCTTTCAGTTAGTTGGATTCCTCGAAAATGTCCTTTGGTTACAGACCTACATGAGCACCTCCCTCAGTGGGGTGACCCTCAGCTATGTCCTCCTGGCAGCAGTGTCACTGCTACTTTACTAAGAGGGAGAGGGCAAGGCCATGGCTGCATGGCTGCTCTGGTGGAGATGCCAGAATAGCTCCACTGGTGCGTCAAGGATCCCCAACCTCACCTGCCACCTTTCCCCTCCCCTTCCGTGTACACAGCAGCGATGCTTCTGCCGGGAGGCTGTTGCTGCCTGTAGGCTTAGATATATTAGGAAACTCATTTAATAACCCGCAGACGCAGATCCATTGACGTTAATGGACACAGCTCATTTAGGTTCATTAATTTCCATGGACTTAGTTGCATACGAGCCCAATTCACTATATCAGGCATAGGCAAACTCCGGCCCTCCAGATGTTTGGGACTACAGTTCCCATCATCCCTAGCTAACAGGACCAGTGGTCAGGGATGATGGGAGTTGTAGTCCCAAACCTCTGGAGGGCTGGAGTTTGTCTATGCCTGCACTATATTGTCCAGCAGAAAACACAGCCTCTTCTTCAGCTGCCACCAATTTTCATGCTTGATGGAATGCTCTCTGAAGTGCTGGTGCAAGATGCTTGAAGCAGAGCCCCAATGTCACCCTGCTAGGGCCAATAGGTTAAAAGCCTTGCAGCACCATTCAGGCTCCCAGTTCCTGCCTTCATCTTTTCTGGTGCTGCCTGAAAGATGCTCTGTCCTGCTGCGTGGCAGGAATCTGGTTGTCTGGAATCTGTGCAAGTAGATTGTTCAGGATACTTAATTTTTTTGTTTTTGTTTACCCCATACATCAGAACTCTAGAGTAACTTAAACATTTTGGTTCTCCCCCCCCAAAAAAAAGGCAGATGGTGACAGGCTGCTAATTTGTAAAGTGTATTCACCCTTAGATCAGTCGGTAGAGCATGAGACTCTTAATCTCTAGGTTGTGGGTTCGAGCTCTACGCTGGGTGAAAGATTTCTGCATTGCAGGGAATTGGACTAGGACGGTGATCATTGTCATCCCTTACACTCTACAATTCTATGATTCTATGTGACCATAAATCCAGCAGCAGCAGCAGCAGCAGCACCAACAACTGTAGACTAAGATACATTAACTAAACAGTACTTTATGGGAATTTCATAGTTAACTTATTCCTTGAGCAGAGACGAGTGGAGAATCCATTCAGTGCTTATTAGCATGGCTGGAGAGCCTGTGCAAGCCACACAGTCTGCTTTGCATTGTTCTAAGGAATGCTTCTTTCCTCTCCAGTTGTCATTCTGCAGAAAATTCCAAGTAAAAAGGCACTTTCCTCCATGCTCCCCCTCCCCAGAACACTTCCTGCCCTTGGGCTATAAACCTACAGAATCCTCTCACATCTGGCTTTCACCTGCAAAGCGTTGGGGGTCTATTTTTGTATTTCTCTGTGTGGTATTTAAGAAGCCTGTCAAATACCTGTCTCCTTTGCCTACTAAGCTTTCAGAAAATCTTGCACAAAGGTCCCGTTCAAGAAAATGCACTCAAGGGCCAAGCTACTCAGTTAAGAGTCTTGCATAGTGTGTCTGTTATTCAACACAGTGTTTCATGGCACTGATTCTCGAACAGCGGAGGTGGGCCTCAGTGCCACAACCTGTCCTGTCTCTCATCATTTGCTTGCCCTGTCATCTGGCCCTGCCATAGCCTTTCGATTGTGCTGTCAGCAGAAGGTCCTTGCATTCTGAGCAGGAGTGGGTGGGAGACAGATGTTTGGTGGGTGTTTGGAGGGAGGGAAGGAAGGAAGGAAGGTCTCCCTCCTCTGAGGGGAAAGGGCCAAAAGAGATGTTGAAGGGAATTGGAAAGCGAGATGAAGGGTTAAAATTTTATTATTAATAATAATTAAACTGGGAGTAGAAAAGAAGGGGGTGAGAGGGAAAAGAGGTTGCAGGAAAAGTGAACGTAGAATGACCAGGAAACAGGGATGAAAGAAACTGGGAGTTTGGAGGGGAGAAAAAGGTACAAGCCAGTGTGGCGTAATGGTTAGAGTGTTGGACTAGGACTTGGGAGAGCAGGGTTTGAATCCCCACTCAGCTGTGAAGCTCACTGGGTGACCTTGGGCCAGTCAACATTTCTTCACCTCACAGGTATGTTGTGAGGATGAAATGGGGAGGAGGAGAACCATGTTGGCATATAAATGTGATAGATAGATAGATAGATAGATAGATAGATAGATAGATAGATAAAAATGTGATAAATATAAATAAATACAAGTTGATTGTGAAAATAGGATTGGAGAAGAAATTACAGGAGATTATTAAAAATACTTTGAGAGTCATGCTTTGGTTGGAAGGAAAATATACGTTTTTAAAAGTGTATCTAGAGCCTCTAGATCAGTAAATTCTCCTTAAAATTGGGAGGTTGAAATGCAGTCTATTAGAACAAACATCTGTTTTTAGCTTCCGGAAAGCTGAGCAATGCAAGTCCCCGCCACAAGGAAAACACCATGGCAAAGAATGCAGTGATAGCAACAGAACATGATGTCTGCTGCCTTTATCTGCCACCATTTTGTGGCAGGCTCTGCCACTGCACCACCATTTTGTGACCAGTGAGCCTCAGTAATTTTCAACCCATCTCAAGCAGATCCTAGGGGAAGAAAATTTTAAAGCAGGTTTTATGGGAAAGATGAACCCTTATGCCAGTTTTTTCATTTTTTTGTTCCTGAGTGCTCCCTATGTTTTACTGGAAAGACTAAAGGTTGTCTTCGGTGCTGTGCAAGCAGCATTCCACTTGAGCAACAGGACTTCTTCTTCTCTTCTCCCTTCATGCCCCTGAAATTGCTCTCGAGGGTCCTCTAGCCTTCATCAGCAGATTTGGAGGGTGTGGGACTGCAGGCGAAAGGAAGGAGTAGTTCCACTGCATAAGAAGAAATCTGTTGGACAAGTGGAACAGCAGTGTTGGATACGACACACGACTGTGCTACGTGTGCCTTAAATTGGGTTATGTAGAAAAATATGCCGCCTCAAGTCAGCAGAATTTTTAAAGCGACTGCTATTCTAGAAGTGAAAGCTGTACATATGATACTTGTTTACTTACATTCTGATTTCTGTTCTGCCTTGGCTAAATATTTCATGGCTGCTTTTGCTTTAGAGTTTGTTTTAATCCTTTAATTCAGAAATACTTTTTCTTATAAATATATATATATATCTTGCATAACATAATTTCTCATGTTTTTGAATTAGCCATTAGCAAAAACAAAGAACAAAACCTCCGGAGACCATTTAAATGTGGCTCTCTGACAACGTATTCCAACAACATTTCCTTATTAAGGCGAAAGATGTACTCACGGCAAAGCATGGCATCAGTCACAGGAATTAATGGTAATAATTAAATAGATACTTAAAAGATACTTAAACATAAAAAATAATAGGACGCTTTCTTGCTTCAAGCTTGGAAATGTAGTTATGATTGTTAAGGTGCTTGCATTTGCACAGACTGAATCTTGCACACACAAACATATGCATGTACCTAGGGATGTCTGAGTATTTTGATGAAAACACGAGTAGAAATTGCTGGTGTTTGCTTATCAGTCCAGTGAATATAATTGCTATTCACTGTTATTGCTTTGAGTCCAGGATTGATACGTAATTGATTAGGTTTCTCTCTCCCCCCCCCCCACATTTGCATCAAAATGAATGGGGTGGAATAAGGCAATGGCCACATAATTCACATTATTGATTTTGTAAACGGTGTAAATTATATAATTTTATCACAGCAGGCAGCAAGACAGTGTTTTGGGTGGAGGATAAACTGGGGCAGAACAGAATAGCTCAGTTGGTTTAAAGCAGCCTTCCTCAACCTCGCCCCTCCAGATGTTTTTGGCCTACAACTCTCATAATCCCTAGCTAGCAGGACCAGTGGTCAAGGATGATGGGAATTGTAGTCTCAAAACATCTGGAGGGCCGAGGTTGAGGAAGCCTGGTTTAGAGCGTGGCGCTCATAACGCCAAGGCTGCAGGTTCGATCCCCGTAAGGGCAGCTGCATACTCCCTTCCAACTCATATGATTCTGTGCTCAAGAAACAGTGTTGCATATTCCCCCTTCCACCCTTATAAACAGCCCTTCTGCTATGTGAGGGTGGTTCAAGGAAGTTGAAGAATAGGAATAAAGTCCTTAAAACAATATAGGTAAAGGTACCCCCTGACCATAAGGTCCAGTCACAGATGTCTCTGGGGTTGCGGCGCTCATCTTGCTTTACAGGCCAAGGGAGCTGGCGTACAGCTTCTAGGTCATGTGGCCAGCATGACTAAGCTGCTTCTGGCGAACCAGAGCAGTGCACGGAAACGCTGTTTACCTTCCCGCACACAGCGGTACCTATTTATCTACTTGCACTTTGACGTGCTTTCGAACTGCTAGCTTGGCAGGAGCAGCGACCGAGCAATGGGAGCTCACCCCGTCGCAGGGATTCGAACCGCCGACCTTCTGATTGGCAAGCCCTAGGCTCCGTATATTAAAACCTGTGAAAAGAGAAGTCCGCAGTAATTTCCTTAAATAGTCACAAAATCAACCAAATACTACACTGCAGATTTATAAAACACATTGATAATATTATATTTGCTGTTAGGTGTGTGCAGTTGCTTTTTAAATACATCCTAACATTTGCTTTTCTATATTATTATTATGCTTGAATACTGGATTGGTGCTCTCAGGGAAGAATCGCTCCAGTTTATCATCAGCATCTGGTAATCATTTTATTTTTTTCATATTGTTAGAATTTGTACCAGAATTGTTTTTATATAAACACTTTCGAAATATTAAAGTGCTCATCAAGCCCTGGAAGCTTCAACAGAAGCTTCAGAAAGAAAACTTGAAAACATGATCTACTTTGTATATTATAATACAGGCAATGTAATCCATCTTATCCCCTGGCAGGAATCTATGTTCCAAGCAGCTGGAGCCACATATATTTAAAGCCATATTGGCTTGTGAGTTGTGTGGTTTCCCCTGCTGCCATACTCTACCTTTCTCTTAGATCAGTCTGTAGTAATATAATCAACCTGCCACAAAATAAATCAACCGGCTTCTGCAGACTGGTGGTATAAAATATTACAGGATTTCAGGCAGGAAGCTGATTAGAAATGAAGCTGTGTAAAAGCCCACAGCCTTTGCAGGTGCAAACAGTATTTAAAGCAGAATCACATGGACTTCCGGAGGCGGCGCGAAACGAGTAATGGCGGTCCTCTTTGCGCAGCGAAGAGGGGCTCCGCAGGAAAGGGTCGTTCGCTACGGCAAAGCGACGACCCATTAAGTTAAACCACGAGCAGAGTGAGCTCGTGGCCGTGGGATCCGGCGGGCACCCAGAGCGACCCCCAAAACGAAGAAGGGACCCCGTAAGGGGCTCCGGAAGCGCGGAGGGGAAGCGGTGCTGTGGATTCATCGCTCTTTCTGCGGGAGTGAAGCCGCGCGGCTGTTACGGATGAGCGCCGACCTTTCTTCCTTTACATTGGATTACAAATTAACTACTCGTGAGTAAGACTTATCTGAGATTGGATTATAAATTCGTGAATTCGGCTGAAAGCGGGAGACGAGAAAAAGGAAGTCCGTCTCCCGGTGGTGCTTAGTGATCAAAGGCAAAGGAACTGACAAGCTGGAAGCAGTACAAAAGAGTTTTTAAATGAGAGACAGCACACGTCTGGAGAAGTTGGAAACCGAAGGGAAAGGCAAGTTATCTTTTTTTTCCTGCTACTGTGTTTATTCTGTTTGGGGTTCTTCTCCTCTGCTAGACTTTTTAAAAACTTTAAAGACTTGAAAACCCCTAGTCCCGGACTTGCAGTGGGCAAAAGGCTGTTTTGCGGATACACTTACAAAGCTGAAACTGATACTTAGAGGCATTACTGGTGGATACAATTAAGCAACTGTATTTTGCACCTTTTAAGAAACTATTGTGGCAAAATTGAGAGGGCTCTGCCAGAGGGAAAAGGTCTTCTCTAAAGACTATGGCTTACTTATTTAACTGTAGGAACTTTAATGGCGACTGAAACTTTGTTTCTTCTTTCATGAACTGAACAATACTCCCTCTAGTGGAGTTTGGGATTTACAATTTCCTGAGAACCAACTTTGTTTTGTCTCTCTGTGGTCTGGTTATTCACTCTGAGGCCTGTCTTTCCCATGGAACTTTTGACAGCTTGACCTTGAATCCAAAGACAGGTGTGGAATGAGCAACCGAGTAAAAACAAGAGCTGCGTCGAAAGCAGGCAAAGGCAAATTGGTACAATCAACTCTGGTTTCCCAGGCTCGCAGATCTTCAGTCCCTGCGGTTCTACAGGCTGTACCATCACCAACAACCCCAGCTGAAGAACCTGAACAGTTAACAAGTGAAGATATGGCAGCTGGGGGATCTAACATTCTCCTAGAGGAAATGTTACAACAATTTGCAATTTTGAACAAAAAAGTGGATGATCAAACTGCAAAAATTGACTTAGCCACATCTTCAATTACCAAACTCTCTGAACAGGTGGCTAAGCATTCACAAGATATTGGAAATCTAAAGGACGTTGTATATGAAAATCGAAAATTGGCCGAGGCTGCGAATGAAAAAGCAGAAGCAGCAACTAAAGAAGTGGAGGAATTGAAAGGAGAGGTAAGGCCGCTCCATAAATATATTACTGACCAACAGGCCTATCTGTCTTTGGTGGAACTGCGAAACAGGGAAAATAATTTGAGATTACGCTCTATCCCAGAGATTGAGAAAGAGGACTTGATTGGCTTTTTAACAACAGAATTTTCTAAATTCTGGGGTATAAACGAAGATACAGACTTTAAAATAACAACTGCATTCAGATTGGGAAGAGCTGCTGGGAAGGACAGACCTAGAGACTGTTTGATTATCTTAAGGACTAAGCAGGAGAGAGACAAGCTACTTGTCAGGGCTGCCACCCAGTCCCAGCTCACATAGGACCAAGTCCGCCAGCGTTCACTTTATAAGAGTCTTTACTAAGTTACAGGTTTCATTTCCGAACTGCAGCGTGCAGCTCTACACCTTTTGCCCTAGGTCGGCGAAGACCCGTCTGAGTCCCCGCCTCTTGCACACCAGCTTAATACCCTAGCCTTGCTCCACCTCCTTCGCCTCTCCCTACGTCTCTGGGTCCTTCTGCCCCCCTGGGCCTCCTCCCTTCTACTCTCCTCTGACGCTGACCCCCCTGATCCTTCTGCCTCCTTGCGGCGGGCTTTAGGACCTGGCTCACTCTCCGGGCTGCTTACTGCTCCAGCTTCCGCTGCATTTGAACTTGGCGCGCGCGCCCAACTCCCTGCCTTCCTCTTAACCGTTGCCTCGCTCTCTGAGGAGGGCGTGACCACCCCTGACTCGTGCCCTCCCTCCTGCTGACAGCCTCCGGAACCCGATGCCTGGCTACCTTCCTCCCTGCTGCTCTCAGTCTTGAGCGTGGGTCCCGACTTCCAGCTGCTGCCGCTCTCAGTTATGAGCGTGGGTCCCGACTTCCAGCTGCTGCTCTCTGAATCTCCTCTGTTCCCTTCCTCCTGGGGTGTCCCCCCGGATCCCCCCCTTGCTCTGCTCACTGGGGCTCCCTTTTGGGAGTCCTCTGACTCACTGCTTAGGCTTGGAGATCTCGGGTCGTCATCATCACTCATTTTCCCTTCGGATTCCTCCCCCTCGCTCTCTGCTTCCTCCCTTCTCTGCGTCTCTGCTCCTGAACCCCTGACATCCATCCCCCCCTCGAAGCCCCCCTTTCCCCCCTCCCCGCTTTCAGGTGTGGGTGCTGGGTGCTCCATCATCACGGGAGGGAATGCCGGATACAGTTCGCTCCCCGTGGTTGGCCGCCAACTGAAGACCTCCGAGTCTTCCTCCTCGCGGTCGCCGACGTTGACCTGTTCCGCTTCCATCTCTGTACCGCCGTGCTCGAACCCAAGGTCCTCCCCGAACACGTCCATGTCAGTCTCTGCGTCGGTCGCTCGACCTGGCATCTCCAGCCACTTCCGGCGCCATTGCTCCTCCGGTCGATCGTCCCACCAATACGAGGTGTCTGACGCCGAACCCGCCGGCGATCCTTCTGGGGAACGGGTGCTCAGTGCGGGTTCCCCGTCCGAGTCGAATCCATGGAACGTGCTGGAAGAAAGTGTGGGCGTGAACAGCCAGTCGTCGAAGAAGCTCGCTGGCATGGGTCTGTGTGGGAAAAGGGCATGAAACTCGTCCTTGAGCAGGGGTTCCTCCAAAGCGTAGTCTGGCACCCAGCTATTGGCGCTGGCCCGGGTGCCCTCTCTGGCTAGGAGGTATTCGACTCCCTCTTCCCCCCATCTGGAGTCCAAAATCTCCGTGACCTCGTTGATGGGGTCTTGCTGCGTCACCCCTCGCGTCTCCGTCCGCTCCCGGAACGGACTCGGTGCCGTCCCTGGCTCCTGGAATCTGTGAGGTGCCTTGTAGGGAGTGAGCACCGACCTGTGGAACACCGGATGCATTCTGGAACCCTCCGGCAGCGCCAGTCGGAAGGCTACCGGGTTGATCTGTGCTTCGACTTGGTACGGACCAATTTGCTTGTGCCCCAACTTCTTCTTGGCTAGTGACCTGGTCGGCACTGCGTGGGCTGCCAACCAGACCCAGTCTCCCACTTGGATCTCTTCGCCAACCCGCCTGTGCTTGTCAGCTTGCACCTTGTAGGCGTGCTTAGCTAGCTCCAGCTGCCGTCTGAGTTGATCGTGTACCGCCTGCAACTCTGACGCGAACGCGTCCGCCGTCTGTGGTTCTCCGTCCCCCACTCTCTCCCGTCCCGGGAAGGTTCTGGGATTCCTCCCATTGTTGGCGAAGAACGGCGTCACCCCTGTGGACACGTGCTTCGTGTTGTTGTAAGCGAACTCGGCGAGCGGCAGGTAATCCACCCAGGTCGCAGGTTGTTGATTGGCATAGCATCTCAGGTACTGCTGCATGATGGCATTGACCCTCTCTGCTTGCCCGTTGGTCTGCGGGTGTCTTGCTGATGCCAGATCGACCTTGACATTTAGAAAACTCATCAGCTTCTGCCAGAAATTCGAGACGAACTGGCGCCCGCGGTCGGACAGGATAGACCGCGGCAGACCATGCACTTTGAACACGTGATCTATGAACAGTTTGGCGGTTTGTTCCGCCGTGGCCACCTTCGCACACGGAATGAAATGTGCCATCTTGGTGAACAAGTCCACCACCACTAGTACAGCTGTCTTGCCTCTCGAGCTGGGTAGATCCGTAACAAAGTCCAGGGCCACTCTCTCCCACGGTTCAAACGGCGTTTGCAGCGGTTCCAGCAGTCCCGCCGGTGGTTTGTGCACCGGTTTGGCCCTCTGGCAGGTGTCGCACCTCGCAACGTAGTCCGCGACTTCCCCTCTCAGTCTGGGCCACCAAAAGTCCCTTGCGACTAATTCCACCGTTTTTTCCGTGCCAAAGTGCCCGGCCGTGGGTGCGTCGTGCAGCTGCTGCAGTACCCTGGCGCGAAGTTCGTCTCCCGGCACGTAGATGGCCCCTTTACGTAAGAGCAAGCCGTCTCGTATCTGGAACTCGTCGCCCTTCGCCGTGCCCTTGTGCACCTCTGCCATCTTCGCCTGCGCGAAGGAGTCGTCCTGCAACGCCCGCCGCACCGCATCCAGGTCTACTGTGGCTGAAGCGCACGCCCACGCTGTTGGCGCGAAGATGTGCATGGCTGCCGCTGGCGTCGCCTCTTCGAGGTATTGCGGTTTGCGGGACAGTGCATCCGCCATGACGTTGGTGTCGCCTGGGACGTACTCTATTCGGAAATTGAAGTCAGCAAAGAACTCCGCCCAACGTATCTGCCTCTGGTTCAGGAACTGAGCCGTGCGCCAGTGCTCCAGATTCTTGTGATCCGTGCAGACCTGCACCGTGTGCTTGGCGCCGATCAGGAAGTGCCTCCACGCCTTGAAAGCTGCATGAATGGCCAGCAACTCCCTGTCCCAGATGGTGTAGTTCTGCTCCGACTTGCTGAGCTTTCTGGAGTAGAACGCTCCCGGCCTCCAGACCCCCTGTGGGTCCCTTTGCAGCAGGACAGCTCCCACTGCTCTATCGGACGCGTCTGTCTCTACCCGCATCGGCCTGCTGGGGTCGATATGCAGCAGTTGCTCTTCCGACGCGAAGAGACGCTTGAGTGCCTGAAAGGACTGCTCCGCCTGCTCCGTCCAGATGAATTTCTTTTTCTTGGAGCTTAGCGTGTCCGTAATGGCCGCCGTCTGCATCGCGAACCCCTTGATAAACTTGCGATAGAAGTTGGCGAAGCCGACAAACTGCTGGACCTCCTTCCGGTTGCGCGGGCTCTTCCAATCCAACACCGCACGAACCTTGGCGCTGTCCATGGCTAGCCCCTTGTCCGACAACTTGTAACCCAAGAAATCCACCTCCGTCGTGTCGAACTGGCACTTCTCCAGTTTGGCGTACAGTCTATGCTGCTGCAGCCTCTCCAGCACCTCCCGAACATCTTGGTCATGGGCTTGCTGCGATTCGGAGAATATCAGGATGTCATCCAGAAAGCAGACGCACTTCTTGTAAAGGAGTCCCGCCAACACATGATGCATGAAAGCTTGGAAACAGTGAGAACCGTTTTGCAATCCAAACGGCATCACTCTGTATTCGTAGGTGCCCAGAGGCGTGAACATGGCTGTCTTCCACTCATCGCCCTCCCTCATGCGGATGAGATTGTACGCACCTCGCAGGTCCAACTTGGTGAACACGCGTCCCTTGCGCACCGTCGCTAGTAGGTCGTCAATCCTGGGCATGGGGAAATCAGAAGGCTTGGTCATCTTGTTTAAGAGGCGAAAATCCACCACCAGTCTTTTTTGGGGCGTGTCTTTCTTCTTCACGAAGAAAACAGGACTGCCCCCTACTGCCCTGGACTCCCGGATGAAACCGCGCTGCAAATTGTGATCTATGAACTGTTTGAGTTCCTGTAATTCGTCCTCAGACATGGAATACAGCTTCCCTTTCGGCAGCGTCGCCCCTGGTAGGAGGTCAATCTTGCAGTCATATTGCCTGTGCGGTGGTAGCTTGTCAGCCTCTTTCTCGCAGAAGACCTCCAGAAAGTCTGCGTATTTGTGGGGGACTGCTTGCAACGTTCCCAACTGCAGTTGTGATTCCTCCTCCTCTCCCTCCTGTCTGGGCAGGATGCAGTGTTCTGCGCAATAAGAGGAGCCGAAGATCAGCTGTCTCTGGTACCAAGCCAGTGTCGGACTGTGCCTGTCCAGCCAACTCATGCCCAACACAATGGGCGTGTCCGACAGTCGGGTGACATTAAAACTGATGACTTCCCTGTGGTTGCCAAGGCGCATCACCATCGGTGGCGTTTGCTTCACCACCTGCCCCCCTAGCAACTCTCTGCCATCCACTGTGACGACTTGCAGGGGCAGAGTGGCAGGCAGTAGCTGTATAGCGTGCTGCTCCACAAAATCCTGCGCTATAAAGTCTGCGTTGCTTCCAGAATCCACAGAAAGCGGCACTTCGATAGTGACGCCATCGGGTAGCTGGAGAGATGCTGTGAGCTGCACTACTGGTTTGGGTGGGAGGGGGTCCGTGGGTTGCAAGATCGCTGGGGACTGCTTCACTGATGCGTCTGGCTGGGCCCCAGTGCCTCTGTCTCCAGCCAGACATCGTCGTTTCCCTGCTGTGGTTCTCCTTGCTGCGTTGCTGCAGTCACCATTGCTGAGGCTGCAGTGTGCTTGTGGAGCCTCCGGGGACACTCTTTCGCCAAATGGCCTGGATCCTCGCAGATGTAACACTTCCTGTTCCCTCTAGGAGGCTTCGCTTTCACTGCTGTCGGTGCTTGGGCTCTGGCTGCTGACTGAGCCCTTGCACCTCCAACCTCCATCGGTTCCCCTCCCCCTCCAGGCGGAGGTGTGGATTGCGCACGCGCTGCTTCTCTTGGAACGAAAGAGAAACTTCTCGCTGCTTCGCGCCCTCCACGTCCTTCATCTCTGCACCATGGACGTTCTTCCAGCCTCACCCCCACAGTCAGCGCCCTTTGGACCACCTCCTGCGTGCTTCGGGGCCTCTCGCCCCTTGCAATTTCATCCTTGACCGCAGAGCTTAGACCCTCCCAGAACAGGTCTCTGACAGGGGGCGAATCCCGGTCCCACTCTAAGGCACTGACCAGCGCAAAAAAGCGGGCGTGGTACTGCCGGACGCTTGCCCTCCCTTGTTTTAGTCCATGAATCTCCCGTCGGGCAAGATCCACATCAATAGTAGACAAAAAACACGCATCCATCGCTTTGATAAAGGCATCTGCATTCTGAAGCGCCGGATCTTTATCCCTCCACAAATTGCGTAGCCACGCTTTAGCATCCCCATGCAAATGGGATAGTATGAACCCCACTTTCTCTTCCTCATCTCTAAAGTCTTTTGCCAGCAGTTGCAGTGCGCACATTACGTCTGCTCGAAAATTGGGGTACTGTTGTAAATTCCCATCGAAGTGAGCCACAAGCCCTCCTGCTCTCCGTGCCAACCCAACCCCCTCCGGTCTGGGTCCTGGCTGCCCGTGTTTAACCCATGCTTCAAACCTGGCGTGGAGATCTCTGTAGGCGGCTGCCGCATCCTCCTCCCTCTTCTTGGATGCCAGTACCTCCGCGTTCAATTGGGTAACTGCCTGTTGCAGCGCTGCAACTGTCTCTGCTTCCGTCATCTCTGCTAACCGTCGTGAGCTTGCTCCCAAACACCGATCCCCTCCTCCAGCTGCCTCTCTCTCCGCTGCGAGATATCAGGTGTCCGAAGCTTTTGAGAGACGGGTCTTACTGTCAGGGCTGCCACCCAGTCCCAGCTCACATAGGACCAAGTCCGCCAGCGTTCACTTTATAAGAGTCTTTATTAAGTTACAGGTTTCATTTCCGAACTGCAGCGTGCAGCTCTACACCTTTTGCCCTAGGTCGGCGAAGACCCGTCTGAGTCCCCGCCTCTTGCACACCAGCTTAATACCCTAGCCTTGCTCCACCTCCTTCGCCTCTCCCTACGTCTCTGGGTCCTTCTGCCCCCCTGGGCCTCCTCCCTTCTACTCTCCTCTGACGCTGACCCCCCTGATCCTTCTGCCTCCTTGCGGCGGGCTTTAGGACCTGGCTCACTCTCCGGGCTGCTTACTGCTCCAGCTTCCGCTGCATTTGAACTTGGCGCGCGCGCCCAACTCCCTGCCTTCCTCTTAACCGTTGCCTCGCTCTCTGAGGAGGGCGTGACCACCCCTGACTCGTGCCCTCCCTCCTGCTGACAGCCTCCGGAACCCGATGCCTGGCTACCTTCCTCCCTGCTGCTCTCAGTCTTGAGCGTGGGTCCCGACTTCCAGCTGCTGCCGCTCTCAGTTATGAGCGTGGGTCCCGACTTCCAGCTGCTGCTCTCTGAATCTCCTCTGTTCCCTTCCTCCTGGGGTGTCCCCCCGGATCCCCCCCTTGCTCTGCTCACTGGGGCTCCCTTTTGGGAGTCCTCTGACTCACTGCTTAGGCTTGGAGATCTCGGGTCGTCATCATCACTCATTTTCCCTTCGGATTCCTCCCCCTCGCTCTCTGCTTCCTCCCTTCTCTGCGTCTCTGCTCCTGAACCCCTGACACTACTCGACCTACATTTTAACAAAGCACTTGAGATCCAGGACAGAAGAGCACAAATCTACAAGGATATTCCTAAACAATTACTGGATCTCAGATCTAACTACACTGACCTAGCTGGACTTTTGAGAGGTAACGGAATACCATACAGGTGGGAGTTCCCACAAGGCCTCTCATTCAAATACAAAGGAAAGAAGACAAAAATCAAAACGAAAGAGGACAGCCAGAAGTTCCTACACGACCACGGAGAAGACTTGCAGAAAGGAGTGGCAGCTATTTGGCCACCACCAGAGTCTGGAAAAGAGTTACCACCCTCGGATTTGGACAAAAAAGAAGACGCCTAACAAGAGTAACAACAGATTGTTACAGGATGTCTCTGCAGCTGTATAGTTGGAACATTAATGGCGCGAATTCCCCAGAAAAACGCAAAAGGATCTTCCATATTCTAAAGAAAGAGAATTTGGACATAATTTGTTTGCAAGAAACCCACGTGACCAGGTTACACAGGAAGGTGTTAATAAATAAAAGATTAGGCCAAGAATTTATTTCATCAGATAGAGTTAAGAAGAGAGGCGTGGTGATCTACGCCAAGGAGAATTTATCACCAAAATTTTTGTTTAAAGATGAACAAGGAAGAATCCTGGCTATTGAAATTTCGACTCAAGGAGAGAAAGTTTTGATATTAGGAATATATGCACCAAATGAGGGGAAATCAGAATTTTATAAGAAGCTGCATGACACACTACTGGACTATCTGGACTATTCCAACATCATTATGATGGGAGATATGAATGGGGTCGTCTCTACTTTTATGGATAAGTCACAGAATCAGAATCTGACTAAAGATGGAAGACTACCAAAAACTTTCTTTGAACTAACTGACAATATGGACCTAATTGATTTATGGAGGACGAGAAACCCCCTAGGTAAAGAAGGAACTTTCTTTTCTGAGGCCCACCTGTCATGGACAAGAATCGACCAAATCTGGGCAACTAGAGGGCTGGCACCTAAGACTACAAAAATAGAAATCTGCCCAAAGACTTGCTCCGACCATAACGCTTTGAAAATGGAAATGAGATTTACTACTGCCGACTCCTTCAGATGGAAAATGAATGACAACCTGCTAAGAGATCAAGAGATTGTAAAGAAGGCCCAAAAAGCTTTAAAGGATTATTTTGAAATTAACTTGAATACCTCGGTGGAAAAAAGAATAATCTGGGACGCAAGCAAAGCTGTTATGAGAGGGTTTCTGATACAACAGAATACGATCAAGAAAAAACTTTGGAATGGTAAAAAAGACAAGATATTGGAGAAGATAAGAGATGGAGAGAAAAAATTAAGAGTGAATCCAAAATCAAAAGAGACTTTAAGAGAAATCAAATTTCACCAGTCACAATATGCGAAATTGATTAACCAAGAAGTGGAATGGAAAATCAAACAAATGAAACAAAGATCTTTTGAATCTGCGAACAAATGTGGGAAACTGCTAGCTTGGCAGTTGAAAAAGAGACAAAAATTAAATTATGTCACCAACTTAGAAGTTGAAGGGAAAAACATTCAGAAACCGGGAGAAATTAGAAAGTGTTTCCAGAAATACTTTAAAAAATTGTACACACAAGAATCCGAGGAAGCAACTGAGATAGAACAATTTTTGAAAGACAACGGCCTACCAAAATTATCTCAAGAGAAGAGATCAATCTTGAATTGTAAAATAACAAAACAGGAAATCGAGGATGCCATTCAGAATATGCAACTAGGCAAATCTCCAGGCCCTGATGGACTCACCTCCAAGTACTACAGGATGTTAAAAGACTATTTGATACAACCATTAATGGAGGTTTGTAACCAGATTATGGGGGGAGGGAGGGCACCAGATACGTGGAAAGAAGCATTCATCACACTGATACCTAAAGTGGAAACTGAAAAGACTCAACTTAAGAACTACCGCCCCATCTCACTCCTAAACGTGGATTACAAAATATTTGCGGATGTGTTGGCTAACAGATTTAAAAAAGTATTAAATGAAGTAATTCATAAGGACCAAGCAGGCTTTCTCCCAGGTAGACACTTGTTTGATAACACCAGGAATATTATCGATATTCTGGAACTTTTACAAACAAATATTAACACCAAAGCAGTGTTAATTTTTATTGATGCGGAGAAGGCCTTTGACAACATTTCTTGGAAATTTATGAAGAAAAACTTGGAAGGGATGGGAGTGGGAAGGGGGTTTGAGAATGGAATAGAGGCAATCTATTCAGAACAAAAAGCTAAGTTGATAGTGAACAATGTGGTGACAGAAGAACTTCATATTGAAAAAGGAACACGCCAGGGGTGCCCCCTATCCCCTCTGTTGTTTATTTCAGTCCTGGAGGTTTTGCTGAATATGATAAGGGAGGATCGGCAGGTACAAGGAATACGGGTCGGAGCGAAACAATATAAACTGAAAGCATTTGCAGATGACTTGGTTTTAACATTACAGGAGCCAGAACCTAGTACAAAAAGAGTTTTGGAATTGATTCAGAAATTTGGTCGGGTGGCGGGTTTTAAGCTGAACAAACAAAAAACTAAGGTGCTAGGGAAAAACTTGACGGTTACTGAAACAGAGGGGTTTCAGAAGGAAACAGAACTAAACATTGTTAAAAAAGTGAAATACCTGGGGGTCAACTTGTCTTCTAAGAATTTGAATCTGTTTAAAGATAACTATGAAAAATGTTGGTCAGAAGTCAAAAAAGATCTAGAAATTTGGTCAAGATTGAAATTATCCTTGTTAGGCCGAATTGCAGCTATAAAAATGAACGTTTTGCCAAAGATGTTGTTTTTGTTTCAAGCCTTGCAGGTCGTGGACAGAGTGGAATGTTTTGGAAAGTGGCAGAGGGATATTTCTAGGTTTGTCTGGCAGGGCAAAAAGCCCCGAATAAAGTTTAAAATATTAACTGATGCAAAGGAGAGAGGGGGGTTTGCCCTGCCGGACTTAAGGTTATATTATGAAGCTGCGGCCTTCTGCTGGATGAAAGATTGGATCTTATTGGAAAACACTGATGTCCTTGATCTGGAAGGCTTCAATAATTCGTTAGGTTGGCATGCGTATTTGTGGTATGACAAGGGGAAAACACATGGAATGTTCAAAAACCATATTGTCAGAAAAGCAATATATATGGTCTGGAAAAAATACAAAGACTTATTGGAAAGTAAAACTCCGAGGTGGATTTCACCAATAGAGGCCAAAGCTCGGAAAACATCCAATATGGAGGCATATTGGCCGAAATATTGGGAAATAATAGAAAACATTGGAGGCAATTGGAGGTTGCAGAGCTTTGAAAAATTAAAGGATAAGGTGCAAAATTGGCTACACTATGCCCAAATTAATGAGGTTTTTAAGCTAGATAAAAAAATAGGATTCCAGGTGGAAAAATCGAAACTTGAGACAGAGTTGTTAGAACCAAAGACCAAGGTATTATCGAGAATGTACAACTTGCTGCTTAAATGGAATACTCAGGATGAGACAGTTAAATCAGCCATGATAAAATGGGCTCAAGACATTGGTTACAATATTATGTCTGAGGACTGGGAAAGGTTATGGACCACCGGTATGAAATTTACGGCATGTAATGCCTTGAAAGAAAACATTATGAAAATGGTATACAGGTGGTACATGACCCCAGTCAAGCTCGCTAAGATATACCATTTGTCTGACAATAAATGTTGGAAATGCAAGGAGGCTGAAGGGACATTCTTTCACCTCTGGTGGACTTGTCCAAGATTGAAGGCCTTTTGGGAAATGATCTATAACGAGTTAAAAAAGGTGTTCAAGTACACCTTCCCCAAGAAACCAGAGGCCTTCCTTCTGGGCATTGTCGGCCAGAAGGTGTTAAAAAAGGATAGAACTTTTTTTATGTATGCTACAACAGCAGCAAGAATCCTTATCGCTAAGCATTGGAAGACCCAAGATTTGCCCACACTGGAGGACTGGCAGACGCAATTGATGAACTACATGGAACTGGCCGAGATGACTGCAAGGATCCGAGACTTGGGAGAAGAGGCAATGGAGGAGGACTGGAAAAAATTTAAAGACTATTTGCAAAAGTATTATAAGTTGTATGAAACATAAGATGCCGTATGATTTGGAACGTTAGCCCCAGCAATGAAATTTAATTACCTATGAAATTGATAACATTTATGAAAGAATCAAAGTTTAAATGGGTAAAAATGACATTATGTTATATCTTTAGAGTAAACAGAGAATAAGAGATTTAAACTTAAATTGCAATTGAAAATATAAAGAAACACACGAAATAAGGGTATAATTTGCTGATAACTTTATTATCAAGAATGCATCATGGGGGAGATGTGGGGAAGTCCAATGGAAATTGGAAATAAGTTGCTGAAATGGTTTGTGATTTTCTGTTCTTTTTTCTTTTTTTCTTCTATTCTGCCTATCCTTTTGTTCTTTCTGTAATTTGGAAAAAATGCAATAAAAATTATTATAAAAAAAAAATAAAGCAGAATCACATGTGACTTCCCCGATAGCAGCATAAGCACAAATCATCAGGAATGCACAATAAAAATGATGTCTGCAGAGTCCCGAAGACTACACTGGATTTATATAATGCCTTATCTTGTTATATTTACTATTGTTCTCCTAATAAATTTTATCATTTGCGCCCCCCCTTCCTTTTAAACTGTGCCTGACTACTGAATTGGTGTTCTTATTGAAGAAAGACTCACATTTGCCAGCTACACAGGAATCTGGCAATTAGTTTTTCTTACCATGATCATTGCTTTCCATCTCAAAAAGGTTGCATTTGAAGGTGTTAAAACGTTCAACAGAAGCTGCAGAAAGGAAACCTGAGAATATGATGCACTTTGTACATTGCGGGGAACGCAGTGCAACCTCAGCACATGGCAGGAATCCTTTTGCCAAGCAACTGAACCATCTCTTCCCACCCCCCAATGCGGCATGCCTGCCATTAGCCAGAGTACTACCTGTGAGATGCAGTGCCATATGGCCAGCAATTCTTGGAAACTTGAAACCCCCTGCTGTCTTCTTAGCTTCTCTAGGCCCTGGCCATTTCAATGAATAAGGCAGCTTAGTTTTCTATGGTTTACTGGGCCTGGATTTTTCCTCAGAAGGAATACCTAGAGACAGGTAACTCTCAAGTCCACCACCATACAGAGGCTGCAGTTGCACCCTGCATTGGTAGCGCAGAAAAATAAATTCTACAAATCTAGATAAACTCCACCTTCACCTAGCGATAAGGAATGACACAAGGCTGTTTGCTGAGCACCCTTGGGTCAAGATTAGATGCACTCTTGGCCCCAGAATCCTAATCTGCCTGGGAGTATTTCTCATAGTGCACAAGTATGACTTCCTAGAAGCATGAACAGTAGAGGGGCTACGGAGTGTCTTGCCTAGATTATTATGCCCAGGCTCACTGCCTCCCCAGCAATGGTATAGGAGCCCTTTCTCTGCATGGAGCAGCTTCCTTGGGCCAGTAATCTTCACCAGTAACCTTCCATAAGATAGTCAGGAGGTCCACCCTCCACCTTCATGTGACATTCAAAGATCATTACGTTTGCTTCTTAAGAATCCTGCAATGGCTCGTGCAATGAGTACTATAAAGCTTTTTCCTCCCACCATGTTCTAGAGATATTGCTCTTTTCAATGCCTTTGCTCTCTATTCTGCAACCCTATTGACTGACAACTTAAAGTTGGACTTACCATGATTTAGGTATGGGGGAGAAATTCAATTCAGTTTGCATTTAAAGGTGAACCTGCATAGTTTGCACTTTCCCAAGCAATATGCAGACTGAAACATTTCCTTAAAAAATTGCACCTTTCTGAATTTTGTAGTGCCAAATAATGTGTATCCCCCTACCTGTTTAAGTCTTATGCGTTCAGTTTATCCGTATGTTTCATCTTATGCTGGTTTGTGACAGAAATAAAATTTGATACTGTGTATGAAAATGCATATACTAGGGTCAAGTTTGCATTGAAACACACCTATAGGTGCAAATAACCTACAAAAACGCATTATAATAAGGAAATGTGTTTTAGAAAAAGCATGTGTATTAGGCAAAATTTCATACAAAAGTTTGTATAAAGAGAAATTCACACTAAAGCGCTTATGAATTTTCATGAGGATTTGTAAAAACAACAACAACCCAAAATTGTTGTGGAGAACTGAACTTAAGATTGAAAAATCAGAAACAGATAAACTTGACAGATTCACCATGGCTACTGTGAAGTACTCTTCTAGTAAGCAAGGAGTGAATCAGACTAGCTCACACACACAATAGGGGAACAACCAGATCATTGAGAGTGGTTTGCATGTTTCCGCTGCACAATTTACCATGGCAGTTTCTTAGTTAAGGACGCTGCTGTAGTCTAACTTTCCCTAAACAATGGCTTTTTGTTTGTAAGAAATATTATATGAATTAGGCTGGAGTCCATTTGAAAATTGGTGATGGTTACACTAATGCAAAAATATAGATGAGAGAATACAGTAACCCTCCCCTCCCTGTTCCTTAGGCAGTGAAAATTTAAAGAAAACTGTGGCAAAAAGATCAAGTTCATTTACAGGCTGGAATGCATGAAGAAATCAGCTTTCAGCAGGATCATTGTGGCCTGGTACATAGCAAGGTATCAAGTGATGTTTTTGACAATGGAGCTTAAAATATGCTATATTTTAAAACTGGCATTCTTTAAAATGTATTCCGTTCCTTAGTAAAGGGCTTTATTAATATATGCATATATTGAGTGTGTTTGTATTGTACCTCCTTGGTGACGCTCTCAGGATCCTCAGTTGTTTGTGGGTGGCATGCCAAAACCTACACCGGCCCCAAATCTATTTGCATTGTGCATTTACACAAGTCATAAAGATAAAACACAGCTTGATATTATAACTGGAGAGGGCCCATAAGATTTTTCAAAATAAACGTGAGTGACTTTAACTTGCCCATTGACCACATTATGCAGTGCTAGAACATTACTCATTTATATCAATTCAGAACACTGTGTATAAAATTGTTTCTGAAGAGGAAGGGAAATACCTGTACTCTTAGTGTTACCACGCACACCTCGCTTTTTGTCCCCTTGACGTGCCCAAAAGGCATCTAACAAAAGTTTCAAAACAATATTCTGTCTAAATAGCATAACATGAAAGCAAGTGGAGCAAAGTTTTCTCAGGCTTGGAAACTTTCTGGGTTGGGTTATTATGCCTATGAGCATAATAACTGTTTCTCGGTCTTTCTGTTTATTACCAAGAATAGTAGTGTAGTTCTAGTCTTGAATACACCTCTGGGATTTTGCTAATGTGAGTATGCCTTGCTCTGCTTTAGCCAAGGTGATTGAATCATGCCATAAATTTCGCATGAACATCTAGGTTTTTTTCTACATTCCTTGGTATTCCTAGTTAAAGTACAAACATGTACATAAAATCTAAAAGAGCAAATCCAATAAAACTTTTTGATGCTGCTTTGGAGTATACCAATACTGTTTTACCTGTCTTTATTACTGAAAGGATTGATTTGTTTATTTATTTGCCAGCTGGTGTGTAGCACGCTTAGGATTTTGTGCAGTGCTCTTTCACAGTGCAATGACAACTTCATATGGAAGTCAGAAATTCATAGAGGCATAAGCACAGCTGCTGCTACCCATAAAACAACTTGTTTACAGGGGGAGGCATAATCAGTACTATCAAGTGTTTTGTCAATTACATTAAAAACAGAAACAGAAAACAATATGTATTTGACAGGAGACCATTTTAAGACATTATATTTGCATAATGCACACCTTTTTACGTTGTGCGAAGCAACGAGACACAGAAAGAATGGTATCCATTATTCATGAACTGAAATAAAGCATCGCATGGAAACGCAGGGCTGAGACTCTTCTGATATTTGCAGGCTTGTTTCTTTCTTGCTTGGGAAATTAGGGGCAATTATTGTTGTTTTGCTGTTTAACTACATCTTGTTCCTTGAATAGATGACATCCCTTTCATACGGTCTTCTAGTTAGCGCAGATCAGCACCAATGCTTTTGACATCTCACGATGACATCTCAGGGACGACATGCTCCTGGCAGATCTGCTCAGCCAACGAGCTACTTTAAGCAATAGCCGTTTGGATTGGCGACAATCCGTGAGGCTTCCAAAGCAATAACAGGCCTGCTCAGTAGAAGAGCTTCTGATTTGCCTGCAGAAGGTCCTAGGTTCAATCCTTGGCGTCTTCAGGTAGGACCGGGAGAGAGCCCTGCCTGTCCGTGTGGACAGTACAAAACTGTTCATGAAACAGTGGTCTGACTCAGTCTAAGGCAGCTCACCATGTTCATGTTTTTTCTCTAACTATTGTGCCCCACTATGACCTGTTCAGACATGAACAAGGCTGCAGTCATACAGACATTTGGTTTGGGAGTAACCCTCAACAATAGGACTTATTTATATGTGAACGTACATAAGATTGGGCTGTAAAAGGTAATTTGAACGTGAATGGGGATAATTTAGTAGTTAATGCCCATGTAAACTACTCAGTTGGCCAGTGCAAGTGCAGCAGTGCTTTTTCAGGCATTGGGCATGCCTGTGTGTATTACAAAGCTTCACTGACTGTGAAAGGGATTAAATCCGTCCACTAGTGTCCTCTTTGCGAAACGTGCCCCTAAAACATGCCCCTATATCTAGAGAGACCTGTGCTGTGCAGTTTGCATGACACTTAATGATTTCTAAGCTGTCACTCAGACAATATAGGGTTCATTCCTGAATATTTGGACACGCACCAATATTTATATACACTTAAAGGTAAAGGTAAAGGGACCCCTGACCATTAGGTCCAGTCGTGACCAACTCTGGGGTTGTGGCGCTCATCTCGCTTTATTGGCCGAAGGAACTGGTGTACAGCCTCCGGGTCATGTGGCCAGCATGACTAAGCCGCTTCTGGCAAACCAGAGTAGCACACAGAAAGGCCGTTTACCTTCCCACCGGAGCGGTACCTATTTATTTACTTGCACTTTGACGTGTTTTCGAACTGCTAGGTTGGCAGGAGCAGGGACCGAGCAACGGGAGCTCACCCCGTCGCGGGGATTCGAACCACCGACCTTCTGATCGGCAAGTCCTAGGCTCTGTGGTTTAACCCACAGCGCCACCCGCCTCCCTTATATACACTTACACAGGAACAAATATGAGACCAAGCTTAGGATCCTCCTAGTAAAAGGAAAATATACCAGTAATGCAGAACAAAGAATATAGGACCCTGTCAGCACTCCACATTTAGCACACTTATTGTGCAAGCCAGAAGGACTAGGAATGAAAAGTTAACTACTCTGGGGCTGTGAGCTCACTCAAAAAATAGAGATGTGGTCAGGACTGCCAACTTGGCCCTGCGACTGTGGGTGGCTGGGGCCATGGGTGCCACGCAGCATGCATGGCCCTGGCACTGAAATTTGTGGGTGCTCAGGCACCCAGGGCCCCAGGGAGTTAGCACCTATGGGTGGGGTTTGATTATCATATGTTTCAGATTCATAGGACTCTGCACATTAATTAATGAATGCTTTTACCCTTCCCAGATCCTAATTGTTATTTAAAATAATTGTTGCCCATCTTTAGCCCAAATACTGCTGTCTGGCTCATAATTTATGTGGGTCTGGGTGCAACTTCCATTTGTACATGCTCATTTTGAGCTAGAACATTAATAAACAGTATTTTCAAGTTTAATTTATAATTGATCCCTTAATCTGGCCCTTCCTTCTGTAGTTGCTTTTGAGTATCAGCTCAGAGTTTACTGAAAACATTTTTGAAACATTTTTGAAACATTTTATCGAAGAAAAAGAAAGTGATGTGCAAGATAAGTAGCTTTCAGCTTTACTGCTAATATATGCCAGTGTGTGCCTTTGTAATTCAGTTTGTTTCCTGGTGCTGAACCCTTATGTAGTCATGCTCCAATCTTAATACAGCAAGTTCATCTTGATCAGTGATCTGAAGGACTCATAAGCAAAAGGCAAAGTTAATAATGACCGAGATTTCATTATTTTCTTTTCCCTACCGCACTCAGGAAACTAAATTATCTTTTAGGAGGCAGAACAGATGTATCATAATGTGAATTTTAGAAAACATTTTGGAAGATTAATTCACTAAAATGGGGGAAAACATGTTTCAAGAAGTCAGGTGTGAAGCAAAGCAGAAGTATGAATACTTGGATTTATTAAAAGGATTGAAATGTGAATTTTATCTGCCCTTATACGTTTCAGCTGAGAATCTTAAATGCTACTATATGGTGTGTACTGTATGTTCCTTGCCATCTGCTGGCAGAAATGTACTGCTTCCTGTCCTTAAAATACAGTGTTCCCTTGTCTTTTTGTGTGGCACTGACAAATACTACTTTCATAAGGAGGTTAGAGTCAAAGCCAAGCCACCAATGTGTATTTTAAGAATATTAATACATTGTAACACGTTTTGTTTTGTAGCTGTCACTGAGCTGATGTGTAAAGGTAATATTTCCAGTGCTGCTTAAATACATGAATCCCCTTTCCATGCACTGATAAGGGCTAATTCAGGTGTAAAAGGTAAAGGGACCCCTGACCATTAGGTCCAGTCGTGGCCGACTCTGGGGTTGCAGCACTCATCTCGCTTTATTGGCCGAGGGAGCTGGCGTACAGCTTCCAGGTCATGTGGCCAGCATGACTAAGCCACTTCTGGAGAAAACAGAGCAGCGCACAGAAACGCCGTTTACCTTCCCTCCGGAGCGGTACCTATTTATCTACTTGCACTTTGACGTGCTTTCAAACTGCTAGGCTGGCAGGAGCAGGGACCGAGCAACGGGAGCTCACCCCGTCATGGGGATTCAAACCGCTGACCTTCTGATCAGCAAGCCCTAGGCTCTGTGGTTTAACCCACAGTGCCACCCGCGTCCCTAATTCAGGTGTACATGAAGCTATTTACTGGTGCTAATTAATAGAAAGGTTGGGCTAGTGGTCTTACAATCTCAGGCTCCATCTGCACTATACGTTCAAAGCAGTGGCATGGCACCTTAAACAGTGTGGCTTCCCCCAAAGAATCTTGGGAGAATGGCTACTTCTTGATGTGGTCTCTGCTGTTAATCATAAGCTCCTCTCCTCATGTTACAGGTTCAAGGTAACTGGGAACTTTTAACTTCTCCGCCCTCAGATAAGGAATGTGTCATTCTACACCTATACAAAGGAATTTTACTATCATGATATCTGAGCCTCAGGGTATAGTGAGTTAAACCCATAACCCCCGATGGATAAACAGGTGAAACTATGCATCCCATACATAACTGTCAACTTTTCGCTTTTCTTGCGAGGAATCCTATTCGGAATAAGGGAATTTCCCTTTAAAAAAGGGAAACGTTCACAGCTATGATCCCATATAACATGCACAAGTCCATGCAAACAGCCCATCTAAACAAAGCCTAGAAAGATAGGTATTTCAATGCAAGCCAAATGTAGCAGTTCATGACATTAGGCCTTCACAGTTGGTCTTAGCAAAATACTTGCAACAACTTAAGGAATGTCGTTGATTGATTGAATTTCCATCCTGCATAGCCCCAGGGCGTGTGGGTGGGTGTGCACGCGCAAACATAGCCACATTAAAAAGTTACAGTTAAAAACATTCTAAAAGCAATTACTATGGGACCAATATATTTCAGCCTGTGATGTCAGAGTTGCCAGGAAATTTATTCTTCATCCACCAAATGCCTGGGCAAACAGGTGCATTCTTGAATTCCTCCTGAAAGTTAAGAAGGATGGAGACACATGCACCTCATTAGGGAAGGCATTCCACAGATGGGGGGCAACCACTGAAAAGGCCCTGTCACAGGATAGCACCAACAAGGCAGTCCCACCAGCAGCACAATCCTATTTTTACCTATTTACCAGAAGCAAGCCTTGTGGAATTCAAGGTGATTGTATGTAGGTCTGCCCTCTAAAGGTATGTTGTGCTGCATCTTAATAGCAGCGGGGAAAGAGGGGGCTTTGGGGTTGGCATTCTGAAAAAGACCAGTCGTACCGATTTAGAGGTGCCATGGAGTCATGCGTGCTTCTAGTAGCAGAATAGGAAGAAGCTACATTAAATTATGGATGCAAAAGCTGGGACGCTTCCATTCCCTTAAAATTAAGCAGCCTTGCTGATGCAACATTTTATTACGGTTAGCTGCATTTACTTTGCATCATGTCAAGGGAATCTGTGACCCATTTTTAAGATTGTTGGCACGAATATTTCCGGGGACGGGGGGCTTCCATCAGTGTATCTGTGCCACATCCCTTGCCTTGATTTCTTCGAAGGCAGATGTTCCTGAAATTGTTGAAGTCCTGAAATTCTAAAGAGCGGAAGTAATTCAGCAGTGAGTCACCAGCCACACACCTATGCATGCCTTTTCTCTCAAAAGACCCTCACGCATACATCCCATTTCACTTCCCTGCCCTCCTCCTGCTCTTCTCCACCCACTCTCCCACCCCCCAGCGCCCCATTACTCCCTGATGTCCTCCATCACCCCTCCAATTTACCAGGTGACGCTCCAGCCAGCCACTGTGTTCATTTCGTAAAAATGCCTCTCTGCTTTACACAGGACCCAGAGGCATTCTGGGGCGAATAAAGAAGTGCTGGTGACACCAGGTTCCAGTAATAATATAATAATAATTTATTATTTATTTATTATATAATTTATTATTATACATCTGGCTGGGCTTCCCCAGCCACTCTGGGCGGCTTCCAATAAAATATTAAAATACAGTAATGCATCAAACTTTAAAAGCTTCCCTAAACAGGGCTGCCTTCAGATGTCTTCTAAAAGTCTGGTAGTTGTTGTTCTCTTTTACATCTGGTGGGAGGGCGTTCCACAGGGAGGGCGCCACAACCGAGAAGGCCCTCTGCCTGTTTCCCTGTAACTTGGCTTCTCACAGCGAGGGAACCGCCAGAAGGCCCTCGGCGCTGGACCTCAGTGTCTGGGTAGAACGATGGGCGTGGATACGCTCCTTCAGGTAATCCAGGTTCCAGGTAATCATAATGTGCAGGTAGATGTAAAAATGTAGTTAAATAACCCCCTATGCACTGGTTTAATCCCGCATTACAGATTCATCCGGTGCATACGTGCTTACCAGACTTTCTAAATGAAACCTCTGCATTTTGAAAATACTTATATTGTAACTACAGGAAAGCCACTTATGAAGCAGCATCTGCAGGGTCCATTACTTCATGCAACAGCTGTGGAGTGAAGGCAGCAATGCTGGGTGGGAGGCTTCAGGCACAAAGAAGAGTCAGATGGTGTCTGGATCACCAGTCATCTCCTGGGAAGCTGCAGCCAGCATTCCAGTAGGTCTTGGCCTATTCATGGGTTTTCCTTTCGTGATGCCTGCCTTTTCTTCCTGCTGATGGCTTGAAAGCCCCAGATCACTCAAGGTCAGCCAAACCAACCTGTAGCTTATCCATTCATTTATTGCCTGTTTAGCCCCATGGCGATATTTTAAAGTAAAGTTATTGGGCATGAGGTAGCCAAAACTAAAGTTGGAAGTTCCACTGATTGCAGCAAAAGAAAAAAATTCCTTCCAGTAGCACCTTAAAGACCAACTAAGTTAGTTCTTGGTATGAGCTTTCGTGTGCATGCACACGAAAGCTCATACCAAGAACTAACTTAGTTGGTCTTTAAGGTGCTACTGGAAGGAATTTTTTATTTTGACTATGGCAGACCAACACGGCTACCTATCTGTAACTGCAGCAAAAGAGTTAAGCACCCCAATAAAACTATGGGGCTTCACTCAGCCATATTATATTTATATATTATATTATATTTTGAGTATCAAATGACAAGCCACATGGCTGCCCCAGAATCCTTGATCTAAAAGACGTTTCCTCTCCTTTCAGTGCACAGCCGAGATGCTCTATGAGTTGTCAGACACAAAACAGTAATGTGTGCAGTTTAAATGCATAGGCGGTAGATGGTGCAAGGGGTGAGAGCCAGTCACTTGAAATTACCAGCATCAAATTTAAGGGGTGCAGAAAACAGAAGCCTCTGCAGAAGCTATTCTGCTCAAAAGAGCTGCCATTTATTATCCACATAGCAATTCCAGCATAAGGGTATTCTTCTAAAAGAAAAGACACTTCATGACACTATGCAACTTTATTTTTTAAAAACTGTATAACCATGGTAGGCACAATCTAGGAATGCTCTATTTTGTGTCTGATAAATGATCATCTAGTGACAGTATTTGGGGACACTGATCAGTGTTAGGCTCATCACTGAAAGGGAGTTACCTTATTTTTCGCCCTATAGGATGCACTTTCCCCCCTCCAAAAATGAAGGGGAAATGTGTGTGTGTCCTATGGGGCGAATGCAGGCTTCAGGAAGCTATCCGCAAGCCTTCGGAGCCCGGCGCGACTGAATAAAAGTTTGCTGAATAAAAAAAACCACACTAAGGGGAGATTTGAATGAGTCAACACTAGTAACTTAGTAGAATTTTAACAATGGCCTTTTACTCATCATTCCCAGCCATTTCATCATATTCATTTTTAGCCCATCTGCAAGTAAATTCAGGGAAACATTTTCTCTATCCTTGTCTTAAAGACCTGGGAAATGCATGTTTTTATGCACCGCAGTGGGTTTCTTTGTCCCCCTCCTCCACAGCTGCCACACGCTGCAGTACCTAAATTCCTGTTCTTGTATACTCAAAACAAAACTCAGTGTTTTTTCTTCTTTTACTACCAATATTCCCTGTTCAGACCTAAGAAGATTTGGCTTTCAACCTCGCCTAAATCTCTTTAGAATTTTTAAATAAAGGAGTGGCTCACAATAGGTCCTAAGAGTGCAAACCATAGTAGCCACAAGTTTCACTTGTCTGAATATTTGCATCAGAAATTCAGAAACTCTCCACATTACAAATAATTTATTGCATTTTCAGTTGGCGCTCTCTTGAGCCTTCACACTGTTGTTTTTTTGTTGTTACTGTTCAACACACTGCATTCTAGTGTTTTATTTTCAGTTTTGGGGAGGGGGGTTGTCGAAGATGATTGAATGTGTTGAACAAAGATGTGTTCATTGAAATTATTTAACTTCCCAAGTTGTTTATGTTGGACTATTCATGGGAACATAATATGCCAAATATGCAGGTTTAATTCTGTTCATTGTGCACTTAGTGAATATGATCATGGCTGAATAAAGTTTGTGTTGCAAAATCCCACTAATGTTGCCAAGAGAATTTGGTTCCTAATCAACAGCTGGCTTATTGCTTCTAGTAGAAACATTTTTCCAATTAAATTCTTTCAGAAGACATTTCTTGGCACATTAGCATGCTGTTTATGCTGTGGTACTTTTCACAAGGCATTATGCAAAAGATGTGCATATGAAACACTGAGAGATGACAGGCTGCTTTAGGACTATGCCACAAGAAATGGCTTACATTAACTATTTCCTACCATAAACCTATTCTTCTTCACCTCAAATGTTTAAATAGAAATGTGCTAACTGCATATATGTATTAACACAGAGCAATATTTATGTCCACATAATATCCAAATGGAAGGAGGCACCTGCAACAGCACAGACCTGCTTTTTCCTGTTTAGATCAGAGCCTCCCAACACCTTAAATATGAATGAGGCATCCCATTTAAGAAAAGTGGCTAACAATGCAATCTGATGGCCTGCTAAGAGGAGCACCATAAAATGCACAGTGTTGAACACTAGAACAAGTTAATCACATGCCGCAAGCAGGCTTCCCTTCACTAAGGCAGGGGAGGGCAACATGTAGCCCAGGCATAGGCAAACTCGGTCCTCCAGATGTTTTGGTACTACAACTCCCATCATCCCTAGCTAACAGGACCAGTGGTCAGGGATGATGGGAGTTGTAGTCCCAAAACATCTGGAGGGCCGAGTTTGCCTATGTCTGATGTAGCCCTTGGCCTAATATAATGTGGGAGGGTGAGGGGTGGCTGAAAGAAAAGGATGCATTGTCCACTTTCTGCTCTGGCCTGCCCACTCCTGGCATGCAGCCCCCTAGGGGAAAAGGGTCTTAACAAAGGAAAAAAAGAAAAGGTTCCCCCACCCTTGCCTTAGGGGCATTACTGGGCCTCGGTCCAGTATACCTGGAGGAGTGTCTGCACCCCCATCATTTAGCCTGGACACTGAAGTCCAGCTCTGAGGGCCTTCTTGTGGAACGCCCTCCCATCAGATGTCACGGAAAAACAACAATCTGATTTTTAGAAGACACCTGAGAGCAGCCCTGTTTAGGGAAGTTTTTAACGTTTGATCTTTTATTGTGTTTTTAATATTTTGTTGGGAACTGCCCAGAGTGGCTAGGGAAACCCAGCCAGATGGGCAGAGTATCTATCTATCTATCTATCTATCTATCTATCTATCTATCTATCTATCTATCTATGACTACATACATACATACATACTAAAGTCAATAGTGTGGGTATGGGGCAATTTTTATCAGGACTGCCAAGTGGAGAAAAAGGTTAAATACCCCTGCAAACAAGGTGCTGCCCTAATTCTGGCAAGCCCCTGCCCCTTAAAATATGTAAATATACCTTTAACGTAACATGTGCTTTGGTCCCCTAATAAATGAATACTGAAGGTGCAGAGGTTTTAGATGTCTCGGAAAACTAGTAACTATCAAATGATAGACTTCTAAGCAAAGATCCCTTTACCCTGTGCAGTCAATATAGCTTGACCGGAATACTGTACAGAAGCTTTCAAGCAGCCTTTGCATCTGGTGATTGTAATGCAAGCAGGTTGCTATTCCCACACAGAACAAAAAAACTTGAGTAGCCCAAGTAGTGCAGCATTTCTTAAATGCTGCTCTGTCTTAATATCCACTTAAGACAAATCATACAGAATCCGTATTTATTATTAGGCTATCAAACATTTGCAGAGGAAAGACAATGGTACTGGAAGCAAATGCAGCTTATTTCACTAAACTTGAGTAAACTAAGCTGATGGATCTTAAGCCGGGGTCAGCAAACTTTTTCAGCAGGGGGCCGGTCCACTGTCCCTCAGACCTTGTGGGGGGCCGGACTATATTTTGGAAAAGAAAATGAACGAATTCCTATGGCCCACAAATAACCCAGAGATGCATTTTAAATAAAAGCACACATTCTACTCATGTAAAAACACGCTGATTTTCGGACCATCCGCAGGCTGGATTTAGAAGGTGATTGGGCCAGATTTGACCCCCGGGCCTTAGTTTGCCTACCCATGATCTTAAGCAGAGTATTATTTTCATAGACGATGGTCAATTGCCCCCAGCTTACAGAATGTCCTTGCTGCGGTTAAAAGAAAAGAAAGGATTACAATTAGATTAAGGGTGAGGATTTGCTGAACTAAATATTTGAAATTGGAATGCAGAAAAGGGAGGTATGAGGAGGTCGGTGAAGTAAGGTTTAAGAGAATAAGGACTTGAAATTATACTTGTTTGTCTTTGTGTGTGTTTGTTTGTATTTTATAATTTGTGAAAACTCAATATCTTTAAAAAAAACAAAATGTCCTTGCTGCAAGGTGCAGCTAGTATAACACCGTGTTGCGGAACCAGACAGAACGGCAGCTACTCCTTTAAGGTTTGGTGCAAGAGTGTTGCATGCATGGCTGCCACAGCATTGCAGTGTACGATGCAAAGCTGCATTATGGGCTGCATGCATAGCTTTATCTGCTGAAAGATGTTGCTTGAAATAGAAGGAAGCAATCTTTTAAGCACTCCTTCTAACTGGTCACATGGGTTTCCTTTCTATGAAAACATGCTAATAATATGAAAGAACAATAGATCTTAAGGTGTGACATCTGAAGAGCTGAGCGCCTAATGCACTAAAGATCAGGTATGAGAGGCAGAAACCTGTTTTGGCATCTGTTAAATACTTAATGATTTAAGTATGCTTCTGCTGATCTTAATACCTTGGTTTTAGTGATACACTGATTTGATACTTTTTCTATTGTGGATTTCCACATTTATGATTTGAATATAGTATTTTGACATTTTTGTAAGCTGCCGTGGAATTTAATCATGAAGGGTGGTATATCAACATTTTCACCTGCACCTGCTGAAATGAGATTCACATGAGGTCCCCCCCTTCTGTGTACTAGGATTTAGTTTCATTTTCAAAGGATCCTGGTTTGTCATATACAAACCAGGGATTGTGTGATTTAAAACTTAGCTCTGGTCAGTTTCTAGGCAAACCGACTTCAAACAAAGCTAGCTTGTTTAATTAGCCGGTGCTTATTTTAAACCAGTTTACAAACAAGGATTCATTGAAAGTGAAACTAAATGCTAGCAAAGTCCATGAGCTAGGCAGGGTTTCCTAAACTTGGGTCTCCAGCTGTTTTTGGATTACAAATCCCATCATCCCTAGCTAGCAGATCAGTCGTGCACATAATGCAAAACCATGGTTTTAGCAGTAAGTGCAAACCAGCCTTTTTTCTAGCTGTCTCATTCCCAGGTAGAAAATAAAGGTAAGGTCATTCATGAATGTTACTTTCAGTCAATCTTATTGTGGTTTTTATTTTGAATATAAGAAAATAATAAAACAAACAAAAAGACCATGAAACTGAATACCTGAAAAGGTAACTGAACGTAGAACTTGAGAAATCAAAATTTAAAAAGAAGCATACAAAAAAGCCACATATATTTAAACGATCCCTTTATAGAACAAATTCAATAAAAAAAAAACTGAGTGGTAACAATGGGGAAAAAATAAGAGTAATGTTATCCATTTGCTGCCAATAAACTCCTTTAGCACTCTGGTTTAGCTCAATGTTAGTGAGATTAATCCAAAGGAAGCACAATGTATCCAACAGAAATGTTTCATTTTCAATGCTGAGAAAGTTTCAAAGCACTGCTAAAGAAATTAGAACAGATGAAAGTGCAATTGTATGAGAAAGGAAATGGCTTCCTCCTTTTGCCAAGATCATTTATCTGCTTTTCAATTAGATGAAAACTATTTGGAGACATGAACATTTACACGTTCTAGGAAATGTGAAGTATAAAAAGGAAGCAAAATGAAATGTAAAGAGCCGAGCTAATCTCTGCACAGAACCATGTCATTCTCAAACAATATCAAAAGAATCACACAAAATGTTGGGTGTCAGTAAATCATTTACTTTCTAGTTTGTTCACTCCATTCAGCATAATGTGATGTAGGTTGCTGGAAACTATTAATCTGGAATCAAATATGACATTTCAGCTGAACCTGCACTTGAAAATAGAAACCCAGTAACACTTTGTCAGGGTAGGAATATTCTCCTTGAATTCATCTGGGCCTGCTTACATGTCTAATAAACGTCATATATTGGTGACAAGTCATTCAACTTGTTCAATGTCTTCCTTTGCCTCAAATTCTGACATCCCTCAGTTAACTGTGCACACGTTTCATTTCATTTTGGAATAAACAGCACTCCCTGACTTTTGATCATACTTCCATCCCAGAATAATAGTCGTGGGAGAAGGGGGCCCTGATATTTGTTACTATTTGTGCCGAACAAACCTACAGTTGATCTCACCAGCATCTCTTCATTATCTCTCTGTGCAAACATCCAGTTTAGGAACACAGGTATCTGCAGGTTATTACTGCCATTGGGATAGGCTATGCAAGAGAAGAAATTGCTACCAATAAATTCAGGAATCTGTAATACCATGATCTATGTGAGAGAAAGGTTTGTTTAGTGCAGAAATATTATTAAATGGCTGTTTTCAGCAAATGTTCTATGGCAAATTGCCTGGATATGTGAATTGCTCTTAATGCATTAAATAGTGAATACTTGTTTTGCAGTGCTTGACAGGTAGCTAAAAATAATATAACTTTCCCTTTAAAAAGTTAATGTAAGAATTTGGATGTGTAGTCACGTTTATACATACCCACTACCATCCTTGCCTTGGGCTGCATATACGCTATACCTTTAAAGCACATTTGAAGCACATTTCCCCCCTCAAAGATTCTAGGCACTGTAGTTTGTTAATGGTTGCTTGAAATTGTAACTCTGTGAGAACTAAACTATGGCGGCCTATAATTCTTTGAAGTGGAACATGTGTTTCAAATGTGCTTTCAAGGCACCGTGTGTCTCAGTATGTGTTCTTTCATGAAGCAGAGTTTTGATATAATTTGATAGATGACAGAGAAACCTGACACTTGAACTTCCACATGGAAAGTAAACGTGTGGGGGTGTGATACTAGTTTACAGGGATTTTAGTTTTAAGAGCTGGCAGTTCTAGCGAAGTGATAAAATTATTTGTGGATGATAGCTTTTATTTAAATGAATAGAATGAGCCAAAATCCAACAGCTGGAAATATTCAAAAGGCAGTTACAGTACTCATATCATCTCTCTCATATGAGCACCTTTTTCAACCCCTTCCAGTTTTGCAATTTAAAATGATTAAGGCCAGATTTTGAAGCCCCAAAGAGGCAAGAACATATATTCTTTTCCACAAACAGCCTTTTGTGTTCCCTTACATAAAGAAAGATAATGTGCTTCAGTCTGAGGAGAGAAATATATTTCAGGAGATCATTACCACCTGATTAATATAAGTGAAGACAACAAAGCTGGTCTGATACCAAGCCAACTTTGTTGAATTCAACAATAGTGAATTCAAGGCCCTGCCTATCTTTGTATCATTTTTAAGTGAGGCCATTACAAACTCTGATGAAGATATTAACTATGATATCCAAGATGAAACATGATGGCTTGGATCCAGATTTTGTTACTGCGGAAGTGGAGTTCTACAGGGGGTGTTCCACTGGTAGAAAGTGGGGAATATTTTTGCTGAGCTTCCTTTTCCTGTAGCCCTTTGCATCCTCAAAAAACCTGTGCCAGAGCATTGGAAGGAGTTCTAAATCTGTAATACCATGATCTATTGGAGAGAACAGCTTCTGAACTGGATCAAAAGCCTTCCACTGATGGAAGGAGTCTTTCTGCTTATGGATGGCTAAGATTTGGGTTCAACCTCATGCCTTGCCATCGAAGAATACTGCTGACATCAATGAAAGTTGTTTCCATATATGCATCTTGTAAGGTTGCTGTTCTAAGTACATGGAATTCCAATAAAAAAGGCTATCAAACTTACATTCACTTAAGCATTCCTGGACTGCTACTAGCTTCCTGACATAGTTCTTTGCTTTGTTTTAATTTCAGTTCATTGTTATTTCTGGAAGCCTGGAATTTATCAAAGCAACGTATGATCATAATTACTTCCTTTTATATATGAGTGCCAAGTGGTGTGCTGAGAACACATCAGGAATTTAACAGTAAAAAGCATGGAAACTGTGCCAATTTAAATCAATTTGTGCAAGTGTGCAGACAAACCAGTCTCTCAAGGACATGGTCATGTTTCATAACTTTCATGGAATTCAGATTCAGCTCAATAACAACTAACATTTTTGCTGCTTTTTGTTTTCTAATGAGGTTTCTAAACCCTTTGCAAATACTTTAGTTGCTCGTGACAATGAGCAAAGGGAATACAGCTACAAAAGTAGCAAAGTTTCTTCAAACAGTAAACTGTTAAAAATAAAAATCAGTCATATTTTCTATGAGTTCCCAGTTCTTATCATCTTTGGTTCTTAAATTAAGATCTGACGAGTTTGAAGCCTTGTCCTGTGTCCAAAACTGTGGGAAGAAACCAATTCATCTTAAATCTTTTCAAACACCTAAAGCAAGCTTTGCAAACCCAAAAGATATTAAGACCACAGAACCAGTTTGCCAGATGAATCAGTGGGTAAGTGATGCGTGGGAAATATATCATCCAGTGTTTGGCAACATCACTTTCACTTGGCAAGTGCAATGTGTAGTCACTCCACCGCTTTGACACGCCATACATGGCTTTCACAGTACGCCCTTTTTCAAACCAGCTGATGTCGCTGTCAGGATTACAGTTGTATTCAACCCATTCTCTAGTAAAATCACCAAGGTGCGGGAGGTCTGACTCTTCTGTGTCTACCACTTTGGCCAGTTCTGCTCCTTGAACTGCAACATACTGGTCGCTGACTTTTCTTACTTCTTTAACCCACGGCTGAGAGTTCTCACAGTCCAACAGTATAATAAGCCGCGAACAAAAAGAGCCATTCTTTTCTCGCCACCATTCTATAAGTGTGTCGAGCCGTAATGCATCACCACCTGTGGGGAAACCAGAAATCTAATTGTTACTGAAAATGAAACATTCACATGGCAGCTTAGCTTCTAACACAGCAGGTTGGGATGTAAAATACTTGCGGAACACATTTCCACAATGTTCTCCTATTCAGATCAATTTCTAGACTGATTGCATATGAAAAGGGTGCTGTGCACACTGGATTGAAGCTGTGAATGCTAGTGAATAGAGGACCCAAGTTATCAACTGTGACAAAAATAATAATTAAAAGATTAATTACCTGTTTGGGCCCAGAAACTGAAAATATCCCTCCAATCCTTGCACCTATGGTTAATTCTGATCATAGCTGAGAAATTCATGCTTTTGGCACTAACTTAGTAAAGGCATTCAGGAACCACTTAAAAACTCACTTCTGCTTAGCTTTTTAATCCCTTGCAAATGTCTAAAAACTGTGACCCTTCACTAAAAGTCCATGCATCTAAAATGAGCAAGATGCCTTCGGCATGACCAGGTTTCCATGCTCTTGCTAGGAATTTCCATTTTGATCCTAAAAGCAGAAGCATGATATATAACCAGAAGTAACTGGAGCAGCCACCCTAACTCTTAAGTAGCAGAAGTGCCACTCGTGGGAGCAGCTGACTTTTAATTAGGAGAGATGTTGCCCTAGGACTTTCATCAGTTCTTTTAGGAACGGTGATAAAAGAAGAAAAACAAAACAAAACTCTGAACTCCTCGGTTGCACTAGTCTAGAAAAATGGTCAGCTTCCAGTATCATTTTCTTATTTAATTAATTCACAAAGTGCTACCACATTGTTTAAGAAACAATGCATGTACTTTTGTAAACCAAGAAAATATGTAATAAAAATTAATTTTTTTAAAAAAAGGATTCCAGTAATTCATTTGTAATGAACAAAATAAATGGCAAATCTCCCTTTGTTTGTGCATTTCGGGAACTGACTGAATGCTATCGAGTAATATTGCTAAAATAGAGATGTTCTGGGGTCTCTCCAATAATAGTTTCAAAATCCAGAAAGAACACTGCTGATTATATTCAGTAGAGTTTCTGGGCCTAAGTAAAGAAACACTACTTGAAAAGCACGTATGTCCCCCCCTAAAATCACGTGCTGTGATCAGAATCTTTAAATAAAACAAACTGTCCACATACTTCTCTTAACACAATATAGCTACTTCCTGCTTTCTCTATTTGCTCCATACAAATGCTGTAATTCTAAGCAGAATACATGCACATTTGAAGAGGTGGCAGTTAAGCAGGCAGTTCCAGTAATACAGACAAAGCTTTACTGCCCAAACCTTGACACTGCGTTCAGTCAGTGAACTCAACTTTCCAAGCTGTTTTGCTGCTCATGGTTTATTTATGACTACTTAGCAGTTTATTTTACACACCACTGTTAAACTACCAAGCCTCCAACAATGAAATAACATCATTAGACAAGCCCAATACAGTAAACCTTCCTTAAAGATGTCATTAGAGTCCTAAGTCTATGCTGCTCTGCTACACAGAGTTATTCCTCAGAGGATCCTGTTCATATTTGACTACTAACTGGATGTTTAGATTTTCATTCTCACCAAATTTTTTTAATCTTCTCCAGAGGTAGGAGACTCGATACACTGTCTTGAATCCAAAGAACTGGGCATGAGCTGAAATTCTCTTACCTCCCCTCTCCTGCAGGATACATGCCATTAATGACTGCATGTTCTACCTAGCACAGGATATCAAGGACTGATAAAAGTGGCACACAATATCAGCCACACTTCAGTTCTGAATTCTGGTTGTATTCAAAAAGCAGGGATAGGCTGTATGCTGTGGTTTTCACTGTGAGAGCTAAGTAAACTGATCAAAATCAATCTGTCACTAGTGCCCCTTTCCTCCTTCTGATTATGCCATATTTTCTTTAATGCAAATTTTGTGAAGTGCCTACATACAAGCTTCACATATGACTGTCAAGGAACTTCTTCCTGTTCCTCCGTTACCACTTTCTCTTGACATTTTGTTTATAACTGCTCCCAACTTTGTGTTAAGCCTCTTTAGATAACAGCAGCAGCATGGAGTGCTTTTAGTCAGCTACAATAATCTTGCACTCCTTTGCAATTTCCAGTTTTGACTACTGTATAACAGACACTAGCTTAGATTCTTCAGTTATACTACTGCAGTCCCATTTCCATTAATGCATCTGCAAAGGTGGAATAGTATAAAATTGGGGAAAACCCAGAAATAATACAACATGAAAGAAGAGCAAATAACATCTCACTCCAAGCTGTTTGTGCTGGTTTTGTAGTCTGGAAACTCTTCTAAGAAACTAATAAGGGCAAAATTCAAAATATTGTAGTGTTTTGAATGAATATGCACCTTCCACAGCAACTTTTGAAAAGGTGTAATAATTAGATAAGATTGCATATGAAAATTTCTAACACTTTATAAATCAAATGCACAAATGAGATTTTAAAACCCTTTTCTACTCCCTCTCCCTTTGACCTACTCATAGTATTTATGATTCAAATGGATTATTAATTTCATAAATATCAGGTTATCTAATCTTAAGACTTAAATATTCTCAAAGACAAAGAAATCAGAATTATGAAAAGCTTCAAACGTAGAATACCTGCAAGCGCCCATTCTCCAGTGCTGTGAGAATGGCCACTGTAATATAACACATAGGTATCATGTCTGGGTCCATCAGGGGTCCGAAGTTCAAGAAAAGATTTTAACTTAGAATGAAGGGTGTCAAAAGAAATTCCACTTGTTGAATAATCACAGCCGTAAGTCTCTATCATATGATATGCAAAGAACCTTTGGATGGCATTAAGCATGCCAGTGGATCTCAAATTTAGCTCTTGTACATGCTCAGGTGGAAGCAGTGTTGCTTGGCCATCAGGACTAGAAGAAACAGAGGGGAGAGAAGAAGGAAAAGGGAGAAATTAGCTTTTGTCATTAATGGAGGTAGTCCTTATGTTGCAATAATGGAAGTTACTCCTGTGTTATGTTGTTCACTACCCACAGCTGAGCTTTGAACCACTTCATCACTGTGCGGACTTACTTAGTTTAATTTAGAATGTTCAGTTACAAGTGTCTTAAAACAGGTCTCTAAATCACTGAGAAGATCTGTACTACAGTAGTGCCTCGCAAGACGAAAAACTCGCTAGATGAAAGGGTTTTTCGGTTTTGCGTTGCTTCGCTAGACGAATTTCCCTATGGGCTTGCTTCGCAAGACGAAAACGTCTTGCGCTTTTTTCTTAAAGCCGCTTGAAGAGGCGCAGTTGCGACGGACTGTGCTTCGCAAGACGAAAAACATCGCAAGACGAAAAGACTCGCGGAACGAATTATTTTCGTCTTGCGAGGCACCACTGTACTTAAACACTTCTTGTTTAGGTGGTAAATAATCCTCTATTACCACCTACCAATTTAATTAGCTGTCTGTTACATTCTTAACTAGCTTAACTGGTCTTATAAACAGAGTTTGGGAGGTGATCACCCACCCAGTGTTCCACAACCATGATGAGCTTTACCCATCCTCTTCTTCCACATGTTCACTCCAACAGCAACCCCCATTCCACAAAGATGAGGTTGCACAGCACAGCGCACACAGATGGATGCAGCTTTATCCTTCTGTCTCCCCTACAAATGCAGAACTGAAGTCCCTCAGCAGGGTCTCCAGGACAGAGCATGGCCTCGTCATTTGCCCGGGGGCGTTACACCATTTATTCTTCTCCCTGCCCTACAAAAAACCCTCTCTCTTTGTTCTCATTATGTTTAGTGTATTTTCTTATTAACAAATGTTAAGGAGGAAAGGCAGACAAATCATTACATCCACACACATAGTGGCTTGGCTCCTAACTATACTCCTGCCAGCAAGCATGAGGAACCCTATGTTTCCCCATGCCCTCTGGAAATCTGCTCCTATGCACTCTGAAAATTTGCTCCAGAGGGTTGGGTGAACTTCCAGAACATGATGGGGGTACTTGCAAAAAATTCCTTCCGCCAGTGGACCCTCCAGTGGATTTAAATCCCTTCTTTTCACAGAGGGCACATGAGGAGCCAAGTCAAAATATTTAACTTTTCAGAGTACCATTAGGACAAAAGACGGGTGTGTGTGTGTGAAGTTAATCCAAATTTAAGTCAACAAATTAGTATTTAGTACAGTGGCACCTCTGGTTACATACTTAATTCGTTCTGGAGGTCCGTTCTTAACCTGAAACTGTTCTTAACCTGAAGCACCACTTTAGCTAATGGGGCCTCCCACTGCGCCACCGCCGTGCGATTTCTGTTCTCATCCTGAAGCAAAGTTATTAACCCGAGGTACTATTTCTGGGTTGGCGGAGTCTGTAACCTGAAGCATATGTAACCTGAAGTGTATGTAACCCGAGGTACCACTGTATTTAGTTGGTGAGGGAGAGACTGAAGTTGGTCTAATAACTTCACCTAATAAGATGCCTGCATTAACTGTTGACTTGTAAGGCATAATACCTGCAGAAATTGGTAGGAATCACAACTGCATAGCCAACACATGTTCCTCCCAAACAGTTGCCCAGTTCATGAAATAGTCCATGAGCCATGGATTCTAGTGGCAAGACAATCAGAAACACACTCATGAAGATTCCATTGAATTTCTAAAATAAAAGCAAATGCAATCATTAGCTATATTATAGCAATTAGCACATACAAATGAAAAATCTGTAATTCACAAATTTTCCTCAGCAACCCTACTGTAAATAGTTCAGTATATAAACTGTAGTGCTAACAAGATTAATGTGTGGAAGTATATAATGGATTGCATGAGGCAACATGAAAACAGCCTTGAAAATAGCAAAATATATTGATTTATTGTTGCTTATTAGAAAACTTACATGCTACCTTTCCAGGTCTAAAATGAAATATTCATGGTAGCAAAAAAGGTAGCATTGCAAACTTATTGTGGGATAGTTAAGAATGAACATATTTAACTTCCCCCACCAAGGCTGCAATTAATTTCTATATGGAGAAATGAAGGGCTCTTGTGTATGCACTCTAAAATAAAACTAGCTTCCAAACTATCATACAAATTGTCATTTATTTTATGTTGAGCATAAAGTAACATCATCTGGTGTCTTCATTCCATTGCTGTAAACTGGCCATATTTTGCAGTTAATCTAAGCCACTGTGGAACAAAATAATGATGATGATAATAATAATAATAGTAATTGTGTTATTTATATGCCACCCATCTGATTGAGTTGCTTGTTTGGTATGTTCAGGGACTCTACTACACATCAGATGCAGCAACTTGCTACATGTCATGAATTTTGATACAAAATCCCCCCATTCTAAGAGCAACAGAAGAGGATGTAAAACCATTATAACATACCTGCCAACATACAGTACCCAAAACTGCTGTTGAAAGAAGGCTAAAAAATACAAGTTGCTCTGAAATTAAACAAAAATGACGCATTCCTTTTGATGCCATAACTCTGTCAAGGCTGTTGTTCTCTGTCCTGTGTGTATAATATATTTTGTGGCAGTCATTTAATTTTGTATGAAATCCCCAGAGAGTTATAAGAAATATGATGTGGCAGACCATCCAGAAAATTCCAAAAATGGAAAAGCCAGGTATCACAAAATACCAGACATCCAAATCGCCTAGTTTCAGGGCTGAAAGAATGAAATAAATAAGTTCGATAAGGCCAACAAAAATGACTGAAAATCTCCGGCATACTCTACCACGATACAAATAGGGTTTCCAACGTTCTGTAACTGAAAGTCCACTGAAGTAAATGTCAAGAAGAGGATCCGTTATGAGACAGCTGAAAAAGCATCCCAAGGCGAATGGGTTCGTTGGTATGAGTAGGGATGGAAAAAATAACCAAGAGGAAAGGACTCCAAAGATTACCAAATTTGGAATTGCCAGGAAAGACTTCATCCGTAAGTCAATAATCAGCATTGCCAAAGCCACCACCAACAAGATAATACTCATGGATTTTTTGACCAGCATGGTTGTGCTGGCAATTGCAAATCCAACCAGCTCAAGAAATTCAACTGTTGTCAGCAAAGTTGGTCGATGATGAATACAGCCACATATCCTCTGCACGAAAGCAAACAATATTCTTATGATTATGGAAGACAGCAGCAAATATTTGGTTGCCGCTTCTTTCACATCATTTTTAAAAGAATCATTATCAAGAAAACAGAGAAGGCCAAGTAAAAATCCAAACCAAAGATTAGAGAGACTTAAACTTGCTGCTTCCATTGAAAAATAGTAATAAAGTATACTGGCAATTCCAAGAACAAAAAGTCCCAGGATAAAAATTACAAGTATTAATGCATCTGCTGTCTGCTCCCACCTGACATAAAGGCCCATACATATTGCAACCAATAAATTAATTCTGGCTAAATAGCCCAGATACCGGACAGATGAGTGCATGTTCACTTCTCGGTTCGCCTCATCTAGTCTTGTCATTGCTGCATAGAGACAGTGGCTAACACAGTAACGCAATGATCTACACATGTAAGCTGACTCGTAGTGATTGCATCCAGTTCACAGGAAATAACTGTTTGAATTTCCTCCAATAACCGTGAAGCAAAAGCAGCCTCCTGTAGCGTTGCTTCATCAATAATTGCCAGGGATTACTGACATACTGAAAGAAAAAGAAAAAAACCACATTAACTTCAAGTTAACATTTTAAACAAGTTTACAGATAAAGCAAATAGGCATGTTTATATAGTTATTATCAGCATTCAAATACTGGTACTTAATATTCTAATTTCGGTATGATACATTAACAGTAGCGCAGATCATATGTAAATCTTGTTTAAAAATATGTGCTCACAAGTGGCACCTGCTTTAGATTCTGAATATACAAAATTCCATGTTTTAAACATTACAGGAATATAAAGTTGAACAGCCCAGTTGGTCTGAATGAACCAATGTGTCTTTTGCCAGAAACTGAAGCCTCTTTCAGTCGGATGGGCTTTTAATGTTTTACACCTAATTTTAATGTTGAGTGCAACGCGCGCGCGCGCACCCACACCCACACCCACACCCCCCCTTCCTGCTATTAGGTTTATGTGTTTGTTTTATTTATCAGATTTCACCATAAGATCCTAGGGCAAGTTACAACAATATACAATATACATTTATTATAAAAATGAACAAAACCATCACAATAAAAATAAGTAAAACCATTCCAAATGAACTCTTTGAAGTTAAGATATACAGTATGGTGGAAACACCTCTTTTGCTGAAAGCATATGCTTTCAGCAAAAGAGGTGGTTCCACCATACAATATATGTCAACTTCAAAGAGGTGAATCTCCAGCATGCAGTGAAAGCAGTATCATGAAGATGCTAGACTCACCTTTGTGGTGAGATTTATATTGATTTCCCCTCCTTTTGTTTGCCTTTGAATTTTTAAATGCATGGATCACTCAAGAGCTCAACTGGGCGGCAGATTTTTTTTTTAAAAAGGTAAATAAGGTAAATCTGCGTAACTCCCCCTTTACTGTTAAAAGTGCACACCTTGGCAGGCATGGGGCAAACTTCGGTTCTCCAGATGTTTTCGCTTACAACTCCCATCACCCCTCGCTAACAGGACCAGTGGTCTTTGGAGGTCTTTAAGCAGAGGCTTGACAACCACATGTCAGGAGTGCTCTGATGGTGTTTCCTGCTTGGCAGGGGGTTGGACTCGATGGCCCTTGTGGTCTCTTCCAACTCTATGATTCTATGATGGGAACTGTAGTCCAAAACATCCGGAGGGCCGAAGTTTGCCTATGCCTGCCTTGGAGTTTTGATATCATGCCAAACACGCCCCCCCCCCAATTCCTCTTTCTTCGTTGAACACCGAACCTGAGAAAGAATTCCGAAGACTTCGACAGCTCCATTTTTGGAAATTTTCTAGAGGGAGCTTCGCTATTGTTGCTTCCTGAGTTCTGAAAGACCTGGGGAAGAGCCCCCGTTTCAAACCTGAAAAGAAGAGGGGAATACTTCCTTCCTGAGGTTTTTTCTTTTTTTTCTTTTAGTGACGTCGCGCCAGGTGCGCTGGGATGCTCGGCAACCTGGTTCGCGGCTACGCGGCGCCTGATTGGCTCCCTGGCTGCCCCGGAGGAGCAAGGCGAGTTCCTCCCTATTCACCCAACTTTCTTTCCCTTCCATGCCTTGCAGGCCTCTTTCCAAAAGTCTGCGCTAGTTCAGGAACCGCTTGTGGGGCGGGGGGCGGACCTTGGGGGGGAGAAGCCTATCACAAGGCCCGGACTGGATAGATAGACAGACAGACAGACAGACAAGAGGAGCGCCTTCCTTTCAGCAAACGGCCGAGGGGGGGGGGAGAGAGAAGAACCGCCCCCCCACCTGCCCAACCGCCACTTGTAGCCGAGGCTGGCAAAGGCGCCGCTCACTTCTGAGGGGACGCCCCCCCCTCCCCACCCAAGTGTGAGGGAGGGGAGGCCGAAACCTTTTGTCTTTGCCCATGACACCCTACTCCGCCTCGCCTCCTACAACCGGGTGCCCCCCACCCCTCCCCGGCTGCCCCTTCACAGCTTAACTCACCAGCCGCCGCCGCCGCTCACTCCGAAAAGTTCTCCTCCCGCCGCCATTTTGACGCTTCCTCCCCTGGCTGCCGCGGGTACGGGGAGCGCGAGGGCTCAAAAAGGCGACGCGTCCGGAGGGCGTTCGGGCGGGCGAGGCTGCTGCTGGCAGAGAAGGAATCCCGGACGCCAGAGTAGCTTCTGAGCTGAGCGGCGTCGCTTCCCCACCCGCAGCCAACGGAGGAGTTCGCCTCTGCGGGCCCCTTTTCCAGACGTCGCTTACAAGCCCTCGAGAAGATTGCATTTTGGGGGGGGGACACACGCCCTGGCTGTGTTTGCTTTTTCACAGGCTTCTCCCGCTGCAAAGGGAGGCGTCGTTGTCCTGGGCTGGCAGCGGGCGGAGTGGCTCCCCCAGCAGGGTCCCCAGCCTGGTCAAAAAGGGGCTTTCGGTAAGACGTCGTTGGCCTCTGGGCATGGGCAGAGTGGCCTCCAACTTGCTGAGGTGCTGCAAAGCTCAGAAGGTTGCCGTCAAAGGAAGAGAAGGGCTTCTCAAGGCAGGTACACCCCAGTTCATCTGGAGAAGGGTTTCCCAAACTGGGATCTCCAGCTGATTTCGTACTACAGTTCCCATCATCCATGACCACTGGTCCTGCTGGATAGGGATGGTGAGAATTGTAGTCCGGAAGCAGCTGGAGATCCGAGTCTGGGAAACCGTGATCTATATAGGTGGGCAGGCTGGCCCAAGACATTTTGAAGCCAAGGGTGGATATTGCTTGAATCTAACTTAACTGAGCACCAAGAGCCTTGGGCCACTTGGTCTGCACACCCTGGTGGAAAAGAGGCCACCTCTCACACAATCCAAACGAAATAATCTATGGCATGTTCCAGCCAACCAAAACGGTATTATCACATGTACACACATTCTATCTTAACAGGTCTCCCTTGAGAACAAGTTTGCTGCTGTCATAACAATGGCCAATGCTGGGCATAGGCAGTATAAATGCTTAAAAACTCAACTAATTTTGGAAAAGATGATTTATTTACATTGGGTGCGAACAGTATTTATAGGTGAGATATCTGAAGGAACACCTCTGTTTAATTCTATACCTTTGCAAAGTGGTAGCGGCCTTAATTTGGTGCATCAAAGACCAAAGGGCCTTAGTTAAATTGGTGCCGGAAGTTGCTTTGTTGTTTGATATCTGTTGTTGCTATTTAAGTTGCACAAGTTACAGGCTAGTAATTGCGAGCTTTAAAAAGGGGAAATGATTAAGATTGTGAAAGTGGCAAGTTAAAACAATTCCCAAAATATTTCATTCTAAACAATTCATTGTAAATAGGAATGCAAACTCAGTGGTAAGCGTCAGTGATGAATTCATATGTTCTACTACTTTTTTTTGGAAATAAATGAATGCACAAAGAGTGCTAAATATTTTTATCTGCTATATATGAACCAAAATATATTACAAGTGGATAAGCCTTAATCTCTAAGTGAGTGTGTAATGATTGATATGGGTAATATACATGTTATTTTAATTCTAAACTAAAAATTATAAAATTTCCTACAGTTGATGTTTAAACATTATTTAAATCAGGTATATTAAAAATAAATTGGTGTGACCAGAGCAAGGCATTATTGGATTGATGAAGTAGGCCCTTTTCCCCAGTTCTGAATACCTCTAAAACATTTCTGAAGATTATGTATAAAATCTGGTATAAATATACGGATTATTATGGTTTGTGATAAAATGCTGCACTCACACTGTATACTTTGCAACAAGTTAATCATTGCAGTAGTGTCCTCATACAGTGGTGCCCTGCAAGACGAATGCCTCGCAAGACGGAAAACCCGCTAGACGAAAGGGTTTTCCGTTTTTGAGCTGCTTTGCAAGACGATTTTCCCTATGGGCTTGCTTTGCAAGACGAAAACGTCTTGCGAGTGTTCCGATTTTTCCCCGCTCCCCCCTTTTTCTAAGCTGCTAAGCCGCTAATAGCCTTTTAGCCGCTAATCCTTTAATAGCCGCTAAACAGCTAATAGAGCTTATCTGCTAAGCCGCTAATAGGGTTGCTTCGCAAGACGAAAAAACCGCTAAACGAAGAGACTCGCGGAACGGATTAATTTCGTCTTGCGAGGCACCACTGTACCACCAAGAGCAAACTGGGCAATATAGCACACACCAAGCAATACTCAAAAGCTGTTTGCGTACCTTCTTTTAATGTGTTCACAAAAAAACTTAAATGAAATGAAAACACAAATGCAATTTTTTTGTGCTACACATTCTTCCTTGCGTTGACCTGGATTCCTTTATTATTGTTAACCCTAAAACTCCCCAGATTTACACAGCTTTCTCTGTGAATCTTTCTAGTGAGATTCCAGTAACAAGTCCATTTAAAATAAAATGTGCCTGCAAATATTACTTGGGGGTGGTTAATTGCTCCAAAAGATTTGTTCACATTAGGGCAATTGGGAAAATAATAAAGTGATTCCTCTACTGAAGGATCCACAACACATTCACCAAGCCATCAGATATTACTGGCCAACTTCTACCATTAAAAGTTTTAAACCATTTCACTTACATACATCATGACTTGAATTTCAGGATCTGAATGAATGAGAAAACATTAACATGCACTATATAACAGAAATGCACCTATGCTTAGGAAGTCCTAGGGACCGTCTGCTAATATTAAACTGCACAACTTGCACATTTGAGAAGTATATATTTGGAATGAGAGAAAAGGTAGCACCAGCATGGCAGCTTTACCTACTCCCAACACACACAAAAACACCCTAGGAAGCTTTTAAATAAATGAAAAGGAACATTTAGCATTAGATGTAGGAGACCTCTACCTGCCTATGCAGCAACTGTTCTTGGTTCAATGGATAATCAAACTAACGGGGGCATGATGCTTCTGAGTGCCAACTGCCACTCTACAAGATAGCAGTTATGACAAGCAGGATGACAGGCAATCACCCTGTTGTCACAGATGCAGCCCATCCATCCCCTACTTTTGCCTGTGGGATTAAGTGATGGCCGGCCAAATCTGGGCCTGAGGCTGTGCCACAAAGCCTTCAGAGAGATCACAATGCCCTTTTCAGAAGGTATCAGGTTTTCTTTTAAACATAAATTCCCTATGGTTACTTGCAGTCAAATCTGAACATTCATAGTTGTTTTCTAAAAAATTTTACATGCAAGAGGTAAAAAAAACAAAAACATGTTTACAAAGCAACACCACACTGTATGAAAGTTGTGTATAAAAACTGCATAACAGTATGCAAAAAGCAAGTTGAGATGTCCGTTTTGTGAAACATTAGTGTGACATTTTGGTGGGAGTGTAAAACTTGTACACATTTTTAAACACACAGAAATCCCTTTCAAGCTGTGTAGTGGCACTTCTAAAATGGCAGCTGATTGCTTAACACCAGGCCAACATTTATTAAAACTGCCATTTTATTTATTTTTAAATATATTTTATTGATTTTTATTTTATGAAACTACAGAAACTACTGGGTCTTTTGGCTGCTGGTTTATATATTTCAACTTGTATCAGCTTGAACCCACATTCGGACATGTGAATACAAATGCCTTTAATCTGATATGGAAGCTAGATATAGGAGTCCAAAAATTCTGGTGCAGTTTAAAAAATGTCGGTGCAGTTAATAAAACAGATTTTGTTTAAAAGGAAACAGTTCCACCCAGGATTAGATTTGTGAAAACAAGTTATACTTCATTTTTCTATCTGACACCAAAGAAACCAGTTTCTTAGCTTGTGAACTTCAGAATTTTAAAAAAAGATTTATTATGCAGATTAGTTATCCAGCCCTCCAAAACACTAGAGTGCCTTTATTTGTTTTCATTCATAGCTGTGGGAAAAAACTTACAAATTACATTAATAAAAATATGTAGGATTATAATGAGGCTCAATTCAATACTTTGCTGATTTCATGCATCAGAGACTTCTGGAAGGGACTGTTATGCAGCTTTGTACTGAACTACTTCAATGCAAAATACTTTGTAACACAAAATACAAAGAAAAACTGTAGTGTGGGCAATGATGTTAGTGTAATTAAAAAATGGCAAGGATATTGTACCTTGGAAGTTAACAAATAATAATAATAATCCCATATTTTAAATCTACCATTATATATGTATGTGTTATATATCATTCCAACAGCATCAGGGGCAAGAGAATCTAATCTCTTGCTGAAATGTTCTAATTGCAGTATTAAAGACAAGTAAAACCAATCTGCAGAGATTTTCATTTTACCCTATCAAGATTGACTCAACCCAAACTTTGTTCTAGGTCCGTTTTTTGTTCAAGTCAAACACTAACAGTGCATACTATAAATGTTCTGCGCCAAACCTCTTAAGAAATGCTAGCATGAACCTCAAAAATCCTATCTTGAGATTTAAAAATATCACACCAAGAAACATTAGCATATTTGCAAAATCACAGTTCACAGCACTGGAGGGCGGAGGGGAAATTGTACCTTTCCGGAGTATTTTACCGATACAAATATTAAAGTAAACCCTGTTTATGCTATGGACATGAGCCATTCTGCATAAAACATGCACTTCAACTTTTCAATACAAGAATAAATTTTAAAATTCGTAAGTAGAAAAAAGTGATGGCTCCCAAAAACCTTTCGAATTTCCTTTTTGTAAATGCTTTCATGTGCAGAGCAGATGTCAGTATAGCAAAATTAGTTTTACAGTAAAGGGAGTTTGAACTTCATCGCATACTTTAATTGTTACATTAACTTAGAAGCAATATAGGATCTTCTAGCTCATAAAAAGGAATGGAGCTGGTCTGGCTTTCCCCAGAGTCAGAGTCATAAGGAGCGTCTGGAAGCTCCATGAAGCTGTATGCCAGTTGTTCATCTTCTGCATCAGATCGGATGTAGCAGGAGTTATTAGAAAATTCCTCTTCTTCTATACTATTGAAATCCTGGGGGATGTATAACATCCCTGGGTAGTTCCTACTCACCAAGTCACTTGTTGTTTTAAGTGAGATCTTCCTAAATGCCATCAGGTGCATATGAGAAAATTTTGAGTACTTGAAACGTTTAAAGCCCAAGGATTCTATAGCAATTTTCCAGCTTTTCATCATCATAGCATGGCGATTCTGATGGGAAGAGTCAGGAGTGATAATAAGCAGCAATCCGTTCAATACAAGAAGTTCGTGGGCCTTTTTGCAACATATCCATCGTTGATAAGGGGAAGGGAAGTAAGATAGGAGGAGGGAGAAGACCACAATGTGGAACAATTCTCCAGGCAGGGAATCAATAGGATTTTTTAGCTGTTTCAAAAAAGCATCTATGGCATCTTGTGCAAGCTGAAGAGGTTGCTGAATCTGAAGGTTCAAGAAGTCACATTTATAGACGCTCTGCGGAAAGAAACACAGATGCAGCAATATACTTGGATGGTGCAAACCAGGTGCATTAAAACTATGCATTTGAAGCATGGCTACACCATGAACAGATAAATCTTTTGAGCTTCAGTATTTTAATCTAAACATTTTCCAAAACAAAAACAGAGCATTTTCCAAAACAAAAACAGAATGCAAGAAATTGAAATAGATATAATAAAACAATTCCGTAGCAGCCAAACATCACAAAGCACACTGAGTTGGACGGCATATCTATATATATCTATAAAAACAATCCCGCAGATCACAGCAGTTAGCCGCCTCCACCATCATCTTGGGTGAATAAAAAAGTATTGTAGCTGGTGATGAAGTTTCAAAGGTGTAACTGTCTGCCCTACTAGAGAAAGATAGTTTGATCATTACAAGAAAGCTCTATCTCACATACCCCACAGTTAAGCAACACTCACCAGAGGGCAGACACAACAAGCAGAACTTCCTCCACTGATATCAAGGCAGAGGTAGGTTGGTATCAACAAAAGTGTTCTCTCAAATACCTAGCCACCAAGTTGTTCATGGCTTTCTATGTCAACAAGAGCACCTTAAATTGGGCCCAGTAACATATAGGCAGCCACTGCCCATCCTCCAAGACAGAAGTCTCATGAGACCACATGCCAAAAGTGATAACACTCTAGCAGTAGTATTCTGCCGTAATCACAATCACAACGCCCCCTTTATAGGGCGTTACAGAAGTCAATTAACTGATAAATTAAACAGGCATATGTGTAAAGCATTAAAAAAAAAAGCAAACAGCATAGTTTGTTCTTAGATAATGTACTTGTTCCATAGAGGGTATCACTCCCTTCTATGGAAGAGAGAAAGTGGAAATGACATAAGACGGTGCTTGCCATCTGCTGTTTTTCTAGGCATTTGCACCAATACTAAATATTGCTAATTATTTTTAACAAGAAATCTGTTGGATGATTGGAGGCGCTCTCCCCCCCCCAATTAAGTAGTCTAACCACTACAGTCCTGATTCTGAAGCACAAAGGAATTGAATTATACTTTTGATGTAACACTGAACTGTGGAATTTAAGGGAATATTGCAAAATTCATAGTGATTATTCAATGCATGAATAAGTACACATAAAAATAAAGAACACCCTGGCAGCTGTCTTTCATACAAAACATTGGTTTTAAAACAATTCAGGAAGTAAAATATGTTTTGACATTTCCCCCACTGATTTTTACCTGAATTTTACAGCATGTAATCAAGGGGTTCAGCAGTGCTCAACTTTGGATAGATCATGTTCTTAGTGAAAAATCCAACGACCATTGCACTTGTTCCATTACAAGTTTTACTTTTTATGACACACTGATTTGTGGATAGAATGCTTAAACAAACCCAAACATATATGACTGTATCTGACGAAAGTCACGATTAGAGCCACTAAAATCAATGGACTTTAGTCAATGGGTCTGCTTTGAGTGTGGCTTAGCTGGATACAAGCCAAGTGCATGCTGCTAGTATCCAACTGAATTTTTTGCATGTTAAGGATTTAATAATCTTCTCTTGATTATCTGTACTGACAAATGTTTCATACCTCAACAGCTGGGACAATGTCAATGCCAACCGTCAAAAATTCTTCAAACTTCAAAAATGGATTAAAACAGCTGCCAACATCAAGTAATCTGATCTTTCCTGAAGGATGTAGCAATCTAAATAGAAGGGGATTCAAATTGTGAAATAACCTTTAAAGAAATAAAATCTGAATCTTTTAGAAATTGCATTGCAATCTTTTAGAACAGGAAACATACAGCTGCAGTTATATAACTGGCGAATGGTGACATGTCCTGGTCATACTTGGTTGGAAATAAGCCAAGGCATTTCCCAAGAAACCTTGTCTGTCTCCATAAGCCCACAACTCCCCACATATGCAATTCCTAATCCTCTTCCTAGTCCCCTCCAAACTGTACTTCAGCTACTGAGAGAGGAAAGGAGGTCCTTGTTCTGAACCCTCTTTTGGAGGGAGGGAAGGAGACTTCATATGGGTCCAAAAAGCAACATAATAATAAATTTATTTAGTGAAAGATAAATGGGTCCTGTTGTCTCTTGGGGAAATAGAGGTTTCCTGCTTCTGCTGAACTTTGCTTATAACACACAATAAGTTTAGTAATTGCACATCTCTTACAGTTTTTTTTTTGTAAAGAAATTAAGTTTCTATTGTTTAGACAATACATTTCAGGGTTCCTCTGGTGTTCTTCGGCAATACAGTTCTTGTTTGGCATGATTAGGCCAAATGTAAGCTTCTGTTAAGTCCCACTGATCTTAACAGAAACATTAGATCACATACATAACCCCCTTCAGTAAAATAAATAGGACTCTAAAATGCCTACTTAGTCTAGCATGCTTAATTCACAAAACACACACAAATGAACTTCCACCACCACCACATCTGCCCTCTGATAACACTTACTCATCCATTATAGCACTGTGATTTGAATTTTCAGAAGAATCCTCTATTTTGGAAGCTGGGTGAATACTCATGGTTTGAATACTTTGAGTAGCAAGAACTGCTCTTTTCTCATCTTTTTCCAGTGCTTTTCGTTTTCCACCATTTTGAAAATATTCCCGTGACACACTTGGGGAGAAAAAAAAGAGGGGGAAAGGCAATTCAAAATAGTTTTCACTATCATTTTCTAAAGGCACTTTCTTATCTATATATTTCAAAGAACAGAATATAATTATTCCTTATCTAGGTAGAATGATTTGAAGTGATTGTACACATAAAATTAAACAAATGGGTTTGCACCAAATGTTAATTAAAGTAATGTGATATAGTATCCCAAACTATCTGTTCAAGACCATGCAGTTTATTCAGGATCACAAGCAATTAAAGTTTCTTTCCTTCTTTCTTCTTCTGAATCTTTTGTCTTATTAGAAGTGTTTTCCACACCAAGCTGGTGTTTATATATCTACAGGGCTTCCCTTCAGCTGTATCCCACACCCCATTTCAACCAGAACAAGCAACTAAAACTGTTAATCTGAAAACTAAGCGCTTTCATTTGACTACATGGGTAGAGTCCAAGGAACTGCCATTTCTACACTACAGGTGGGTCTTCACATTCCAGTAATACTGGGTAAATCTATTCTAGAAACTGGAACGAACAACTAAAATCCCTTTTAATCTCCACCTGTCTAGTGATGCAGTCTTAATCTATCAATTTAGCACTAGGCATGTGGTTTGAAAACAAAGCTTGGCAGCAGAAAACATCATGAAACATTGGGTTTGGGAAAGGTCTCCATTTGTATACATTTGATAGAAAGATGTTTTCCATTCATTATTTGTTAAATACAAAGACTGCTACAAATATAAAGAAAACAAAAACAGAACCCTGAAAGCAATTATATACAGAAACATATTTTTGCAATCTGTTCTCCTGTAGAAATCCTGCAAGCTTATGACCAAAAACAACTTTCTCAATAGTTTGCATTAGACCACTTACCTGCAACACCATTCAATGCGGCCCTCTCCTTCACAGGTTTTAGTCCAATGGTTATCTGCCAGATTTTTCATTGCCTCAGCGTATTCACAGAGTGTTTCTTCATCTTCACAATGTTCACGCCAGATTTTATCAAAGTCCCCCACTAAAAACACACACAAAAAGAGACCGGTGAGAATAATGGACGAGTGTTCATCAAACCCAGAGTCCGGCTTATTGTGGAAACATTGCAATGAGGGGAAGAGAGAAACCTAATTGTGCAAACTTAATAAACAGAAATAGCAGAAACCAACTAGCAACTTCGTTTTCTGTTTGGGTATAAAAATACAGTTTGGCACTTCAGTCATATAGAAAAAAAGGTATGAAATATTTCCCTCAAACCCATTTGAGGATTGCATCAAGTTTGTTGAATTGGAAAGGAAACAGCCCTATGGAGCAAAAGAGATATTCTATTGCCCCATCTCCCAACTACCCACAGAAAGGATTACTCATTATTCAGAACAGAAAATTGGATTACAATTACCACGCCAATGCAAAAGATATTTTCAAAAGTAGCTCAAGAGCCTTGCCTACAATGTTTTTGAAGCTGTTTTGTTGAAAATATATACCTGGCATATTTAGTTTGACTTCGTTAAGGAAGTTACTCATATGACTAGATTACAACACTTCAGGTTTTCTCCCTTGTTTACTCTGCACAGTAACCTATCCTTTGCTATCCTACTTCCCTTTCAAGCTCATATTGGAGAAGCCACACAAACATTGATTGTGCTGCAGCGAAGAGATCTAGGGAGAAAAGTCATTCCTCCTTTCCCTCCCCTCTCTTCCAGGTCCCATGAAGGGCCTTCACTACCCTAATGGAAAATTTTGCTTGTTTTTCTGGCTCAGCAGACAAACTACAATATCAGATTACTAATAAGACAAACTGTTTACCATCCAAGATTGAATTTACTCTAACCACCATTTCCTGAACCTTCTAAACTATGCTGATGTAACCGACACTGGAAAGCTGTATAATCTCTTCTAAATAACTGACTGATGTTCTCTGTTCAGTTCACAACTAGTAACCAATTCAGTGTTGCACCAAATGGAAAGCTACCACTCTGTAGTATATTGGCAGGGAAAGCCTATTTTTATGTTACAAAGAGACATTAGATTCTAGGAGACTTTCAGCTTGTATTAAAGTCACCATTTTAAATATATTCCCAACTCTCAGCTATTACCCAATGTTTTTTTGCTTGTACTCCCTTAACCTGTTCATCACAGTAGGTACAGCATCATTTTGTTCACCCTTCAGGGACACCAGGGTAGGTTATTTGAAAAGTTGACCCAGACAATGCCAAAATACAGTGGTACCTCAGGTTACATACGCTTCAGGTTAGAGACTCCGCTAACCCAGAAATAGTACCTCGGGTTAAGAGCTTTGCTTCAGGATGAGAATAGAAATCGTGCTCTGGCAGCACGGCGGCAGCGGGAGGCCCCATTAGCGAAAGTGGTGCTTCAGGTTAAGAACAGTTTCAGGTTAAGAACAGACCTCCAGAACGAACTAATTTCTTAACCCAAGGTATCACTGTACTCAAGTAAAATGTTATCCTCTGTAAGCCAAGTGGTCAAAAGGTAATTAGACTGAATGCTCAAAAAGCTACTATCAGGTGGTTGTTGTTGTTAGAACTTGGAATGAAAGGCATTGACATGCTTGATTCTTGCATTTCCTTGTACACACCCAAAAGGCTCGTTTGTAGATAACTGAAAATTAGCAGCATGCCATAAATCAAAATAAAATGGGTGCTAACAGATTTTACCCTCTCGCTCACTATGCTCTTTCAAAAGCAAAATTTGAATTCCAAAATATTTTACAAAACACTTAAGAAAAGACTAGGAAGCAACGTTGCATACAACTTCCTAATAATTATTTTAAACAGCTGTTATTCACCACTTGGATGCTTCAAATTATACCTTCCTTCATGTAAACAACCTGGGATTGGCATGCAGCTGCAATCTCATCATGGTATTACTGTGAACCGGGGTGGGTTGGCTATTGGTTTGTTTTTGTTCTTGTTTTTATTATGTATTTTGTGTGTTTTTATCTCGTATTTTTATGTTGTGGATCACCCTGAGATCTATGGATGAAGGGGTGCTATACAAATTTAGTAAATAATAGAAATAAATAATACACATGTATCTAGTTATACACAAATGCCTCAGTAGCTGTAACCAACTGCAAGGCCACACCATCACCTCTGTGATGTAAGATTAAATCTCTCATAATCTGTGCAGCGATTCATGCTTTATATCTGTGCCCCCACCTTAATATAGTTAATAAATCATGTACTGTACACATACTGGGTATCAGGATGACATAATGGTTAAAGGAGAGCTGAGCTGACAGGTAGCTTAGATTGCTTTGAATTATAAAGTTATTCATATTTTCATAAGTATAATGAATATGTCAGGAAAAAGCTTCAACATAATGAAAGGATGCAAAGGGTCAAAGACTTCTGTGCATGCAGACACCCTTGAGTGTTGGGGTATTCTGTGGAGAGGAATCTGATACTGTGTGAATAAGTGAAAGATTGTCCAATCAAGTCCTGCCCCCCCCACCACAGGAAAGCCTCACAGCAAGCCTAGGGACCAGGTTAGGCTCAGATCTGGTGTCCCAAACATGTGTTCAATGGGTATCAGGCAAATACATTAGTTAGCTTGGAACCATATTCATGTATTTTTGTTTATTGGAGTATGTATAGATTGCATTTCATAAAAATACAGCAAGGTGTTCTCTACCAATATACAGATGTTTATTACTTGAATCACATTTGTATATTGGTAGAGAACAGTGGCACAGTTGAAAAGCAGTGACTGGACATTCATACTCCTTTCCCTCCCCCCACCTGCATACAGTACATTCATTTCCCCCCCTTACAATATAAGTAACTCAAGGAACCATACGTCATCGAATCATCACATCTAAAGATACATAAAAGATTCCAACTAGAAAGCTTTGCATCTCACATTCCAATTAAACTGTGCACCTTATTACATATTTAACCTCCAAAACAAATATTTCAGTTCAACTAACTACTAGATAAACTGTTCAGCTATTTTTACTTCAATATTTGGTTGAATATGTTTTAAGTGTGGGTCACATATTAACAGTCCATAACAACCTTACTACACAGCTGAAGCACATCCAATTCAATGTAGATGTGAACTGATAAAATAAGACAAAACTATGGAGAAAGACTTGTGCAGAACTCAGCTTTGTTAAGTGTTGAACTTGTAACTTGCATTTTAAGTAAGTTGTCAACCTAAAAGGTCCATAAAGCCAATCATTAGGAGTGACTACAAAGGGCAACCACCCCCTCGCCTAGTAATCACATCTCCCCTTACAAGTTAATACTGAGATCCCAGTTCCCTAAATTCTGATGCAGAAATATTGGGAGGAGCCCTTCACCTCTCAACGTTTGGAGAAAGGACAAAGCTGTGGGAATATTTATAAGTTCCAATGGCTAAACTAAGATACCAAGATCCTTCTCACCCCCTAAGTCCTCATAACAGAGCACTTGGGGAGGAAGAGTGCTGGCATGGCAAGTGAAACTAGTTGGTGACGAAATCATGCTAAAATGTGCATACCCCAGCACAACTATATTGGCTCTCATTCGTGCCTGTGTTTGAAAACTATATCTTATCCACAAATCAGGGCTACAAGCACTGCACATTTCAAGAAAAGAATGTCTTCTACAAGAATCAAAGTTTGTTCATTCAAGATTCAACAGTGGTAATGCTTTTATGAGGGTGGGGGGAACTTTCCAACAGTATGCCTGGAAAATACCACAACATGTAACACTGCCACAACACTAACGTAATTGCGATAATTCCAGCAAGTATGCCACATATACTAAGGATTAGGGTTCAAAGTTGGATCACCAACATTTCCTTTCACTACCGTCTTTCAAAGTGACAGAAGGAGCACATCCATTAAAATGGCTTCTTCACAGTACATTCTTTGGAAAACCTACATCAGCTTATTAACTTCAAGACACAGCTGACACGATGGAAAATTGAAACTTAAGCCTCTGTGAAAACTATATACTCATCCCATTTAACAAATGGGAGACAACTGATGGGTTTTATGTGTATATAAAGTGCCTGTTTTCTTCTGATGTGTGCATTTTTACTCCAAGGAGGTAACAGTAAATGTACTTTGTCTATTGCTTTTTTGCACCTATTACGCAAACAAGTAAATTAAAGGCAGATCTGTAGTTTTACTCCTTAAATCTTTCCATTACAAGAAGGTCCTACCTTCAGCAACTATGGGCTGAAAATTTCCATTTTTTGGTTCTGCCTCAGGCTAGGAGAGTCGAGCCCGGTCAGCATATGCAACCATGGAATCTCTTAGATATAGGTTCTCCCACCACTTTTCTATGATGAAGCATATGGGAGACCATTAGCAACTGCTGATCCTGGAGCTCTAAAGAAGAGTGGATATACTTAAGAGATATACTAGCAGCGATGGACTGATTTCAAGTACTTGCTTTCTTTGATCTTCTGCAAGAAAACCCTGAAATACCACAAGATTGCATTTATTTCATTCAAAATAGGTGAAATGGTTTAACTGGAAATGCTACCGTACACCCACTTTGCTCCTTGTGTGCCAAGATTTCAGCTAGAAGAGGTCATAGACAATCTAGAAGCAAGGATGACAGGAACATGCCACAACATATGTAGAAACTACCATATCAGGAATGGCATTTCCTTCATCCACAGCAGTTATTAAGGTAATCAAGCCAAGTCCACAGGATAATCTTGCAACCTCTGGGAGGAAGTAATTGCCATTAAGGAAATGGCTCATACCTTATTTAAATAGCTGATGATAATATACAAGTAAAATTATTGTTGTGTAGCATCAATATACATGGTACCATCGTGTTATACATGGCAACTGAGATAGGTTCCCTGCCTAAATTTTTAGATGGGCAGTAGGAAGATACAATCCAGAAGGGCAAGGGTCACAGTGCATGGTTACAAGAAAGTGCAGTTACACGTAGATTTGCTTCCTTCAGTTGTAAATGAGGAGACACAAAAAGCTTAATTACCAGAGTTGTTCTGCATCACAGAAAATGGTTATGAACATTTTAGTCAAACTAGCTACTCAGTATGAAATTTACATTTCCACCTCTTTGACATGCAAAGAGGACTTGGGATATCTGTACCACATTCAAACAATACTTTTATTTAAGGGTCAGCAGTAAAATTACAGGACTAAATCTACCAAAGAGGCAACGAAATGCACCAGGATGCCATTTCATTATTATATTAGATCCCATACACAATGGGATCTTGTGAACCCACCCGAAATCTTTTGATGAAGGGTGGTATATAAATCTAAACAAACAAGCAAACAAGCAAACAAACAAACAAACAATGATACTAGCGGAGTGGTTAAGGTCATTTCAAGACCAAGGCTGCCTTATAATCCTTTTTCTATCAGCAGGGTTTCTCATAGTATAAATACATGTCTTTTCTACAAATGTGGTACAGATACATCTTACTAAAACGTGTCTTACTAGGATAAGAAAACCTATGCTATAAATATAGCTATAGTACAAAGCATATAACAGATGCATGAATTTTGGCTGACAAGTTAGGTTGCACTTGTGCTTAAGACATATTAATCATACTAAATATATTAAGGGCTCCTGTTTACTTACAGCAGGGGGCCAGTCCACTGTCCCTCAGACCTTGTGGGGGGGGCATACTATATTTTTTTTTGGGGGGGTGAACAAATTCCTATGCCCCACAAATAAAAGGACACATTCTATTCATGTAAAAACACGCTGATTCCCAGACTGTCTGCGGGCCGGATTTAAAAGGCGATTGGGCGGGATCTGGCCCCCAGGTCTTAGTTTGCCTACCCATGGCTTACAGATTATGTTACAGATTCCACCAAAATGCAAAAAACAAAACAAAACAAAACAAACCCCCCCCACACACATATTATCCCTAATCACCTAAAACATGCCAGACAAATTAGAATACAAGACAATGAAAGAAGATAACTCAAGGTATGCTAGAAACAACAAAGGTTTGAGTTGCAAAGACTTTCAAAGGGCAGCTGAATAAATCTCATCAAGAGGATGGGCTAAAACAATCTTGCATGTTATCCAATATCCTTATCAGACAGCTTGTTTTGCAAGTTTGTTAAACCTATTCGATAACATGCAAGATTGTTTTAGCTGACCCCTTGATGAGATTTATTCAGTTGCCCTTAGATAAGAGCCCCAAGACCAGGGGTTGGCAACGTGTGGCCCATGGGCTGGATGCGGCCCACGAAGACAATTTTACCGGCCCATGAGCCACCCCTGAGAGTCCAGGAAAGGCCCACATCCTTTTCACTGCCCACAAAGCCAGGAAAGGAATATGGTAGCATTTTCCCCATCTGCCTTTCACAACTCTTTCACATCATTCCTGGACTTGCCAGGCGAAATCAGGAAAATAATCTGGAGCAGCAAGGCTGGAACACCCCCAAGTAAAAGCAACACCCATTATGCTGTACAGCTTCATAACATTCTGGAACAAAATGGCAGCATTCAAAACAGGGGCTGTGGAAACACTGCGAAGCACTGGGACCATGATCACAGAAGAACACATCGCTTCGTGGCCTCCCAACCAATCTCTGCCACGGTGCTTCCCAGCAAGTAGCTGAAATAAAGAGGATTGAAACTCTGGATTCATGGCCAATAATATTCTGAATTATAAAGGATATTGTGTTTTGGGGGTTTATGTCACGCCCTCTTAAACCTTTGCGAGCCACCGCTTAACATCGTTCCTGTGGCCACTTTTCTGGCTCTTGATATTTTGGGGGGCGTGGGGGGGGGAAGAGAAAGAGAGAGAAGAAAGAAAGAAAGAAAGAAAGAAGCCATCGGATCCCATTTTGGCACAACGATGAAGATGGAACAACAACCGTTTCTTGAATGAAAGGAAGCCCCAAGGCGGCCGCCCTCTCCCCTCAGAGGCCCGAGACCCCAGCCCCCCACAGCCGCCCTCCTGCCTTGCTCCTCGCCCGGCGGGTCCAGAGGCCTACAGGGCAGGCGGGGAAAGGGGGTGGGGCCCGGGCTCAGCTTCCCTGCCAGGCCTCGGGCCAAGGCCTCGCTTCCCCCGGGCGACAGAGGGACCCCCGTGCGGGTGGGACCCCCCGCTTCCTCCGCCCGGTCCCTTGGCTCCCCGGGAAGAGGGGCAGAGGCGCGGCGGGGCTTCTCCCGCCTTACCTTCGCGGTACTTCTTGCGCAGCCGCCGGTGGACGCTCTTCACTACCCCGGAGAGCTTCTCCTGCTGCAGCTTCCGCTCTTGCTCCCGGGGCGGCGGCGGCGGGGGGCACGGGAAGGAGGCGGAGGCGCCCGAGGGGGGCTCCAGCTCCGGCTCCATAGCTGTGGTAGCGGCAGCAGGGCGCCTGCGCTCCGCCTCGCTCCCTCCGCGGAAAAGGGGGCGGCGGCCGTCGCCAGACTCTTCTGCGCCTCACGGCAAGCCAGGCAGGCAGAATTAAAAGTCTGGCGAAGGTCACGTGGCCCGGCTCGTCTCCCGTGGCTTGCTGGGAAGTGTAGTCTCGCGCCTTTCTTTCCTCTCAGGCGCAGCCGCCGGAAGCGCTGCCCGTTTCCGGATGCTTCGTTGTTGTTTTTCCCAACCACCACCCCGCTCCCCGTGGCTTGATGGGAAATGTAGTCCTTAGGCCTTTGGAATGTTGCTAGCGCTTCTGCTGCCACGGGCAGCTCTAGGAAGCAAGCATATGCACCAGCGGCGACGCCTAAGCGTAAAGGGGAGGCAGGTTCTCAGAACCGTGCATTATAAACCACCCATACGGTCCAAGTGACATGAAGATCCACCTCCTGCTCGTAACATGATGCAAGGAAGACAAATTGTCCAGTTTTTACACCCCCCACTCCTAGGAGCCAACTCCTAGGGGCCACGGGGGCTTTGCCTAACAACAACAACAATTTATTCTTTATACCCCGCCCACTCATAAAATATTTGAGGGGACCACACAAACTCCAAGTTGATGGGCATTGTCATTCAAATACTGTCTCTGCACTGCATCATGTGATCAGTTATGCAAAGCGGGGCTTACTTGCCCTCCCACCCAATATTTTATTCACGTTGCTACCCCTGCCCCCCCCCCTCTTCTTTGTAATATGAGATGCTTGTAGGGCTTGGTTTGGTCAACACTAGTAATGTAATACATTTGTTTAAAAATACATTAAAAACAAACTTGTAAAAAAAAACCTAACAAAACCACTCAATCCAGGGACAAGGGAGATTGGCAAGGTTTGGGATTATCCTGCTGTGTCCCCCAGTTCACCTCAAGGACAAATCCATTGGCTTCATTTTTATCCTTTCTGCTTTCTCTCTTGCCAGTCATTCGTTTGCTCTTGATTTTGTACAGGTTAGTCAATTTTTTTAATCATTTGAAGGAGCCTGAACTTTTCCGCACTCGTTTATAGTGTTATTCAACCTGTCCACATTTCCTAAATGCCAATTTCAACCCCTGCCAACCTCTGAATTTGGGCATTCGTCTAGAGCATGGGTAGGCAAACTAAGGCCCAGGGGCCGGATCCGGCCCAATCGCCTTCTCAATCCGGCCCAAGGACGGTCCAGGAATCAGCATGTTTTTACATGAGTAGAATGTGCCCTTTTATTTAAAATGCATCTTGGTTATTTGTTGGGCATAGGAATTTGTTCATTTTTCCCCTTCAAAATATAGTCCGGCTCCCCACAAGGTCTGAGGGACAGTGGACCGGCCCCCTGCTGAAAAAGTTTGCTGAGCCCTGCATTACTAAGTGTTCAACTCCTATTCATATCTTGCAGTGCATGCATCAAATCAACCTCTCGTGCCAAATTCCTTCTACCTGTCTATCTTTAACCGGTACCATACTATTTCATATTTAACTTCAAGCATGTAGCTTTTTTTAATGAGAGAAACTACATAGAAAAGTTTGAAAAGTTGCAAAACAAAGGCCATGTTGTTCATAGGATGGGAAACCAATACTAAAATGTCATAAACAGAATTGTGATATAGGGTCACAGTGAAAAATTGAAACTACAGTTCAAATATAAAAGAAGTCTCATATTTTATTCTGAACTTGAAGAGTTGCTACATAATCAGAAAGATAACCGGGCTGGCCTGCTCCTATGACTTTAAGAGCAGCTTGATGTACAAACATCAGCAGATGAAGCCAGGCCACTTTGATAAACATTATAGCCTGCTAATGTCTGCACATCAGGGTATTCTTAAAGGAACAGCTGCAGTGGCTATTTGAAAATTACTTAACCCTAGGTTCCAACCACCCCAACCTTCTACTTATCTAGGGTTATTATCCCTTTTCTGTCAAGAGAGCTGACAAAAGTTTAAAAGGTCATTATTTCTTGGTGGTAGTTTTGGTTAACATAAGCAATATACAGAAGCAGACACACATGCACACACACACACACACACACGTACAGTATGTGTATATGTACATTTATAAGGATCTGCATTCAGAGCCACTTTCAATTGCATATTTTGAAGTTATCAAAGGTAACTTCTTGTATTTATTCCTTATTCCAAGGGGGTCGGACTAGATGAGGTGCCTTCCAACTGCACAATTCTATGATTTCACCTATGTTCTTTTGGCATGTCTAACGCAACCCAAGCATTATTAATTTTAAGCAAACAGGTGGGAGCCAGACTAAGTCTTCCATCCTAGGTATGCTTACGAGGAAGTAATTTTGATTAAACCCAACAAGTTACTCCTGAACAGACAAAGAATTGCACTGTAAGTTGCATTTAGTTCCCAGCGAAATAAATGAGACCCAAGTCATCACTAACTTTTTCAAGTTTTTTAAAAATGGGCCCTGTGTAACAGTGCAATCCAATCCTCTGCACATTTACTCGGAGACAAATCCCACTCAGTTAAATGGAGCTACTTACAGGTGAACATGCCTAGGATTGCAGCCTTTGTCTTGATTCAATCCAAAGGCTGGGTGCACCACAGAAATTATGTTTCAAACATCTGTTCTTAAAGCTGTAGGGAGCTGTAAGTACTTCTTAATATTCTCCATCATGCTAAAATGATATACTAAGCACAACAGGAACATGAGGACATGTTAAAATATAATATACAAGACGCTTGGATGATTTCTAGGAGACAAACGTCAGGTTACTCTTTCAAAACCAGGCCTATCTGGAGGGTATATTGTACTGGATAAGGAAGGACGCTAACAAAATCACACCTAGGCACTTGCACACCTAGATAGATGCCCGTTCAGGATTATCAACAACTCTGTGCTATCAAGAACAATAAGCGACCTTTCCACACAATGGTGCCAAAGCAGCTAACAACAAACAAGATAAAAGGCAAGAGAAACAGTCCTGAGAAACACAATGCATAGAATAAGAAGGTAAGAATCCCCAGCCAGTTGAGTAGGACCCTGGTAGAGACACATGCTTGACTGGAATGTTCTCTCCCTCCTGGTCGTTCCTTCGGGAGCTTCAAAAGCTTTCTTCAGCCTGAACATCACATTGACCGATGGCAACAGACACCGGCACACTTAGGGATCCACAGAGTCTTCGCAGCTTGCATAACAGACCTCAGCAACTCAGCATTTTGGCTAATCTACTTTATTTACATATAAACACACATGGAACACTGCAAGATGGCTCCCCCTCTCTCTAGCATCAGACAGCAAAGAGAAAGAACAAAGGACAATAGTCCCACTTCACAGAACACAGTAACACAAATATCCTGTCTCCAACACTTCCCACTCTGTGGAGTCAAAACATACACCATCATGTGATAGACAACAATCCCATGACTGCGATCACAGAGCAGGAATTCTAACAGAGAAGACACGCACAGTAAGTGAGCTTTTTCCTTACTACTGTGTTCAGCACTAAGGAACCGAATATAAGGCCTATGTGTTTTGGTTCTCATCCTTTCCTCTTATTTAAAGCACCCCTCCCCATATAAACCTCCCTTAACAATGAGGTACATCCTCTTCAGAGGCCCTTTGTGACTCACCTACTAACAGGCAAGTGGACAAGGACTAGGGTCCCCCCCCCCCCAGGCCACAGACCCACAACCTGTTCTTCTGCTTTTTCAGCATGGGGCAAAACCCATTTTATGCACCCAGGTTTTTAAGTACAATTTTCATTTGTGATTCAGGTTCCACATTTTAATCCTGATTTCTGTCAATTTGTGTGACTGATTACTGTAAGCCACACAAGAAAACTCAAAGCAGGCCCAAAAGTGAGTAAAAAGAAAATGCATTCATACTTACTCCTGCTGCTCTCGCCTGATGCATTGTTTCCCCTTATCATTATGTTAAACAAGGTAAGGCTAGAAGGGCCTGAAGTGTGCTTTCTTGATGTGTGTAGCACAGCCGCTGTACTCAAGCCCCTAGGTACCCTATACACTTACAGCAATCCTCTCAAACATGACACCTGTGCCAAATAATCCCTTTACCCAATTGGTGGGCTGGCCAGATATCTGATAGCCAGACAATTAGATGGTGGGGTGGACCTGAAAATGATCTGCTAAGAATACTGCAGAATCTAAATGTGCACTTTTCTTTTTTTTTACCTTAATCTTTGTTATATTCATTCATATATGACATGTTGGTAGAATAGGTGGCTCAAGGAAAGAATAACGCCATTACTATTAGATTATCCCCCATCCATCCCATGCTCTCTGCACCTTGTCTCTATTCTGTTCCTTCCACAGCATTCTGCTGTACAGAAATGTGGGGCCTTTTCTGGTATGCTGATCATTAAATAATGCTAAAAGCTTCCCATATTGCTAGATAGTTAAGTCACACCCTCTCTCCTCCAGAGAGGAAGTGAAGTTTCTTTCCTCTTCCTTCCTCTCTCTCCCTCTCTGCATTATGTAGCCAACAAAGACGGATGTGTATAAGCTAGTTCAGAACTTAGAGCACATGTCTGAAGCTATCTTGAAGAGCATTTTGATTGTTTTATCCTTGCTGTTGCATGGAACAATGCATGACTGAGTCCTTGAATCTGTAAGTATAGCATTTTAAACTTACTTAACAGTGTGTGGTCTGCTCGTTGCAAGAGAGGGTAGAAAGAGGTTAGCTGCTGTGTGTAGCTGAAGCTGGATAAAAAGGTTTAACAGCCTATATTCCTGATGCTTCACTGTGCTGTTTATTTTGTGAATTTAATACCCTGCAGCTGGAGATCTCTGTGTGCTAGCCCCATGTTTTGAATTCAGGCACCCAGCCGTTTCTTTTTGTTGTTTACCCACACATGGATTCATATATTTAATTCCCCCCACTTCATGCTCACAAATGGATCTGAAGGATTTTATATACAGTGTCCCTGCTCATATCATGTCTTCATTTATTTTAGCAAGCCTCCCTGTTGAAATCTTTTGTTGAGTCATTCACAGCAATAGCTAGATTCTCTGAGTGTATATGTTTACACCCCCTATTGCAGTCAGTATGAATACACCAGTGTAGTAGGCTTCTGAATTGCCTCCATGGGATAATAATCTAAGCATTTGCTAAGTGTTTAGCAGGACTTATCCAGCCCTCAGCAATGACCCCTGTGTCCTGTTGACTATTTCCCCCCTTCCCTTTCTTCTTACAGTTCCTGTCTACCATGAGCTATTACTGATTTTCAAGCTGCTTCTTTTGTGTCAACCTTTTTGTTGGCACACGAGTTTCTTTCTTTCTTTTCTTCTTTAGCAAATGTTGTCAAAACAGCCAGCCAGTCCAACAGGCTCTCCTGTCTTGATGTCACTCAGAATGGCCTGTGTCTTTTGCATGGATTCATGATTTTGTCAGCACTTGCTATGTATAATCTTGCTTACTAGTCAGTTCATGTGCAGTGTGCTGAGGACAGTACACTGATGTCAGGAAATGACAGGACAGAGGAGGAGATGTTAGTTGGGCTAATCTAAAGAGGCTGGCGATATCATAAATATTTAAAAACTGGAATATTTGTGTCTACTGAAGCCAGGGCAAGACCCAAGAAAACAGAGGCTACCGAAACAGCATCCAAAGAACTCGTGTAATACTAATTAGTACTAAATTAAGCTTGTATATATATTTTTCCCAACTGTGTACCTTTAAGACATTCTTTTCAGCACAACCCTAACCATATCTACTCAGAATTAAGTCCCATTATATTTTGTGGGGCTTACTCCCAGGTAAGTATGATTAGGACTGCAGTCTTAGTATGAAGTAGCAGATGTTAAGAGAATATATAAAAAAGTTAGGGTGGAGTAGGAGACAGACAGAGAGAGAAATTTAGTAATGTAACATAACACTTATTGTTCTGACCATTGGACTGTTTGTCTCTTTTGTTAAGCAGGTTGCTAGCCAATGGCCCAGAATAGCTAGTAGGTTTTTTTTTAATGGGAGCTAATGGCAACCTAGCAGTTCGAAAGCACATCAAAGTGCAAGTAGATAAATAGGTACCGCTCCAGCGGGAAGGTAAATGGCGTTTTCGTGCGCTGCTCTGGTTCACCAGAAGCAGCTTAGTCATGCTGGCCACATGACCCAGAAGCTGCCTGCCAGCTCCCTCGGCCAATAAAGCAAGATGAGCGCTGCAACCCCAGAGTCGGTCACGACTGGACCTAATGGTCAGGGGTCCCTTTACCTTTACCTTTAATGGCCGGCAAATGTACAGAGATCATATCTGGAATCCTTGGGATGTAAGCAGAGGCTACGGCAGGACCCCCAACATTTTTGGACCCCAGGGGGGCACTATTGGTAACTCTAAAAAACTGTTGTGGACATCACAAAATACCCACTTTAAAGAAGGAAAAACTGGTGTTACTCAGAACCAACAGGGAAGGGCAGGGGCTTTGTGGGGCACCAAGGGGTAGGTGTCTGAAGGTATCAAAGCACCTACAAGTGCCATTTTGGGGGTGCCATGTGATACGAAAGAATTCATTTTCTCCTCCCCAGGCCATCCCAGTGAAAGGGAAGAGGTTACGATAGGTATGTGTAGAGAAACCTGCGGTTTGGAAAAGCAAGGCAGAGTGAAACACATGGAGATTGCTGAGAGCTATCTGTCAGCTCTGAAGATGCATTGAGGTGTAGAATTGAGGGCCGATTCAGCACTTGACTTGCTGGAATGTCGATCTGTAATGCAAGGCAAAAGCAAGTTAATGCTATGGGTGAAGAACCTCATGACTGCTCTTAAAAATATTGTGCCTTCTTTAACCTACCGGATAATGATGGTGTTGATAATGATTATAGTCATTACAGTCATTCTGCCATTATATTTTTAATGTGTTTTCTCCCAAAGGGCTTGCACTTTTCTCCCTGTAGCACTAGTGAACACAGCTACTGTCTTTTTTAAAAAGCGAGCAGCTTTCCACTTGGTTTGCAAGACTGCTTTCATTGCAGAAGGATCCATTCTTTATGCTAAGCTGGAAGAGTGGTCACGCTATCGTCAGAGTTGAACTAGCATCACGGTTTCTCGGCTGCTGAGCTGAAGGCGCTCCCTTTGTTCCCCAGATTGGTTGTCTGTGCAATTCTTTATTCTGTTGTCCCTTCACTGGTTCAAACTGTGTACAGTGGTACCTCAGGTTAAGTACTTAATTCATTCTGGAGGTCCGTTCTTAACCTGAAACTGTTCTTAACCTGAAGCACCACTTTAGCTAATGGGGCCTCCTGCTGCCGCCATGCTGCCGGAGCACGATTTCTGTTCTCATCCTGAAGCAAAGTTCTTAACCCGAGGTACTATTTCTGGGTTAGCGGAGTCTGTAACCTCTGCACTCTATACTCACTCTGGTGATGTCACTGGAACTGTCTGGAGGAAGCAGTCTTGTATTATTGATTCATTCATTGAACTACTCTATTCATTTCAGTTTGGTGCCTAGAAATCTGTAGTAATCTTGCATTCTGTTCTGAAATCCTTGCAAGTTACCTTATTGGCCATTTATGTACTTGTGTGGTTCTAGGATTGCTCAGGGCTCCAGCCTTGCTGGCTTTTCTGGTGAGTCAAGCCAGCAGGCCATTTGCAGATGTTTTAAGATGTATGTAATCTTGGCTCTTAAGATGCTTGCTGTTGCTGAATCCACATACATGTACTAGGCCCCAGAGATGAGTGTCCACAATCTATGACAGTGACTGCTGATCCATGCTAAATATGAGCAGTTTTCACAGCTCAACGGTTTAAGATCTATTACAAAGTTAATTGCGGTGCTATTGCTATATGCACACAACTTTTGACTTAATTCTGGTACAGTTCCGAAACCAAAAATACAATCAATATAAGGAATATTTTGGGCAGGGAAGGCTATTTGCAAATGTTTTTCCAGTTTAGAGATTCATATGTCATGCTCCATTTCACGTGGCTGTGCTGAAAATAAGGCTAGTTCAGCTCTTTGTGCCATAAGGACCTAATTGTAATTCAGTGAGGAGAACAGGGGTCTCCTAAGAACTATCAACACATTTAACAAGCTTCCATTCCCAGGGTTCTTTGGGGGGGAGCCATAAGTCTTAAGGCGCTGTATAGGCGCTGTAAATATATAAGTATATAAGTATAGGCGCTGTAAATATATGGTGTGGGTCTACCCTTTCCACAAACAAATCAGAGTGAATGCTCCTTAAATAGCCCGTGCCATCTAATCTTCCTACAAACAAATCAGGATGAATGCTCAGTAAACAGGTCTTCTGGAACCATACTGAGAGGGCAAAACAGACCACGGACAGCTCCAAATCACACTGGGACAGAATTTAATGGCTCCAGGATTCCAAGAGCTAGCATGTTGCTCCAGTAAAGTCTGGAGCTAATTGAAGACTTAAATTGTCTGCAGATAAATCAGAGAAGAAAGGCTCTGGAGATAAATCCTGTCTTTTAAAATCTGGCAACATTTACCTTGGAAATGGTCTCTGAACCATTGTTGTCTTGCAGAGGAGCTATTTTACCTCTGTTCCTTTAAAATGACTTAAAAACACCTTTTCTATCTCACCCTTTAAAGTAATCAAGGTGGCTAACAGCAAAAAACAGTCCACAATTCAACAAAAATATAAAAATGATAGTCACAATGTAAAAGCATGGCAACAGGTAAAACCAGAGGGTTATTTCTTAAGCAGCGAAACTGGTATAAAATGATATATATCTGTAGTACAGATAGGACTTCCATTCTGTCACCCTTGATGAAACTGATTCTTTCTGTGGTTTTGGATGATATAGATCCTGGGGCCAAAATAGTCATAAAGTCCTGCCATTCCTGTGTACAGACAGCACCCAATAGTTGTGTTATTTGCATTGTATCAAGAGAAAGAAATTACAACATCACAGTGTAAGACCCCTAAAATTGGAAGGGACTAAAAGGCTCTTGTTGTGAGGCATTACCATTTGCAAGCCATACTTTTAGCAATGCATTTTGCATTTTGCTTTGTTAGAAATAAAAGCAATTTTCAGAGTAAGTGCTTTTGCAAATGCAAGCTGCATATGCCTATAAGGAAATAAAAATATATCTTTAGAGCTAAGCCTAGCTATTTTGTCGCAATACTTACCCTGGGGAAGGAAATCCAGTTGGTCTCGCAGCTGGTTTTGTAGCTGATGTCATTTTTTGATACTCATTCCCTTCAGGTATAAGAGCATTTGAAAAGAAAGGAGTCATTTAAGTGAGGAAGCGGGAGTACCAAATTATGTTACTTGAACCATTCCTGTGCTTTTTATCCATGCCTGCAGGTCGTGTTAATTGTCATTCTTACTTTTTTTTTAAATATTCCAAATTATCCTTTATAAGCAAAATGCAATATAGCAAGTATGCACCATCTGCAGCGCTCAAATGAAACTTTCAGGGAGCAGTTTCTCTTGCAAGCCTGAATTTCCCAATTGAAAGTGTATGATTACAATTCCTGCTTGTATATATAATAGAAAAATGGATAGACGGAGAAGGTGTAAAGGTGCTCAGCCCAAATTAGTGCAGGTGATCTCTATTGTGTAAACTGGTCTTCTGCATCTGTATCACGTATTGGTTTAGGAACTGTGGGGTGTAAATTAGATGCACATCTCGATGTACACATGAAGGAGCACCTTCATATACACCCTCTGGGCTAGCCAGTTGCCCTCAGGTATGGTGGAGGATGCCCTGTCATCAGTACTGAGGTAAGATTCAATTCTCAGTCCAGTTGGCCTCTTTACCTGGCATTGGGTGAGGGACGCCGTCTTGTCCTTTGCCTCAGGCAGCAAAATGTCTTGAGGTGGCTCTGTGCTACACACCCCTAGCCACAGAAAAATGTTTTTATGCATTATTGTAGATGGACTTGAGCAGCTTAACTTCTCCCTCAAAAAGTAAACACCACTGTAGCTGGTCTACATTTTGTGATAGGTGCAAATATCTTCTTAAGATGCTTGTCCGTTTAGTATTTAGGTGTGCAATGCTGCATTCTGGAGGAGGTTATGTGATACAGGAAAGCAGAGTAAGTGAAGCAGTAGAACCTGGGAAAGTAAGAGGGGGGAAAGGATGGGTTTTGTTCTCCCCGCCACACTCTGTTTAGTTATAAAATTAAACCCACCCTCAGTTTTATCTGTAATAGAAAGTCCCCACTGTGGGTCATGATACAGTTTCAGATTTGAAGTAGAAACTTCTCTTTCATGACTGATGAGACTGAATGGATGAAATTATAGTATGTGTTTGGGAGGGAGCCTGTCTACTGACTCTCCCCAGAAAATTATAGGGGCCTGCCGGGTCTTTTTACATGAGTAGAATGTGTGCTTTTATTTAAAATGCATCTCTGGGTTATTTGTGGGGAATAGGAATTCATTCATCCCCCCCCATAGTCCGGCCCCCCACAAGGTCTGAGAGACAGTTGACCAGCCCCCTGCTGAAAAAGTTTGCTGATCCCTGATCTATACATTTTTATTGAACTTGTGCCCATTACTGTATAGATCTTTAATTCCAGTCAGTTCTGTCTGCAAGGGCAGTTCTTTATTCTGGTTGTAGTTTATACATAACTGATTCTGGTACCTGTTCCCAACTTGTTAACTTTTATGAAGATTACCCGCTCTGAGACCCCACAGCTAATTCTCCCCTGGCCTCCTCGCTGGCCCAAGTAGGACTAATTCAGCCAGCTAGCCCTGGTGATTATCTAACGCTTATTAGATGGATTTCCCCTAAGTTGATTTCTGAACTTTGAATTTTATTGTTATTCATGTTTTCATACTGTATTTTATGCTGCTTTTACAATTAAGTGTTTCAGATTTGTTGTTAGCCGCCCTGAGCCTGGTTTTTGAACCAGGAAGGGCGGTGTATAAATAAAAATTTATTATTATTTATTATTATTGTGGGCCTCTACGTGGAGGCTCTTTTAAATTGCTCTGTGTAACAGGTGGTGTCGCTTTGTAAATAGTGTGGGTGAGTCTGTGTTTATTGTGTGAGTTGCGTGCTTTTTAGTACACCGCTGCAAACATTGTAAAACAAAAGTTCCAGTAGCAGGGGCAAAGGCAACCCATTCCATGTGATAAAGAGTTTATTGTGGGGTGACAGATGCTTTGTGGCAAAGTTTATTTTAGAGCAGCTTGTACACGGAAAGAGCTGCCTGCATTTGGTTCTGTTGTTTGCTGCAGAACAGCTCTGGAATCAGCAGTTGAAGATGGTGGTCAAACATATGGTGGCCTCATCACCCATAGGAACTTGTGGAGCTGCCGACAAACTTATCATTTCTTTGAAGAGCTCCCATTTGTTCAGTGGAAAAATATGCCATTGGATTATATTCTCATTGAAATAATATACGCATGGTTGACTAAAATAGGAAGACTAGGGCAGTCAACACCAGTTCAGAGTCTGTGGGTCTCAGTAAATATTCCCTCAAAAGTATTCCCTCAGAAAGACTCCCTCAAAAATAAAGCACAAGAAATTAGTCTCTGGTTCATGCTCAGTTCCTTTTTGCACTGGCTTGGCTTCTCCTACATTGAACATATCCCCTTAAATATACCCACATTTCACTGGACACCAGGATTGGCGAACAACTGTTTCATTCTGAACAGAGGAGAGGTGCAAAGAGCTTCTCTCTGGGAGCAAGTGTAGCAGTGATTGACATAGGTGTGTTTCCCCCCTATGGATGGGCCGGCACATCTGCACCATTGTGCATCCCTTTCTCTTTTCCAACAGGCATTTTGTGATATGCAGCTGCCCTGTCACAGCCATTTTGTGGTATGTCACAAATACCCTGCACCCATTTTGTGGCCGGCACCCACAGCACCACCTCAAAATTCCAAATGCACTTGTGGTTCCTGGACTAGGGGGAAATATTCCAAGATTTCTTTCTTTAAGAAGCAAAGCAGTTTCAATCTGCCTTTATATACTACCCTGTGAATTGCTCGATTGTTTATCTCTTTTGAGGCAGCATGTCCAAAACTTCATTGCTGTGAAACAGTGATTCAATCTGTATTAGACAATACATTATCCAAGCCACTTTTTATATATTGCACTATGTACAGTGAAAAATGCTCTATAAATAATCTTATAAAACCAACTGAGCAGCCTAACTGTATAGCCTCAGTGTATACTTTATCTCTTCGTTTATACTGTATAGACTGCAATAAGCAAATGCTTGTAGTGTCCTATGGGGACTGCAAATTAAATTGAAAATTGTTTTGACTTATGTGCAATGTACTGTACAGTATAAAAAACCTTCCCAAATAAACTGTAATAGCTGAGGGGGAAGATGAATTACAGCACAGAGGATAAAGTAAAAGAAGCATTGGCAATGTGTGGACCATTATTGGCGCTTGAGGGAAAAGAAGGCATGAGACAATGTGCATCAGATTAGAAATTAGGGCTCAGTGCCAGATGTAAGATGCAGTTTTATATATGCTTACCTGGGAGTAAGTCTCCTTGAATTAGAGAGTGTGTACTTTTGAGCAGATATGTATGATGCATTCCTACATGTACTTACCCAGGAGGAGGTGGCCATTGATTTCAATGGGAGAAAATTAAGCACATGGTTAATTCTCTCAATGGAAGAAACAGACAAATTTATATAATAGAATGTCTCTATTACAGTCTTTTGATAAAGAAATTCCTAAGGTGGCATGCATATATATATATATATATATATATATATATATATATACACATTCTCTCTCTCTCTCTCTCTCTCTCTCTCTCTCTGTGTGTGTGTGTGTGTGTGTGTGTGTGTGTATATATGGACAAGCCACAATATACATGAAAGCACCCATCAGACAATTAAACAGGACAAACAGTTGTAGCAAGCATAGGTAATTAAATGGCAGAAAATACAAATAATCTCAAATGGTCTCTAGAATAAAACTGCCTTTGCCTGGAACCAAAAGGCCAATAAAGATGAAAAGGATCAAACCTTGATGCGGCAGGAGTTTCACAGTCTCAGTGTCACAGCTAAGAGGCCCTTTAGCCATGTTTAAGGCTGCAATTCTGTACATGTTTCCACGAGAGTAACTTCTGTTGAATTCCATGAGACTTACTCACTTAGACAAGCATAGGATTGTGCTGAAAGTTTGGTTGGATTATTTCGGTTGGGCATTGAATTAAACACGTTGACCAATTTATGAGTTTTATTGGTTAATTTAACCGTATAATCTGCATACAATTGCATATGGATAACAAGAATTGTTAAGTCCAAAGCACTCTTCCTTTGTTATTAGGTGATGTATGTGGGTGACTCATCTTAAAAGAAGCCACTCTCTCTGGTGTGAAATATCTGCTGCCAGTTTCATCAGGGGGTTACCCTTTTAAGCAAGCACAATGTTTTTAATCGAAGTGATCGTTGAACTAAACATTGCAGCCCATATCTGTCATTTTGCATATGGCGGCCACATCAAGGGATTCCTGGTTTACCCTTTGTATACAAACCCTTACATAGACTCTGATCATTCTCACGACATCTTGCCCCTCCTGCCCTCAATGAGCAGGGACTGAAAATTGACATGATACTCATAGCTGTGGTATACATTTATTTTAATTTGTACAGCCTTTTGAACATTTCTGCTGGTTATTAATCATAGTAACATTCTGCAGCAATGTTGTATAATTGACATATTCACGAAAACGCAGTCTGACTAATTGCTGGCAGTCTTGTGAAAGTTAATGAACCAATGAATTTCAATCATTTGCTGTTTAGTCATAATTCTGCTCTCAAACTCCACACCCCGTGCATTTCACATATCACACCAATGAATGCTGGGATCGCTTCAAAGAAGAAGTAGATTGAAGCTGTAATCCTATTGCACTTACCTGGAAGTAAGTACCATTGAACTCAGTGAGACTTTCTTCTGAGCAGACAGGTGTAAGTTTGAGTAGTCTGACTGCACTGTTAGCCAGTTAAAATGCACTCTTAAAACTGGTTCAGAAGGTTAGTAATGTAAGAAATATACAAAAACATTTAGCAAGTCAACAGGATTTCTAACTGGTGTAACATAAACTACGGTACACAATCTAATTTGGATTACAGCTTGTTATATCAACAGCAGCATTGTCAAAGATGTGGACGATTTGTCTTTTCTGCAGTTTAGCGATGCCACCCGTTCTTATGCATGTTTACTCAGAAGTAAGTCCATAGAGTTCAATGGGGGGGAGAGAATTATTCCCAAGTAAGTGTACACAAGATTGCAGCCTTATAGGCCTCTTAAAAGACAGCAATAGGAACACTAGACAGTCGGGACAAATGTTAACATCACATTCTCCCATTGTTTTTTTTAAGTGGGATATAAATCTTTTAAAATGTGTCTTTTCCCACATCTGACTGCAGAGTTGCTGCAGTCACATTTCTTTCTTCTAAGATGCAGTATTTATTAGTGCGATAGATGACTGGCACTCTTCTTTTCCCATGCTGTTAAATTTGTATCCTATATAATATTATGCCATTTTTATTGCGCCGTACAATAATAATAGCAACTTGGCAGGGAAGTCAGGTTGGTGTATATAGCTGTGCTCCAGTAGCAATAAAAATCTGCTCCAATTAATAGGCATTCTGTGCACATTAATTGCTTCTGCACACAGAAATGAAGAGGCAGTCCCTTGTTACCTATTCTCATCATCCTCTATTTCTGATTAATTTGCTTCTCTCCTCAGGGCTTCTTAAAGCACTGAAGAAAAAAGAGCAGTTCTTCTGCATACTTAAATATCAGCTCTATTTCCAGTATCTTTGAGGTTACTCGCACAAAAAGGAATGCGAAAAATAAAAGCTCATTAGAGTTCCATGTCCTACACGGCTTCTGATGGGAGACCTTTGTAAACGATCCCTGCATCTACTGTTGGAGAGTCCAGCAGTATGAATTTAGCTGATTTTCTTTATGCAAAAAATAAAATAAAAAAGTCAATGCAAATATTCATAAAACAATGGGAGAACAATTTAACTTCCCAGAACCCTCTGTGGCGGACTTTAAGGCAGGCATTTTGGAGCAAAGGAAAAGTGCATCATGGATTGCAATTTCTCAATAAATACGGTGTTATCGTTTGTGGGCTAAATCAAGACAAAGGTTTGTTTGTTTTTTAATCACCTTGTGTGTGTTAGTCAACTGAGCAATGCCAGGGTATCTGTGCTATCTGTGACTTGTTTCTTGCGAATAGTTCCTGGCTCCACTACAGAGGTTGATGCAATCATCTCCACAATGCATATCACCGATCTGCTCAGGAGTGCCAGCTTGGCCAATGACCCTGGGAGCCCGGGGCCGTGGGTGCCATGCAGCGTGCATGGCCCTGGTACCCAAATTTGTGGGTGCCCAGCCCCTTCATGGGAAATTTTGTGGGTTCTCAGGCACCCAGGGCTCTAGGGACTTGGCACCTTGAATCTGCTACTGTGTGCCTATTTAACATACATTTATGCTCTAATTTTTTTGCATCTTCTTGCCATTCAACTCGTGCTTTAAAGTTTTCTCATTAAAATACCTGCCAGCTACGATTTCACTTCCTGCATCTCACGAAATAGGCTTGAATCCTTGAAAGCTTATCATAAAAGCGGCTTACACCATATTTGTTAGTTTTTAAGGTGGCGCGTGACTCTATGCCATTTAAAGCTCTTCTTATTGTTTTTTGCAAACAGTACCTTCGGGTCATTTCCCACCTGGTGTAAGTGGGTTTGCAACTACTTGCATGCTTGACAGAGAGCAGCAGCTCATCCTGGAAGTGGGGTAGGAGAGCTAGAAAAAAAAAATCACATCTGGCAACCAGTGCGTCCCTTTGGTTTCAGGTAGTACATGGGTAGACAAGTCTAAAAAGCCCAGGACACACATTTTCATGGCCCTCTAGCAGCTATGGTGGCTCATTTACCAGAAGTAAAGTATTTAGCATTAACTCTGGAAGTGTATACTCAATTCTGATCAAACTCATACCCTCCAACATTTCTCCAGTGAAAATAGGGACAGCCTATTCCATATGATTATTAATAATAATTTTATTATTTATACCTTGCCTATCTGACTGGGTTGGCCCAGCTACTCTGGTGGCTTCTGAGATATATAAAAACATAATAAAACAATCAACATTCAAAAACTTGTTTATACAGGGCTGCCTTCAGGTGTCTTTTAAATGTTGTACCTGTATACAGTGCTTTTTTTTCTAAAAAAAATAATGTTTAGGGGTACTCTCATTTTCCTACTTATATTGAAATACTGCCCCTCAATGAGGCCAAATTTGATTCACAAAATGTATAGGGGTACGTGTACCCCTGTGTACCCCCCAGAAAAAAAGCACTGGTTTTATAGCTACTTATCTCCTTGGCTCAAGGGTGTCACATAACTCAGATGAAAATAATAAGGAAAAGTGGGACATTCTGGGATCAAATCAGAAACTGGGACAGCTTCTGTAAATGTGGGACTGTTTCTGGAAAATAAGGACAGGGTCTGCAAACGAAGCCTCCTGATGTATATTTTGCTGGGTGAAATGGACCTGTCCTCTGACCCGGTTTAAGGCATCTTCTCAAGTTCCACGAAAGGTTATCTCAGAAGAGGCCCTTTGTAGAGATGCTTCCAGGCATTTCAGTTTGATAGGTGACCCACCCAAAAAGTAGTGGCTGATACCAGGCATGCACTTGCTACCCAGAAGTAAACCTTCTGCCTTTAAACAGCTGTCTGTGGTTTTCTTTCAGAGTTCTGCACAGCATCCCTCCCATACATTTCTGTACATTAGAATAAAGCATTAGCTGCAAGAGGGGGAGGGGAAGAAAGCTAAATATAGTTCTGCTTCCCCTTTGGGGAGCCATTGCTTGAGCCTCATTACTACACATTTTAGTACAATCTAATTTACTCATGTGGCTGGCCCCAGGTGTTTGGAACGGCAACCAGAGAAAAATCAGATCATGCTAAAATTAGACGCTCTTGGACGGCTTCCTGTGTAGGAACTCAAAATGCACATGGCTAATTAAATAGGACACACTTATGAAAACCAATACTGGAAACTGGAGTAATGATGATGGTTTTTGTACACTGACGTAAAGAAACGGGTGCTCTCCCCTTCCGACTATTTCTAGCAAGGAGTCACATAAAGCAACACTGAGTGTTTAGATGGCAGGTTGTTAATAGAGATCAGGGCGGCCAGGTGTGGGGATCCTTCGGTCCTCCAGATGTTGCTGAACTGCAATTCCCATCAGCCCCAGCAAGCATGGCTTAATGACCAGGGATGATAGGCGTTGTAGTTCAGCAACATCTGGCATGCCAAAAGTTTGCCTGTATGGGGGGAGGGAGGGATGGGAAAGGGTGTGATTAACCCTTTCCCTGCCTTGTTTCAACACTCCAGATTGCCCCACAAGTGTCTGCACAAACACATACACATACACATACACATACATGGCCACTGCAGGGTTTAAAATGCATGTTTGCTGCCTGTCTCTGGTTACAGATATAAAGGAGTTAACATGCCAGCATATATATATATATATATTTGTAGGCATCACTGAGCAGAGGAAAAACATGACTGTTCCTTTAAAACTGGTGGGTGTTTTGTCATGGGCTTCTAAAGTGACAGGATGCGCACCTGGTATCAGAATCTGCCTGTAGCCATCCTGAGGAGCCTGTTGGAGTCGGGGTTCCTTCACCCTCCATGCGTGCACCTCTCGTGTGTGCCCCACCCTAGCTGCCCACTCCATCAGCACTTGCCCCGACCCGGGTGTCAGCAACCCATGCTACACCCCTTGGTGTGATGCCAGGGTGGGGAACCTGTGGCTTTCCAGATGTTCTTTGGGTAATAGACTGGGACCAGAGAGACCCATTCAACCACAAGGTCACTTGACCTTCGCCCAGTCACTCTCTATGCCTAAGCTACCTTGAAAGGTTGTTGTAAAGAGGGAATAACAGGAGAGGGGATAACCATGTGTACACTGTTCTGAGGAAAGGTGGGATAAAAATGAGAAAATAAATTAATGTGTTAAGGGAGCCTTGCCACTATTTCTTTTTTTCTTTTTCTTTTTTTAAAGTCTGCTCAAATTCCTTTCTAAAGGCAGTTTGGTGTGTTTGCAAAAAAACCTTTTGGGATGTGAAAACATGTATACACTACATGCAGTTGAGTGGATGTCTATAGGACCTGCTATTCATTATCTCTTAGTGACAAGAGAACCTGGCAAGCAGTGTCTTGATGTGTTAAGCAGAGCTATATTAACAGTGGCCAAGATAGTTTGCTGCCATCACAAAGTTTAAGATGCCCTTCTCAAAAGCAGCTATTATGGTGGCACGTAAGAATACTTGTCTTGCCAAACACCCGGCAAAAGCTGAACTTCAAAGGAAATGTGTTTCTGTATAGGTTTTTCAGTGCATCACCAAAGTGGAGATTACATTAAATCACACAGAAATTGAACAGAGAAGAAAATTGCTGTGTCCACATACAGAAAAGCATCCGATAGTAGATGCATACTGATAACACCTCTGATTCTTTGCAGGGAAAGAGATGGACAAGGAACGCTTTGAAAAAAATGTATTGGGAAAGACAGGGGCAACACATCCTGTTTCGCCACTTGACACAAAACAGGTATGTGCCCCCAACTGCGAAGAACTTCTCTCACCTGTGTTGCACGGCTGCCCTACAAAGAAACAGCGGCGGCACTGACTTTTGGTGGGATCTCACAAGATCTTGCTGAAGTTTCGCGAGATCTGCCTGATAGGACCGGTGCTGACAAAGAGGTTTTAATTTTAAATAGCTACCCTGCAGATTCCCAGCTGGGACCTAGTATAAAGAACCAACCCAGAGACTGTTAATTTTGTTGCTGAAATGAGATGGAAGATTAAATCAGAATGCAGAGTGGAATGCCACATTTGGAAAAGTCATCCATTTTGGATATTGGTAAGAGGTTTTAGAGCATGGGAAGGCAAACTAAGGCCCGGAAGCTGGAATCTCATAGCTGTCAACTTTTCCCTTTTCTTGCGAGGAATCCTATACGGAATAAGGGAATTTCCCTTTAAAAAAGGGAAACATTGACCAATTGCCGGCCCAATTGCCGGATCCGGCCCAATTGCCTTCTAAATCCAGCCCGTGGAATTAGTGTGTTTTTACATGAGTAGAATGTGTCCTTTTATTTAAAATGTATCTCTGGGTTATTTGTGGGGCATAGGAATTTGTTCATTCCCCCCCCTTCAAAATATAGTTCGGACCCCCACAAGGTCTGAGGGACAGTGGACCAGCCCCTGCTGAAAAAGTTTGCTGACCCCTGCTTTAGAGACATATTCTTCAGCTTTCCATCTCTAGTGTATCGATGGAGTTCCTTAGAACAGCCTTCACCAATATGGCACCCTCCAGATGTTGTGAACTACAATTCCCATCCAAGGGTCAAGTGTCCAACGACATTATAGGAGGATACAAGGTTGTTGAAAGCTCTCCTATAATGTTGGATTCCTTTTTTATTTTCATGGACCTTGCCAAAAAGTGGAGATAGCACATCTCTGCTTCTTAACCAGTTTATATATTTTTTCAATTATATTTTGGAATAGTCTTTTACAACATCCAGTAAACTACGCAGACTGCCAAAAACAAAACAATGCCAACCCTCCAGGAACTCTTGCCTTGTGTTCTGGAACGTTCAATTAGCCACCAGAGGGAGTCTCGTGAATGCAATACAAATGTTCTAATATTGGCATAGAAATGATATTGAGGGAGCGATCCAGCGCTTAAAACCCTACCAGTCAAGGAGCTACAGGATATGGCAGAACTGCTAAATCTCAAGGCAAGCCACTGGCACTGTGCCGCTCCACTGGCAGAACACTGGCAAAGATGCACACCATTCAAACAGCTGAAATGGGATGGGATTGTGGGCGGGACATAAAATCATAGAAATGCAACGAAAAAATGTTGGAGGGCATGGGAAAGTCGCGGCACTAAGTAAGTCTTTCCATTGTAGAATACCAATTTGTATTCTACACTTTATATTTGTGGTCTACAAATTGGGCACTGCCACTGAGAAGACCCTTTGGAACCTTGAATGAATATTGTTATAGATTTGGGTAAACCCTAGAAATTAATAAATGCCAGGGTTTTGATCATTAATTGGCATATGGATTCAAGTGCAGAACTGTGCCAGACAGGGAATTCCTGGGCTGTCTTATGCAAACCAGCCTGGCCAAGCCAGGGCCATTAAGGGAACAATAGAGGACACGGGTGGTGCTGTGGTCTAAACCACTGAGCCTCTTGGGCTTGCTGATCAGAAGGTTGGTGGTTCGAATCTGTGCAACGGGGTGAGCTCCTATTGCTCTGTCCCAGTGCCTGCCAACCTAGCAGTTTGAAAGCATGTCAGTGCAAGTAGACAAATAGGTACTGCTGTGGCGGGTAGGTAAATGGTGTTTCCGTGCACTCTGGTTTCTATCACGGTGTTCCGTTGTGCCAGTAGCGGTTTAGTCATGCTGGCCACATGACCTGGAAAGCTGCCTGTGGACAAATGCCAGCTCCCTCGGCCTGAAATTGAGATGAGCGCCGCAACCCCATAGTTGCCTTTTACTGGACTTAACTGTCAGGAGTCCTTTACCTTTACCTTTTAGTGGACCATTGAGGGTCATTGCCAGTGCAGGAGAACTTCCACCCTGCCCTAAGGTGTGGACAGAGAAAGGGGTTTGAAAGGTTGCCAAGGTGGTGGGATGTGTTTTTGAGCAGGGGTTTTTGGGAGAGGGAAGGAGGAAGGAGAGTTGGGATCCATCCTTGAGGGAGGCAGCCTGAAGGCTGCTTGCGCTGCTGCCTCTGAAAATGTGCATCCCGTAAGATCTGGACTCCCTTCATGCAGACTGAAGGTGTAAGAGGTGAATAAACCTGGTTTCTTAAAGCACAGCAGTCTCCGCCGTGTCTTCCATTCTCCAAAGGGACACAGACCCTGTGAGTGTGCCTGGGACCCCATGGGCTCTTGCTGCTGCTTGGCAGAGAGAGGGGCAGGCACCTGGATTTTGTAGCAATATTTTCAGGTCTGGGTAGGTATGTGTGTGAGGAAGTGATCCTTTAGGTAGCCTGGTTGCCAAGTCCCAGAGGTGAGCAATGATCTGTGGGGGGGGGAGATCTGTGGGGATGGATAGGCATAGTAAGTGTAGTGTATACACAACCATGTTGCATAGGGGACCTGTGGGCCTCCGAACATCAGACTACAACTTCCAACATCCCTGACCATTGTCCATGCTAGCTGGGGATGATGGGAGTTGGAGTCCGACAACACCTGGAGGGTCATGGCCTGCACTAAATGATGTTGTTGTTTCTTCAAAGCACAGAGGAACGTGTGGTTTTTCCACCTGGCAGAATGTTCCGCACAGGGAAGTTTACCTGACAATGACTTTTCAGCATCCTTATATTCCTAATTTTTTAAACCTCTGATGTGATCATTTTAATGCTGCAAATGCTCCGCTGTTTTATCCTTGTGTTGTTTTTATGGCTTGCAGACTTTATTGTTTTAATAAACAATACAATTGTCTCTTATGCTGGAAGCTGCCTTGAACAGGCTTCTATTGAAGGGTGGGGTAGAATCATAGAATCATAGAAATGGCTAAGGAAAAAAAATAAGCAAAGCCACTATGCAAACTACTTTCTACACCTTCTCACTGGCTTCCCCCACTTTAAAGGGTTATAAATGATTCAGAAATCAAATCAAATCATGGTTTACAGTCATTGCTTTCTCTCAAATATTAATTGCATGGCTCTTAGCTATGCTTACATTTCCACAATGCTTATGGTTTCTAGGGAGGCATCAGTCGATTCCAGCCGACCTGTTTATTGAGCATTCATCCTGATCTGTTTGCAACGAAGTTAGGTGATGCTGGCTATGGACTGAACCATCTTTCTGATCTGTTTGAAGAGAGGCTAGAGGACGTTGTCTCAAGCAAAAGTTGTCCTGCATGATCCCTCATGATTTCCGCCTCACTTCCCTTATTGCAAAAAATTGGATCTTCTGGAGAAGCAGGTTTAACGTGCAGAATCTGCAGATCAACTTTAATTGCACCACTTTGGTTTGCTGGTGAGTGATGAAATCCCACCTAGAAATAGGGAAGGTCATTACAATTCATTTTACTGTGACATGCAACATTGTAGAGTTAAGGCTACCATGGCACACACTAAAGGATAGAATTGCTCAGGTTTTCATTTCTTTGCGTTTTGAAAGTGACTTCACCTTGGACATCAAGACTCCTTGTGCTATGTCTGGATCCATAAGCATGGCTTTTTTTGTTTGCTTTGCTACAGTGCTAAGAACAGGAAAGGAATGAAAGAGTAGCGGGACCCTTGGTTATTCTGTCTCCACCAAGAAGTTATGGGCAGAGGAGGAGCAACCTGCTCTGGTACCTGGAGTGGTGCATGTTCAAGGGGGAGTGGTGTGCATCCCAAGGGGTGCACAGTGAGTCGCGCGTGCCCTGGGAGGTGCCATCAATCGGGGGTTTGCATTTTTTCACCCTCTTTTGGAATGGCACCCGGGGCGATCCACTCCCCCACCCCCGCCTCGGAACGCCCCTGGCTAGGGGGGATTGTGAGCAAGTGATGAAGGCAGTTTTGTCCAGCCTTCTCTTAAGTCAAGCTTTGGCAACTTGGACTACACCCCTGCCAACTCCAGCCAGGATGGGAATTCCCATAATCTCCAGCTTCATACAGTGGTACCTCGGGTTAAGAACTTAATTCGTTCTGGAGGTCCGTTCTTAACCTGAAATTGCTCTTAACCCGAGGTACCACTTTAGTTAATGGGGCCTCCCGCTGCCGCTGCACCGCTGCCGCACAATTTCTGTTCTCATCCTGAAGCAAAGTTCTTAACCCGAGGTACCATTTCTGGGTTATCAGAGTCTGTAACCTGAAGCGTCTGTAACCCGAGGTACCACTGTATAGCGAAGCTGCAGGGCTGGATTAACCATTAAGCAAAATAAGCACATGCTTATGGCATCAACGGAAGGGAATTTTCCATTGCTGAACCAACAACAAAATAGTAATAATAAAATAGTAATAATAGAGATTAATGATATACATTAATCTTGGGAATACAACAAAATTAAAATCTGGTAACTGGTAAACAGCCACTCTGTCCCCTGAGGCTCATATAAGTGTTCTTATCTTGGTTATATTGGCAGTCCTGTTAAGTCGTCCACTGAGAGTGTGTGCAGCGGGGCTCAGTACTGTGGTATCAGATGGGTGTGTGTGGTTTTTTCCAAATCCATAGGTTTTTAAAGGCCTTGGCGAGTATTTTGGTAATTTTTGTCTCAACTTACGATAAAATTATACACGTATCACTATGAACTCATCACGTCACTAATTCGGATTCCATTTGGATACCCTCCAGATCATCAAATATATGCCTGGAGAAAGGCAGTGGATTGGGAGTGGAGGAGAGGGAGAGGGATTTGCTGCAGGGCAAAAGTTGGGACGGGGGGGGGGAATCACCCCCTTCCCTTCTGCTTTGTGGCTGTACAGCGGTGACCCGAATTCCTGGGCCCAAACTGTCAGACTTGGCATTTGTAGAAAGATACACTGAAATTCATTCTTTGTTTGCAAGGGTCTAATAGCTGCAGAGAAGAAGAATGTTAGCTCTTCTAAACGTTACAGTTTGTTACTTCATTTGTGCGGGTCAGAATGTAATAATTTGCTTTTCTGTTCCTTTCTTGTGTAAGCACACCAGTTTGGGGAGCTAGGCTATTATGTGAGGCTGATTAAAGCAACCTCAGATGTAAGGGAAGGAATCCATATCTCTGTTAGGAAAAGAAGAATATTAAATAGCCTTGAAGCAGCAGCCCTGCGATGTGACATTTTTACAAGGAACTCATTTGTAGGAAGATGAAGCGCAGACACTCAGAAGAGATCGCAAAGAATTAAGCTATTGTGCTTCCCTATGATTTGAAAAGCTGACAATTTGTTACTCTTATCTACAGAAAAATATCCTTCAATAAAACCAAATCCTAGCAAAATAGGGAGGCTAGATATATTGTGATAGGTCTGTCTCCTTAATTCTTCTCCCATTATTTTAAGTAACATTTATTGTTCCTGCTGCTCCTTGCTAATCTCCTTGGAAAATTACCCACGGAGTCTCGCTGCATTTAAAAAAGAAAAGAAGAAAGAAGAGCAAGAGAGACAGAGGCAGAGTGAAGCACCCTGAAGAGGAGATAGCAATGATATGCTCAATTTTGCATGCAGAGGAGCAGATTCTCAGGAGAGAGGGTGGAGCATCGGCAGTGAAAGCCTATGCTTGTTTACTCAGAAGTAAGTCCCGTTGTATTCAGTGGGGCTTGCTCACAGGTAAGTGTGCATATGATTGCACCCCCAAGGGGGGAGGGGGAGAGAAGGGACCATCTCACTGCTTGTTCCATGAACAGAGTTCTTGTTGCAATGACAGCTAATTCAGTCATCTCATAAGAACATCAACTGGGGAAATTTAGGGTGTTGAGAATTCAAAGCCATAGGTTTAGAGGCCTCATCCTGTGAGGCATTGAGGGAGCACAGCAGCTGAGGTGCTGGGGGTCCTGCCATTAGTGCAAGGGCAAAAGTGGGCTGCAAAACACTGTAAACAGAAGACAGTTTTTTTAAAGACTTAGAAGCAGTGGAGATTTGAATGGTTGAGGTCTCAGTTTTGCCCATAGCATACAAGTCTAGCCATAGACTTGAGGAAACTGGTTTTGGCAGAAGACTGTTTTCTTTTATTTTTTTGTGCCCTCAAGAGTTCTGGGAAATGTCAGAACTAACACCCAGCAGAGCAAGCAGCATTGATACAATATTATACCTTAAAGGTAAAGGTAAAGGGACCCCTGACCATTAGGTCCAGTTGTGGACGACTCTGTGGTTGCAGCGCTCATCTCGCTTTATTGGCCGAGGGAGCCGGCGTACAGCTTCCGGGTCATGTGGCCAGCATGACTAAGCCGCTTCTGGCAAACCAGAGCAGCGCACGGAAACGCCGTTTACCTTCCTGCTGGAGCAGTACCTACCATATTTTTCGCTCTAAGATGCACCAGACCACAAGACGCACCTAGTTTTTGGAGGAGGAAAACAAGAAAAAAAAATATTCTGAATCTCAGAAGCCAGAACAGCAAGAGGGATCGCTGTGCAGTGAAAGCAGCAATCCCTCTTGCTGTTCTGGCTTCTGGGATAGCTGCGCAGCCTGCATTCGCTCCATAAGACGCACACACATTTCCCCTTACTTTTTAGGAGGGAAAAAGTGAGTCTTATAGAGCAAAAAATACGGTATTTATCTACTTGCACTTTGACATGCTTTTGAACTGCTAGGTTGGCAGGAGCAGGGACTGAGCAATGGGAGCTCACCCCGTCGCGGGGATTCGAATATTATACCTTAGTGTATTTCAAAAGTATATACTGAGTTATTTCCCCAACTCTTAAGAAGTTTTCATTATGTGCTGCTATATTTTTGCATTGGGGGGGGGATTTTCTCTGTTATTGAAGCATTTTTTTAAAAAAAGTTTTGTTGTTTTAATATACACACATTTATATTGAATTATTATTCCTTGTAAATTGCTGAGAGACTGTTCAGGCATTAAGCAGTATAGAAATATATGAAATGAGATCAATAAACTGCGAGTCAGACATATCCTGCCATTCAAGTACATTTTTAAAACAAAGCTTATATTGAGGATGAAATTGATCCCATTTCTCCATTCCATTGTCTTCTGTGGAACTAGGTGAAACAATTGGAAATAGGATAGAAATTAATAGGTCTTTTCTCCCTGCAGTGAGGCTCGCTCACTAACTTATTACATGTGTCCAGTTTGGGACTGATGCTGTGCTGATGCGATAAGATAATTTGCTCCTGCCACTGTTCAGAAATGGTCATCTGCACAGGGTTTAGCCTTGGAGTCCTTTTTGGTCATGGCATTGAGACCAGACTCCTGGTGCTGCCTTGTCATGTCTTAGGTAAAGGTAAAGGTAAAGGACCCCTGGATGGTTAAGTCCAGTCAAAGGCGACTATGGTAAGGTTACCAGACATCTCCGTTTCCTGGGGACAGTCCCCAGATTTACAAATCAGTCCCCATACAAAATCCATTGAAGTTGAAAAGTGTCCCCGGATTCACTGAAAAAAACCTGGTAACCTTAGACTATGGGGTTGCGGCGCTCATCTTGCTTTCAGGCTGAGGGAGCCACCGTTTGTCCACAGACAGCTTTCCGGGTCATGTGACCAGCATGACTGGTGCAATGGAACACCACGACGGAAACCAGAGTGCACGGAAACACTGTTTACCTTCCCGCCTCCAGTGGTACCTATTTATCTACTTGCACTGGCATGCTTTTGAATTGCTAGGTTGGCAGGAGCTGGGACAGAACAATGGGAGCTCACACTGTCGCAGGGATTTGAACCACTGACCTTCTGATCGGCAAGCCCAAGAGGCTCAGTGGCTTAGACCACAGCGCCACCCGCATCCCTCAGGTCTTAGGACCAACCTATATGACACTTTTCCATTCCAGATAAATATGATTAGCTGTATAAAGAAAGAGCTAGGAGGAAATCTGACCTGAGTGTTAAGATTATGCTGCATTTGAATGCTTGTGTCGGTTCTGATTTGTAATATTTGTATTTTACTTGTTTTTCTATTTTCTTTTATATAAATTGCTTCAGGAATTCTGTACTGAAGGGAAGTATGAAATATTTATGATACATAAGCAGGTACATAATTAATACATTAAACAGTTTGCATTTTTAAAATTTAATAGCGTCTATATTTTCAGTCTAATTATTATACATTCCTTTTTTTAAAAGTTACAGGATGTTTGTGGATAATATGCAGAACATTTACACAGGCTCAGATGTGTACCTAATTCAGATGAAGCTCACAGCGCAATCCTATAGACCTACTCAAAACTAAACTCCACTGCATTCAGTGGAAGTTACTTCCAGGTCAAGGTGGATAGGATTGCTGTCTTAGGTTCATCAGCAATCCAAAGGATGGCTTTCATATGAAACAACAAGGATGTTTGGAACACACTAATCTATGAGTCATGGATGCAGAATCTTCCAGAAATTGCACATCTGTGGTGGGTGGGGAAATCCTGCCAAAGTGAGCAGTGCAGCGGATGTAAATTGGATTAAAGTCTAGGTAAACTCAAGAAATTAGGAAATAAGGGAATATGGCATCATGCAGACATATCTTGCCAAGGGCACCAGGTAACGCTATTAAACCACAGACACTGAAAGTGTAAGGAATCGAAGTGATCTATCATGCCTTGTGTTCTTGTAATTAGACTGCCATCCAATTCAAGAAACCTTAGCCAATTAATTTTCTGAGTTTGTTAATGAATTGCCTAATCAATTGATGAATTATGCATGTGAATAAAACAGTATTTCTGAAGGCACACTTTCTATGTTTTTCGACACATACCTGTCGAGCCTCTCAGCCTGCTCTCCTCGTTGGCTCTTTCCTTAGCAGGAAGAAGCTCCCTGAAAATGCCCAGGGAGGCGCTGGAGAATTTTAAGTCGCGTACAACACCCCAATATTCCCCACCTCTGAAAACAGCCATTTAATGGTTAACAATGACTTCAAATTTGAGCTGAACTGGGCTATTTTATTTGTATGTGTTTCATAATCATTTGTAGCTTTTGTTACGAAAGGTGGGAAGTGATAAACCTTTCCTCTTGAAAAAAAGATCTTGTCTATCATTATGTTCTTTGCACTGAAAAAGGCCCAGTCCTGCCAAGTAGTGGGCAATTACTCATGATAAGACAAAGGAAGTTTATAGGTTATGGCATTACCTACTTAAAGTAATTTAGAAAATCAGCCTCATAGGTACTTAGCTGTCAAGATGGCAGCCAAATAACAAGATTAGAAAAGTCACACACCCGATTCACCCTAGATACCTCTAAAATTATTTCCAGTAGTTCAAAATGTATTTTATCATGCATGAAACAGACATTTCCAGACCCCCCTTATCCATATATATCTATAATAGATATAGATAAGATGGCGACCTTTTTATTATATCAATCCAATTGTCTCCATTACCCACTGCATCGACAAGCTGCGACAGAGCCCCTAAAAGAGAAGCCTTGGACTTTCTTTGTTGTCCATCCAAAAATGGCCAAAATAAGAAAGCTCTGCTAAGATGAAAGAGAGCACACTGGTCTTCTGATAGAAATGAGCTTTGTTTACTAAGATACACACCCCAAGGCCAATTTGCTCAACTGTTAGTTGTCAGGCCTGCTTAGTGCTCATACATTGTCTCCAGCTGGCTTCCTGCATGAACTGACACCCCTCACTTATGTCGCCAGGAATTCTGAAACACAGAAAGTTGCCTTGTTTTGTCCATGTACCCTAGTACTGTCTCCTCTGACGCAGTGGTGCACTACACTCACCACAGGCAGAACATCCTAACGCCAGCTCCCTGATCCCGTTAACTGGAGATCCTAGAACAGGGGTCTGCAACCCGCGGCTCCGGAGCCGCATGTGGCTCTTTTACATCTTTGCTGCGGCTCCGGGGTGGATACTAGCGAGGGGAGGAGGCGCATTGTGCGCCCCGACACTCCTCACTGTGGCGGGCGCTGTACTGGCTGTGACGTCGCATGGGGGCGGTGCGTGCGTTAGTCACGCACCGTCCCGACGTCACCTTCCCGCCCGCTGTCAGATCGTGGCTCCGGAGATATATTTGTTTTAAATGTCGCAATGGTTTTGCGGCTCCCAGTTGTTGTTTTTTCTTCGGAAACGGGTCCAAGTGGCTCTTTTTGTCTTAAAGGTTGCAGACCCCTGTCCTAGAAAGTCAGCTTTGAGCTTTCTGCCTGCAACAGCTATCATCCCTCTGGGTGATCAGGGTGAATCTAGGCTTATAAAAGTCTCCACACTGTGAGAATATCTTAAACGTGGAAAAACGGACTGAGACCTTTAGCTTGGTTAACCAAGTATATTTATTGGATCGCGTTTGCAAAGGCGGGCTCCCATCACATCCCCGTGTGACCGAAGAGCCCCGTTCAAGCAGCGCCTGAAGGTTTTAAGCCCTAACTGCCGCCCCTCCTTCGGAGGCTTGGCTTACAATCTTCCTGTTACAAAATAACATATTTCTAATACAATGTACTGTCCATTTTAACTCATTGCCTTTTTAGGAATCGCAAGGTCTTAAACTTGTTTCCTTCCTCTTTTCTACCGGAGGAACATGTGCCTGTTTCACAACCAATTTCAGGTTCTGAAATTTTCCACTGCCAGCTTTTACGTGGCACATCCATTCTCTTTGTGATGTTCGAGGCAGGCCCTATTCTCACAATCCCCCCTCTTTTCTATGCTTGCCTCGAACTCACACAATAATTCCAGATGGTTCCCTTCCTCCTCGTCTGTAGGCACAGGTTCATACCTCATTTCCATCATCGGGGTTGCTACATTCCGCTGCGCTAACAGGGAGAGGGAGTTGTTGATTGTTCTAACAAAGATAGGTAACACACAAGGGATCAATACACATCCTGCGGCTATTAATCCAATTAGGGCTACGATGGCTTGCAACCCTGGTAATTTTGGGAACCATGAGCCGAACAATTCCTTACTGTTAGTTCTTTGGCTATGGTTTCAGCCAGGCTTAGAAACATGTTATATGCTTTGGGGGGTAAAGGTAAATTGTTTAGTTGCTGTATTTCTTCTTCAAAACTTTCATATACTGATATAGGTTTTTTGCTTACCTTGGTAGTATGAATCATTATGATTAAATACCCATAGGGATCCTTCCCAGTTCCATCTATCCCCAACCCCACATGGATATATTTGGGGTTGGTGGAGGGCAATTCCTTGGCCCATAGGCACACAGGGTTGCATTTCCCCGAGCTACAGGTCGTAGAAATTCCTGCTCGGGTAATATTGACACCTTCCGGACCCTGATACGAAGGTGTTTCATCAACCCCTTTAGTATACCAATAATTGATCATCCCGGTGGCCCCTACGTTAGAGCCGGCAAATTGCTGGAATAAATACTTATTTTCCTGGAGGTAAGCTCTCTCCCAGCTCAGTGACCCGCAGGTAACTCCGGCTTGATCGTCAGGCCCCTGTCCCTTTGTGATGGCAGTGCATGCATCAAAACAAACATGTACCTTATCTGCACCCCTAGTGACGTTGTGGGCTATATACCCTCGCCCTTGTTGTGCCAGGGTAAACATGTGTGCTCTTTCTCCAGCCTTGTTTGCCATCCCTCCCTTATACCCATACACATATATACTGGATGTAATGGGCCCTACCGCTAGGGGCTCATAACACTCGGTCTTGTTTTTCTTAGTTCTGCACCTGAAATATTGGGTTTGGTTATGGACACAGGGTCCTAGTTTTTTTTCACATTCCGGAGCAACATTATAATACATCAATGTCCGTGTGACAACAGTCCCAGTTTTGGTAGTTTGGATGCAGTCCGTGCAGGCCTGTTCGTCCGCGATTGCAGCCGTGGCCCACAGCAAAAGTGTCCAGGTCATTTTTGGCCAGTCCATCCTTCTCCTCCTCGAGCTCATCCCCCCTTACCTAGGTTCGTCGGATCGTGATTTTTAGCGGGTTGCTAGGGTCGACCCGAGCGGTCCAATCCTGTGGCGCCTTCTTAACCCGGTGATAATGTGTCCACCCGTGCTCTCGGGTCCGCACTGCCGATTCAGTTGTCAGCAGAACTTGATACGGTCCCTCCCAAGCCGGGGTTAGCTTCTCAGTCCGCCAGGTTTTTATGAGCACCCAGTCTCCAGGCTGGTGGGGATGTTGGCTTCCAAGGAGAGGTGGTCTCTGCGCCAGAAGACCTCGTCTGTGAAGAGACAATAAAGACTGGGACAGTGTCTTCAAGTATTTCCTCAAAAACATGTCTCGGAACTCTGGAATGGGATTTCCCAAGCAGGCTAAATAGGGCTTTCCCATTAACATCTCGAATGGGGAGACCCCTGTGTCTTTTCTCGGGGTTGTTCGAATTCTCATAAGGGCCAGAGGGAGGTTTTTAGTCCAAGGTAGCCCATTTTCCAAATACAGCTTTGTCAAATGTTTCTTAATTTCCCCGTTTGCCCTCTCCACTTTTCCACTACTCTCGGGGTGCCAAGGGGTGTGTAGGTCCCATCTTACCCCCAAAGCCCGCATTACTTCCTGAAGCACCTGTTGGGTGAAATGGGTTCCCCTGTCAGAATCTATTGCCTCCATCATTCCATATCTGGGAATGATGTGTTCCAGGATGATCTTAGTGACTACTTGGGCAGTTGCCCTTCGACTGGGGAACGCCTCCACCCAGCCCGTAAGGTGATCTTTCAGTACCAGCAGATATTTCATCCCTCCCTTCTCTGGCAACTCTGTGAAATCTATTTGGACCCGCTGAAAGGGCCAAACAGCTAGGGGGCGACCCCCTTTTTCCCGTTGCTTTGCCCTTGTTTTATTCACCTTTTGACATATCAGACATTTCCAAGCCACCCCATGCGCCATCGCCCATATGTCTGGACTCCAATATAGGGCCTTGGCGGTGTTAATCATGGCCTCAGTTCCTCCATGGCTACTTTCATGGATTTTCTCCAATATTCCTCTCATTGTGTTTTTATTCACCACCAGTTGCCCTTCGACTGTTCTCCATTCTCCAGTCCCCCCGCGCGTACATCCCAATTTTTGCAGGCGTTCCTCTTCTTCTTTCGTAAAGACACCTCCTTTTACTGGTTCTTCGACCACGGGGATCCTTAGAGCCAGTTCCTTAACTCCTGCTTCCAATTCCCCTTCCTCTGCGGCCTCTTTCGCCCGTTTGTCCGCCCACCGGTTTCCCTCCTCCTCGGGACTCCTTCCCTTACCGTGTCCCGGGATGTGTACTACAGCGATCCGCAAGGGGACCATTAAGGCTTTAAGAAGGCGGTCCACTAGTTTCCAATGATCTATTTCCTTTCCGTTTGCTTTTATATATCCCCGATCTCTCCACATTCTTCCAAACGTGTGAACCACCCCCCAAGCATACCGGGAGTCCGTCCAAATTGTTACCTGTAATCCCTGTGCTTCTTCAAGAGCCCGCATGAGAGCCATGATTTCACACTTTTGAGCTGACCACGTCCCTGGCAATGCTGCCGCAACTATGAGTTCGCCCTCCTCAGTCACAACCGCATACCCAGATCTCCTTTTACCTTCTCTCACATAACTTGACCCATCTGTATACCATCTTTCTCCTCTTTCCAGCGGCGTCTCCTCCAAGTCCTCCCTTACTTTTGAGACTATTTCTATAGATTCTCTGCAATCGTGTTCGTCCCCCTCCCACTCTTTCCGGGCGCCCGCAAGGAATTCGGCAGGGTTTAAATTTCTATCCGTCCCTATCACAATGTCTTGGCTAGTCCTAAGAATTGTTTCGTAGGTCACCAAACGTCCCTCCGTCATCCAGGTAGCTGCCACGTTTGTGAGAATGGAGGAAATTTGGTGGGGACTGTGCACTATTATTGGGGCCCCAAATGTTAGTTTCCTGCTTTCCACCACTAATAAAGCAGCGGCCGCCACAGCCTGAATGCAGGTCGGCCAGGACCTAATCACAGGTTCCAGTGTTTTACTTAGGAATGCCACCGGCTGAAACCGCCCCCCTCTTTTCTGGGCCAAGACCCCAATTGCTACTTGTGGAGCTATTGTCACATAAAGGTGGAACACCAGTTTTAGGTTTGGCAGTGCTAACACCGGGGCTTGTGTCAGCAGTTCTTTTATTTTTTCCCATTTTCTCTCATCATTTTCTTCCCAGGTCACCTTTTCCCCTTCCCCAAGTGTCTTTTCATGCAGAAACCGCACCACCTTGGCGTATTGATCTATCCACAGCCTACAATATCCTAATAGTCCAATCATTCGCCTTACATCCGTTTTTGTGGTCGGGGCTTTTAATTCTAGGATCCCTTTCACACGATCAGGGTCCAGCCTCCGAGTTCCTTTTTCCAACCAGTGTCCCAAATATTTCACTTTTTCTTCTACAAATTGCAATTTTTCCTTTGACACTTTCAGTCCCCAGCTCCCGAGGGCGTTCAACAGCTTAATTGAGTCCATCCTGACCTTATCCCTCTTTTCTCCCGACAGCAAGAGGTCATCCACATACTGGGTCAGGGAATTCCCTTGGGCCGGGAGGAATCCTACCAACTTTTCACCTAGGGCTTGCCCGAACAACAAGGGGGACTCGGTATATCCCTGGGGGAGGACCGTCCACCGAAATTGCTGTTTTCGTCCGGTTCCAGGGTCCTCCCATTCAAAGGCAAACAAGGCCCTACTCTCCTCCGCCAAAGGGCAAGCCCAAAATGCATCTTTCAGGTCTATTACTGTATACCATTTTGAACTTGGCGAGACCTGGCTCAAAATCGTGTAGGGGTCCTGGACCACGGGAAAGCGGGGAACTACGATGTTATTTATGTTTCGTAAATCCTGTACCATCCTATAAGTCCCATCCTTCTTGGGTACCGCAAGGATGGGTGAGTTAAATGGTGACATCGTGGGTTCCAACAGTCCCTGGTCTCTTAATTTCTGCACCACAGGGTTCAGTCCCTCCCGCCCCTTTTTATTCATGGGGTATTGAGGGGTCCATAATTTGACTATTCCGGGTTGAACCTGGATTTTTATCGGGCTGATGTCCATTTTTCCCACTGTTTCCCCATCCGCCCATACCTCAGGTAATATTTGTTCCTCATCCTCCCTACGTAGGGTGTACATTGGGATCTCTCCTTGGAGATCAAATAATTGGAACCCCAAACCTACCATCAGGTCTCTTCCTAACAAGTTGACTCCTGACATGGGGGCATACAGGAGATTTCCCTGTATCGTCTGATTTCCCCTACTCAGGGTGGTGGTTTCTAGTATGTCTACCTCGTTTGGAGACCCGCTCACCCCCACCACTCGTAGAGTTCTCCCCGTTTTTCTTACTCCCTTGATTTCCTGATAGACTGACGACCGAGTGGCTCCTGAGTCTACCAAGAACGTCAAGGGTTGCTTGTGGGGGCCCACCAATATGTTCACCAGTGGCTCTCCTCGGGCCCCTAAAGGAGAGTCGGAGGACCCCTAGTCAAACAATGTGTAGAGTCCTTCGGTGGGATCTGGGTCGCCCGAGACCATCCGGTCCCGTTCTTCCTTCCCTGTGTTCAGTCCCATCGGCTGAGGGGCTCTGCATTCCCTGGCAAAATGTCCCATCTTTCCACACCGAAAACAAGTCAGACGGTCTCCTGTCCTCTGACCCAGCCTCCCTCCCCTTTGTCCCCTTCTTCCTGAAAAGGGGAGAACCCCCCTTCCCTGGTTCCCTTGCGGCGTTTGTTTATTTGCCGCTGCCTGAAAGGCTGACACCATCATCTGACATTTCTGTTTGTTTTTCGCCGTTTCTCTATTAACGAACACTTGCTGTGCCGCCCTGACCAGTTCGGTCATGGTGGCGTCCTGCCATTCCAATTTTTGTAGTTTCTTCTGGATGTCCGGCCAGGACTTTGTTACAAATTGCATGCGCAGGAGATTGGTAAAAGCTTCAGTATCCGGTTGGATTCCTGAATATTTGATCAGGTGTTCCCGTATACGACCCGCGAAATCCCCGGGCGATTCATCTTTCGTCTGACAGACCTCAAAGGCTTTTGTAAGGTTTCTTGTCTGAGGGACCGCCTTACGTATGCCCTCCAATATCATGTCTTTTAAATCATTCATCCTAGTTCGATCAGCCTGAACGTTTATGTCCCATGCAGGTTCTGCCAGAGGAAATTTTGCGTCTCCCGCTACGGCCCCCGCCGCCCCTTGGTGTCTTGCATCCCATGCCCTAATGGCCGCTGTGCGGATCATTTGTCTTTCTTCCGGAGTGAACAGGTACCCCAATATATACATTAATTCCGTATACGTGTGGGTGTGTGGTCCCATCCATAACTCTAATTGTTCCGCCACCTCCTGGCTGTTCTCATGTAATTTGGGTAGGGTTTTCTTCAGCTCCCGCAGTTCACTAGGCTTCAAGGGGCTTACTACGTGAACCATTACGGCTGCTCCTCCATCATTTACCCCTCCCGGGACCTCCCTCAAAGGGTAATTATTCACTCCGGGAGAACTGGCGGGAGATGGCCAAACTGCAGCTATGGGTGTCCCTCCCTGCGTTGCCGGCGGACGCTTCCGTCCACCTGACCCATGGGTACGATCCATGGGCAAGTTTTGTAGATCCTTATTCAGGTTTTCTAGTTCCTTTTTCAGACGTCCGTGGTCCAGAGAATAAGGGGGAGGGGACTCCTTTTCGGATTCCGACCCCTTCTCAATCTCCGGAGCACTGGGTTGGGTTCCGGAGGCTTCCGTGCCCGACCCCAACTGTGGTCCTGGTTCCGGTGTTGGGGTCGGACCCGGGCGTCGCCCCGGAGGGACCAAGTCCTCCAAGTCCGAGTCGACCGAGAGGGGATACTGCCGGAACCCAGAGGGGGGGGGTCAGATCCTATGAACTGTACATGATAAAAAACCTCCAAATAGTCATTCTCCACCTTCTTGCTTTTGTTCTGTAAATAGACTCTTAACTGGTTCATCCAATATTTATCCACTTCCCCCTCCGGGTTCCAACGATAGCCCCCATCTGGGCCAATCGGATAACCAGGCCACAGATCCCGGCAGAACCTTATCATGGTGATTTTAACCAGGTTCCGAATATATTTTTGTAATTTTTCCTCGGACCACTGTTGTAGAAGTTGTCCCAGGGGTGAATTGGGGTCTATACGTTTTCTTTTTCCGGCGTCATTTGCCGCCTCTCTTTCAGATTCCCGTCCTTTGCGGGCGGACTTACTCTGTCCCTTCCCCATCGTCACAAAAATACTCCCCAATCACACACACAAACACGCGGAATCGCCTGGCCGTTTCCCTCGCGGGAGGACGGAACCGCAAGCTAATCCTCCCGCCGGACTACCAGGAATCCGGTCCACTCTCACGCGTCCGTTTGGACTTCTCTTTCACCAGGGAGTTCTGTCCCCCTCCCAGTTTTCCAATCCCCCTTTTGCTTCTTCCCTTCTACTCACCCCGTCGGTCAGTCCAGTCCTCCGTCAGGTAGTGGACAGGCAGGCGTCCCTGCAAGTTCTCCTGCCCGTTTTTTTTCAAACGGCGGAGATCCTACCGATCACTACTTTCCTGTGGGTCTCGTCTAGCCCCTTTCGCCCACGGCGGGTCAGGTGGAGAGGACGGACTTCCCTGAAATCAAGGAAAGGCGCCTCAAGCCCTTCGTCTCCACCGACTCCCCTGCTGGACGGTAAGGGGCCCCACGTTGGGCACCACAATTGTGAGAATATCTTAAACGTGGAAAAACGGACTGAGACCTTTAGCTTGGTTAACCAAGTATATTTATTGGATCGCGTTTGCAAAGGCGGGCTCCCATCACATCCCCGTGTGACCGAAGAGCCCCGTTCAAGCAGCACCTGAAGGTTTTAAGCCCTAACTGCCGCCCCTCCTTCGGAGGCTTGGCTTACAATCTTCCTGTTACAAAATAACATATTTCTAATACAATGTACTGTCCATTTTAACTCATTGCCTTTTTAGGAATCGCAAGGTCTTAAACTTGTTTCCTTCCTCTTTTCTACCGGAGGAACATGTGCCTGTTTCACAACCAATTTCAGGTTCTGAAATTTTCCACTGCCAGCTTTTACGTGGCACATCCATTCTCTTTGTGATGTTCGAGGCAGGCCCTATTCTCACAACACCACCCAAACAGAGGCAGACAAAGAGAAGTTGCTGGGGAAAGTGATCCCCCCCCCTTTTGCCAAATGTAATGAGTTTGGAGTATAAAGTCTTCATCAGGTACAACTCCTTTTCCATTTCTGAGGTTTGCTTGTTTAGTGCTGCCTCTTTCCCCCCTCTGCTTGTACAATGTTTCCAACTATGGGCCGTCTCTTCACAGAAACTGGAAAAATCATTTGTGAATCCAGAGAGGATTTGGGGAGCACTCAATTCATCTTACCCAGCTCTGCTCAGGTTGGCAAAAGATGCAAACCAGCCTTGATCATTGTGCACCATGGCTGTACTCCAGAATATTGTGCAAAACCCAAGGCATTATAACTGCTGTTTATTGTGATTATTTTTAATAAACAATTCACATCCTTTGTGCTATATTAATAACCACTTCCTATATTTAGCGGGCTGCATTTTTCGCACCTTCCAGCTGAGTGTTAAAGCCCTTTGCAAATATTAAAACATATTTATAATATTGGTACAATACTGCATCCAATTAAAACCAAGAGAGGGGAAGCGGGCTTAAGGTATTTAATCTAGTTAGACCTCCCTCGTTAGCAAAGCAGCAGTAAAAGGTAGGTTCCCAACTCTCATCCCCCCGCACAACACATGTGGCAAAGGACCTGGTTTCCACATGAATGATGGAACCTTAATGGCATGCTCAGATACTGACACTACATCAGGCTGCAGTAGAGGAGGGTAGGGAAGAGATGCAGGTCCCCTCAACACTGCTGAGAAGCTATGCTCCCTCCTTCATCAATTACCCCACAGTAAACAGTGATGTATGGAAGTGAGACCTAGACCATAAAGAAGGCTGATCACCGAAGACTTGGTGCTTTTGAATTATGGTACTGGAGGAGACTCTTGAGAGTCCCATGGACTGCAAGAAGATCCAACCTATCCATTCTGAAGGAAATCAGCCCTGAGTGCTCACTGGAAGGACAGATCCTGAAGCTGAGGCCCCAATACTTTGACCACCTCATGAGAAGAGAAGACTCCCTGGAAAAGACCCTGATGTTGGGAAAGATGGAGGGCACAAGCAGAAGGGGACAACAGAGGACGAGATGGTTGGATAGTGTTCTCAAAGCTACCAGCATGAGTTTGACCAAACTGCAGGAGGCAGTGGAAGACAGGAGTGCCTGGCGTGCTCTGGTCCATGGGGTCATGGAGAGTCAGACACGACTAAACAACCACCACCATTCCATTAGGTTGCCTATGAGACACCAGCAATGTCTACTACTTCCTCTCCTTCCACTTCTCCACCCCAGTTGGTCAGAAGAACAACTTGCAACTAAGAACTTGTACCTGAGTTTCCTTATTTCCTCATCCCATCCCACCCCCTGGTCGATTTTCTTTTTGTGCTATGTATTCTTAGATAGAAAGCCTGAGGGCAGCGACTGTCTCTCTCTCTCCCCCCCCCTTTTTAAAGCAATCTCTAAGACCCTCTGGGAGACTTTTTTGGTTGAAGATTGGAATAAATATATATATAACTAAATAGTGGCGCCTCTTAGTTTCTTTTTTGTGTGTCTAATTTTGTATTAAATTTCACAATTTGACTTCAAATCAAATAATTACATTACAGTATTTCATAAATGGACTTCCCACTCGCACCTCCACAGTGTTTTTGTTCAAGCCCTTTTCTACTGTGTTATATATCAAACTTTATTATGGAAACCCCTCTAATTCAATTGCTTTATCATTTTTCTTCCGCTACTCCTATCTCGAATCCTGCCCGCAATTTCATTTGACTATAATACTTTTTTTCAAATACAGTGGTACCTTGGTTCTCAAATGCCTTGGTACTCAAACAACTTGGAACCCAAACACTGCAAACCAGGAAGTAAGTGTTCTGGGTTGCAAACTTTTTTTGGAAGCTGAACGTGCTCCATTTTGAATGCCACACTTCCGATTTGAGTGTTATGCTTCCAATTTGAGTGCCACACTTCCATTTTGAGTGTTACACTGAGATCTGTCTGTTTTTGCTATTTATTTTGCGTTTTTGTGACTCTCTTTTTGTGTGTGCCTGTGTAGAACCCAGTTCAGCTACTGATTGATTGATTGATTGATTGATTGACTGCAGTACGTTGTTTATTGCTTTCATTTTATGGATCAATGGTCTCCTTAGATAGTAAAATTCATGTTAAATTGCTGTTTTAGGGGTTGTTTTTAAAAGTCTGGAACGGATTAATCCATTTTGCATTATTTTCCATAGGAAAGCGTGCCATGGTTTTGGAACGTTTTGGTTTTGGAACGGACTTCCAGAACGGATTAAGTTTGAGAACCAAGGTACAGTGTGGTGTAGTGGTTAAGAGCGGTAGTCTCGTAATCTGGGGAACCGGGTTTGTGTCTCCGCTCCTCCACATGCAGCTGCTGGGTGACCTTGGGCCAGTCACACTTCTTTGAAGTCTCTCAGCCCCACTCACCTCACAGAGTGTTTTTTGTGGAGGAGGAAGGGAAAGGAGAATGTTAGCCGCTTTGAGACTCCTTTGGGTTGTGATAAAGCGGGATATCAAATCCAAACTCTTCTTCTTCTACTTTAGTCCAACAAAGACCTCCATTCTTCTTTAAAAAGTTCATCCTTTCGATCTCTTAATACTGCTGTCAGCTTCGCCATTTCCACATAGTCCATTACTCGTGCCTCTTAGTTTCTCATACTATATTTTATCGTTACCATACTCAGTTTGAAAAATTTCAAATGTAGCATCTCCCTGATATGCATGGAGATGTAGCGGCAGATCTTGCAGGAACTCATTTTCAGCATGTGCATTATCACCCCAGTCCAGCGAGAGAGTGTATGCATGGAAGCACACTTCTACTTCCATATCCTAGCTAGATGTGAACAAAAAGTCCGCTGTACATGCTGTTCTTGGTTTGATCCAACAGCGGCTCGGCTGTTTTAACAAGATATTTATTTTCTGACGCTGTCAAATGACAGAAAATAGGTTAACTATGAACTGGGAAAGGGGGGCATCTTAAATGCTAGTAGTTAAGCAGCCATTAATAATTTGCTGTCCTGATGTACGAGCTAGGTGGGTGTTATTTATCGTATTGCCCAAATAACCGCCTTCCCCCATGCTCACTCGTCCTTTGTGAAGTCCTGCCCCCTCCCTTCACCTTTGTCTCATCTGTGCAATACATTCTAGGCTGGGCTGATGAGCTTTTGACTAATGCTTGAAGGACTGTCAGTCACCTCGATTCTGTTTGCTTCATTTCTCACTCAGGAGAAGCATTCCATTAGTAGGCTCCTAATAAATCAACATGGTGGTGATATTGCTTTCAGAAAGGACACTACTATTTTTCATGGTTCTCAGTATTGTCTACACTGAACTGCAGTGGGTCTCCAGGGTTTGGGGGAGCAGGTCTTCCCAGCTCTACCTGCAGGTGCCAAGGATTGTAACCCATCTGACTGCAAAGTCTATGTTCTTCCACAGATCAACAGCCCTCCCCTTAGAGCAAAGTAGCGTTTATTAATAGGAACAATGCAAACATACAACATATTGCTAAACAGGCGCCAACTCTTACAGGTCACCAACTTATTGCTTGTGTGGAATAGTAGCAAAATGATCCCTGCTATTATCTTCCTAATAGTTTAGACGGGTCCCAAAGCATTAAATAATTGATGCAGTTAATATTCTGCTAATTCATTAAATGTAGCATCCCTTATTCACTGGTCTCTTGCAGTTGCAAAGGTTCCAATGTAGGATTGATGTGCCCCCGGGACTCTGCATAAGGGCAAGATTATGAAGATGGATTTCAGCCAGGTTTTAATTAGAGGTTGTAAGCGCTTGCCTGTCCAATTCTGAATGATCTATGCCTATCCTCTGAGACCGGTGTTGGGCCAGGCAATTCTATCATCCCCTATTGTCCCCCCAGTGAACCATTCGGTTTGGATCCTATGCTCTCAAGTTCAGCTCTCCAATCCTAAATTAGGGGTGCAACACCCGGTGCTGCCTCAATACAGCTACACGCTTCCATCACTGGGCTCCATTGAAAACGGCTTCTCCATGAAAACCAGGAAGTGACCTCTCCAGACAACGGAACAACTTTCCCCCCTTATGTCTGTGGCTGAGTGACCTCTCCTGGGTGATGCAGATGCCGTTAGGCAGTTGAATGTGCATGCGTACTCCATCTGTTTCCCTCCCTCCCACCACCACCCTCCCAGGTGGCCCCGGGTACTGGCAATCCATGCTACTCCACTGTCTTTCAGTATCTTTCAGCCCTTGAGTGAACAAGAGAGTTTTAAAATGCCACCTAATAATGAGGATGGCACACCTTCTCAGGCAAGGCATTGTATTTGCTACCTAAGGAGTCCCAGTCTTGTGTGGCAGAAGTCCACACAGGGACACCTGTAAAAGTATTGCAATGACTAACCATGAGATTGCTGAAGGTGGGAACACTCCCATTTAGAAATTGTATGCCTTTTGCAACAGCTATCCTATCAAGACACACCACGCCCTTGCTCATTTGCATGATTGGCTGAGCTTCCTGCTTAATGCATCAGCCACGCCCCTCCTCCCAGCCATTGGCTGCCTCCTTCATTCTAGCCGCAGTGATGGCGCTGCCTGTGATCGCCTTTACCTTTGCTGGACTTTAGTGATCAGAGGGTGGAGATTCTGCCATCCCTGAGCCCTCGTAGCAGGAAGTCCCAAAGCCCTGCTCCCAGCCAGAGTCCTAACCCGAGGCCAGCTAAAGCGAGGAAGAAATAGAATGGAGGGGGATTCCTATCTGCAACCCCACCTGACAAAGAAACAACAGCTGCCACAAAACCAGAGCTTTTATTGAACAGCATCACAGCTCAGGCAGGTTCTGGGAGAAAAAAAAGGAAGAAGATATGAACGGAGCTGCAAACCTTCCTGGTCTCCTATGCCAGAGTAGGGCTTCACCTGTTACGCAACTGTCTAGCAAGATGCCCTCAAAGCTACAGTAGCTGGGTTGAGAAGGTTGGAGCAAAGGACCAGGAATCTGGCATCTGCTGGCTTTGCTGTAGACCTCACTAGGAGTCTGACTGGGAAAAGTCCTGCCTTCCAACCCAGCTGGAATGCTGCCTGTGGAAAGCCAAGGAAGACAGGAGAAGTGTAATGGTCAACTGCTACAAATGCATAAGCTCTGGATCTGGAGCACCAGTAAACTCTCCCCCCCTCCCAGAATTAAGGGAGAGAGTATAGTCACTGATTGGACGCTTTCTCTATCCATAGCTGTCAACTTACAGATTTGAAAATAAGGGACCAGCAGCCTCGAAAATAAGGGATCAGGAGCCAAAATAAGGGATTTTCCAGGAACAGGTATGTTCAGCTTCTGAGCCCCTCCGAGCCAAAGGCAGAAAGCCCAGCCAGCAGCCAAACGAAGCCTCATCTATAAGGGACAGCAGCAGGACATGGCGCTGGGATAAGGGACTGTCCCACCAAATAAGGGACGCTTGACAGCTATGTCTCTGTCTTGTATGGATTTGCCGCAGAATTCTGTGAAGCACCAGTCTGTTCTGCAGAGATATGTTTTGTGTATTTGTGGGTGGATTTTAAAGGAAAATCCACCAGTTTTTCACGCACATAAACACACACACACACACACACGTCTGAGGATTGTCTCTTTCTTTAACATTTTACAGCCTGTAATGCTCCCTCTGAATGGAGTAGAACAAAAATCGGCTATAAAATGTTCCGAGGAAGTGATGGTACAATCATAAGGTGCAGTCCCTTCCTGGGAAAGTTGTACATGCTTCCTTGTATAATAGGGAAGGCATTTCTGCCTGTGTCCCCGCCCCCCCATACAACGTCCTTGTAAGGCTACCGTGGGTGGGGAGGGGGGAAAGGCTGCCCCCGTAGGTACACAGGGACAGCCATCCTTTTCTCTGTACAATTCCCCGGAAAGACTTTAATGTCACGATGTACAGTTGCTTCCTGGGAGCATTTCAAAGCAGCTGTTTTACTGCACAGCCACGGAAGAAGTGTTATCTTTTCTAAGCCGGTGGGAAATGTTAAGGAAAGAAAAAGGCAGCCCTTGGATCATCTTGTAGCTACGGAATGAACCCATCCGCAGACCGAATAATCAGACACGGGCCTTAATCTGCAGATTTATGTTCTGATCTGTGCCTGGGTCTGAGGGGGCAAGCTCGGTAAGTTTGCTCCAAAATGTGGAGGGAATTAGACTCCTCGTACGCCATAGCAAAGACATAGTTTCCATTGCTCGCATGGGATTATGGATAACTGGCATGCATTTTTCAGCCATTTTAGTACTCTGATACACAGACTCCGGCCTCCTTTTGCTTACCTGTGTGTGGTGCTTGTCCTTCCACCCCCAACTGAAGGGGTTGCTGTTTGTGTTTGGAGCCCTGAGGCAACGTACCTGTAGGAGTTCTGAGAAGAGAAGTGTTAGCAATGCGTTCTGTTCATGCAAAAGTGTCCTTTCGCCATGTTGCCCACCACCATGTGTGCAACATGACTGATACAGCCTCATGCTGCCAGTCTTATCTTCTGACTCTCAGTCTCTTTAGCAACAGGGCTGGCCCTACCATTAGGCAAAGTGAGGTGGCTGCCTCAGACAGCTGGTTCTGGTTGTCAGGAAAGGGCAGCAAATTGTGTGTGTGTGTGTGTGTGTGTGTGTGTGTGTGTGTGTGTGTGTTTTATGGTTATAGTTTCACTCCCAGGGAAAGGCTGCTGTGGGATTTTATGTCTCAGATGCCAAAATACTTTGGCCAGCTGTGGAAAACATGCACCTTGATTTGGGCAGGAGGTGGTGCCCTTTGCTTGGGCAGCAAAATGCCTTGGGCCAGCCCTGTCTATCAGGGGTGGCTATAGCGCTGGTGATGAGATGCAGAGATAAGCCTCCTTCAGTTACCCATTGTAATTGCATGAGCCTTCCTTCTCGGTCCCACCCCACAAACCCTTAAAGTGCTTGGGTGCACAGATCGGGAACTTAAAAGGGAAGCAGGCGGAGGCTTGCAAAAGCCTTTGTGAGTCTCCCTTGCTCCCCCTTTATGGTCAGACCACAAGGGATTTGGACAGGTGGACACCTGGAAATTTTGGCCTGCAAGGCAGAAGCTGATAAGGATCTGACGCGTGGGACCAAAAGGTTTTCCCATCTCTGCTCTACTACAACATAATATTGATGTACTGTAACAGTTAAGACTTTAGAGTTCTCAGAGCGCTTCCCAGCAAGCTTCTTGATTAACCTTTGACCGAGGCCTGACTTTTGAGGGAGCTGTTGCCAAAGGGATCCCTCATGAGGCCCTCTCCACTGTTGGTGGAACCTTGCCTCATACCCTCCAACATTTCTCCAATGAAAACAGAGACATCCTAAGGCAGCGATGGTGAACCTTTCAGAGACCGAGTGCCCAAACTGCAACCCAAAACCCATTTATTGATCACAAAGTGCCAACACAGCAATTTAACCTGAATACTGACACAGTCGCCTGACTCAGTCGAGGGGCACAGAATGGAGCAGGAGCAGCTGGGCAGAGGTACAGGTGATGTGAGAAATGTCCTCAGGCGCACGTGGAGAGGGGGAGGGGAGCAGCCTGGCCCTGCAGTCCTCTGGCTTTCTAGTAATGAACTCTGGCAAATTCTGTGCTGGGTCAATGGCGCGCGTGCCCACAGAGAGGGTTCTGAGTGCCCTCCCTGGCATACGTGCCATAGGTTCACCACCACTGTCCTGAGGAAAAGCAGGGACATTCTGGGATTAAATCAGAAACCAGGACAGCTTCTCTAAGTCCGAGAATGTCCCTGGGAAATAGGGACACTTGGAGGGGATGTTGGCTTCTGGTGGCAGTGACAAACCACCATCTTAAATTTCTCACAGTGCCTCCAGCAGTGTCTCTCTGGAGCATTGTAGGAAACCAAAATGGTGGTCCTGGTGCTAAGTCATGGTATTAGGGTGGGGATTAAAATAATAACTCATAAATTCAGATGCCTGAGCCACAGGGTTGCCACATGTCAAAAAGTAAAATTCCTGACACCTGCAAAGTTGCTGAGGTTTTTAAAGGAATTGTTGAGCTTTTTTTGGGGTGGGGGGACACAAACCCAAATTGTCCAGCTTCTTTGGGGAAAGAACCCCAAAATAGTGATTTTAAGCTTTTTGAGCGGTTTTCACTGCTTTTTCCATCGTGTTGCTATACATCTGGGTTTTCAATTACATTTTGCCACTTTGTGCGAAATTATCCTCTGATGCCATTTTTACACCTGAAAACCAGGACATGTCAGGAATGTTCCCGATGTATGGCAAACCTACCTGCAGTTACCTGATGGTACCAGGTTCTGGTGAGTGGCCTGTCTTTTTCCTTTAACAATTGGCAGATCCACACCATACCTTTTAAAGTACACTCAAAGCACAACCCCCCCCCCATTAAGAATCCTGGGAATAGTAGTTTGTTAAGGGTTTTGGGAACTGTAGCTCTATGAGGGGGAACTGGGAACCGTAGCTCCTAGATGGCTGTTACTTGAATGGCTGTTAGCTGCTTGAGGGAGGGTTACTCATGTCTTGCTCAAGTGCCCTTTATAACCTGTACCTGACCCTGTTTATGGATTGCTGTTGCTGAAAAGGGGTCATGTCAAATAATAATAGAGTGCTTCTAGAACTAGTCGTTAGAAAGGACATTTTCCAGCTTGTTATTAATTTGCTGGATAAGGAATTATAATAAGATGCACTTAAAATGATTGTCTTTGGGAATGATAAATATAAACAATGCCTTGAAAACCATGTCCCCCAGGCTAGTTATTACTGTCATAATCTATTTCTCTTCAGAAGTGTGTATGTTTAAAAAAAATATTTTGCAGCTGCAGGGACTTAAAGCAAGATGTGTACAACCCCAGCACAGCTGCAGCTTGAATATTTAAATATTCTATTTACCCAGTAGACATTCCCAGGTTACTTACACAGATATTTAAAATATAAACACTTTCAGATGGGAATAGGGGGAGGGAAACAATGAGTTTAGGAAGAGGCAATTCAAAACATGTGAGTTTCACTGCAGCATAGAATCTAGTAAAGATGAGAAAGAAAATAAATTATGAGCCTTATGAGGGTGGCTGATGCTTTGAAGGGGAGTGTCAAGTGCCCCTAACCCACAGGTTTGGCTGCAAGATCCAATTGCTGCCAGTCTATGTGAACTAGCTAGAATAAAGGTGAGCTATTTTCAATCAAAAACAGCAACAATAGCTGTAACTCCCAAGCTTGAAATGGGAACATAGTAATATGCCTTATACCAACCCAGACTGGTCCATCTACGTTGACTGGCAGGAGAGAGTTGGGACAAAGCATTTAGCTACATCCCTTAGCCATCACTTCCTGCTGCCGTTTCCTGTTTGTTCATCATTGTTGCAGCTAGGCAATTTTCAGCCCTGGACTTGATGGATTTAATAGGTGTGCTAGTGTGCTTCAGATGGCCATGTGCATTACTTTGGATGTGAAACACACAATTAAAATTTCTCTCTCACATCACCACCCTGGTCAACCTCCACTTCAAGCAACAAACAGGGAAACGAAAAGCTGGGTGTCAACAGAAGCGGATTTAGAGTAGTGTGACTTCCCTATACAGGGTTGCCTTCAGATGTCTTCTAAAGGTTGTATAGTTACTTATCTCCTTGGCCCAGGGATCGCATAACTCCTGACCCTCCAACATTGAAAATAGGGACATCCTAAGGACCATTGGGACATTCCAGGATCAAATGAGAAACCCGGACGGCTTCTGTAAATCTGGGACTGTCCCTGGAAAATAGGCACACTTGGAAGGTCTGACCTTATAGTACAGATACCCCAGTGCAATTGTAAGAAGTGAAAAGTCATCTCCACTTATGCAAACCATCACTTTTCACATCTACAATCGCTGGTTTCTTCAGTGTAAGTAAACTGCATATTTGCTTAGACAGCTGCCATTAGAGCTTCAATAGCCTTTCAATCAAAGCCAAATTCTGGTGTCAGTTATTCAGTATCAGCAAAACTGATTTGTATCAGAGTTCCCCAAAGCATAATGGCGCGCTTTCAAATTTATACATGTATAGCCTGTAACACACAAATATATAAGAAGATTAGTATGTAGGTTAGATGCACTAGAAGTATCTCATGGTAGTAAATCATGATTTCATTGCAAGATGCTTCTTGGCAATAAATATGCTTATATTTCTATACTGTTGTGCTGCAGGTAAATGGCTTCTGAAATCATTTGGGATTAAAGGAAATATGTAAGAATCAAGCATTTCACTGTGACACAAAAAAAGAAGAAAGAAAATGAAAAAAATACCAGAAAAATGTAACAACATTGAAATATGTCCAAGCAATAATCAGTAGAAACAAACTCATACACCTAATCATAAATAACATACGTATCCCAATCCTTTAGGTAACTAATACAACATTCTCCAGGTGTTTGGGACTACAACTCCTATCAGCCCCAGCCAGCATGGCCAATGGTGAAGGATGATGGGAGATGTAGTTCATGGCATCATAAGACCTCCATGTTGGCTATCCCTGCTTTAATTGATGAGCGTATTTCATGAAGTTTTGGTACTAGTTTATGCAAGCATATAATGAGTTGTTCCATTTACCTTGAATATACCATATAGCCACTTAATTGCTCCTCCCTATACCTTGGAATCCATTTAAAACAATGAGTTGAGGAGAAAGCTTTCCATCTGCTATTATATTTGTGGTTATCAAAGAGCAGACATCATAGCTGGAGATGAAAATCCATGAGCTAGTGTGGAAAGTGGATAGTTAAGGTCTCCTGGGACTGAGGTAAATTGCTGGGCTGGGGGTGATGGGAAATGTAGTCCAAAACATATGGAAGGCACTAGGTATAAGGGGAAAGGATCTGAGCAACTCCAGCCCCCATTCAGGCACAATTACCGTCCGTCCCTGCCCCACTCCAGATGTTCTACAGAATTCCATGAAACATGAGATACAATAATAATGTGCCCTACAATATTTTCTGTCTCAGGTGGTGCCAGAATAACTTGACCAGCCATATGCACCTTGAATCCAGGCACTGGGTGGGACATTTGCTGCTCTGCTCCAGGTAGAAAACTACCTAGGATGTAGGTGAGCCGGCTGAAATGCTTTTGTTAATTAGACTTTTATCTGGTTTTCTTTGCTTTGGACCAGGGGAAACCCGGGAAATATTAACTCTGTAGGGAAAATGCCCCTGCATCCCCCAACACTGCCCCCCTGCAGATTCTGGCCGCCTCCTTGCCCCCTCCATTGCCCCCATGCTGCTGGCAGTTCTACAGAAGGTGCAAGGTTGCTGCAGTGGCAGCAGTGGTGCTATGGTGGAAGTGAGGAGTTGAGCCACATCTGCCACTTGAATCTTGTTGCTTCGCCACGCCCCATGGAAGCTCTGGCTTTGCTTTGACTGCCAAAAAGTGGTGGCGTAGGAAGGGGGCAGCGGTGGGTGCGGGCCGCCCTGGGTTTCATCACTGGGGGGAGGGGATGGACGCCTGAGCCACACATCTCTCCTGGGGAGTGATGCGGTGGCTCAGGCACCTGCAAGCCCCGCGCTGCCTGAAACAGCAACATGGGGCTTGCGGACTCTGTGGAGGTTACACACAGTGTGCTCTGCCCCGGCTTGCCCTGCCCCCAGGTTCAGGGCAATTGTGCTGCCCCGGGCATCCGAGCAGCTAGCTACGCCACTGCCAAAAAGACAGATTACTATCTTAAAATACTGATGTATTTTTATGAATAGCCCTTTTCTATGAAAAAGACTTTTCTGGAGGGTTTTCTATAAGAGATAGAAAATGATTATAATATCTGTAGGATAGTGATATACGAGCAACTCAGAACTATAAGATTCATACATATCATTATCCATAACGCACCCCAAATCTAATATTTTCCTCTAGAAAGCCAATTAAACAGGCCCCGAAAGTTACAAAAAAGAACAAGAAAAATAATAAACTTGGTTGTAATACTGAATAACACAGGGTGGTGACCTCAAAATGGGCATTTTCTGTTGTTGCCCCTGTGCTCTGGAATGTTCTTTTCTCTGCCACCCAGGAAGCAGCATCCGTCAGTTGCTTCAGATGTCTTGCAAAGATGTATCTTTCTTTGCCAGGCTTTCCTTAATCCATAAATCTGGACTTGTTTTACTGAATTTCTGTGTTTCCCTGTTTTTTACAGCAATACTTCACTAGTTATGTTTTTATGATCCTGTTTTGCTGTATGAATGTTGTGCTTTTGTATGCTGCTTACAGATTTTTAAATAGCAAGGGATTTTGAAAGGCTTTTGAATAAAGAAAGAAAACCTCCATTAAAAACTTTGATGTATGCATATCTACAGCTATTTAAAAACACAATTACTCATATATATTTGCACAGATATCTGGAAAATACTATTTTCATTTACTCAAATGCAGTAACAGCTGTGTGTGGGTTTAAAAAAACCAACAAAAACCACCAGAAGATCATTTCTTGGCCCCCCTTTCATGAGATACCTAAACATTTATCAGTATCTTGAAACATAGTCTCTCTTTCGCGTGGTTCATTTAGTAGATGTTTCCTGGTGGTTTTTTCTTTTCATTTTATTTGATTTGGACTAATAATCCCTAAAGGAAAAAATGATTTTATAAGCAGAAGGGGTGCACATAGCCAATCCTGAAATGAAATGAAGCATATCAGAGGAATTTTGGGCTTCTCAGAGGTAAAACGCAATCTGTATGAGGTGGCAAAGTCAAAGCCATAATCTCTGAGGTGCTTCATGGTGCCTCAGTGAACCAGATGTAAAACAAAACACCACAACAAAAATGCAGACAAAAGAGAAACCAAACATCTCTAAGATTATGATGTAAGAGAAATACCACAGTGGGGTGATAGAAGAAGGGAGATAGAAGACCAATGTGGGGGGAGGGAGTTTTGACTGACAGGTCAAGTTTATAATCAGAGGGAATATTTTATCAGGAAAGCTAATCCCTTTCAGTTATTCTCCCCACCTAATCAACTTCAAAGGTGCCTATCCTAAACATCTCTAGACTTATTTGTCTGCAATTTGGCAATTTTCTTACCCAGGAGCACCTCTCTATGCCTAAAAAAAAAAAAAACCAAGGAAGATTAAGTCATTCTTTTCCCCACCACCCCAAAACTCTAATGACTGCCTTTGTCAAAAAACCACAGCAGACACCCTTCTGAAATTTGGCAGGAGTCGTGCCCTCAAAGTTCAACGTGGCCTACAAATTCCACCCAGTTCTGCAGCAAAAGAAAAAGGTCCCTTAAAAAAATATCAAACATTAAATGTGCTGGGCGCCAAATCTCTGATTTATTTGCCTGTAATTTAGCAGGCTCTGTCTACTCTGGAGGGGCCAATATGCCTATAAATTTCATCTGCCTTTTGAAAAGAAGAAAATTATAGCCTTTTAACAAACATTCTTAACAGGGCAGGGAAAGAGAGGACATGAAGTCAACTTAGATGAACCCTGAGCTGAATCTGCCAGTTTCCAAAGTGCTTTGGGCCAAGGTGGACTGAATTGAGGTTCAAACCCAATCTTATAATCAATAGTAAAGGTAAAGGTAAAGGGACCCCTTATCATTAGGTCCAGTCGTGACCGACTCTGGGGTTGCGGCGCTCATCTCACTTTATTGGCTGAGGGAGCTGGCAAACAGCTTCTGGGTCATGTGGCCAGCATGACTAAGCCGCTTCTGGCGAAACCAGAGCAGCACACAAAAATGCCTTTTACCTTCCCGCCAGAGTGGTACCTATTTATCTACTTGCACTTTGACGTGCTTTTGAACTGCTAGGTTGGCAGGAGCAGGGACAGAGCAACGGGCGCTCACCCTGTCGCGGCGATTCGAATATTATACCTTAGTGTATTTCAAAAGTATATACTGAGTTATTTCCCCAACTCTTGAGATGTTTTCATTATGTGCTGCTATATTTTTGCATTTGGGGGGGGGATTTTATCTGTTATTGAAGCATTTTTTTAAAAAAAGTTTTCTTGTTTTAATATACACACATTTATATTGAATTATTAGCAGGGACAGAGCAACGGGCGCTCACCCTGTCGCGGGGATTCGAACCGCTGACCTTCTGATCAGCAAGTCCTAGGCTGTGTAGTTTAACACCCCTAAAAAATAGTCTCCTCCTGAAAATTCTCACTTTCACTGTGTATTCCATTTAAATTAAAAACGTTCCTGGTATCTTTGGCTTGAAAAAAAATACTTAAAAAATATATATATACTGTTGGTTTTTGTTGCATTACTCATCTCAATCTGTCATTCATCTCAACAACCCAGGTCAAGGCCTTTGCCTGCATTCTCTCTTTTATTTTATTTTTTGTTTCAAGTGTGGACAAAGTGATTCAGGGTGCTCGAGGGGACAGTTTTGTGCTGAGAGCTTTTAGTTTGGTGGGGCCTTCATTTGAAATCCTTGGGGATCTAGAGCCCTGAATGCAATTTGCTACCAGGATGGCCTTGGATGTTGATACTCTGGGAACAAATAAAAACCAGCTTGCTTATGCACATGAAATGTTCTTCTGCTGTTTGTAAAAACATTGCGACAGCATAAAAATTATTATAATATGAAAAGAAAGACCTGCAGCCATTAAAAAAAAAAATAGATATGGCTGCTTCATCCAGTGGACACAATGTGGGTTGTCTGGTAGCAGCATGAACAATGAGCGCTTTGTTGTAGGATATTTCGTGTTGTTGGCCATGGAGTGGACAGTTTCCATGGCAAATGAGGCTTGTTGGAAAGGCAGAGGTACTGTGGTCACATCCTGCATTGAGCAGGGGGCTGGAATCCAAGGTCCTGTCAAACTCCATGGTTCTATATTCCAACAGAGAGGACATGAACCGCTACTTTTAAGTTTGTTTCACCTTGGAGAGGGATGCAGGGGAACAGTCTCTCTCTCCCTCACCCGATTTCATCCTTTATGAAACTCACGGTCCTATTCAAAGACCTATTCCACTGGGCCTGTTGCGGCTGAATAGGCAAAAAAGAACACAATGAATGACTCAATGCAATGCCTATTCATTTTCACCAGACAAGTATCGCAAGGAGGATGACGGAAGTCTTCAGGCTGCTTCCACATGGGGCACACACTGTGGAATAGACATGCGTTGTCCACTCACTTTTTACGAGGCACGTACATGATGTTGTGAGCTGAACACCAGCCTCCCATGTTACCCTCCTTCAGCTTCTTCCCCCCCCCCACCCCAGAGTTCAGAAGATCTGACTTTTAAAAAACACAATGAAACCACAACACAATTTTCCCATCCCAGATAAGACATTGCACAGCTGCTGAATAACTTTGGGGGCAAGTTATGGCCTGTAAAGATTGCTCTAGGAAAGATTGCTTTCCTTCTACATCTTTGCCTCCCAAAGGCTTGCAAGAGCTGTTAGTTGCAGCAGCCCTGGCTACAAGCTCTCCAGGCAAACAGTGGCTCTGGGGCTGGCCAGGGGGTGGTGGTTGCCAGGAGCTGAGGCAGCCTCAGAGTAAGTAAGCATGCAAGCAAACGGGGTGAGGGAGCCCAGCCAGCCAGTCCACCGGCCCTTGCTATTGGGAAAGGACAGACAAATGGGAGGCGAGGCAGGCAGGCATTGCACTGGCCTTTCTTGTGCTTCCTATGTGCAAGGCCTGCCTGGGAACTGAGTGCTTTTCCACCATGCAGGCCTGGAAGCGTCCATTGCTATCACTGCTGCTTCCCAAGGTAAGGTGCTAGCCTCACATTCACCTTTGCCCAGTCTCCATTGGGCCACTAAGGCTGGAGGCATCCTTTTCCCAGGCTCCTGTAAGCAGTGGCGTAGCGTGGGTTGTCAGCACCCGGGGCAAGGCAAGTAATTTGCGCCCCCTAACCCGTGGATTTGCACCCCCTAACCCTAACCCCAAGATGTTGCGCCCGGTGCGGCCGGCCCCCCTGCACCCCCCACTCTACGCCACTGCCTGTAAGGCAATGTGAGGAGGTACCTCTCTTTTGGGTGGAGGGGGGCAGCTCAGCAGCTGCCCAGAGGACTCCCAAGGACAAGAGGCTGAGGAAACACCCCACAAGGGAGGGCGTTTGAAAAAGGGCGAGAGGCTGCCAGCTTGACAGGCAAAGGGTGACACAAATGGGCTCCTGAGCCCCACAGGGGTGCCGCAGAAGGAATGTAGCTGGTCAAGGAAGCCGTGGACTGAAAAAGGTTGAAATTTTCTGTCATATACAAATTTAAATATGTGAGGGTGTGGATTACTCTGGTTTAATTTGAATAGGGAGAAAGTTGCTTAACAGCTAAATAATAAGGACAGGGCCATAGCTTTATAATGTAACAGCAGCTGGCTTTTTATTCAACTGTAATATTGAAAAAGGTTGCTACCCTTAAATGAAATAAATGGGAAAGCGTGACCAAGGGGTCACCTTTAAACTCGATCTGCATATTATTTAGGATGTGTGGGTAAAAGCTACTATTTGAAGTTTCCAAATACCTCTGTTATTATCTTCCAGATAGACATCTGCCTAAAACATACTTTTTTTTTCTATTAGAAAACATAACATGCAAATAAAACAGAAGTAGGGAACGGACATGCTAATGAAATATAATGACCTGTTTGCATTAAAACAACAAAGGAAATGAAATGTAGCACTTAAATGAACCTGATCCTGAGTTTCTTCCATCTCAAAAGCTGTCAATGAACTAAAACTGTACATGTCCAGAAATGCTCATGCTAAGATGATATTAAAAATACAGTGGTGCCTCGCAAGACGAAAAGAATCCGTTCTGTGATTCTCTTCGTCTAGCAGTTTTTTCGTCTTGCGAAGCAAGCCCATTGACGGATTAGCGGATTAGCGCTATTAGCGGCTTTTAGCGGCTTATCTGCTGATCGGATCAGCTGATAAGCGGCTTAGCGGCTTAGGAAAGGGGGGAGGGGGAAAAAAAGCAGGAACTCGCAAGACATTGTCGTCTTGCGAAGCAAGCCCATAGGAAATTCGTTTTGCGAAGCACCTCCAAAACGGAAAACTCTTTCGTCTAGCGAGTTTTCCGTCTTGCGAGGCATTCGTCTTGCGGGGCACCACTGTATGGACATGGGGCAATTGGGGGCTTGGAGGTAGGGTGGACACATATCACCAAAAATGTTTTGAGCCTCTCTCTTGAGGGAAATCAAGCAGTTCCCTTCTTTATCTGCATTCAGGAAACGTGGAAACACTTTACTTAGTTTATCCAGGCTTTTAGTCATTGGTTTTATGAAGTTTTAACTGCTCTCCGCAATACGTTATAAATTGTGTTGAATTGTGTTGTGCTGCTTTTATCTTGTAAGCCCCTCTGTGCTCCTTTTGGGGAAGAAGGGTGTGTTATACATTTGAAATTAATTAAAAAAAACATAAAAAGGACACCAGCTGATAAAAATGTGCACACGACTATTTATATGTATAGTTACAAATTTAGAAATAAATACTCTAATTTAAATAGAGATGCAGCACATCTCAACATAGTAGGAAAGACTTTGACCAGGTGACTGCTTATTCTATTGCCCTGGCGCTAACTTCTGATGGGTTCCCCAGATGCACTCCACCTTTTTGTGGTTCTCTAACCTTAAACTGCATTTGGACCACACAGCCCTTTGATGTGGGACTCATTCAAATAGAAGGCAGCCTTTCAAATAGAGGATTTTCCTCTGAAAAGTAGGTAAAGAAGCCAAATTACTCAACAGCTAGTCATCATCAGCATCTACAACCGTCAAGGAATGACCTGCCCTTCCCTACCAAAGATGACAAACCAAACGCTGACTCAAAAACTGAAAGAAACAAGGCAAAATCCGTGGTTTTCTGCTCAGATAATCATCTCAGCACCACTTTCAGATAATCCGCTGTAATATTAAATGCACACCCACTCTGGCTCATCCACTGGCTCTGCCGCTCAGGATGAAGTAAAAAATCGTTAGTGCCAGAAATCTGTGAATAATCAATCTTTCAGAATGGTTTGGCACTCCTTGTATATTAACATTAAACAGGCACCTTCATTAATACAATTTTAAGTGCCTGCTAAAACCTCACCAAACCAGTCTGGACATATAATTCAGTCATGAATACTTGTTTTAAATTTCTGTTCATTTAATCTGCACGCTATCGATAAATATTTTACGAATTTATGTACACTGCTTAGTGTTTTTATTATTATTAAGTGGTTTATAAATTTAATTGTGTGTAAGAGCACGTGCACTAAAATCACACTGTAGCAAAAAACAATGAGCCTCATTTTTTTCACATTTCCCAACCCTGCTGACGGGGTACAGGAGGAGCCTGAAGAGAACCCCATAATTTACTCTCGTCTTCCTGAACAGAACCAAAGTCTGCAGGCAGGAAGTCTGCCATATTCTCCCCTCGGACTGCACAAAATGGAAGGCCTTCGCTGCTTCCAATTTCTTTATGCTCAGTTGAGAATTCCAGTCTGCCTCCCAGGGCTTGGAATGTGACAGGGCTCCTATAGTGCCTCATGTTATTCCTGCATAAATGTACTCCAGACAGTATTCTGTTGGATGGGAATTTCTGATGGGAATTTCTGGGGGACTTAAAACCACAGGTTTGCAGACAAAGGTGGAAAGTGGCTCATATAGGCAGAAGGCCATACAAATGACTCCACTAACAATGACATGAAAACTGTTGGTTCTGCTATTTTGTGTGGACTGGGACTGCAAGAGAGACAAATGAGTAGACTTGCAGGATTGGCTTTGGACTCCAATAAATATAGTTTTTCTGTATTCTCAGTGACCTCCCTAGAAACACTTGAAGCCAATATGGCTTAAAACAGAGCATGTTATTATTATTGTTTATTATTTATTGCACTTATTAGTCACTCAAAGCAACTCACAGTATAATAAAATAATAAAACTAATATGAAGCTAAAACATTGACATGCATTAAAAAGTAGTCTAACACATCCCACCCCACTAAAAGCGGCAACAAAAGTATGAATGAAAATAATTTTGCTTCGTTTGGATGACAGAAGGCTTTAATGAGTTTTAATTGAACAAACCTAAATCTGTAGGTATGCAATTGAATCCCTCATGCAAAATATTGACAGCCTCAAGATGCCCAAGAAGTATTGTGGCACCTTAAAAGGTGCTACAAAAGGAAAATATTTGATGCGTATCCCTGCCATGGTTATTACTATTTTCTGGAAAAATTGAGAGAAGGGAAAACTGGAAATGTTGGTTTTCTTTAAAAAAAAAAAAAACTGTTGCAAAAAGTGCAGTAATCAGTTTTTAGAAATAAGTTCTTAAACATATATAAGCAATTTATACAGATGCTGTATAATGTGTGTGTGTGTGTGTGTGTGTGTGTGCATGCCCCAGCTAGCATCCAGTCTACCAGGAGTAAAGTCTAATGTACTGAAGACGCTATAGAATATTAGCTTTATTTCCACTGTTGTTAACTTGACTTACAAATAATGGCCTCCTTTGAGCTTTACGCTAATAAAATATTTAGCAGTTGGCATCTATCTTTAGACGGCATGGATCAAGAGGTGTCAATATTAGGCAGAGTGTCCCTACTGGCTGTCTCATCATCTCTGGAATGAAACGACTTAGAAGAAAAGACAGAATGAATTGTTTTAAGCATTTGAAGTGGAAAGTAAAATCTGCTTAGAATAACCGGATCCGTGTTTACATCCAGCGAAAACAAATTAAACAACGCTGTGTGCTACTGTGCTCTTAATCATGACCATGTTTAGCAGACAGACCCCACCGATCTATCGGGTTTCCTTCCTATTGCGTTTCCTGCTAAATAACTTGCTGTTGTGATTGTGATGTGAGTGAATTGTGAAGAATGGCTGAAGAGTTGTTCATAAAAGTCAGAAGAAGGAGGAGGAGGAGGAGGAGGAGGAGGAGGAGGAGGAGGAGGAGGAGGGTTTGAATCTAGAAAGGAAGATGGTTCAATTTTTGCCCTAATACTTTGTGGTGTTTTGTGAGAAGCTGCAAAGGAACTGAGAACCATTATGCCATTTTGTGTGTCTCTGCACGTTTCAAAATGTAGACATGAGCTCTGCATTTGAGAATGTTGTTGGTTTCCTTTTTTGATTTCCCCCCTCTATTCTGCAAAATATCCACTTTCCCCATAGCATCTCTCTCCTCCCTCACAACATTCATGCATTATTTGCCCACATTCTGTTCACTGTACTCCCCCCTCCCCCAAATTGGCTGTATTCCCTCTTCTTGCACCTGCACAGAGCCTTCAATTGCCATTATTCATCTAACTGGGTATCTGCAATCTGACAATTTCCCACGCTGTTTACTTTATTTAACAGTGCAGGCCTTTTCTCTCTTTCCCCTCCTTTCTTTCTGCCTTTTAAACAAGGTAGGGGGCTCCTTCAGCTGGGACCCGATACTGCCCTCTTCCAAAGCCTGTTTGGATTCCCAGCACATATACATGTGAAACACTCACTTGGCTATTAAGAGGAATGACTATTAATGCAGGTACGCAAATCAATGCACACCAACTTTAAGAGCATAAAAGCAGAGAGCGCTTTTCAAGAAAACTCTTTGATCCAATGCACACAAGTTTAAAATTATTGGATTGGTGTTTATAGAAGCTTCATGTGTATCTCTCTGTCTGAGAGATGGATCTTAAGAAACTTCAGTCTAAGAGACTGAACTGCTGGCATTTCTCTCTCTCTCTCTTGGAAACATCGTGAGATGGTATGACAGCTCTGCAGAAGGATGAGTCTATTGTGATTAAGCCCACTGATAGAAGGGGTATGATTGTCATTTTAGATCCCAAGGATTATGTGTCAAAAGTTGAAAGAAAAGTATAAGACAGGAGTGACTGTATCCCTATTGACAAAGATCCTATTCAATTATTACAGATGGCAAAGAAACAAAAAAAAACCCAGTACTATATTATTGTCCATTCTTACTGTGAGTGATCCTTTTGGGAAAATATGGATAAGGATCACTTTCCCTTCCTTGTTTGAAGTCTCTCAAGATGTTACATATTCAGGATTGATAACTTACTGCTATTAAAGAACATTTTTTAAAATCAAATGGGTGCATTGTAATTCACTTTAAAAATAATTAAATCTGCTCATTTTACTCATGTGTAATGATCGGCTGCTCCAGCAATGGGTTCATAATATAAATAGAAATGAACTTTCTTCTGCAGGGAAAGGCAGACAATAGACAACTGAACAAACATAATGTTCTTAAAGGAAAGAGCCAGTGAGCAAGGATTCAATGAACTTCAATGCCCCTAAGCCCTAAAGGTCGGTTGAATGCTGTTTTGTAACAGTATTTTGTAGCTCTGCAGAATACATTGCTTTCATTCGCTAAGTGGTGAAAGATTCTCCACCAGTCCACATGCCAGCACAGATCCACTGGGAGCCAGGAAAGCTATGCCAATTTACACCACAGAAAAAGAAAAAGAAAAAATGAAAGAGAAATAAATCCAGAGAAAACCGTTTAAGCCCAAATATGTCTACTCAGAAGTCAGTCCCACTCTCAATATTATTTATTATCATTTTTTAAAATAGACTTCCTCGGGACTGAGGAACCTGTGCCCTCTTGTCGCCTTTTTCAGATCATGCCTTTTTGCCCAACCTAACCACCGAAACCAGTGATATTTAGGATATATTTGTTTCCAAGCCCATAGCCAGAAATTTTGCCAAGGTAGGAGAGGCAAATAGCCTACATTGCAAGTATCTGTATAATAGCAAAAACCTAAATGCAAGCAATCCATTATGTTTTAAATAGTTTATTGTAATTAAAATGTATTTGTTATTAAAAATATCTGTTTAAAAACAATAGCACACGAGTGCCCGCCACTTTATTCCAAAGTTAGAGAGGAAAAACTAAGTACCAAATACCCACAAAGCTACACACAAGCGAAAATAAATGAATAATGTCATGTACCCAATCTGTTCCCAAGTCAGGAAAATCAATGTCAATCCTTGCAACCAGAAAAATTAATGCAGCCACGGCCAAATGGAGAAAAACAACTGCCATAATTGACAAGGAAGAGAAGTTCAGAAATCCTCCCCACCTCTCCTGCTTCATTGCCCTGTACAAGCAGCAGAAGGAAATGAACCCGGACTTCATTGCTTTCCTGGCTTGTCAATCAGGTTCTGGGCATTTGGAAAGAATGCTGCCTGCACATTTCCCCTGCTCTGCACAAGTTAAGTGCTTGTAAATCTCAGAAATTCCAGTGAAGGCTCTGGATTTTGGCAAGTCCCCTTCGGCAACCTTCCTATCAGGTTTCTCTCTCTCTCTCTCTGCATGTGTCTCAGTACAAAAACGAGGTGGATACTATGTCTACCTTTGACTTCCCCAGCGTTACCCATGGAGTCCTGTTGCAGCAAAGCAATGCCAGACCAAATAAGCCCCATGCTCATCAGGAACATAGAAAGCTTCTGTGAAGGTAAGGCTCCATGAAGAGTCAGGGTGGAAGGAATAAGGAGGTGAAGGAATACGGCTCCAGAGAGGGAGTGGAAGTGCACAAGCATCGAAGATGGAAATCTCTCGTATTGGAACACAATTAAAATGTTGTCTTCTAGTTCTGTTCCGTAATACAGTGAACAACACATGGCCCCAGGAGGTGGTATCCACAAGGTGATATCGAAGACTGGAAGGGTGAGAAAGAAGGTAAATGGAACATCTCTTCCAGACATGTTAGATCTCTCAAACCATGCTCCAGTTGAGTTAAGCAGCAGTTTGGCCTGTTCATGGAAGCCAGTGGAGCTGTGGCTAAGGCAGATAAAAAGGAAGGTAGCTATTTAATTGAATCATGCAGGGCCCCAAGCCAGTGATTTGTTTAACACTTTAACTGCAGAAGGAAAGTCTAATATTGCAGATATTGCGGGTAAGAAGTTTTGAGGGATGCAGTGCACCAAGAAGGAATAGACTTTTGAGATAGATGTTTTTCATACAAGAAAACAACACGATGAAGAATCGTCACATCATTTGTTGCTGATCTGAAAGGGCCTGTATCAGCTTGAACCAAAGTTGTCACATATATGTTTGCATATGCAGGAAATAGTACGTGCTGGTTGTAGACTATTTTTCTCACCATCCAGAAATTGTCTACTAACTTATACCACAGGTTCTCAGGTGATTGAACAAATCCAAGTTCATATTTGGGGGGCATAGCTTTTCTGAGGTGGTTTGGCTAGCTAATGGCCCTCAGTTTGCTTGCCATGTGTTTAAGAACTTTTCAAAAGTATATGGGTTTCTCCATATCGTTTCAAGGCTCAGATAATCTCAGTCAAATGTCCTTGTTGAAAATGGAGTACAAATTGCCAAGAACTTGCGAAGGAAAGGAGAGGAGGCAGGCACTGACCCCAACCTGGCATTGGTGAATAATAGGGCATTTCCATTAGAACATGGAAAGGCACCTGGAGTGCTTCTGTTTGGAAGGATTAGTTGAACAATATTGCCCAACTTATTAGAGGTTGTGCAAATGGCGTAGTTTGAAGTACACTTCCAAAAAGGCTCTATGAAATTTAAAGAAAAGGCGTACTACGACAATGACTTGCAGAATATTGTAAAATATTGTAGCCAGCTGCACATTTATGATGGCTCCACACGGAAACTGACTGCAAAGGTTACTAAGGAAGAGGCTCCATGCTCATACATTGTCTCCACATCAGATGGGCAGTCATAAAGGAGGAATAGACAGCATCGTTATTATCAGAAAGGGGGAGAAGTGAGAGCAAGGCTCCATTAAGAGATGGGCTGGAAGGAATAAAGAATGATTGGAAAGACCAAGGAGTGAAAGAAGAAAAAGAGTGGAAGAGCAGAAGCCAAAGGGTCATCTGAGGTGGAGAATTCAGTAAAACATTTGTTGTTAGCTCACAGCAGTTTCTAGCTTTGATCCATAATACAAGGAACAACCCAGAGCTCTGCCTTTTACTAAGCCACCTCAGTATTGTCTACACATTCTCTCAGTATTGTCTACACCAACTAGCAGCAAATTCTCTAGGGTCATAGGTAGGGAACTGGACATTTTCAGCCCTATCTGGAAGTGCTGGGGATTGAACCTGAGGCCTTCTGTGTTCAAAACCTGTGCTCTACCACTAAGCTATGGTTGCTCCCCATGAGCTAAGGTTCTTCCCTGGGGCTGTATTCTATGCTCTAATCACTTGCCACCCTGTCTCATATGGGTTTGCAGGTCAGCCAAGTACAGAACACCATATATCATGGTATATGCATAGGTTGCAAAGTTTAATCAGTGCTTAACCAGTAAATTAATCAACTGCAGCTTTAGTACCAAAAGGGGGGAAAAGAAATCCCTCTGTTAATCACTAGGCCATAGAGCAAGAAAAAAACCTTTTGAGCTTTAATTCACTACTGGGCAGGCCACAGATATATTCACACAGAGATAAACACTGTAGGGAGTTTGACATGTAAGGAAAATTGCCTGTCCTTCATTATTCTAAGAAAAAAAGGAGGGAGGGTCATCACAGAGGTTTTGCAATGTTTAAGCATTTAAAAGGTTAAACTCGGGGCTTTTATTGAAACTCAGTTCAAGCACCTCTCATGTGGGCGTCATTGCCATTATAAGAGAACAAGGTTCATGGTGAATTCTAGTATACCTTCTTTTCTAGTAAAATAGCACTGGTTCAACTAACTGTATTTCAGAAATCATAGAACAAGATGTCAGTGGAATGATACACACTACACAATCATTGTGCATATAGTGCTTGATCAACATGTTGTGGTTTTAGTAGGTACACATTAGAAAATGGGCTTGGGCGTGTTTGGCCAGTCTAGCGAGACAATGTCACACAATGCCTTTCAAAACTGCAACCCAGTCATCATAGTGGAATATACCAAAAGTAGCTGTCATGACTCCTAAATTTAATAAAGGTAGGCAAAGTATGGAAGGGGTAACTTTATGGGGGAAAGGAGCAGATTGAGAGACATTGTTACTTCAGTAGGTTTTCACTGCCTAGTGAGAGATATTATTACAATTGCTGAAGTCACTGAAATCAAACTGCACATTCAGAAATACCATGGAGTACTGTATGCTTTCCACGCACATTGACAGGCATTTTAATATGTGACCCCTCCTCACCAAAGTCTGAAGTAGTACAGTCCAACGGGAACTGTACCATGTGGTACTTCTAAATGCAAAGCTTAACTCCGATATTGGGTTATATGGGGGGGGGGGGAGAGAGATAAATGCTGACATCAAGAAAATAAAATTAAATATGAAACTCGAGTAAAGCGTGTCATTGCTTTGTCTGTCAGTGGCCTACATCCCAACGTTTAGAAGGAAATAAAGTACTCGCATTGTAAGAAGCCAGCTTTGCAACAACACAGGCATAATTTTCTTCTTGATCTCTACCCGTTCATTCGCTGAACAATACGCTACCCAAAATTATAACAGCTGTCCCCACACACCATTTTAATCCATGTAAGCATATAATCCTTTTAGGAGCTGTATTAAGACATTTGCCTGAATAATTTTGTGTCACAGAGCATTTTGCAAAGTAAGTAACTATATGCTAAAATATTTCATGTGTTGCCTTTTAATTTCATTTGGTACACCTCTGCTCTTCTTGTTGAAGCAAAATAAAAGGAAAACCTGTCCAAAAACATGCAAAAGAAAAAATGAAAAAACACCAAGCCTGAATATTTTAAACATTTAAACTGTTTTTCCATTGATTTTTTTTTTATAATGTACTATTTGCAAAACTGTAAACTGATTAATGGGGAACAATGCCCACTTTATATTCCCAAACTATACAATATATAGGTTACCGTTGTCTATGATATTATTTATTTAGAATGCTTATAATCTGCTTTATTGCTCTGAGAGGCCCTTCAAGCATCTTGCATCTTACAAACAATTCTCAGAATAAAAATCCATTGCAAAACTCAATTGAGAAGAGTGTTTGAAAGTTTCTGGCCTTTGAGACATCAACATCTGCATAACTGGTATAAGAATTGCAGTTTTATTGATGTTTTTAAAATATGTGATCAAAAGTGCATGTTATGAAAATACAGTGGTGCCCCGCAAGACGAATGCCTCGCAAGACGGAAAACTCGGTAGACGAAAGAGTTTTCCGTTTTGGAGGTGCTTCGCAAAACGAATTTCCTATGGGCTTGCTTCGCAAGACGACAATGTCCTGCTGTTTTTTTTCCCTTCCCCCCTTTTCTAAGCCGCTAAGTCGCTTATCAGCTGATCCGATAAGCCGATAAAAGCCGCTAATAGCGCTAATCAATGGGCTTGCTTCGCAAGACGAAAAAACCGCTAGACGTAGAGAATCACAGAACGGATTCTTTTCGTCTTGCGAGGCACCACTGTAACTATTGTATAGAAGTAAGATACCAATGCATCCTAATGGTCTTAGTAGAATATCTTTTATTCTAAATACTTCCTATATATGAAACTAAACATTGTTTTGCTATCCTATGGTTGGGAGTTCGGCTTGAGTATGTGGTCAAGGTGGGTCTAGGGATGGGAAGGAAAATCAATTTTCATTTGCAGTTTAAGGAGAAACTGCCTAATTCATACTTCTTGAACCAATATGCAAAACAAAACACAGTTATCTTTAGAAATTCAAAATCTGAATTTTGCGATGCAGTTCCCTGACCAAGCAATGTATACCTAGAAGATGCATGTATCAGGGATAAGTGTGCCTAAGAATGCATACGTTAGTGAAATAACATGCATGTCTGCATGGCATTACGGAAAATTGGTTGCAAAGGTGTGTGTGTGTTAGTCAGAACTGCATACAAAAATGTGTCCTTAGGAAAAGTTCACACTAAAGCACTGATGAATTTTTCATTAGGATTTCATGTTGAGAACTGCATTTAAGATTGGGGAAATGAGGAACTGAGATACAGTGAAATTGTTGCATTTGTCCATCCCTACTTAGGCCTCTCTCTTTTTTTCTAGTTAGATATTCTGAAAACATCCTATGGATCACTCTTCACACATGGGTGTTTTTCCTGTTATGCTGTAGAACACCACCCCACAGGCCAACACACAGAACATCACCTGTGCTGTCATGGACATGTTTCTGTTTTATCATGAGGAGGCCTTGAAAATGCGCAACACGTATCCTCAAGACAGTGTGGGCACATGCATGATCCTTACATGCATGGGAATAAACCTAGGATTTTCATACAGCTGTGCAAGGGGAGGGACGAAGGCCTTAGCTGTCTAGGAATTATGACGTGGGACTAAATCAGACACATAGCCAAGTACTACAGTTGTTCTATAGCTTGTGGATCAGGAACCATTGCAGGTCCCTGGAACTTTAAATTCATTTCAAGCCTCTTGGGGATGATGACCTGAAATGCTTTTGCATTCATGAAGATTGATTATTGCAGTGCTTCCAACACCACATGCTAAATGTAATCTTTGAACCCATCAACATTAGCATGAAGTACATGAGGGTTAAATTAAGAAGCTTGCCGTGAACACCAGTGGAATCAAGATGCCACTTCCCCTCCCAAAATTCTTCAACCCATCTATTAGTATGCAGAAACAATACTACTTCTGTTGTTAATAAGAATATCTATATATGCTTACAGCAGTTTAGCTGTCAGTGAAATCTAGTTGGTGCCACTACATTGACCAAAGGTGAACAGGGAGGCAGGTATTCCTCCTTCTTCCTGCAGAGCCATAAAATCTACTCCAAAAGGTCTCTCTACCTTGTGGAATATATATTTTTGTTTGGGTGTGTGCGCGCAAAGGACTGTAAATGGGAAGAGGAAACTTGAAAAACAGCCTCTCTCGACTCATACTTTCTGTCTATGGAGCAACACAAACTGGATTCTACTCTTGTGTATTTTGGGATGGATTGCTCTAGAGCTATAGTGAAATGTAGAGCACAGCATTAATTTGGAGCAAGTCCTTCTTTGAAGTTAAGGTTTCCCTTGTCAGACTCAGGATGGTGTTCTTCAGCTATACACTGTGTGAAAAATTGCCCTGGGCCATGGATCTCAAAAATCATGATCCCCAAATTAACAGTACCTCTCAGCAAAACTGACAAATAGGTATCAGGGTAATTATGATAAACTACACAACAGTGCTATTGTCGAGAATATCATTTATCAATCCTGTGGTCCCCATCATTCATGCATTTTACAGTTTGGGAATACAGTGACTTCAAAGAATAATAATCCATAATGGCTACATTCTCAAAAAGTCATGCTCACTAAACAAAATAATAGTAATAATAATAATCATAATAAAAGGTTTGTTGTATAACTGGAAAAATGTAAAATTTTATTCCAAGAAAATTAACAGGCTACACAGGTAAATTTTGGCAAATGCAACTTTATATTGAAATCCACACATCTGTATCTAAAAGAAGGAAAGACTCACAGACTCTAATGTATTTTCTAAAATACTAGAAATCATATTATATGCTTTCACAAGTTAAAATTGAAATAATTTGAAACAACCAATACACCAAAATGTGCAGAAAGTATAAACAAGACTGTGCCTTCAGTAGAATAGATGCTTCACAAATTGTGCAATATATCTTACTAAGGCTGCGGTCTCCCCATGACAGTTGTCTTAAAAATATAAACATACATTGTCTGCCTGTGTTTCTCAGAACAAACTAGAATGGGCAACATATCTTAGGGCGGGGGAATATAATCCTAGTGATGAGCATACTGATTTGGGGAATCATGAGAATAAAAAAGGAAAGAAGGAAAGAAGGGATTTTAAGTGATCTTTCATGCACTCCCAAATGGCAGACTGGAGTTAACCGATTCACTTTCTTTGCTTATTTCTAAAATGCTAAACAAAATGGAAGATACTAGATAACCCTTTAAGGCAACATGTGGTTTATTCTGCGTAATGATTACTCCTTTGTCATGATTGGATAATCTCATTGATGTTGCCTAACAGACTGATATCTAGCTTTCGAAAATATAAAATGCATCCAATAAAAATTATATCAAATCGTGATTTTTTTTTAAAAAAAAAGAAACAAAAATCAAACGAGACATAGAACACAATTATATGCCAGTAATACTTCAGCCTGGAAACAAACAAACAAACCAGTATTTCGTTTCGTGGGGGATGGGGGCGAATGGCAGCAGGTGGGTGGGTGAAAGACGAAGAATGTATTTAGAGAAAAATAAAACCTAAGTTGAAAAAACAACAAGGGGAAAACCTCCCCAGCAACAACCCAAAAACACAAAACTGCTTTGTAATGCTCCCCAGAACTCACAAGGCAAATGTGGGGTGATAATCCAATACTAAATGGCACATCTCCCATTGGTTACAGGACTTAACACAGTCCCCAGATTTTTGTATTTGAAAAACAATAATTGTATGAAATGATCTAAAGGTCATCCAGTGTCTTAAATAGTTTCATCAACACATTAACCTCATGTCAAACTTAACTGATTCAGATGTCCAATTTTAATCTTTTTGTGATGGTCTTACTTTTATGTAGTGATATATACAGCATTGAGCGCTGATATATTTAGCACCTGCTACTTTCTGAATCACAATCTAGGTTTTCCACCACATCAAAGCATTTCAGGGCAGTGGCTCAGTCCTTTACTCTTAATTTACAAACCTTCGCGAGTGGCCAGCAGAAACAAGTTTAGGTTTTGAAATAGGATTAGAGATGAGCTATTGCAAAGATTGCAGGACGTCGTTGCCCAAATCCTTACAACCGCTGACAGCCCCTGTTTGATTTCCCCCTCCCCCCTTTTTTCCTTTTCTTCTCCAGACATGGCAACAGGCCACAATTGCTTAGCAGAGAAGGGTAGTGTTTTCACAAGGCTAAAGATTTTACAGATGCTCCCTCATATAACACAGTAAGGTTCCCTTGGTAACCTGGATTTTCTGCAGTAAAGAAGGGTTGTGCTGAAACAGCGCCTCAGCTCCCTGTTGGAGAAAATGCAGACAAAAGGATTGATTCCAGCTTGGGCAAAACTCATCCAAACAGCAGCCGTTAGAAATCCACCTGGAACCACAGGCCCTCTCGCGAAAACTCTCCAGTAACAGGCGACCAGATACGGGCCCCACAAGGTTAGGAAGAGGAATGTCATGATATAGAACATTCTGCTGATTCGTTTTTCCATTTTGAACTCGTCCAAGACGAGCAGCCTTCTCCTCCCTGTGGTGTTGGCATTTTGCCTGATCCCCAGCAAGGTTGGTGGCGTGGGACCCCTTCCGAATCCAGCCAGCCAATTTGCAGCTGCTTGACCACTGGCTCCTGGGCCATGAAACGTCCAGTTCTGGCTCACTGCTGCAACAAACTGAACTGGCTTCATTTTCCTGCGATCGTGAACGAAAAAGATCAGCTTGAGGTAGACAAGCTGTGTGGCTAGAAGGATAAGGGCGAGAAGCAGCATAAATCCCAGAGAATCATTGGCTCTGAAGGAGCGATGCTGAAAGGTACACTGGTCTTCCTCCCTAATGAACGAATAGGTGCCCACATCCAACACCGGAGGGAAAGCCATAGCGACGGAGAGGGTCCACACCATACAAATAACAGCCAAACAAGTCCAGAAGGTCAGCCTTTTTGTATAAAAGCGGTGGTGGGCAATAGCTAAGTATCTGGTAACGCTTATGCAGAACAGCATGAAAGCAGTGTGGAAACAAGACAGGACCCCCAAGAAGGCAATCACTTTGCAAGTGAGAGTCCCGTACGTCCATGATGAGCCATTTTTCACGGAAGTGAAAACAAATGGGAAGCAAATTGCAGATCTGAGGATGTCTGAGCAGCAAAGATCCAACAGGAAGTAATATGGAGCTCTGTGCAAGGTCTTGTCTTTGACTAGCAAAATGGAGATCAGAAGGTTACCCACCACACTGACTCCTATGATGAAACCCAGTGAAGTCAATTTCAAAAACGCTGTTAGAGGGGAGAGATTTTGTAAAATGTTGTCAGCTGCATGGCTGTAGTTCGCCATAGATGGACGAATGATTTGAATATTGCCTCAGTCAAGTCTCATGATCTAGATAGATGTATAAGGAAAAAATAGATCCATACATCTTACTGAAAATATATTCCAAAAGCAGATCTGATCTGGTGTCTGTCTAGTCACATAGTACATCCTCTTTTCCGCTTCCTGATTTATCATGCCATCAAAATATCTGGAAAAAAAATAAATCAAGCTATCAGTCCTTAAGTTAACATACAAATGGTGTTGGGAGGTGCTAACGAATATGTTAATTTATGGAGAGCCAAAGGAAGTTGCAAGTTGGAGTACTATTATTTGTTTGAGGGAAATTCAGTGAGAACTGCACACTTACTATGCATTGCTTCAGTTTATTCCTTCTTGTTTACAATCAATTTTTTTTGGCAGAGTATAGAACTGTACAGTTCCTGTCTCTGAAGCTTCAGAGGCAACCCAATTCCTACATCATCATTCCGGTACTGGCAGCTTAAAAAATAAATAAAAAATGCCAAGGAAGAATGGTTTCCCATAAATGCCCACCTTTCCTGTTGATATTGTGTGTGTTTCAGAGCCAGATGCTGTGTTGATATGGAACACATCCAAAAGAAACCCTGCAGAATGTATGTTTTTAACCAACTCGCCAAAGCATATTAATCTAGTTCATGCACACTGAAAGGAGACAACAGGAATCCTGGTTTTGCAATGAACCAGAGCTCCCCTCCCCCACTAGACTTTTAAATAAATACCTAAGCTAAAGAATTGCCATATGGGCATATATATATTCTCCCCCCCCCACTTCATTGCAGTGGGGTGTGTGTCACCACCCAGCTATGTATTTACATAGCTAAATATGAAACGCACCCCTGGAAGAACGTCCGCCTGCTCCGATTTGATTCGGGTTGTATTTTTGACCAGCACGGAATGCGAGGATCTGCGTCTGGCTAGTCAGAATTCCAGGATTTATCCTAATGCCGCCTGTCAAAATGTAATTAACAAAGAACCACTCTGCTGCTTGCAGGGCTCTAGCAGCCACTCCACGGCAGCGGCGGCGGAGTCAGGCAGCCTTGCTCGCCTATCCCCATGGAGGGTTCCTCCTATGCTGTCTCTTCTGAGCCCTACACACAGAGAGAGCATCTTCACAATAGATTCCACCATTCTCAGCTTGGAGGAACTACCTGCCTGCCTGCCTCCCTGCTTGCTTGCTGCGTAAACAAGAGCCTTGATCAGATCATGAGTGCATTGTTACACACGCAGGCAACACACACACACACACACACACACCATGAAACCAGCTTCTCCCACACCCCGATACATGCACATACATACGCGAGGCAGCAAAGAGGACTGCTTGCTTGGCTGCCTGACTTCTTTCTTCCCCAGCCCAGATGCTCAGACTTGCCCAGGGGCGCCAGATCTCCGAGCCAGCCCCGCCGTGCAGGCATCGTTGTCTGCCCTACGCTTCCGTTATGCAGCCCTGTGACAAAAAAATGTGAAGACAACAACACCACCACCACACGCAAACACATACACACTCACGGAGCCAGCCTCCTTCCAGCCGCCAATTCCCTTCTCCCCACATCCCATCCAGCCCTGCCCAGGAGATGATGCACACACACACAAATACACACACAAATACACACAAAGCCCCCCTCCCCCCGCAATACCTGTTGGTGCTGGTGTGTGTGTGTGTGTGTGGGAGAGAGAGAGAGAGCCCAGACCTCCCCACCCCCACCCCCACCCCTCTCCCTCACCAGATCTCCTTTCTATTTGCTGGTATTTTCATGCCTGGCTTTTATTTCTTCCTTTTCCAGCAGGGTACCTTGGCGGAGGCGCTGGAGCCAGCGGGTCCGGGCGGCGCATGCTCAGTGCGCTCCCTCCAGCTCCTTGCCTCGTCTTCCCCTGTCGCAGCGGCACAATCGCGCTCTCGCACTAACGCAGCAGCAGCAGCAGCAGCAGCAGCCGACGCCGCCGGCTCAATGAGGGCAAGGCAGCCTCGGCAAGCGGTAGTCGGAGCGGGGCGCGGGGTTTGGGACCAGCCAGCCAGCCAGCCGCCTTTGAACCCCCCCCCCTTTCGAGGGAGGGGGCGGAGGAGCAGCTCCCCGCGCACCCCCTCCCCTAATCTCTCTCTCTCTCTCTCTCTCTCTCTCTCTCTCTCTCTCTCTCTCTCTCTCTCTCTCCCTCCTGATGATGAGTGCATTGTTATTGCACTTGGCAGACGAGGGGAGGGAGGAGGGACAGGCATTCTTGGAGTCTCCCTCCTGCTCCTCCTGAACTCGGTATGCCGTCGGTTCTCCCCTTGGCAAAGGGAGCACGGCTGTTTGGTTTAATTGCAAAAAAAAACCCCCACAAAATTATCCTTTGATTTCTTCCCTTTCCCTCTCTCCCCCCCCTCGTAAAAAGGCTGCAAGACCTTCTGTGCCACGCTGCTGGTTGTAGCTAATCAATTAATGGGTGGTCAGGCTGGACCTCATTCTCTCTCTCTCCCCCCCCCCACACTTCTTTTTGTGGTAGTTCTGAAACCATTTCCAGAAAATGAAGCAAGTCTTAGAAATGTATACAGTACATTTATCTGGTAGAAGTCCCAACTTCTGGTGGTTGTGTATGTGTCTGTGTCTGTGTGTATACAGCCATACCTTGGGATAAATGTGCTTCAAGTTAAGTATTTTCGGGTTGTGCTCCGCGGCGATCCAGAGGTAACACAGCTTGTTACTTCGGGTTTTGTCACACGCGCATGTGCAGACGGTAAAAAATGACGCCACGCGCATGCGCGAAAGCGGCGAAATGTGACGGAATGGATCCTGTTCGCATCCCGAGGTACCACTGTGTGTGTGTGTGTATATACAGTGGTACCTCTGGTTACGTACTTAATTCGTTCCGGATGTCTGTTCTTAACCTGAAGCTGTTCTTAACCTGTGGTACCACTTTAGCTAATGGGGCCTCCCACTGCCGCCGCGCCACCGGAGCCCTATTTCTGTTCTTATCCTGAAGCAAATATACAGTGGTACATCTGGTTGTGAACAGGATCCGTTCCGGAGGCCCGTTCGCAACATGACAGGAATGCAACCCGCAGCGGCACTCGGGTTACGATTCGCCGCTTCTGCGCATGACGTCATTTTGCATGTCTGCGCATGCGCGAGCAGTGAAACCCAAAAGTAACCCTTTCCGGTACTTCCAGGTCGTTGCGGTCGTTGCAACCTGAAAAAACATAACATGAAGCAAATATAACATGAGGTATGACTGTATATATTTATACCCAGCCAGATGAGCAGATAATAATAATAATAATAATAATAATAATAATAATAATAATAATAATAATAGACAGGGAATAACAACAGCAACAACAATTCCCTGCCCATCGGGCTGGGTATAAATATTATACCTTATTATTATTATTATTTAGGGTACAGAAGGGGAAAGATGCATTTCTTGGGAAAGCAGGGAGCTTTGTCCCACACTAGAATTTTGAAAAAGAAACAATGGCATAGTTTGCACAACACTCTCACCCCAAGAATATTTTCTCCATTGAATTCAATGAAGCAAACTTTCAAGTAAGCATTTGAAGTAGCAATTAAAATTCATTATATGTTTTTAGATACAGTTTGAATGTGAAAAGCAATTTGCTATGTGTGTGTGGTGTGGTGTGTGTGTGCTTTTTAGGAAACCACGCATGTCCCTTTCTGGTGCCTCCCATGCTGTCATTCTTTACGCAGCATTTCTCTCCACTTAGGTCTTGAATTTAGGAATTCTAAACATTCTCATTTGGGGTTCCTGACAGTGTGAAAATAAGTGAGGTTTTTGTGTGGAGCACAGGGGAGATGTGCATTTCAAAGCTATGAGTTTCCAAGCTTCTTTTAATAGGTGTGGGAAGGGATCTATGCTTCTTGTTCAGATTTGATGTTGCACTATCAATTAATTATGGTCTATTTAGGACCTTACACCTAAGGGTTATTTTTTAAATCTGACAAGGAACATATATTTGTGTTATGGGATTACAATACGGGCGAGTAGATTTTAGGCTTCACTCCCCGCCCCCCCCCCACCTCCTCTCCACAAGATCTGCAAAGCAGAACCAGGTGTAGAAGACAAAAGAGTGAAAGAACAAGGTGTCTCTGAGCCCACACTGAGTGTAGGAATTCATTTGCAGCACCAGAGGACACAGTTCTTTCCCACAAAATTCCACTCTTTGCTAGCCTTCTTCACTGCAGCAGCCTGTTTTTATTTAATTATTGCATTGATAATCTTCCCCTTTTTTTCCTCCAAGGAGGCATACATGGTTCTGCCACTCCTCATTTAATTCTCTACAACCACCCTGTGAGGTAGTTTAAGCTGAGAGGCAGCGAATGGCCCAAGGTCCCCCCTTGAGCTTCATGGCTGAGTGGAGATTTGAACCTTGGTCTCCCAGGTCCTCGACTGATTCTCTAACAACTGCACCACACTGGGTGGGAAAAGCTGGAATTGTTTTGTTAAACATTTGGGAGTCAGAAATCTTTGCCAGCCAACTGCAGATAACCCAGAGATCTTCCACTACAACTCAGTCTGCTCACCTCTCACCTAGAACAAGAGAGTGGGGGTATGTGTCCAAAATTGCCAACACATTCAAGTTACTAATTTACCATAGTGTGCATTTAAGCAGTTGCCAAGATGGTCCTCAATAACACAGCAGGTGGGAGAAGAGCTGTATCACTTCCCGAACACTCCATTTCAAATTAGAAGTGGAAATTTGACCAATGCTTGTATCCAACACTCAGAGTTGACCCATTAAAACTAATGGACCTAAGTAAAGTAAAGGTAAAGGGACCCCTGACCATTAGGTCCAGTCGTGGCCAACTCTGGGGTTGCAGCGCTCATCTCGCTTTATTGGCCAAGGGAGCCAGCGTACAGCTTCCAGGTCATGTGGCCAGCAGGACTAAGCTGCTTCTGGTGAACCAGAGCAGCGCACGGAAACGCTGTTTACCTTCCCGCCAGAGCGGTACCTATTTATCTACTTGCACTTTGATGTGCTTTCGAACTGCTAGGTTGGCAGGAGCAGGGACCGAGCAACGGGAGCTCACCCCATCGTGGGGATTTGAACCGCCGACCTTCTGATTGGCAAGTCCTAGGCTCTGTGGTTTAACCCACAGCGCCACCTGCGTCCCCAATGGACCTAAGTAGGGCATGCTTATTCATTTCAATGGGGCTACTCTGAGTAGAATTGACATTGGATACAACCCCAGAGTCTCAGTGTTGCTAAGAAGTTTACCTATGTGCTGTAAGAAGTTGTCATAAATGTACACCTGTTTTCATCCTAACAAACAGGATTGCATGTGTGGGATTGTAATATTCCGATGTTCTTTCTTCTCTGGCCTTTTTAGATGAAAGTAAAGTGAGGAGGTGAAGAAGAATTCTAGTGGGACAAATCAGAACGAAATGCGATATAAAAATGTGTGGTGATTAGAATGTTGGACGAGGACCTGAGAGGCGAGGGTTCAAATCCCCACTTGGCCACGAAGCTCGCTGGGTGACGGTAGATTAGTCACTGTCTTTCAGCTGAACCTACCAGGGTTGGTAAAATGGAGAGGGGAAGAACCTTGAGCTCCTGGGAGGAATGGTGGAATATAAACATAATAATAATTAATTAATAAGATCAAGTCAGGTAGAGCATGCAGCTCTTAAATTCAGGGTCCCGAGTTCAAGCCCCCACCTTCTTCAAAAAGATGCCTGCATTGCAGGGGGTTGGGCTAGATGACCCCTGTGGTCCCTTCCAACTCTGTTATACAGTGGCACCTCAGGTTACATACGCTTCAGGTTACAGACTCCGCTAACCCAGAAATAGTGCTTCAGGTTAAGAACTTTGCTTCAGGATGAGAACAGAAATAGGGCTCCGGTGGCACGGCAGCAGTGGGAGGCCCCATTAGCGAAAGTGGTGCTTCAGGTTAAGAACAGTTTCAGCTTAAGAACGGACCTCCGGAACGAATTAAGTACTTAACCCGAGGTACCACTGTACTATGAAGTGATAGTGATCTTAAGCCTACAGAGGAAAAAAATAGGCATTTAATTAATTGCTTGATTAGATTTATTCTTCTAGGTTCAAGGTGGACAGCAACTTTTCTGTTCATTAAAAAAATACTCCAGATAACCATCTACCTGCCAGGTGTCTGCTTAGAAAGTTTTCCCATCACTTTGGAAAGCTGCTCAGGCTTGGACTTTTGTGCAAAAGTAGAGAAACCGATTTTCCAAAGCACAGAAGATACTTGCCTTTTTTGTGCTTTCATGGTTCACGATCTGTGGATGGAAGGCATTAGCAAGAGGTCGTCACTAGTTAAGCTGAGAGTTCACCAGAAAAGATTTCCCCCTGTGATGTGGAGGGCTCAAGCTGTTTTAAGACTTTATAGGTCAAAAGCAGCACTTTGAATTGCAATTGAAAGGGAACAAGAGGCCAGCACAGATCCTAAGGCAGTAGTGTAGTGTACTCCCACTAACTTGATGGCAGGTAGGGATGAAGGCCTGGTTCCCACATGCTTATATGCCACTTGACTGCAATAAGCTTGATGGACGGGCTGCTGAATGTGTGAACTGACTGCACTGAATAACGTTGCATTTAATGTGGAAGTTCTGCCTGTGTCATGTCCGAGACTGTCGCTGGTTAGTAGAACAGCCATCCCATGAAGATTGATTATGTGCAAACTGCAGAACTAACTGTGTTCCGCAGACGTTTTGATCGCTGAATACAGGTGAAACTCGATAAATTAGAATATCGTGGAAAAGTTCATTTATTTCAGTCATTCAACTTAAAAGGTGAAACTAAAATATGAGATCGACTCATGACATACAAAGCGAGATCTGCTTCTACTTCTCAGAGGTCCAATCTTGCTCTATTTGCAATCGTTTTGATGATTTCCTTGAATATTCTAATTTTCTGAGATTGCTAATTTGGGGTTTTCATCAGCTGTATGCCATGATAATCACAATTATAACAAAGAAAGGCTTGACATATCTCACTTGGCATGTCATGAGTCTATGTCATATATTAGTTTCACCTTTCAAGTTGAATTACTGAAATAAAGGAACTTTTCCATGATATTTTGAGTTTCACCTGTAGTTCCCCAAGGCTGTCCACCTAGGAAGAACTTTCTGACAATAAGTGCTGTCTGACCATCTTGTAAGGTGGTGGACGACTATTTTCCATTCGAGGTTTTAAAAAAGGGGTTGGATGGACTTCAGCCACAGATTACCGTATTTTTCGCTCTATAACACGCAGATTTTTTCTCCTAAAAAGGAAGGGAAAAGCATGGATCCACATGGATCCTCAGGATCTTTGCATTGGGTCACCCCAAATTCACCATCAGAGCACACAGCATGTCCATGGCTACAGCCTGCCCCACCAAAATCACACACCCATTGTTGCCTGGGGCTGTAATGGTGCAAAAACGTGGTTACAAAGCATGGATCCACATGGATCCTCAGGATCTTTGCATTGGGTCAGCCAAAATTCACCATCAGAGCACATAGCATGTCCATGGCTACAGCCTGCCCCCCCCAAAAAAATCACGCACCCACTGTTGCCTGGGGCTGCAATGGTGCAAAAACGTGGTTAAAAAGTATGGGTACACATGGATCCTCAGGAACTTTGCATTGGGTCAGCCAAAATTCACCATCAGATCACATAGCATGTCCATGGCTACAGCCTGCCCCCCCCCAAAAAAATCACGCACCCACTGTTGCCTGGGGCTGCAATGGTGCAAAAACGTGGTTACAAAGCATGGATCCACAGGGATTCTCAGGATTTTTGCATTGGGTCACCCCAAATTCACCATCAGATCACATGTCTGTGGCCACAGCATGAAGCACAAAAATGATACGTCCACTGTTTCATTCAGAATATTTTTTCCCTTGTTTTCCTCCTCTAAAAACGATGTGCGTGTTATGGTCAGGTGCGTGTTGTAGAGCGAAAAATACGGTATTTAGCTGTGTGTCCTGCACTGCAAGAAGACCCTTTGGGTCCGTTTCCAACTCTCCAATTCTCAGATTCTACACAGGTCTAAATGATGTTTCCTTGGTTCCAGTTTAATATAGCTGCGGTTAGTTTTCAATTCATAACAGAACTGCTACCATGCAGTCGCACATAGCTTATCTAATTGTAACTCAGACTGTTCATTTGAAGCAACATCCAAGTCTGTCAAGGCAGAGTGTCTGGATATAATGTAGTTTATTCCCACTGAAGTATATGGATTGGCTTTCCGATACAGGGTCCAGGGTATTCCAGCCTAATTCCTCAGAGCACGTAAAACACACGAACCATGCACATAAGACCTTGCAAAACTCAGTAAATAATTACCTTCCTCATCAAAGTCGAATATTCAGGAGCACTACATTGCTGATACAAGCCTGGAATGATTAAGTGTCCTCGGTTAGTTAAAAGTACATTGGAAAAATGGTATCAAATTTACAGTGCATATTACAATCTTGTGCTACTAGGAAACATTTTACTGGATGATTGCTATAAGCTGTGGCTCTGTTGGGAGGAATGAGAATGTTAGGAGGAATGAGAAGGGTAGTCTGGCCTGGCAAATGTCATATTATGTCTGAAGATGCTTCCTTAGGCATAGACAGTATCCCTGAAATGTGCTCTGTGACCCATCCAACTGTCCCCTCCCTGCTGGCTTTTATCGGCCAAGAGGGGCAAGGTCACCCTGACCGATCCAAGCACCTTGTCCACATCCTCAAGTTTATTAACTGAGACTCATCCAGCACAACAGGACTAGACAGGACTCTGGATGTCCCTTGGGATTCCTCTTCTGTAAAAGTGGAGTCAAGATCCCGGTGGATGCAAGCAATTTTATCCTCAAAAATGCTTTGCAAAAAAGTCACAGTGAGCTACCATTGGCTCTGCCACCTCCCCTTGGGCCAGATTGTAAAAGCCCCACCACTACCCAGAAAACCTCTCTTGGGTGGCACAGTGAGTATGCCTTCTTTGCTGCCTTCACTGCCACTAGGTAGGCTTGACGATGAGCCCTCGCCAGCGTCCGATTGCATTTGACCGGGGTTTTCCTCCACTCGTGTTCAAGCCTTCTCCCAGCTTGTTTCCTCACCCTAAGCTCTGGACCAGTATACCAGGCCCCACAAAGCAGAAGAGCATAGGAGCCAACTTCTAGAGGCCATGGGGGCTTTGGTCCCCACAATAAAATATTTGTGCTGGCTGGGCCCCCACAAAGTTGATGGGCATTCCCATTCAAATGGTGTGTGTGCAGTGTGTCATGTGATTGATTATGTAGGGTGGGGCTTACCCCCCCCCATATTTTATTCATGTTGGCATCACTACAGAAGAGGGCACTCAGGGGCGATCAGCCCAAGCCATTCAGATGTCCTGGAGGTCAGCCAGGGCTTTGACAGAAGTGCCAGTCACAGCAGCTGGAAAATCCTCCTGGGCTGTCTGGAAATCCATTAGCTCCATCAGCCTCTGAGGGCGGGCTGTTGGGTTTAATCCCCAGGTATTTATAGGACTGCAGCCTATGTGTCCATCTGTGGGTGTGCAACACTAGCAGTAAGGGACAATTGCAATTGCAGAGACATCAATAGCTTCTGTTTCACAGTCACTACCCCCAAGGGAGGGACCTTTCGCACTGGAACCTGTGTATCACTTCCTGCACAGTGACTCATAACTGTAGACTGAAAAGTCATCTTCAATTCAATACTATGTTCAGCTTATTTCTTCATCACACTGTAAATGACATTGCCGTCAAATATACAAGATCTCATAAAAATAATCCAGTAAAATATATCACTTGACCATCCTTATCTCACGCTAGTAAACAGGGAGCAACTCATAACACGACTTCAGGGCAGACAGTCTTGGAAGATATGAAGATATCTTGTTTCCAGTGGCGCTGTTTGTGCCAGAGCAGGAAGAACAGAGGCCAGGTTCAACAGGAATGAAGCAAGTGATAAAGAGTAACGCTGATAAGAAGCCTACACCAAAGGGGCGGGAATAATCTCAATTTTTATTTATATCCTGTTGGGTTTATAATGACCTGCTTCTATACAAGTTGGGTTCCCCCCTCCCCCCAGAAAGGTAAAAAAACACAATGAAACGGTTAGTAAGGAAGATTGCTAAGACATTGTTAGAGAATATGTTTCTGGATGAGTATTTTAGTTTTTGCTTGTTGCTATTTTTATATCTGGTTTTAACATCTTTGCTTTTATTGCGCAAGTTGCTTCGAGACACCTTAGTGCAAAAATGCAACTGATGGATATTATAAAAATAATAATAATAAATAAAGATAATGGAGAATGAGAAAGAATGCAAACACAGGAGATCTAATGCACACCAATCAGTGATACATCCACACTGCCATAGACCCACTGCAGGTGAATGTATATTTAAGCCTATTTTTTGCAATTACAAAAATAGGGCTGCATATACCATATTTTTCCATCTATAAGACACCCCCATGTACAAGACACCCCCTATTTTTGAGAACTCCGATTTAAGAAAATGGGAGGGAGGGAGATGTATCTGTGTATAAGTTGCCCCCTAATTTTTGACATTATTTTTTTCGGGGGGGGGCTTAGTCTTATACATGGGAAAATATGGTAATAGCTATGCAGATTGCTCCATGTTCAGCCTGTTCCAGACCTAGCACCGCAGTTTAGATGGGCTGCTCCTAAGAGTAATGACTTTGCGCTAGGATAATATAGAGCTAGTTCCCTCTCTATGGGCAATTTCTCTCCCCCTCCCCCCACAATATCTATTCCTCTTCCAGGAATTCTGTATCCTAGCACCAGGAAGTGGCAAGAATGGGAAATTGCAAGCACCTATGGCTGTATGCACTCCATGCATTTAAAGCACTCCCAAAGACTCCTGGGAACTGTAGTTCATTTCTCATAGAGCTGCAACTTCCATCACCCGTAACAAACTACACTTCCCAGTGTGTGGGGAAACGTACCTTAAATGTATGCAGTCAAAGACCACCAATAGCAATATCACCGCCACCACGTCGTGGAGCACCAGAGACGTAGCACAAGCAAATTTGTAGATAGTATCCCCACCCAGCCCAATTCTGAGGATGTTTTCCCCAATGCTTCTCAAAACCTCAAGCTGCACTGCTGCACTCAGTGGGAGTTAAATGTGCTTAAATTTAGCCAGATTGTTTTTTATGATATATATATGGAAGTCTCTGACCAGTTATCCTGTACAAAAGGTCATAAAGATTTCCACTGCCTCTGCAGCCTGAGCCCCTATGAATTAGGCATAGCTATCTTCTTTGTGGCCCTAGAAAGCCATTTGGTAATGAAGTGCCTACTAAAATATGCATGATTAATTGGATTCATTAAACTTCAGGATAGAACAAATGAAACAAATGAGTCATTCTGCTATAAAGCCATCCTTTGATGTCTGCGTGTGTGTTTCATAACACTCTGTGTGTGTGTGTGTGTGTGTGTGTGTGCGCGCACACACACACAATATTAGGAACAGGCCAAAGGGTTGAAGCAAGTCGAATGCCGGAAATCTGGCTTGCTGTTCCTACACTTTTCCTATTGTAATTGCCAACATCTTGAAAGACACTCTGCATAAAAGTGTTTGATTGACCCGTCTATCAAGCCAAAGCGGTGCTTTCAGCTTAATCTGAGGGTGATGTAAGGAATGAGGTCATTCTCCTTCCTTTCCAAAAATCCAATATTTTCTCCCTAAAATGTATTGCTTTAATGCAACTAGGTACTCTTGGAAAACCCCCCTCAGAAAAACCCTTTATTGTAAGAAACAGATAACATTCCAAAATAATATGTTACAATGTGCAATGACATCAAATCTCAGGTACTGGTGAGAAGGATTTCGACTAATAATTACTGCATTTTTCGCTCTATAAGACGCACCAGACCACAAGACGCACCTAGTTTTTGGAGGAGGAAAACAAGAAAAAAAATATTCTGAATCTCAGAAGCCAGAACAGTAAGAGGGATCGCTGTGCAGTGAAAGCAGCAATCCCTCTCGCTGTTCTGGCTTCTGGGATAGCTGCGCAGCCTGCATTCGCTCCATAAGACGCACACACATTTCTCCTTACTTTTTAGGAGGAAAAAAGTGAGTCTTATAGAGCAAAATATACGGTATATTTTTGTCTTTCTCTGACCCCATTGTGAGGACTATCCTTAAATGTAGCATCTCCCAACTCCAGAATGAGGAACTCTCAAACGTGTGTATTTATTGTGTATATATAGAATGAAATATTGAAAAGGTATATCTTTGGAAAGTGGGTGGATCAGCTTGATTCATTACTCCCCAAAGTAGTATGGCTGCAGATTGTGTTACTAGTGAACCCATTTTCTCTGCACCATTTTTGCTTCTGGTTTGGCCTTTTGCCACTTTTTTTTAAAAAAACAACAGGCAGGTTTTACTATCTAGACCCAGTTTCTTAGTAACATTAAACATGTGACATATGAGTCTATGACTGCATAACAGCTGCACAAGTAAGCACTTCCTGTTTAGTAAACTTCATGGAGGCTTTAAAGCTGTTCAGAATCAAATGATAAAGCCAGCTAGGAAGCAATACAAGTGTTCAGATCACTCATCTCATACCCTCCAACATTTCTCCAAAGAAAATAGGGACGTTTTAAGGAAAAGCGGGACATTCTGAGCTCAAATCAGAAACCGGGACAGCTTCTCTAAACCTGGGACTGTCCCTGGAAAATAGGGACACTTGGAGGGTCTGCTATCTTTCATTACAATGTTTGTTTTGGAAACAAGTGAGGATTCTTTTTATATCATTGTGAATCACAATAATATTTAATTTTACTTTTTGTGAAAATGAGTAAGTGATAAGAACATAGCTATGACTCCCCTATGGATGTTCTGTGTGAATGTCTCCATTTAATTCCATACTTCTGTAAACTTATTATAAAATTATTTTTAAAAACTTTTATCCGTGCTAAAATTCCACTAATGTTCTCTTTTCATTGAATAGATAAAGGAGAGAATGAGGTTTTGTTTTACATCTTCCATTCGGCTGGAAGACTAAGCTAGAATCCTTCTCCCTAAGACATGTGGAATGTTTTTATATGGAAAATCAGTCAAGTAAGCCAGCTCCCCAGTACAGCCTAGAACGTATACAGCCCAAACACAGGTTTACAACCTGAGAACCTCTCCATTTTCCTTCTGTGGTCTCCTGCTGTCTTTCTCCCAAGCACTGTTATGCTTCCACCACCATCAACACAAGAACAAGCCAGTGGTGCTGTTAAACCCTTAGCTTGGGAAGTGAATCAGCTGAGCAGCAGAATCCAGTTCTTGGAAATCAATGCCACAGAGCCAGAACTTCTGTGCAATGAAGGGAAGGGGGTTATTTTTAATATGTACGGATGCATCTGGTCCCCATAACGCTATGATACAGATCTCTGCAATCTTTTGGTCTAGACATATTGTTATGAATCACTGTAATTACCAGTTTGCATGCAAGCAGGAGCAGTCGACTTCTTTATCTCCATGTCCCATCAAGTTAGCTTGCTTCCATTCCCACAAAACAAATCATCTGCGAGGTACCAAAATCAGAAAGTGAAACGCAAAGCAGAATTTTGGCCTGAGGGGCTAAGCATGAGATAATGAACTCTTGAGTACATCTCATGATAAAGATATCAGGTGTGCATTTTCGACATAAGTCAATATGAATGGTGCTGTGCTCTGCTTTAGTAATGCTCGTCTTCGCTGCTCCGTTCCGGAGAAAGCAACCGCCACATTTCCATTTTCCAGAGGGACTGTCTGGACTCCTTAATCAATGCATTCAATGCTATGATACTTCAGGTGGAAAGAAATGGCTATGGAAAACGAAGTGTGCTAATGCAACATCTGAGTGGTTGACAAGACTCTAGTGAAGACTTGATGCATTTAATGACAGAGGCCCCCGAACCCAGCAAAGGCCTTTCACTTGGGCCTGCCTGTATCATTAAGCATTGACTTTTTAGCTGATCTAGAGTTTCTCTATTATCTAGCCAGTTTACAAGTTATGGACTGAAAGATGGTAGGTTTCTGTCTGCAGACTGCTTAAATCAGGAATCCTGTGTCCCTCCAGAGACTTCCAACTGGCAGGGGAATTGGAATTCAGCAACTTCTGGAGGACAACGCCTTCCCCTCCCGTCAGCTTAGGTGGTAGGTTCCATTTGCTAACAAGTGTGTTGTTTGAGGATTTTCTTGTTGCTACGGGGTGTGTGTGTGCTCCCATTAATATTTGTTTGCAGGCTATTATGTGCCCACACATTTAATGCATCTCTGGGCCTCACTAAGTGTTTATACCACAGTGCTTAGCACAGCGAGTCTGCATTTTAAACAGCTTCTGCGGCGAAGAGGCACCATTATGCATTTCATAAAGCATACGACTTAATCTTTTGAAAGACCGTGAATATCTGTGTATCTGGTCAGGAAAAGTTTCGAGTGAATACATTTTGCCACTTAAGGATGTAACGATATTATTGTTGTTAGTGTATGTTAATCTATATCCTCCTTGCTAAGTGGCTAACAGCTGGAGCTGTACTTTTGAGCTTAAAAGGACTTCTGCTGACATCAAAAAGGAGAGGAACACTCCCTAAAACAGGCAACCTTGCTATTTATTAGGTATCAAATGGCACAAAACATTTCCTGTCCCGCTATTGCCAAATGTTCTTCTGAGCAATTCTTTCAGGGCCAGCTGGACAACATTTGAAGACTGGTGATGACTTAATGTCTTTTTCACAAAAGCTTTAAAGTGCCTGTGTGGCCCCTTGCATTAGATCTCGGCTGTGGTGTGAATTACTCCTTTAACCCAACAATATTTGCCTGGCAAAAATTGCCCCCATTCCAACTGCTAGGACAGTGGTGCCTCGCAAGACGAAATTAATCCGTTCCGCGAGTCTCTTCGTCTAGCGGTTTTTTCGTCTTGCGAAGCAACCCTATTAGCGGCTTAGCGCTATTAGCGGTTTAGCGGCTATTAAAGGCTTAGCGGCTTAGAAAAAAAGGGGGAAAGGGGGGGAAATCGCAAGACTCACAAGACTTTTTCGTTTTGCGAAGCAAGTCCATAGGGAAATTCGTCTTGCGAAGCGCATCGAAAAACGGAAAACCCTTTCGTCTAGCGGGTTTTTCGTCTTGCGAGGCACCACTGTAGGTTCTATACTGGCACCTGTGAGAAATACCTTCTCATGCACCACAACCTTGACCCAAGCCCCTGCCACATTCCCCCAGTGATGGTTCACGGCAAGCCCATCATGCAACTCCAGGTGCCATCAATTTCCACTATGCCCAACCTTCTCAACACCTAGAACATTTAATATTAAGCCTCTTGCAGCAAGCAAACTGTTAACTGCACAACTTGCTGTTTTGTTTTTGGTGCCTGCTAAAAACTGTTTTTGTTCAGGCAAGCCTACCCAGATATGTAACCTTGACGTACTCTTTAATATATAGGTTGTTGTGGGTTTTTTAAATGAATATTTTTAACTGCTTGTTTTATTTACATTTTGAATTTTTAAGTTCTACTTGTTCTTAACTTCTGACTTTTTATTGATAATTCTAATGTGCATTTTATGTAAATTGCTTAGAGGCTTTTGCAGTTAAGTGGAATATGAATTCTGTTACGTAAGTAAATAAAAATGCTATACATTTACATAAACTTGTGAGCCAGGGCCTTAGACCACTCAAGTACTACTTAAAAAGTAATAAAATTTGGCATTTTTTCTTTGGTTTCTAAGTGTATACATGAAGCACACATGCTGAAGCATTTCTTTCTTTCTTTAAAAAAATCCAAAATGGCGCAGCGTCTTGATTTCAGCAGCAGGAGGGCAATGGGAAGCTTTTAGATAGCAGAAGTGAAGATATTCCTAATAAATGTACAGCTATCTATTTTGTGTAATACACTTTTTAAACATACAAGAAAAAGACATTTGCATGCTTCAATAAATCAACTTAGAATGCTCTCGCAACAGTGGGTCTTTAAAAAAAAACCAACCCATCTCTTTTCATTAGTTTAACATATGCACAATTACAAAGCACATTTTCAGTCTCGAATTGCTTGTTTTAATGCATAAAGTGGCCCAGGGTGTTAGGGATGTCAAGGGGCTCCCCCTTTGGGACCACAGGTGGGAGGGACACAGCACATAAGGCATTGGCAAAACACCATACTTTTGCACTAGACTAGAGCATGGACTCATTGCATGTGGGGTGGGGTGGGGTGAGGGTTAGATCCAAAAATGGTAAAAACCTCATGCGCACACTTCAAAATGTTTATTTCCCAATGCGTCTAGCATCAACCAAGAACCCAAGGATACCATCTGTGCAAAATGACAATGTGAGAAAGATGTGCAGAGAAGGATTCTCTGTGTCTGCCCACAACTATAAAATTCCCTCCACTGGAGATGTGCCAGAGTTTGAGCATCTTGCGAATATAGTTGTAAATCTTTTCATTTAGGCTGTCTCTCAATAACCAGGGTTAAGCGACTATTGAAGTGAGGGGAATGGAATTTAATTGTGCGATCTGGGGAAGGTTTAAACAGTCCCTACACGTCACCCTAATGAATGTGTTTGCAAATGAATTTCATAACCAAAAATTCCACGTACACTGTCACACAAAGGCAAAAGGTCTTATCTCACACAGGGGCCCCAACCCTGAAAAATTCAGGCGCCTATGCCTGCTGCACTATTTAAATAAAAGGGATTAAGAATGTGGGCAGTCAGGTCTTCTAACACATTAGAGAAGTTGCCAAAAAAGAATTAATTCACAGCCTGAGACCAATAACAAGAAAAAGTAGTATTTCCAATTATTGCCATTTGCAATTAATTACCCCACTTCTGTCACAACCAAGTCACTCAAATAAAGAGAATGAAAGGAATATTTTTTATTAAAAATATGAGGAGAAACAAAACCGGGGTGGGAGGAGAATCTCACAGGCTAGCAAGCGCAACTGCCAAGGTTTTGGTATTCTGAGATACCAAATGAAGGGGCACAGAGAGAAACTATTGTTTTGATCCGAGGCCTGTTCTGAAAATGGATAGCATTTGAGGGGGTTGCAAGTATGACGCTTGTGTAAGGAAAAACTAATTCAACAATGCACAGAAACAAACCATGGAAAGGAAAATGACGCTTTTTCTTTGGCTTCATATTCCCTACTAGGCGTTGGAAAAAAGACAGCTGCCCTCTGGCTTGCTTTAGAAAGGGTTATCATACAGAAGTCACATATCCAGTGATTCTCACATTAAAGGAACACACTGAGAAGCATGCAAAGTGAATCTCTACGGTGACCTACAACATTTAAGCTGTATTGAACCACGGCTGGGAAAGGCTTTGGGTTGTATCAAATTGTGTTCCTCTGCTCATGGAAAGTTCTTGGCTCCCCAAAATTATTTCAGTGAATGGAAGGAGGGAGACGGCTTTTACAAATTTCCTCTTTCTTCCTCAGCCTCCTGTGCCCCTTCCCACACTATTCCAAAGGGCCCCCACCCCCTGAAGCAAATTTACAGTAGGGGCTACCGGGGGAAGAGAGTAAATGAGCATCAACTCTCACTTCTATTCACTAAAGCCCCCAATGCAATTTCACAAACTTGTTTTTGGACTACAACTCCCATCATCCCTATCTGGCAAGACCAGTGGTCAGGGATGATGGGAATCTTAGCTGGAAAACAGCTGGAGACCCAAATTTGGGGAAAGCTGCTCCAGTGGATCAAGGAGTCTTTCATGAGTGGAGGGACACAAACAGATACATTTCAGAATTTCTTGAAAGCATGCTAATAGAGTTGATTTCAAAAGTGGAGAGTGAAGTTATAGAAAGACTCCTTGTACCATACCTCTTGGTGACGCTTGCTAGATGCTACACCACTTGTTGCCTTGAGGCAATTTACTGGGAGAGAAAGCTAGAGCAAGGACCTTGGAAAGCATATTCTAGTGACTTTGAAACTAGAAAAGTATGCAGTAAATGAAAACCAGCTGGCCAATAGCTGCAGCAGGAAGGTTTGCCCTTGACGGATGTGTACATTTCCCTATGTGCATCAGGCCTGCACGAGACCCAATACAAAAGAAAGGCAGACTGCAAGACCAGTAATAGGCAAAGCTTCATAACCCACTCAACCTGCTCTCATCAACATCTTGAAACGTTACCACAAAGATACCAGCACGCAGCTCAGAGGCTCTTTGTTTAAATGCTACGGCTGATTCTTTTCTGCAAGTCAGACTTGCAACAACTCCAAAGGTGCTACCAAACACAACTGCTTGTAATGGCAGAGAAAAGAATGGGCGCACCCTGCCTCTGTGGTTTCAGTCTTCTGTAACCCATTTCTAGTAGCCTCCTACAAGTTCTTGAGTTGCTCACCAAGACTGCCAACCTGTAAATCTGCTTGTTCCTATTCTGTCCTGCCTCCTTAGGATGACATTACTGTGACTAGACCTTGCCTCTGCAAAAGAGCAAAGCTTCATACAATCTCACAGCAAACATACCTACTGGGCTCTTGGGACCAAAGACTGGAAGTGTTTCCACTGGAAAAGGTTCAAAGAACCTGCAGAGCTCCAGATTTTGTTGGAACCCTACCCAGAATGGACAAGGATGACAGAAAATGTGGCTCAACATTGGGAGGGTCAATGGTTGCCTACTCATGCTTATTCCTGACTTAATTATATTATGCCATGTTCAGACTCTTCCAGTTGTGTAACACAAAGCCAAAACTGCCTTACAAGATCTAGCTAAGCATGCCTATCCCACTATCACTATTTGTCGGTTTCTTTCTTTTTTAAGCACTGGATTCAGTCGGGATCTTGACTAAATTTAGACAGACTTTCTCCTCAAGCCCTGAAGAATTAAGCACACAAACTAAGAAAGCTTGCATGCTGCCATTTAAACCATACAACTTGTGTAGTTTATTGATTAGTTACACCTAAAGACCCAGGATAATCATCTGGTTGAGTTATCAGTGACCCTTAACCTTGTTAAACACCTTTAAAATACTGAAAGCTTCCACCACAGTGAGTATCTTTAAAATACTGAACATGACGCTGCAAACAATAAAACATCGTAATAAAAAAGGATATATAGAAAATATATTTGGTCATTCAAACATCCTCCCCTGGAAATATTTTGATTGAACAATTGAGAGCCTAATCTATCAGAAACTTTCATACAAGTTCTACTGAAATTAAGAAAAGGAAGCATACCGGAAAAAACCCATAATTGTGCTTCAACAAAGCTTGCGTAACATATGCTCCCAATAGATTGTACCCGAAAACAACCAAAATCTGCAAAATTACCTATACTAGGACGGTCCCAAAATGAATACATAACAAAACCAGGAAGGTACACAGTAGCTTGACCAAACCACAAACAAACATATATATATATATATATATATTAATTTGGGGGAAGTTAAAAGAGATACACATTTAATCACAGGAAGCTAATCAAAGTAGTTTCTAAATGAACTAGTTCTGCGTCTTTATTTATTCTCCTATGCTGTATAGTCTGGTGTTTCTTTACACTACTCTCCATCCAGACTGCCTCTCCTCCCCACCACAAATTCTCCACTGTACCTCAGTTAATATAAATTCACATTCAGAAATGATAATTTCCCCTATTCAATCAAAAAAAAAAGACTCCCCCCCCCTTTTAAGGCAGCATCTTAATCCCAAGAAATATTAAATATTTGTCTTCCTATGAGCGTGGGGTGCAATTCTCCAAAATCTTCCAGTCAGACACAGTCCTTGTTCCTGAACACCACATGGCAATAAGGATTTGATGAGTCGTACTCCAGTATTGGAAACAGCCAGAAACTCATCTAACAAGGTAGCTCTGCTTGACCGGGGCATCTTTTTCTTCAGTCATAGCTCTCCGTTGCGTTTCCTCGCATATAAGCCCAGGCAGGCACATAATCCAATGCAACTAAGAAACATAACCAGGAGTAGGGCTAATGCATCGCCCGTATCCATAGCTGCCACGACAGGCAGCCCGATCAGGAGTGATAAAAGCACCAGGAAGAGATGGGAAGCATTCCCGGTAGCACCCATGTTCCCAATCATTGTTGATCCGATGTTCCTGCGCGAAAGGCTAAACAGAGGGGGTGGGGGGTGGGAAAGAGAGGGAAAGTTTGTCAACTTCACAACTGGCATGACTTTTGAGTATTGCTAAAAAAAAGTAGTACTCCTGCTCCCACCCACTTTGTGAGGTGTTGCTTATGATTGGCAGGAACCTTCCAAGCCATCAGAAAGAGACAAGTGGAACCGGCAACAAAATGTTTCAGTGTGGCGTTGTCACAATTCCAGTCAGCCATGCCTTCAACAGGCCACTACATCCCACCCTCCCCTCATGCATGGCTTGCGGTTCACCTCCCCACAGTTATTTTGTATTTTCTGACCACTGAGCATGCTCAGTCTCCCCTGAGCTGTGTTTGGGGTTGCCCTTCCTCTCAGGAGCTTTTCACCATATTTTTTGTACGTCAGAAAGCATTGGGGCTTTGCCAAGTCTGCTGATACTTTCCTCTTGTGCATGAGAGTTGCCATTTTGGCTACCAACGTAACAGGCACTCATGCCTGAGCATCAGAAACAGAAGGAATGATTAGTTGAACAATGCAGAGAATAGGGAGAAAGGAGAAGATGAAAGAGCGAGATACTTATCGGTTGCTTATTATCTCAGGATTTAAAGTTAGTTTATTATTGATAAAAATACTTATAAAACTGTCATGGCAGCATACAATAATTAAACAACTTAAAATTCTAAGAACATAAAGTAGAGAACACATTACCAACACCGAATCAAATTAATTCTCTTAAGAACACCCAACGAAATAAAAATGTTTTCAGCAGGTGGTGAAATATCACAATGGAGGGCATTTGTCTGATTTCAATACAGTGTTCCAAATTACTTCTGCCACTATGCTAAATGTACTGGTTTGCACAGCAACTATTTGAATAGCTAATGTGTTATGGAAATTCCAGCTCACTAGAATCCTAGAATTGTAGAGTTGGAAGGGACCACAAGGGTCATCTAGTCCAACCCCCTGCAATGCAGAAATCTTTTTGCTCAACACAGGGCTTGAACCCACGACCCTGAGAGTTAGAATCTTATGTACTACCAACTGAGTTATTTTGATGAAAGAACATGCATTTATTGAGAATTCATTTATTGACAATTTTCTTCATGACCCTACCTCTTCTACTGCCTGGTTCAGTTATAAAAATGTCAGGCCAATAATAACTGTTTTGGGGGGGTGATAGATGGAGTAATGTGGAGGCCACAGCAGACTGACTGAAACAGGGAACAGGTACTGCAGACTGATAATCTGAAGTGAAATCTGCATTAACATTTTTAAAAAAAGAACTACAATAAAAATGACAGCTCATCTACTATATATTTTGAAAAGGGGTTTGTTGGTCCCTCTGTTCTCTACACATTCGGACGCCTCTTAATATATCATTGCTAAACTTGGCACAAGGCATTTCTGAGGTGGGGGCTCTGTTACCTGTCAATGTTTAGTTGCTGGGTGCCATTTTGAATCCAGATGGCTGGCTGACACGTGACTTTTCTGTGACTGCACCCATTTTTTGGCATAGGCTTGGCTCTCGCTTGAGATAGCATTGCCAAACTCTGCATGAGGGTTTCTGAGATGGGGGCGGCAAACGTAGTCGCTGTTAGGATGCCAGGCACCAATTTGATCCAAGATGGTGGATCAAAACGTGGTTTTGCCCCATTTTTGGCACAATAGGTCCAAACTTGTAAACTGTACTATTTAAAAAACAAAATGTTTATTGGTTTCTAAAAACAGACATTCCCTGTTGGTTTACTAATACAATGCTTTATTTAAACACAGCAAATTAAGCTGTGTCCTTTTGCTTTTCATTATCCCCATCCCTCAAGCACCCTCACATTCATCAGTGTGCATGTTTGGGGACATGCACACAATATTGCCAGATCAAATTTCTTAACAAATAACATTTAGGCCAAGTAACTGTTTAATGAAATAAAGATATATTTGCAGGGCCTATTGTTATGATGCTAAATATAGTCCACTAAGTAAGGGCCACACTTCTTTTCTACCCCCCCCCCTTTAATGGAAGGGGTAAACTTATATTTTCAAGGCCAAAGTTTTTTTAAAAAAAATGTATTCAAGGGCTATGCTGAATGAGATAAACAATGGCCGTTACAACATATGAGGCCATAGTGTTTCAGAATGAGGGACACCCCTTTAGAAAAAGGGAAGTCTTATATTACGCAGCCATGTATTTAAACACTAGCCTAGTAGTTATAAAATACAAGAAATTCATGCAGGCAACTGTCCAGGATGGAGGAGGAAGGGTGAAGCATCCCATTGCCTCTGTGCCTGCCAGAGACCCCAAGTGGGTTGAGGTCAGCGGTAGGGCACAAACTTTGCATTCACAAGGCCTCAGATCCAATCCCCAACATCTCCAGGTTGGTTAGGGAAGGTTTTCTGCTCAAAACCCTGGAGAGCTGCCAGCAGTCAGCTGACTTAGATGGAACAAATGTATACGGCAACTTCCTATATCACAGCAGGGAAAGCTCCCTCATCCACATGCTTCATAAAAATACGGCAGGGTTCTGCAACAGGAACAGAACTCTCTATCCTCTTCCTACTGTCTCCCATAAAAAACAGTAAAACATTTAAACAGTAAAACAGCAAAACATTTTGACAGGTGTATATATAAGGATACAATAGCAGAGGATTTTCTTCTAGCAACAAAGCAAACACTAAGGTCTAAATGGCGAACTAAGACGACAATCCGTAACCCACATACTTGGGAGTAGATCCATAGCTGTCAACTTCCCCCTTTTCTTGCGAGGAATCCTATTCGGAATAAGGGAATTTCCCTTTAAAAAAGGGAAACGTTGACAGCTATGAGTAGATCCACTGAATTCAACAGGGCTGACTTGTAAGTAGACAAGGTGAGGATTTCACACTGCGATCCCTCCCCTTCTCAAATCAACAAGGAATTTGATACTTCTCTTAAAAGTAAGCAATGCCTAATATTTAAGGAAGCATCGGTTGAAGGGGATTCCAGCCTATGAAAGTTTATGCCCTAACTCTGGACTCTGCAGTTTCTGTTGCTACAGCAAACCGACATGGCTAACTACCTCTGTAGGAAGAGAGCAAGCTATATCCTTGGATAACGCAGCAGTCCCACGAACACACAGCCAGCAGTATCTTACCGGGGAGGTAACAGCCTGTGTAATTTAGGGTATTCCCTGGAGTTGTTGTCGTTGGGATCTTAGGAAGCTGACAGCCGCCCTGGACAACGCCTACTACTAAAAAAAGAATAAGGGAGAAAACACATAAATCAGGCAAATCAAATCATCCTGAAACCACCCGAGGCCAGGAGGGGAAAGCTCTGTGCTTGGGAGTCACGCGCAGCGACACACGACATGGCCAGAAAAGAAACTTAAGCTGCAACTGGGAGCAACTTGGGGGCTCGACCTGTCAAGTTTTTGCTCCAAACGGGGGAAAGGGCGATTTGAAAAGCATTCGGGCAACTTGAAACCCCAGAGCGGCTCCGCCGGATTCTCCAGCGCCCCGTCTGCCCCCCCCGATCCCTTTTGAGTAGCACGGGAGTAGCACAACTCGCCTTACCTTCCTGGAAGCGGCCATTACAAGCAGGGAAAGAGGAAGAGCGAGCGATTGGTTTGCGCCCTTCGGAACCGCCGGCGACTACAACTCCCGTCATGCATTGCGGGGGCTTCCCTGTTAACCCTTGATTAACCGCCCCGGTTAGGGCTTTTGCTAGAAATCCCGAGCAGGTTTTCAGCGCCGCTGGATCGTGATGAAGTCAGAGGAGAAGGAAAGCAGCCGTTTGCAATGCTTGCCTTTTTCCCTTCCAGCTTTCGGTTGCTTGGCGCTGCTTGAGGATAGGATTAGAAACAGAAAATGAAAAAAGGCGGTTTTGCGTGATGGATTGCAGCCTTCACGCTGCTTTTTGAAGGCTCGCGGATTTCTGCTGACCGACTAATTGAATCCATTGTCGGCTTTGGACACCGAGGTGGGAGCAGCAGCAGGCTCCGTGAGCCTAATAATTATGTTGTGAAAAGAAAGCGCTGTATACGGCAAGTGGAAGGTGGGTGTGGAATCGCCCTAAAGCAATGCTTGATTCGGAGATCTAGCAGGGAAAAGAGCTTATAAGCCAACATAAACGGATGTCTTTCCCACTGCATTCTTGGTTCTGGGCGTTGCGGCCACACTGTCCAAGTTCCAGGTCACAGGGACACGCTTTTAGGGTTGCCAGCTCCAGCCCCCCCTACCATGGGCATAGTCAGGGAAGGAAACCCACCCATCATCCACCTCCGTCTGGCTCTGTCTCGCTGCAGATTCGGAATGGAATGTCTCGACAACAGTCGTTTTCATTTTCTTTCGACTCCCAACTTCTCAGAAAAATCTGTCCAAATCTTCAGTCATTTGAAAACTAGGAAGTTAAATAAAATTAACACCAGGGAGTACCTTTCATGCGGTTAACAAGTATGTTTAGAAAAATTAGAAAGAACACAACTTTTCCCCCATCTTTTAAAAAAATATATATATATAATCTAAAGCAAGTTTTCTTGGATTTGCCAAAAACCTTTCCGGCACTCTCAAAATCCATCCTTTTTTCCATTGCAGTGAGCATTTCAATCGCAAATATTCTTATTATTTCTATTTTTAGTTAAGTATTTTTTATTTATTTACTTAATGTGTGTGTGTGTGTGTGCGCGCGCTACTGTTCTTTCTCCTGAGATCACTAGCCTCCAGCCAGGTGAGGGGAGTGGGTGGGAATGCCTACCCTCTTTCTTGGAAAGCACCATCATTCCTTGAGATGATGATGATGATAATGATAATAATAATATTTTATTTATACCCCACCCATCTGGCTGGGTTTCCCCAGCCACTTGGGCGGCTTCCAACAAAATATTAAAATACAATAGTCTATTAAACATTAAAAGCTTCCTTAAATAGGGCTGCCTTCAGATGTCTTCTAAAAGTCTGGTAGTTGTTTTTCTTTGACATCTGGTGGGAGGGCGTTCCACAGGGCGGGTGCTGATGAGCACTTAACTGGCCAGCTACAACCTTTACCTCGATAAAGGGACCAGTTTGGCGGCTTCCTTTTGTGCATTCTACCTTCACAGATACAGAAATGAAGGTTTGGGAAGGGACCCAGGGTTCCACCCAGTCTGAACCCCCTGCAAACTCACAACATCCATAAGGGAAGGTCTCATTGATAGAGCCTCCTGGTAAGAGCTGGTAAGGGATTCTTGGACATTCCGCTCCTGGGCGGAAAGCCAGGCTAGACATCTAATAAATATATGAACTAATATTTTCTAAGGTTGGCCTGCCTGATTGATGGCGATGTTTATGTAATTCAGGAAATCATACACATATCTTCTGATTTAGTGGCTGGATTTTATTTTTATGAAATGCATCATTTTGCACAGTTTCCGAGCCTGTACTGTTCACCTAATAGAAGGCTTGGCCTAAAGCCATGTTCATAATATTGTACTCTGTGTATATGGAGGGCCTTTTTGTGTTTTATTAAATTTCCGAATGATAAAGCATATTTCTGGTTGTAGACATAGTACCCAAGCCCAGTTTCTACGTATTCAATATTTGGCAGGAAGCTGTCCCTGGTCGATTCTTTGTCTGCTTTAATGAGTGAGGTGGCACTTATAAATCACCCTTAGGAAACACATTTAAAGGTGTCTCAGATGGAGGTGAGTTCTATACTTGGGGTGTTATTTTCTTTTAAGAATTGAGAGATGACTTTGTAAAATTGCTCCTGTAAAAGAGCAAAGGATATAAAAAGTGACCACAGGTGATGGTATCATTGCTTCCCACCTTTGTGCTTTTCTGGGTTCTGATAATTCTTTCCATATTTTAGGGCATGCTGACTTCCTGATCAATCAGCTTTTAGAAAGTGTCAAATACGTTTGCTCACATTTTATCAACTGAAACCATTTCACACCCCACAGCTAAGTGGTATAACATGTAAGCAAACTTATTGGTACCCCCCCGCCCCTTTAATAAAAATTACAGTACTTGTATAATTTCGATACTGTATTGTGAACTTAACACTTTACATTTCACCTGTGTTCTTTATGGCAACATTGTGCTTTGTATCTTAAGCAAACCCCATTGACTTGATTTTCTAATTGACATATTAAATTGAATATTTTCTTCTTGTCATTCTGATCTGTAGTTCTGGTCCCCTGTGCTGGCAATTTAAAATACCAGCATGCTGCCTCATCAAGAAAGAAATTGAAAATCATGGTTTAGAGCTGCCCACTGCTACTGCCAGGTAAGCTTTGGGCCAGTGACTCACTGATTTAGGAGAGACCCAGCAGAAATCATGTTGCCAAGGCCCCTCCAAACTGAACTTTGTCAGGATGTGAGCTGATAAATTTACTGAATCAAATAAAATTGATACCATGCCTATTATGCCAACCCATTTTGACAAGACACCAACCAGCTTACCAAGTTGCACAGGTACACTCTGGTAAATGGTTACATATCCTCCAACATTTATCTGATGAAAATAGGAATATCCTATTACATTATTATTATTATTATTATTATTATTAATACTCCGGCCATATTATTGGGTTGCCCTAGCCATCTGGGCAGCTTCCGACATACTGTATATAAAAGCATAATAAAATTTTAAACATTAAAGAACTTCCTTATACAGGGCTGCCCTCAGATATCTTATAAAGGTTGCATAATTACTTATCTCCTTGGCTCGGGGGTTTTATAACCCTCCATCATTTCTCTGATTAGAATAGGGTTGTCCCACCATGCCCTCCAACATTTCTCAGATGGAAATAGGAACATCCTAAGGAAAAGCAGGGCATTCCGGAATCAAATCAAAAACTGGGACAGCTTCTGTAAATCCAGGACTGTCCCTGGAAAATAGGGACACTTGCCGGGGGGGGGGTCCTGATGGTTGTCTGAATTTACCCAACATTTTGTAAGATCCTTAGTACCCGATAGACCCCTATGTAACAGTGCTGGTAAACATGGTCATATTTTAAGAAGCACAGGCTCTTTTCAGACTTAGGGTGTGTACACATTCTCGTTTGCTCTGCATTCAGTGCGCTCCCAATGCTTCTTTGGGAAGTGGTGTACACGCAACATTAGCCATGATCCATATCCATGCTATGATTACCTATGAAGTAATGATGCGTCCCCACCCCAAAACCCCAGCTTTGATCCACATGGGGGAGGGGGGAGAACAACCTAGCTGTGTTGTAAGCTGGTAATGTGTATATTCTGCCATATATTCGCTTTCCTAGCCCAACTTCAAATGAATTTACTTCCTAGGATGGATGATTAGGATTGCCACTTTGAAGTTATAAAAATAATATTATGTTTTCAGTTCTCCACCTTGTTACACCAAAGTGGCCAATAAAGTCCAGCTTAATTTTTAAAAAACAATTCCACAGTGTACTTCAAAGTAGCCATTGATGGTATTTTGTTCCCATCTCTTTCTTTAATTGAAAGTGATGCTGGCCATTGAAGTCCCTTCTCAGGCCCTGAAGGTGAACCAAGAGAATGAACTAATTTTAACCTTCATTCTTGCTGCATCATTATATTTAGTATAATATAGTTTGATGTACTTTCTGTCCAGGCTCCTGTGTCAAGAGTGTCAAGGGAATGGATAAATGTCCTCCTATTTTCCTCTTTTATTATTATAATTTTTCTCACTAGATTAAGGGGGGGAAAGGAGGGAGAATATAATGAGAATAAAAATGCTCAATATAGGAGCATTAAAATTTGGTGATAACTCATTCTGGTGACAGACTGTAGCAAAGGCAGAGCGGAGTCTAAGAAATATTCATTCTCTTCACAAAAGGTGGAGAGAGAGAGAGAGAATATGAAATCGTATCAGAATAATTTACTCTTATGACAAAGCTCTTAAACTGGCAGTAGGCTTATGTCTCTGTTTCAGCAAGGGTATGGATATTCTACCTAAAAGTAATTGTAAATCCAGATTTATAGCTAATATTATGGAAACAAAACTGATATTGGTAGCTAAATCATTTAAAAGAAAACTGTTTTATTGTGGGGGCAGCAGCGGCGGCATACAGATATCTGTTTATCATTTCTTTATGCTCGGGGCAGAAAATTCCCCAAGCTGCATGCCTAGATATTATAGCCCCAGTCCTGCTCTAGTAGCACATAACTCTCAGTCCCAGAATTTGTTTTTCTCCCTGTGTGTGTGTGTTTTTTTTTAAAGGATCAAAGCAGTTGGAGCTAGACTGAGCATGCAGTGTGGATGCAATGCCATAGGCACAGGGGGATTAGCTGGGTTTTGGGCCCCAAGTGAAGCCTTCAGAGGGACGCTATTGAGGCTCCCAGCCTGTGTGTGTGTGTGTGTTCACAAATGTCTGTGGGGGTTACCAAACTGGCTCTTTTACCCGGGTGAAATAAAGTCTAGTTTTGCTCCTGTGTGGATGCATATGATTCAGGATTGCCTGCACATGGCAATGTGGGTCTCCCTTGCTGGGTTATGCTCAAAACTCAGTTGTATGTCCAAAACACCACAGGTGATCCTGGATCCTGCTTGCACAGAACCCTGTGGGCATCACGCCCCTTACACACATTCCACAACTTGCATATTGTTTTTAAACAGTGGGTGTGGCGTTTGCCCTCCTAGGTGTGTGACATCATACTGGGTTCATAAGGAAAGGGTTAACTAATTGTAAAATGACTAACCAATGGGAAGCCAAGGGGAGGAGTTAGAGTTAGAGTTAGGGTGGTTGAGAAGACAGTCTGGAGTGAGAAGAGACAGAGAGGATAAGTCTGTGGGATGGGAGAAAGTGAGAGAATTTGTTAAGAGGAGTCAGTCAAACAGTTGATATAATCAGTCAGAAGGTATTAGGAAGGTATATGCCGGTAAAGAAACTAAAGTTAAGATACTGACCAGGAATATTATCTGAGAAATCATAAACTTGTTAATGTTTATAAAATAAACTTGTTTATTTGGTTTACTTTTAACAACTGTCTGGACTCAGTGTTTTACCCAAGAGTTATGGGTTGGGGGTAGCGGGGAAGCGAGCACAGTGGTGGCACAGGGATCAATATACCATTAAACGTCCGGGGACCCTGTGTGATCGCCACAGTGGGCTGCATTGAGCTTGCTGGTCTGCTCCTTTCAGATCAAGGTACCAAGAGACATTCCATCCTCTTCCAATGCCACTGTATTGAAAGCTCCAAAGCTAGGGGAATAGAATGGCTGATATTTGGATCTGCATTTAATCTAATGACCCTTTCACAGCAGAAGTGCTTGCATGAGATTGACAATAATTCTCTTTCCCCATTCATTTCAATGGGACTTAGGCAGAAGAACATGGGGGTAGATTGTGTCTTCAGTCTGTTGCTCACAGGACACATGGAAATAAATCAATCCTCCAACAGCCTTTAGTTTGGAAAATTCACGTCTTTCATGTGTCTCCCGCTATTTATTAGGCCAGGGAGGAAAATATTTCAAAGTCACAGCACCCGTAACCATATCCTAACAACAGAACGCGTGGAAGAAAAATCCATATTGCTCCAACTGCATTGTCAATTATAATAAAAAGGTTTATGTTGATCTTTGCGAAAGTGGGTTATGTTTCTCAGCGTGTTTGCAATATAAGTTGCTAGCTAAGTGCAATTGTCCCCCTCGCCCTAGGTGGGCTGTCAAAACTATAACGTGGCAGCATGTTCCTTTTGTGTGAGATGAAACAATGATGCTGCCAGTAAGAATATGTCAAGCTGGTACATTTTCGCCTGTCTTAAAGTGGGCAGCCTGATCGTCACCACCTGATTGTGACACTCCAAAACATTACTGTCAGCTTGGCTTCCTCCGATCACAGAAGAAGAACAAAGGTATGTCAGCTTGAATAATCATTTAAATAATTTAGAGATGCCGACTCAAGTGTGTGTGTGTGTGTGTATTATTTTTTTTTACTCGAGAAGACAAATTGCATGTCAACCTATCACTAAGTGCTAAAACTCTACGCTACGGCAGTTTATGCTTCAGTTTTCTCTAATCTGGTTCCTGTAAAACAAATCTTCCTTCTCAAAAAAAGAAGAAATGGTTGATCAGTCCTAAAATTTATACCTCCCGTTCCTTCTCAGTTTTCTAAGGCCTGAGACAAACATGTTTCTCTCATACAGTGGGTACAGCTTCTCCTTACTGAGAAACATACATCTTCCAACTCCACCATCACTGCCAAACCTATCTGTCTTTACTTCCAAGACTTCAGCAGCACTGCCAACCACCACCACCATCACCAGAAAGCTCTGGGTGAGCAGCATAAGTGGCTTCATGATTGCCAGGAGAGCCTGCCAATCAGTGCTCTGCATAGCTGGCTGGGAAAGTGGAAAGAAGGTTGCTTTGTGATTGTCACACCAACCAACCAACCAACCAACCAACCAACCAATCACCCAACCAGTATTCTACACATCAGGCTTGACCTCAAAAACAGCTGCTTCCAAGCTCAGCTGATGATGAAAGCTTGTTCACCTATCCAGAAAGGGGGAACTGCAGCTTTCAAGTGGGCTGACATTTCCCTGGCTATCAGGAAAGAGATTACCAGGTACGAAGGTGCACAGATGTGCAGCATGTTAAACAGACCCAGTTCCCTGCCAGTAATGGTACGCTCTTTTGTCAACTCCAGCAATTATTACTATTATTATTATTAGAATTTATATATCGCCCCATACCCGGGGGTCTCAGGGCAGTTCACAGAATAATGTTTGTGCTTACCGATGTACTTCTGAAAGGACTTGGCATCTGTGTCATACTCCCACTGGAACAACTATAAGAATAATAATGATGATTCTGGAAATAAGACATCTCTTCCTTTGTGTAGTTTGCCTCTGGGCTTATTTCTGAGAGTGTGAAATTATGCTGCACGCGTGCCATAAAATATATTAGCATATGTGCCCGTGTCATTATTAGGAGTTTGTTTCCCTTCTCCTTCATTTGGCTTTGTCACATTGCTTGCCTAATGCTGCTGATTCCCTCTGGCCATTCTTTGTCCCCCTTTGCAATGACACAGCCAAGGAACAGCAGTTTAAGGGCCATGCTGTGGTCATTTCTGCAATTGGCCAAATCTTTCTTTTAGCAAATGTGTTCTGAGCCTTCCCCTCCATTTCTCCTACCTAATTCCTAAGGAAGAGGGGAACTTATACAATAAAGGAAAGCTGCATTTCTGAAGTTGGCCTATATTCTATTTAGGTATATTGCCATATGTAAGAAACAATTTGCATAGATAGTACTTTCTTTTCTGGGTGACACAGATTTGTACTCGGAATTACTAAGGAAAGAAGTAACATGATCCATATTTGGTATGTTCACACACATACCAGTTGTGATTTGGGTTTGTCTATTGTCAAAGGATAGTATGGTCTTTGCAAAGGATCTATAGTTTTGCAAAGTTTGGGCCACTTTGAGTGGAGTTTCAAATGATCAGCAAAGATCCCAAGGTTCTTCTTCTCCATGTATGCTAAACATCCAATGAGGCTTATTTAGTCCTAGAAAATCTATAGGCAAAAGTTCATAGGGGCTAGAATGTAAGAAACCCAACATGCTAACAAATGAAGTACTGGGTAGTGATGGCTTTAATCATTATAATTTTTGTTTGGAATGAGGATTGGAAATCAGGGATCCTTCACACATTAAAAAATCCCTACATAGTCACTTTTACATGCTGCTTTTATGTAGAAAAACCCTACACAACCTATAGGGTTGTACCAGCTAGTTGGGGACCAGTTCTCAGGCTCCCTAAGAGGATGACACAGGATGGAAAGAAAACTGGGTTCAGGATCCAACCTAGGAGACAGTTTCCAAAGTAAGTGCTCTGCCAGAGGCTGACATGGAAGGGGAGCTCTGGGGGGTTGCAGTGCCGCCACTGGCTATGCCTGAGGAGGCAGTCCTGCCCTATCCTACGTCTCTGACTTAGAGCACTCATTCTTAGAACAAACTATGGTTTATAGGGGCACCAGTGTCTTCCTTGGCAGTGCAGGCACATTCAGAATATGGCATAGCCTACTTAAGCCCAAGCAGTTCTCCTATAAGAAAGCAGAGCTGTGGGACAGATTAATCTTGCAGTTGGCTCATGATAATTGTCAAGAGTAACGCTCCAAGTTCTCTGCTTGTTGGTTTGACTTCATACCCATCAGCTGCCCCCAACCACACACATTGAGCTGTCCGTGGTGCTGACCACTTGCAGCCTATCTTGCTGTGTTCAGCCACATGAGCAGAACGGAATGGAAAACATATGCATGCACAATAAGTGTAATAAGACCTGCCACAGCACAGCTCATTGTGGAAAGCAGCAGATAAGTAAACTCAATCAATCAATCAATCAATCAGTCACCCACAGCAATCTACATAGGTGGTGGATTGTCATATTCAGGAATCACACAATTTTCTACATATGAGGAACTTCTGTGTACAAATGCAGGGACGCGGACTTATAAAAAATATTGGGGGGGGGGCGGGAAAGCTCATGAATAATAAATAAGCTCATGAATATGCAAATAAAGTGGCGCCGCCTCCTCGTGAGCGAATAGGGGAGAGCGTGCTGCGCCTATTAATCAGCTCCGAAGGAAATTGGGTGGAGCTTTTGCTCGGGAGGGAGGGCAGGAGGCATGCAGCCCGACCCTGTGCATTTTGGGCTGGGGGAGGGGCGGCGGTGGCGCTCTGCTGGAGGGGCGCTGGAGATTATTGGGGGGGCGGAGCCCCCCCAAACGAATTTTTGAGGGGGCTCGGGCCCCCTCAAGCCCCATGGAGTCGGCGCCTATGTACAAATGTAACAGTGTTATGGAGCAGTCAGTCTTCCTGGTACCATATATTAGCAAAAGCATAATGGATACGGTGTTATCTGACGGGAGGTAGCAATTTTAATATGCGACTTGCTTTATCACACTCATGCATTCTTTCAACAGTCAGGTTTAGTAATAAGTATTGCTATTTTGCAGATTGAGAAATGGGTCTCAGTCTGCCTGCCTGCCTTGGAGTGGGAGGAAAAGGAATAATTCAGAATATCTGCAGGACTGTCACGTAGAAGACTGAGCAGACTTGTTCCCTGCTGCTCCAGCAGCCAGAACTAGAACTAATTGGTGAAAATGGCAAGGAAACAGATTTGGGCTAAACATTAGGAGGAATGTCTTAACAAGAAGAGAGGCTAGTGGAGTCATCATGGTTTAGCCCTGCTCAGACTTTGAACCTGAGCTCCCCACTGCCAAGGACCCTGAAAAGTCAATAGATCTGAGTATCCCTGCTGCAGGACTGAAGGCCCCCATACTAGCTGCCTGGATTTCTGACTGACTTAGATTCTCCTCACCACCCACAACAGATGGCATGGTGAAGTTGCACCACTCACCTGACCTCCCTTGGGCTGAGGGGCTGAGGTGCTGCTGCATACCTGGATGGAGTGGCGGAGGGAAGAGACTAGCATGGTGCAAACTTGCCATTGGAACCAGGGCTCCCACCTGTGTGTTTACACCATGCCAACCTTGCTGCCCAGGGGAGAATGAGGCAGAACTAATTGCACATTAGGCTACTTGAGAGGTGGGGAAGTACATGAAGGGGCCTCCACTTCCTATATAAGCTCCTAGTGTGAGCTGCTTCATTGCTGAAGTAGCACACCTCTTCCAAGCTCCCTGAATTGGGGAAATGGAGAGGAGTGGACTGTCTTAGGAGGTAGTAGATGCTCCTTCACTGGTGGTGTTTAAGTAGGGCTTGCATGATCATCTAACAGTGAAGCTGTAATTGGAAGATTTTTGCATTTGGATAGGAGATTGAATGATATAATGTCCAAGATCCCTCCCAGTTCTAACACTGTGTTCTAACACTGTGTTCTAACACAATTCTAACCACACGACTGTGGAGACCACAATCCAAAGGACCATGTGGAAAGGACCACACGACTGTGGAGACCACAATCCAAAGGACCATGTGGAAATCTCAGTCCATGCACTGAGGTTTCTGAGGTCCTCTGACCAAAACCCTCTGTGTGTCTTCCCACAGCCCATGTGTCTTCATTTCCACTCTGGAAATGAAATGGACTTTAGGTGCAGATTCAGACCCATCACAAGGAGGAGCTGAGATCCAGTGTGGTGTAGTGGTTAGGGTGATGGACTAGGGCCTGGGAGACTAGGGTTCAAATAATCACACAAACAAAGTTATTTGGATGACCTTGGGCCAACAAAGCAAGACAAATTGCGAATGATGTATGCCACCTTGAGCTCATTGGGAAATATTGGGGTTCACTATCCCAGTACCCTGTGGGTTCAGCCTGGATGGCCAATAAAATCCAGACTCCAATTGTCAGTCAAACAGGACATTTATTTAGGCATTGCAAGGCTGGTGCAACACAACCTCTATCAGCAAGTAGTTGAGCAGTGGCACTTCAAACATGAAAAACAACAACAACAACGGGCATTTATACACTTACAAGCAAAGGGGTGATTATATGGAACAATACTTCCTTCTACTAGCTTCTACAGGTTTTAATCATGAGGCATAACAACTTTCTTATTTTTGTCCTCAGTTATAGTAATAGCTCCTGCGTACATGTAATTCAATCCTTTTCTCGTGGTTCTTTTGCAAACACAATCTTCACATTCCAGCCTTCACCTGCTCAGCCCTTCTCACACACATTTCAGTTTTCATTCTTTATTTCATTTAATTTCAGTCGCAGGATCTTTGGGGGAAAGGTGGAATATAAATGTATAGAATAAAGTAAATAAATGCATGGGCATGCAGAAGATCTAATGTGCATGCAAGAGACATTACCGGGCACTTTGCATTAGACTCAAGCAGGTATCAACTGGGGTTCTGTCACAAAATGTCAACAAAAAATGTAAGAAGTTTGATTTCTCTGGGATTTATGAAGGTCACCTGGGTGGGCAAAATTCCTCAAGAAGCAGTACGAATGTGCTTTTGTGCAGTAAATTCTTTAATTTAGGAGGAACAGGGAGGAGAAACCCCCCACCTCATCATTAGTATCCAGCAAATAATAGCTTTTAATCTCCAAGCATGCTCTCCCTTTATGAAAATCCACAAGCAGCAAAGCATAACCAAACCTGGTGTTTTCACTTTAATGTGCTGGAACCCATAAGCTACTTAGTAACAGTCTTATTGATTACTCATCCCCCAGAAAGAGAAATCTTGCAAATGCATGCCATTAGAGAACATATGTTTATTTGGCCCTTTGTGCGCTCATTATCTAACTACTGCTTTTACAATGGAGACCAGCAAAGCTGTAAAATAAGCAATCAGTTCTGGTTGCCATAGCAAAAGTGTCCCCTTCCCCCTTACAACTAGTTGCTGAGGAAACCAAACGGTGGACATAAACAATCAGTTACCCAGTAATAATTTGGAAATATGGCTTTAAAGCCACCAGAATCCAAAATGTAGCTATACCCAGCATTTTTTAATGCACGAAAGATTAAACCTCTCTCAAAAGCCTTTACAGTGGAGTGCAAGAGAATGAAATTAATGATAATAATAATTTATTTTTGTTTATAAACTACTTCCCATGAGGCATCCCAAAGCAATTTACAATATCAGAACATATATAAAACAGTTACACATATTAAAGTAGTTAAAAACACCTGCATATTTAAAAACAAAACAAAAACTAATTATAAATATAAAATCACTTAAAAACAGCAGCACATACATAAAAATCAATTATATTCCAAGACAGATACGAGTTGGAATAGAGAGTTTAGAAGGCTTGTTGAAAGAGAAATGTCTTTAGCAGGTGCCAAAAAGACAACAGAGAAGGTGCCTGCGGGATTGTTTTGTATATTTATCAAATGGTTTATGCTGCCCAGAGAAGTGGTGGTCAACTAGTTTGGGGTAGGATTGCACTGCTCTTGAAGGAGCAGATTCATAGCTCGAAGAGTCACCTGATTCCTGGATCCCTCACTGTTACTTGAGGGACAGGTGGCCTCAATGGTAGCTGTAACCTTCTGCTGTTTCTTAGACCAATTACATCCCTATGTGGGTTGGGATAGCTTGGCTTCAGTTGACTGTGCTCAAATCTAAGGGTTGGTTTTAACCTATAAAGCCTTCTTATACTTGTCCAAGTCCCCACTATCTTGCAGAATGTCTCTTCTGACATAAGCCTACCAGAAGCCTTTGGACAGATTCTGAGACCCTTTAACAACTTTTTGGCATGAGGCAACAGCGTCCCCATTTCCCCAGGCATTTGGCTGTCAACATTTTTGTATTCTGCTGGGCATTTAAATTGGCTTCCCTTGTGCCACTTACAATATCTGTATTTTCTTGGTGGGCAGTAGCATTGCTATTAGAATCACATTGACAAACGTGCTGGTTGCTGTTATCTACGTTTTTCATCCTTGTATTTTTAAATATTGGGTTGTGTTTTATGTAGATCAGAATCAAATTAGACCTATTGGAATTAATGTGCATGACTAACTCATTTCAATGGGTTTACTCTAAGTAAAACTTACTTGGGCACAATCCATTGTTTGCAGCATGTACTGTACCTGAGACTATTTTTAGTAGAAGACATCTGTCAGAGATGCCCTAGGTCCCAGCAACAAAGGACCAATGCCAGTTCGTTGTTATATATAAAAGTCTTTATTGAAGTTCATTTTCGTTTTTACAGCCGCGGCATGCAGCTCTACGTCTGAAACTCTAGACCGCTGAAGCTCCGTCTGAGTCTCCTCCCCCTATACACCAGTTTAAGACCCTAGCCTTGCTCCACCTCTTCCTCTGCTCTTTCCTCCTCTGGGTCCTCCTGTCAGCTGGGGTCTCGCCCTTCCTAGACTCTTCTGATGCTGAGTCCCCTGAGTCTTCCCCCTGCTTCCGGCGGGCTTTAGGACCTGGTTCCCGATCCGGGCTTTCTGCTGTCCCGCGCGCCTGTACATTTGAACTTGGTGCGCGCGCCCAGCCGGCAACCTTTCTCCTGACCATTACACTGCTCCCGTCACTGCTTCCCCCACTCCCCAGTGGAGGTGTGGTCAGTCTCGACTCCTCTTCTCTCCCTGCTGGAGGAGATGCTGGCTCTGACACCTGGGACTCCTCCCCCCCCCACTACGCTCTGGTGGGGAAGCTGGCCCTGATCTCCAGCTGCTGCTTTGGGAGTCCCTGCTGGCCCCCCTTGCCCTGACCATCGGCGCCTCCTTCTGGGAATCTTCTGATTCGCTGGAGGAGCTCATGGAATCTCTCGGGTCACTGCTATACCCCCCTACGCTGCCCTCCGATTCTTCCCCTTCGCTCTCCATTTCCTCTCTCCCCTGTGCCTCTGTCCCTGAGCCCCTGACAACGTCTAAGAAATTGAATAACTAGAATAGAATAGCCATCATCTTATTTCATAGCGATTCTGCTGTGATGGTTGTTAAGAAATGACTTGCAGTGTAAAAGGAGGAAATGACATGCAGATCACAAGAAAACATGGGGCTGATCTTCTCCTTTCTTCCTGAGAGGTTTCTCTGTTATGTGTTATGTTATTGCTTTCTGAGGTGCAATGCTTTCATATGAGGTTTTTGGCCATCTTATAGGCACAGATACAGAATCATCCAGAAAACAATCTATAGTTGCATGTGCAGATTTGTTCGTTGAAAGTCCTCTACAGACATCCTGCATAGCCTCAGGGTGGTCCTGTTCTGTCTACAAATGGAGAATTAAATCCTGCGCAGATAAAGAAATATAAAAGGACATGCTGACCTGAATAGCTGTTTTAAAATTATTCTGGATTATTGTACTTCTGATTCAGAAATAATAGGTCTCTGGGGCACTTTCGAGCGATGACTTTCTCTTCAGGTGGTTTCAGTCCAGATGCTCCAAAATTGCCATGGCTAGGCCCGCATTTAACTCCCTTTGAAGAAGTTTAAAGGATTCTGAACTATCTCAAAGGCTTCCACAGATCTATAATGACTTTAATTCGGAATCACTCCAAAACCTGAGGCAATTTTAATCAGCCAATCCCTACTCTCGTTCTGAACAACTCTTAAGAACCAATTCAGGTCTCAGATTGCATTGCCAGAAATAAATTGGCTTTCTATATGAACGATCAAAGTGATGCACAAAATACACTTTAAAACCAATTAAGAAAACATTAATTAATTAAAGCCGCTAAGGAAACAGAAGTTATATTTGTGTGGCTTCTGAAAGTCAAAACGTCTCCTGAGAAACTAGAGACTCCATGTCTTTTCAAGCCAGTTGCTTCTGATTTGTCATTATTATGGGGAAACTTGAAGCAAGAAACAGAAATTTGAATGACACAGCCTGGCTTTAAGAAGAATATGATTTTATGGAGAATAAAACAACATAACTTTGAAATATATTGTATTGGAACTAGCTGCTTCACCCATAAGAATACTGATTTCAGGGGGAACTTTTCTTTTTGTCAGACCTCGCATTTGCCAGGATTACGCAAGATATAATATTGTTATGGAAATGCTTTCTTTCTGAACTTTGTTTGCCTGTGTCCTGTTGAATTCTTATGAAGGACAAAATCAATAACAATTGAGTTAATGAAAAAATGTAAATAAATGAAAACAAATACATATATTACCTACTCAACCCTCCTTGCTTTTCTTAAACTTGGCTGCATTTATTGTGAGGAAATATTGGCATTATGAAGACATCAAAGGTCAGAGCTTGTCCTTTCGAAGAGAAGATGTGTTTAAAATGTAAATTTTGTGTTGTCTTTGTGTGCTTCTACCAGCTCCTTCCTTTCATAAATATGAATGAATCTCAGTGTACAATCTGGAATATCAGATGGTCATTCAGCTCTGTCTTTGTTCACAATCCTGTACACACTTCCTCAGGAGTAAGTCTTATTGTAGAGGGTGGGACTTGAGTATCCTGCATATTTGGAAAATTCTCTCTAGTTCTTTCATCTCTCTCTCTTTTAGAATCCCTAACAGGCTTTGGGGAATGTGCATATCTCAACAAAATTTTGTACATTGTCTGGCCAATATTCATAATCACCAATAGGCCTCAAGAAATGTGCATATCTCGACTGCATTTTGCATATTTTCTGGGCAATATGCACATTCTTCGGTCACTATGCACAGTGACATGTCCTTGATTTCTCCAACTAGTTCAGAAGTATGTAGTATGTATCTAGGGTTCTCATACTTCAATAAGTAAAAACCTGGGGAGGGTTTTTTTGTGTGTCTTTTTTTGAGATCGTCCAATAGGATGTTGAGCTTTTCCCCCGATCAGCAGTGGTGGACAGCGGGCTTCCGAAATCACTGTCTGGGAAGTGACAAGGAAGTGACCTCTCCACTGTGCTTCTGCTGCGGAACAGACAAAATCCTGGACATTTACTTTTAAATTAAAAATCCCCCCCCCCGGGCAGCCATGTTAGTCCCTGGTTCCCAGACATAGCCGGAATTTTCTGGCTTATATGGTGCCCCTAATTGTGCCCCTATCCCCAGGCTGCTTCTGGCCCACTAACAACTTACAACATGCTTTCCCAGTGATTCACCAAACAACAGGAAGAAGGGATGGAGCTCCTCAAAAATATTGACTTTTTTTCTACAGTCCCACCTTCCTTTCCCCACTCTCAGCTATTCTCCAGTCAGCGGGGGAATCACAGGGTGAGGAGAGTTTTAAACCTTCCCTCCCCCCCCTTCCCACATTCCTGATTAAAATTATCCTCAGTACTGCTTCTGTTTTTAGGGAAAAAAGCTTAATACTAGCATGGGATCGATCACTGTGATCACAGGGGAGGGAAGAATTGACCACCTGAAGAAAGGCTCTCCAAGCTGTTTGAGATTATGTATATTGCCTGGAGAAATGTACAGAATACAGCCGAGATACGCACATTGACTGCGGCATAGATTCCTGTTGTAAAGATTGTGCTTTGGAAGCATCAGGGAAATAAAAGGAAAAAACAACAACCTGCTAAGATATTTGAGCACTACTAATAAGGTAAGTTGAGCTAAAGATCTTAAGTAATTGAAGAATCGAAACAAAAAGTATTGCTTGTTAAAATCATTTGCAATTATAATTCAAACCTCCCAAACAGCATAATGCAAATCAAAGAGAACATTTCCAAAGAAACTATTGCATTCTTGCTTTCACCCAAGGCTGTGAAATACACACACCCCCTCCCCGGTTTGGTGTATTAACTGCATTTGGTAGGAAGGTAATGAAAACAGTCTTTCGACTGTCTCCTCATAGCAAAGTAGACACCACCTCTTGTCTGGGAGCCTGCATGTTTGCTCACTCATGATAAGTACAGTTTGGCTTAGCCTAGGTTACTAGACTTCCAGGTCTGACCTGAAGTCTCGAAGTTTGCCTGGCCCCCTCCAGGTGGCAGGTGGAGGCCTTGACTCTCCAGGTTGGCAAGAGGGCCTTTAATAACAAACATCTAGAAAATTGTGCATGCAACTTGCAAGTGGCAGCCGGGCAGGAGCTGGCTGCAGATTAAAGCATAGACATTCTGGGGGTTTGCTCCCATTTCCCAATTAACCTCTATCTCCAGGGCTTACTCCCATAACATCACCAGGCGCTGCCCCCACGTTTCAGGTTTGGGCCCTGGAATCTCAGGGTCTTGGATGCTCCTGACCTGACAACACTCGCCTAGCCTTATGTGTGAGTGAGGGCTATGTATTGTTGCATGCTTACCACTTTGCGTGTTTAGACCTTTTAACCCCTTCCCCATTAAATAAATTCAGACAAGACTCAAATTTTGGTTTTGGTTTTGGCAGAATTTAGGCCACAACTTTATTGATTACAGCAAGTGACAGGTTGCATAGGCTCTGGTTCAACTAGCTCCCTGCCATGCAAGTAGTGCTGACCCAGGGCACCAGCATAGGTCAGCCAAGGGTGAACACCTGGAACAGCGGAAAGCCGGGGTCAGGCTAGTCCACCACCCAAATGTCCCCCTGGACTCAGGCACAGGTACAACCCCTCTCAGGGTTGACCAAACCATTGAGTCCCTGGATTCCTTTAACGGAATACCCTTCACATAGGGATGGCGAGAGCGTTCCCCCATCCCTATCACCTGAACCAGTGCCTATCTGCAACCTTACAAGTTGTGACGATTTGCTACGCGGCAGGTGAAACCCAAATGGCAACAGCCAATCAACCAAGTGGGGAAAATTCCTGCCATGCCCCCGTCCCAACAACAGATGACACATGACGGCATAGTAAGGCCAAGCGCAAGCCCTAAATATAGGGAGAGGTGGGTGGGTGTTACAATGCACTGGCCCAAAGAGAAAGCTCAGGGTCACATGCATGGGCATATATAGGTCCTTTGATCCGTTTGGCTAGCGTCCCATTGACCTGATTAAACTCAGCATCGAGGGGCCTACCAATAGGGTGTTGTGGGTATCCAATCGTACCCACCCACAACACAGGGTTTGGTTGTCAGGTCGCACTGCAAGACATGCCCTCTTTGAGGGAAGACACGATCTCCTGAGCAGGGAGGAGATTCTTGGCTTGGTGCCTTATTCAGGCACAGAAGTGTGCTAAGCAAACATGCAGTGTGGATGAAATAGCGGGGTCCATATCCTGTATGCAGCCATCCTTTTTATGAAGGTGCTCTAGCTGGGCAGGAGGCCTGGCCAGTACCAAAGGGAGCCAGCCTTTTCTGACTTTCCTTTCTTGTTAAGATTACCTTTGTCTTGCGAGTTTAGATCGACTTTCCTGCTGTGGTTTGGCAGCAATGATTTCTCGAGGTATTGAAGTGTAAGACGTGCTACTTGCTTTGTTTTCCTTCCCTGGTGACACAAGCCCCAAACTGTTCCATATCATTAGCTGCTTCCTTGGTATAGCCAAGAAAAAGGGAGTAAGTCACTACCTCAGAAGGAGCTTATGGATGGAACAAGTTTCATTAACATGCATTTCACATACAGCATACGCAGAATCTAACCTCTTCATACACTGCTGTTCGTATTTCTGCTCAGTAACTAGACTGCTTCTATAGCCTTCTTAATTTATTTGATTATCGATAGCATTTTTACACTGCCCCTTAACAACAAAAATTCTGGGCACTGTGTGTGTGTGTGTGTGTGTGTGTGTGTGTGTGTAACCACATCACTCCATAAAAACAGCAAAGACATAAAATCAAGGATCAAATTTAAACTAGCACCAGAGTATAAACGAAACAAAACCAGCAACAAACAACACAGTGGTGCTAAAGATCATCAAAGCACTAAAATGTGCTCTTAAAATCAGAAAGGCTGGGGAAAGAAAAACAGAACCATGTTACAGGAAAAAGAAATGCCAGCTCTTCTTAGGTCCAGTTTTTTATTATGTGCAAATTACACTGTGTGCTGTCGCATTTATTGTAACATTTATGTTATTGCAATTATAGCTTGGAACGCGTGGCATCATTTACTCAAGTATGATGGGGTGGTAAGGCTAGCACTGGAGAGACCCAGGTTCAAATCCTCACTCAGTCAGGCTCAGTGGGTCTTCTTGGGCCAGTGAGGGTTGTAATGAGCTTAAAATGGGGAGGCAGGAGAACTTCATATGCCACCTTGAGTTCCTTAAAGTGGACTTTAAGCGTAGTACCAAAAAAACCCCCTAAATTATCAAGTGATTGATTCGCTATCATGTCTCTTCCCTTGAAACTTATTCCAGGGAGTTAAATCTGATGCTCAGTATTCACGTGACACTTCTGGTGAGGGGCTAATGGGGAAATATGTCAATGACAGTCCTGCTTAGCCTGTAAGGATGATGATGATGATGATGATTAAAATTTCTGTACCGCTCTTCATCAGAAGATCACAGGGCAGTTTATAATATAAAAAACCTCAAAAATAGCCAGATGGGCGGGGTAGAAATAAATCATTATCATCATCAAATACACAACACAGTAAGAAACAAAACCAATAACTCTCCTCCCAGTTTAAAAGGCCATAGATTGTATAATTAGCCAAAGGCCTGGTAGAAGAGGAATGCTTTTACCTGGCACCTAAAGATATGTAATGATGGCAAGCCTCCATGGGGAGAACATTCCACAAGTCAGGAGCCACTGCAGAAAAGGCTCGTTCTTGCGTTGCCATCCTCTGGGGATGTCTTGGAAGAGGCACACAAAGAGGAGCCTCAGATGATGATTGCAAGGTCCAAATTGGTTCATATGGGAAGAATTGGTCCTCAAGGTATTGCAGACAGTCCTGAGGTGTGGAGGATTTTCCCGCCTACAGTCCCTTCCCGCTTAGCCCTGAAGCCGCATCCAGAAACACAGACTTAGGGACATGCCTTGGCAGATGCTTACAGACAAAGACTTTAAGGTGCATGTGGATGTGTGTTTCATCATGGCTTGCCAAGATCCCTATTTTTCACCCCATGTTTGGGTTCTTTCCCCAAGATTTATTCAGACCGTTGTCTGCCACTGCTGCATCTGGCGAGGAAAAAGTCCTAAAGGGCAAGCTTTGTGCAATGGAGGGAAGTTTTGTTGTTGCTTTTTTATAGCAGGCAATAAATCCCGGATTTCTGCTAGGGATGATTGTGTGGGAGTGCTATGAGTGAAGTGCTTTGCAGCTTTGCAGCAGTCATGCCTTTGATTTGTGGCTTCTTGCCACAGCAGCTAGAGAAATGACTTAACCTTTCGATATTGTTCTCCAATGTGTAAAATTGAAATAGGGACCTTGCATATTTCTCTTGTAGCGGCAGCAGGATTAATTAGGTATTCTTTTAGTGACCAGTTAACATGCAGTAAAGTACTAGGACAAGCTCTGTTTATAGCTCTGGAAAACTCTGCATTCAGCTGAACTAGAAGTTGATTTGTCTAGTGCTTTGATGGATTGATACTGGATGCCGCAGAGATGAGGTCAAGACTCCATGTCATGGGATGAAGATAAACTAACGGTGCATCATCATGAAACTGTGTGATGAAGATTTGATATCTGATTATGTTTCTACAAAAAAGCCAAGGACCCCACCCACAGTAAACACAGAAAGACCGTGCATATTTTAAAGATCTGGGCAAAGCTACATGTCCTATTAATGCATCTTTCATCTTTTCTATTCTAGTATATTTGGAAAGCGCTACGTGTTTCTCAGCAGCAAATTAATTTTGTTTATTTGACGTAACACACAGCAGCTTCAGAGAATAATTAAAAAGTGTCATCAATCACTTGCTCACGAAGTCTTGGAAATGAATTGGAACAGACAACAGTGATTTTTTCCTCAGATATTGCGTTCGGGCCCTTAGTTTACTAGCAGGTTTGAAATACAAAGTTTCATCGTGGTTCAGCCAGGATTCATAGGACTGACAAGTTTGATCATTAAATCCTCTGAAAGAGGAGCTATTATACGTCTCAGCGTGCAAAACCCTCTTGAGTTTAGACACACCCATAGGATATTTAATACATAATGCTCTGTCCATAGTAGCTGGTGTCTAATAGGAGGTTCAGAGAATGGTGGCCAGTGGCCAGAGGGACTGGTAGGGTAGAGACCAAAAGTAGGTGGAGCCAGAGTCAATGGCAGGTGTGGCCAGAGCCAATGATAGGCCAATCCAATGAACTCTAGTTTTGTCCCCATCCTCCTTCCTGCTGAATTCTACAAGGTGAACACTGAGACCACAAGAGAAGAAAGCTGACAAATAGTGTCACTCCCTGGTCTGGTTGTAAGTAAGCAGGCGGGCAAGTGGAGGCTGGGTGAGGGCAGACTGAGGTTGGTTGGGTAGTGGCCCATTTGCCCCAACGGACCGGCTTCCCCTTGGTTTAGACATCTGGGCCATCACAAGGCAACAGTATTGTGGAAAACAAGGCACCAGAGTACATCTTTCCTTTGGCCCAGATCAAGCAGCAGCGCGTTGAGATGAAAAAATGAGGCCATGCTCCGATGGCTGCTTCCAGGCTCCATGTTCCAGGATATAGCGGGACCATGCAATTCCTCCACCCCTTGCTGCTGTGACATCGCTGCAAGAAACCAACTGATCAGATGGCAGAGTTTCTACTCCTCTCTCCAGAATTTCCAGCAGGTTCTTAGACGGATGGAATAACAGTGTGCACTGGAGCACTCCATTATTGAGTGAAGCTTAGAAGCTGTGAAAAAAATGCATTGGGTTGCCTATATAAGAGCCACCGGCATGCGGCTTTCAGTTACATTGTCTGTGCCTCTCCAGTGAAGACATAATGTGAAACAGGCACCAAGAACCAAGTTGTATGTTCAGAAGAAGCATGTGGCATGTCCCTGTTGGGACTGCAATATTACTGCAACTTAACCTGAAAGAAAGATGCAGATGTTTTCAAAGCACGTTGCAAGCTTGATCCAGCTGTATTCCTTACAACAACCCTGTAAGGTAAATCATTGCTATTGTCCCCCATATTGCACATGGGGAAACTGAGAAAGAGAAAGTGACTTACCTAACGCAAGCTAGAAAGTTCATGGTACTCACTGATAGTTCAGTCCCTTGGCCACAATGCTACATTAGTTCTCTGGATCTTCTCAGACTGCTGATGGAAGGATCCTGTGCTTCCCAATATTTGAAATATCCATGCACATTGGGCAACATCCAACATTGCACAAACTGAATTACGCTTCCGTGGTGGGACTTCCCCTTCCTATCCTTCCCTCTCTGCACACCCAAATCTACTCCAGAGCTTATGCAGAGGGGAAGGAGAGAAAACAGAAGTCTCATTCACAAATAGAAGTCCATTCCATTAACAGATGGACACCTCTGGATTTTACCCATAGAGAACTGGCACATGCATGAGGGAGGCTGCTTTTGCTGTATTCAATAGATATGATTATGCATATACGTGGTGCTTTCTTGTGGCAACAGTGGAATGCTCCATATCTTACGGACTGGACTGCAGCCATTATGATGCAAAAATGCTTATCTATGAGAACCACGGTACATACTTCTTTAAGAGAAGAAAAGATCCATTCTTTAGTCATAATCGCTTAATGTGAGTAACTACACAACCAACAATCCTTTAATTATTTTGCAGCATGTAAAGTAACATAGGTAAAGGGTAGAGGGACCCCTGACCATTAGGTCCAGGCACGGATGACTCTGGGGTTGCGGCGCTCAACTCGCTTTATTGGCCGAGGGAGCTGGCGTACAGCTTCCGGGTCATGTGGTCAGCATGACTAAGCCGCTTCTGGCGAACCAGAGCAGTGCACGGAAACACCATTTACCTTCCTGCCAGAGCGGTACCAATTTATCTACTTGCACTTTGACGTGCTTTTGAACTGCTAGGTGGGCAGGAGCAGGGACCGAGCAACGGGAGCTCACCCCTGTTGGCTTTTTGCAGTATAGTAACGCTGCAGAGAGCTTGCTGGGGAGATCATGCATTAAAAAGAAAGGACTCAAAAAGTACTTAAAGGTTTTAATAAGAAAAACAAAAACTCCATTTACACTAAATACATCAACAAACCAACATCACCCAACCACCAACCCATCCCCCAGGGTAATGGGAGAGCTAGGTGCTGCTCCTTATATACTCTACCCAGATGCTGACACGCCTTAATCAAATACAACTCAGCAGCACCTGCTATGTTTCACAGCTGTAAAGCTGGGTCTCGTTATCTTGCTCTGGCCCTTGCTCTGGCCCCTTAAAGACATACACATGGAGTGGAACAATGATGAACCTTTACATTTAAAGAAACCATTCAACATATCCCCTGCGGTTCATCATTGTGGAACAAAAACATAAAGCATACTTTGTACATGTTTTTCATGTGTAACCTTTGGAAGTGCTTTAGTAAAAATATCCGCAATTTGATTGTCACCTGGAACATATTTAAATACAACCATTTCATCAGCAATTAGTTTCTTTACAAATTCTAAACGTAATCTTAAGACTCTGGTGCGCTGCGTATTGGTCTCTGAACACAGGATAGCAAGTCCACTCTGGGAATCAAGGTAAACTTTTACTGGTAGTGTTACTTGCATTTGTAGGTCTGCAAATACCTGCAGATACCATTCTACATCACGAGTGGCCTGAACGCATGCACATAATTCACTCTCTGTTGTGGAGAGACAAATAATGGTTTGTGTCTGGGACTTCCATTCAAATGGACAACCGTTGTAACAAAACACCATACCAGACACACCCCTGCAATTATTTTGTTCCACTGCATGAGATGCATCGCAGAAAATTTCAAAACCTTTGTCAATACATGTTGTAAACTGCAACCTATAATGTTTGGTATGTTTAAGGTACATTACCACTCTCTTAAGAGCAGAGAAACATTGTGTAGTGGGCTTTTCCACAAATTTTGCCAGGAAGTGAAAAGCATAAGTTATATCTGGTCTTGAAATTCTTTGAATGAAATTTAGCTTGCCTATAGCAGAACGATACAAAGTTTTGTTAGGAAATGGCTTATCTTCACCTGTAAAGGTGAAACCACACACCATAGGTGTTTCCTTCCCATTTGCATTTTCTAAACATAGCATTTCAACAAGATCATCAATTTTTGCAGTTTGATGAACCAGAAAAGATCCATTTTTGTCTTTTTCAATTTGCATGGATAAGTAATTTTTAGCTATGCCTAATTCCACCACATCAAATTTCTTCTGTAACTGTGAAACTACCTGTTCATATTCCTGTTTAGTTTTTGTAGAAATTAACACGTCATCTACATACACACATATTTTTGTTACAGAGTTTGCCCTTTCCTTTATAAACACACAATTGTCTGCCTTTCCTTGTGAAAAACCAATATCTAGCAATTCTTTTGCTAAAGTTTGGTGCCAATTCCTTCCACTTTGGTGCAGACCATAAAGGGATTTATTTAATTTGCATACCAAATCTTCAGCAGCGTCTATGCCTTCAGGGACACGCATAAAAATTTGTTCTTTTAAATCTGCAAACAAATATGCAGTTTTTATGTCTAGGTGATAAACAGAATGTCCACGTTGTGATGCATCTTTTAACAAAAGCTTAACTGTTTCATATTTTACACTTGGTGAATAGCACAAATCATAATCTTCGCCTGGAATTTGTTGAAAACCCTTAGCAACTAGTCTTGCCTTGTACCTTACAACTTCATTTTTGTCATTCATTTTAACTCTATAAACCCATTTTGAATCAATAAGTCTCATATCTGGGGTTTGTGGTACAAGAGACCAAGTGTTATGCTCTTTTAAAGAAGCTATCTCAGAGTTCATAGCTTTATACCAATTTACAGCTTGGTGCTTAGGTAAATTCTGAACGTCACTGTAGCTTTTTGGTTCAAAAACCGCCTTATTGGCATACACAGTATTAAAATGTTCATCTGCAAAACGTTGTGGCTTCTGTCTCTTTCTATCTGAACGTCTCAGTCCGGAAGGAGAGTCAGACTCCTCAGACTTAATGGGACTAAGTGAACTACTAGTTTCAGGTTGTAAATCATCATTGCCAGACTGAAGAGATGCCTGTTGGCTAAGCTCACGATCAGAAAACTCAAGAGAATCTAACCTCCCCTCAGGTGCCTGTGACTTTAAATCAAACAAATTATCAGATTCAACAGGCTTTTTGTCTTTCCCCATTAATTCAGAAGCACCATTTTCTCCTGCTGCTGCTGCTTCTTCCTCTTCCTCAGTATCATTTATACCATCAGTATCTTGGAAAACAGCAACTCCATTCCAATTTACAGTTTGTATCATGCTTCTGGTAATATGAAATTTGCCAGTTGCTGGTATGTAAATTCTGTATGCCCCCTGCTGGTAGCCCATTAATTTTCCCTGAACACTACGTTCACCCAATTTCTGCTTAGCGGGATAATGCATAATTACATCTGAACCCCAAATGCGTAGGTATTTCAGATTAGGGCGTTTTTTAAACAGCTTCTCATAGGGGGTGACATCTAAACCAGAATGATAACTGCGATTTCTAACATAACAAAAGGCATTGAGTGCTTCAGCCCAAAATGCTTTGGGCAGATTAGCATCGTGCAGATAAGTTTTAACCCCTGCCTGCAAGTCACGCTGCACAACTTCAACAAGCCCATTTTGCCAGGGACTTCGGGGGCAAGATAACTCATGAGTAGTCCCCTGCGCTTCCAGGAATTTCTCAAAATCCTCAGAAACAAATTCCCCACCCCGGTCAGAAAACAGGTTCTTAATAGGTTTGTTAAAGTGCGTTTTTACCCAGTTGCAAAAGACCTTGTACTTCTCAAATGCTTGGGACTTCTCAGCTATTGCATAAGTCCAACAATATCTGCTATACTGGTCTATGAGGGTAAGCCAGTACTTAGAACCTCCTAATGATGGTGGGAGTGGCCCAACTAAATCACAATGTACACGCTCAAATGGCTCAGTTACTTTCCTATCTGAGCACCTACCCTTGCGTGCAACCTTAATCTTATTCTTGCAACAGGATAGACATTGCATAAAGAATTTGCATGGTTTTAAGTTGAGGCCATTAACAATATTCTTTGTCTTAATTACATCAGCAAAATTCAGGTGTCCCAGAATTCTGTGCGCCATGTGGACACACCCAGAATGTGGTCTTACATTCCTCAACCCCTGGCTTGACTGTGCTGCTCTGCAACTTATAGGCGATTGGGAGTAGGTGCGAAAATACAGTCTATATAAACCATCAGATTCCCGGGCATACAATAGACGTTTGTTCCCCTCGAAAAACTCACACATTGACTTTAAGAAACGCACAGTTATGCCTTGACGAGCAAAACACCTTACTGATAATAAATTGTCCATTGACGGGCAGTAAATGCAGTTCGCTATTGTAATGTTTAAAGAGTCAAGTTTAACAGTACCCCTGCCAAGCGACTGCAAGACTTGTGAATTGGCTAAATGTACATTACCAATTTCCTCTTCGAAAGAAATAAACAAGCTTCGATCATTGCAAACGTGCTGCGATGCTCCTGAGTCGATAACAAAAGACTTCCACTTGGCATCTTTAATTCTTTTACGATCTGTAGTCCGAGCGTGAAAAGCTTGCGGCTCGTTTCTGTTTTTACGGTACGATGTTGGCTGCTGGGCTGACGACCGTGATTGACGAACAGAAACAGACTTGGGAGTACTTCGCTTTCTTTTGGCTCTGCAGTCCTTTGCAAAATGTCCTTGCTTATTGCAGAACCAACAACGCTTTGCAGCTTTAAATGCAGTTGTATCACCACAGGTTTGCATATGGCGTTCCTCATTCTTTTTGGAAACAGGAGTGCTTATGGCACAAGCCTCCCTTCTATCCAACTCGCCCATTAATCTTGCCATTACCCCTTCCACAGTTAATTGTGCTGGTGGAACGGCAGATATCTGGCTAGCTATACCATCAAAGTCCTCATTAAGGGAACAAAGGATGATAAAAACATACTGAATATCAGGTATCTCCATGTCCCTTTGAATTAATTCGCCGCGTATTGCCTCCAGACGTCTCAAGTGTGCTGCCAAATCACCACCAGGCTGCAACTTCGCCTGGTACAACTGCTTGAAAAACGTCAATGCAGACGCTGACTCTTTTCTAACATGCACTGCTGCAAGACTGTCCCACATTTCTTTGGCAGTTTTCTTATTTCTTATATAGACTACTTGCTGGTCGCTGACTGCCAAATTAATTATCGCCCTGGCTTTTGCATCTCCTTTCGACCAAGCATTAGTTACAGGGTCAGGAGGGTCATCAGTTACATAGGTCCATACTTCTCTAGAGGTCAAAAGCGCCTCCACCCGAAAAGACCATAAACTATAGTTCTCATCTGTTAGCTGTGGGAAGACCAGAGCCTTCTCAGCTTCAGGAACCCGGTCAACCATTCTGGATATCTTCCAGACCCACAAAAACTACGCTAACAGGAGAAGGAGTTTTCAAACCTTTCTCAGAGTCCAAAAATATGCAGTCATCCACTCAGCAGCTGGGCCCATAACCAAAGATGTTGGCTTTTTGCAGTATAGTAACGCTGCAGAGAGCTTGCTGGGGAGATCATGCATTAAAAAGAAAGGACTCAAAAAGTACTTAAAGGTTTTAATAAGAAAAACAAAAACTCCATTTACACTAAATACATCAACAAACCAACATCACCCAACCACCAACCCATCCCCCAGGGTAATGGGAGAGCTAGGTGCTGCTCCTTATATACTCTACCCAGATGCTGACACGCCTTAATCAAATACAACTCAGCAGCACCTGCTATGTTTCACAGCTGTAAAGCTGGGTCTCGTTATCTTGCTCTGGCCCTTGCTCTGGCCCCTTAAAGACATACACATGGAGTGGAACAATGATGAACCTTTACATTTAAAGAAACCATTCAACAACCCCATCGCGGGGATTTGAACCACGACCTTCTGATCAGCAAGCCCAAGAGGCTCTGTGGTTTAACCCACAGCGCCACCCGTGTCTCCTGTAAAGTAATATAAGTAAACCTTACAAGTTGGTTCTGGCTTCAATAATACAGAGAATTTTCCAAGCAAGCATGCATACATACACTCATCACCCGCCATAAAATGCAGTGTTGGAGAAACTGTAGAGGGGTTCAATTAAGGAAACACATTGGCTTGACGCTGGCTGTATCGAGCAAGTCCAACAGCTTTCCAGCATTAAAGGGAAAAAAGATCAAAAAGTAGATAGGAAAATGCAGTAGTAACCAAACAAAGAATGGCAGGGGGGAGTGGGGAGAGGTTGGCACCGGCTATTGTTGAATCTCTATGCTAATTTTGAAACTGAATCACAAATTGGAAAAAAAGCCCTTGCCTCCGATAAATTCCAAGGGGAAAGGCTTGTCAGAACATATTTTGGAGTTGCCCACTAAAATCACACATTAAAGCCAAAGCATCTTTAGAGGTGACAAGGTTAGCCTGATGTGAGACAAAACGATGTCCTGATCAGAAAGGAGAAATCTACTCCTTACTTTATTTTCAGAAAACATGTGCCTATTTGTGCATTTGCTCTGAAGGCACATTTGAGGATGTCACAATAAGAACCTGCCTTATATTAAGGTAGCCTCCAGATTGCCAGTATTTTGCAGGAGAGATTCATTCATGCACCATAAATTTAGGTTGGTGCAACCAAAGCAAATTAAAGCACTCTTTTAAAAAGTGGTTAGGAAAGTGATGAGGAATGCACTTAAAAAGCGTGGAATAACCATGGATTGGTGAGAAGGTGTCTAACATCTGCACAAACAAATAAGGATGAATGCTCATTGTCATATAATCTCTCTGGTTTCTATATGTACATTAACACAATTTTCAATATTGCTCTCCACCACTTTGCTTTACTTACACCAGAAAATAGTTTTAGTTATTAGTTATTTTCCAGTCGTCTAGGAAGGAGTTTGGCTTTGGCGCCAGGGTGCTTATATTTTTTAGACAACCTGATTTGCTTTCCTTAGGAATTCTGAGACTGATGGCATCCAGATGTGGCCATTTGTTAATTTGTTAATAAGTTTGAGCATGTCCTCTCTTGCCAACTCTATTTCATTCCCTTTTCACTTTACTTTCACTCCTGAAAAGAAAAGAAAAAGCAAGTCCTGGCTATGTAATACAGACTTTCTCAGCCTTGAGTTCCCAGATGTTGTTGGACTACAACTCCCATCATCCCTAGCTAGCACAACCAGTGGTCAGGGATAATGGGAATTGTAGTCCAACAACATCTGGGGACCCAAGGTTGAGAAAGGCTGAGCTAACATCTTTTGCAGAGAAGGCAGGTGTTCATGGTCAGTTCTGGCACCCCGTTTTCTAGTAAAATAACACTGGCAGCTTCCAACAAGATATGAAAACACAGTAAGAGATCAAACATTAAAAACTTCCCTGCACAGGACTAGTAATTCTTATCAGGTTGCAGCCAACTAAGGTTTACTCAGAGTGGACCCATTGAACTTAATGAACCAATGGTAGTCCTATCCATTCATTTCAATGGATCTAATACGAACAGGACTAACATTGAATACAGCCCAAAGTATTGCAGCTGGAGTGGTGGACAGGCTGGGACTGAAAAGCAGTGGCTACTGGCTGGCTTAGCTAGAGACAAGTTTGGGACTTCCTAGTTCACAGCTTCCTAGTTCACTTGGCACTCAGGGAATGGCCATATAGCCCAGTGGTAGAGCACTTGCCTTGCATGAAGAAGGCTCCAGGTTCCATCCCTGGCATTTCCAGGTAGAGTTGGGAGATCCTTTCAACTGAAGTCCTGCAGAATCACTGCCAGCCACTGTCCTAGATGGATCAACAGCCTGACTGTAGTTTCCTATGTTCTTCTCTTTTCTAAGCTGCTTATCCCTATGCTTGTGACTTTGTGCTAAACTGGTAGACAAGGAGCATGGGAAACTCCTATGCAGGCATGCCTTGAGTCAATGGATGGAAGGATCCCAGAACCAACCTTTTAGCTGGGGTTGACTTTGTGTTCTGTTGTCATTTCCTCTGGGGAGACAAACACTTTCCATATCTCAGGCTAAGAAACACATCAAAGTTATTTCTTTTAACTCTCCAGCTGGCACACACGCTTGTTGCCTGGAGTACAGTTGTGCAGATCGGATGTCAAGGACACATGCCTTGGTGGTGCAGGCGACGGGAGTGCCTGACACAAAGCTGATACACTCGTTCTCTAGGGCAGACATCTGTCTAGCCTATGTTAGCAGCAGGACCAGATGTCATGCTGGAGAAAATAAATGCTAAGTGACAGCCAAACAAGAGCTGAAAGGGTGGAACGCACGAGAGAGAAAACTCTAATAAAATATGGGCATACTCAGGAAGGCATCAGCTGTATCTTATTAAAAAGTAAAACAAATGAATTGCCCGGTCTAGGTTTGCCATATATCATAAAAGTCAAAGAGCAGATCCTGATAAATAAAATAAAAATATGCCATGCACGATAATAAAACACGTATGATCAATACATTGCTTCTCCATGAAAAGGCAGTAAACTAACACCCCAGTTCAACTGGAAGCTATCTGCAAAAAATTGAACTAGGAAATAAACACACAAATGAATATTGTACACGGATAAAGCTGAAAAACCCAATCTTGAAATCTTGCAAAGTGTGTGGAGGATTTTGCTCTTAACTGAGGATGTTGCATTCCACATTACTGGAATTATTATGAATTATACAAGTTAGAATGCAAATAATTGTACACATGAATAGTTAGGGAGATACTGTCAGGCTTCAGGGAATCAACTTCCTGCCCCCGTGGTAGTAGATAAGCAGAACAAAGGAAAATGAGTCTTCTTACCAGTTAGAAACTTTAATAATCACCGTGAGAGAACAAAGAACCCACCTTTAAAGCCCTATACGGCTTAGGACCCTCGTACCTACGGGACCACCTCTTCCGGTATGCCCGACAGAGGACCTTATGGTCTGCTAACAGCAACACCTTGAAGATCCTGGGCCCCAGGGAAAATTAGACTGGCCTTGACTAGAGCCAGGGCTCTTTCGGCCGTGGCCCTGGCCTGGTGGAATGCTCTCCCACAAGAGACCAGGGCCCTGCAGGATTTGACATCTTTCTGCAGGACCTGCAAGACGGAGCTGTTCCGCCAGGCCTTTGGGCAGGATGCAGTTTGACTTACTTTCCTTTGTATAAAATAAGCCCGAAGGAAGCCCCCAACCCGCTCACAGGTCCTTGTATGATCAATGAAAACAGATGGTCCTGGCAAGCATTAATCACTCTCAATTCCAACCTGATAATTGCCACATGCCCAGATTTTAACTTGTCTGAATTAATTTTAAGATGTATTTTAATTAATTGATGTCAGTTTTTATGCATATTGTGTTGTTTTTATGATGTTAGCCGCTCTGAGCCCAGCCTTGGCTGGGGAGGGTGGGATACAAAGAAAAATTTATGTTGTTGTTGTTGTTGTTGTTGTTGTTGTTGTTGTTGTTGTGTTGTTGTTGTTGTTGTTGTTGTTGTTGTTGTTGTTGTTGTTGTTGTTGTTGTTGTTGTTGTTATCTCCTAGAAATGGTGGTGCTCCGAATTAAGGATCCCATCTCTTTACATCCCTATTAATCTATGTCACTTCTATATCTTGTAATTTGAGCCTGTACCCTCTGTGCTTTCTGTGCTTTCTGTTCTGCCACTTTCTGAGCTCTTCTTGACCTTGGGGAGAGTGGAGGAATGCTTTCCAGAGACAGTGAATCTGTTAACTCTCTCTCCCCCAGTGTTTCTTCTCCTAGCTGTTCCCCATCCAGTATTTCCCAGCTTCTGCCTTCTGAACTATGCCCCTCTGCAAACCACTGTTCCAAATCTATACTGTCCTCCTGCTCCTGGGAAGATTCAGGATCCTGATCAGGAGCAGGGGGAGGGGGAGCTCCCACCATTCCTCCTCAGTGCAGCCCTTCTCAGCATGATCCCTGACAGGTATACTTCTGAGAAAAAAATTGCCTTCTCAGCCCTCCAGGTAGGCTCTCTACCCTGGTGCAGGGTAGAGTTTGTGGGGATAAATAAGGCACATGGTAAAGTACAGTGGGAACGAAAAATCCCACTTCAAATTTATTATATTATATGCCCCGATAGCAAGAACATAGGCAGCTAATTATAACTTTAAAGCCTTAAAGAGTCTCTCTTAAATCTGATGAAGCTTACACAGGGGACATCACCCTCTGAGTTATAAATCTGTAGAAAGGAACCAAAAGAGCCAAAAGTAGTAGTTCTTTTTACCCCACAACTGACTCTGGTTCTTTTCTGCTTCTCAGCTGTGTACACATTACAGGCTTAAAATGCAGTGAGATTGTTCAAATCAGATCAAAGCTGGTTCGGAGGGAAACACATCAACGTGTAGCATTTCTCAAGAAACTACAGGCTAAATGTAGATCGTGGTGAGTGTTTTGTGTACATGGTTTCACATACCGGTGGTGGGAGCACACTCAATGCAGAGTAAACGGGAGTGTGTACACATCTGATAGTATACTGTCTTTGCTTCTCTCTTTCCCCCTTATTTCAAGATTTTGCTTTGTTTTTTGTTCTGACATCTCAGCAAGACCTAAAACCTCAGGTTTCCCCAGCCAAAAAAGGTACCTTAAGTCTTGGCACAGAATTGTGCTGATCATTTTACACTTGGATTGCTTTCTCCCTGTACTTCTCTCCAAAAAAATTAGTTGCCCTTGGACAGGGTTATCTGTCCCCATCCCACTCAGAGATGCAGTTAAAACATGGAAGGAGCCAGGTTCCCCCACACTAGATAGTCCCTGAGGCCTAAACACTACATCAGACATCTGTTCCACCTTTGCCTATCCATGAATTTCTCTCCTCCTCTTCTGCAGCAGCAGCAAGCACGCTGTGTTCAGGAAACAGGAGAAAACATTCTTCAACTTGTCTAATGTATGTTACATTTTTGGAAAGCCATGCTTTTCTCAAGAAACTAAAGGCTGTCTGCGTTTGTGGCACTGCACCCAGGGGTCTGACCTTGTGTAGGTGGGAGATGGGAGCAGGTGAGCAGTAACTCCCAAGGTGTCAATGAAGTTAACTCTTTATTTAGTTTAAAAAAACAGCTCAGGCCTAGTGAGCACAGCAACTCTTCCCAGCAGGTCTTGCCTCAATGAGGCAGTGGTGGGGACTGATGGTCCCTGCCTTCCCACAGCTCTCTAAGTCCTCCCCAAGCAACCTGATATTCCTTTGCCATGTCTGTTTTTGCTCCACCTTCTGCAGGTTCTGGGAGACCAGAGGGGAGGAGAGCTGGTCGCAGCAGGAAGGGGAGACTCCCTGGCTTCTTCAGCACCCTGACTCATCTCCGCCTCCTGGCCCAGCTCCTCTCCAGCCTCTGCTTCTGCCTCTGCTTCTGGACTGCTTTCTACCACAGCCACTTCCTGCTCATTAAACCCTGTTGCCTCTTCAGCTTCCTCCTCCTCCAAGTCTGCTTGCTCTTTTCCCTCTGATCAGTCATCGCCATTCCACCACCAATCCCTGGGCTCTGAGCCTTCTTCCCCTTGGGAGTTCCCAAGTTTGTGCCTTCCATCACTCTCCTGCATCCAGCCAGTTCATGACCTCGTGGCATCCTATGAGGGAAACATAATCCCGGGGCTGAAAAAAGTTCCCCACCCTTGATGTTAGCAATACTGAGCAAGAGCAATGGTCTGAATCTCTACATAAGGCAGCTTCCTATGTATTCCCCTTTTAAAATGTCATACCAATTTTACAAGGAGTTATGGAGAGAGCCAGTGTGATGTAGTCCTTGTTGGACTAGGACCTGGGAGACCAGGGACTTAGCTTTGTTGTGGTTGTTTAGTCGTTTAGTCGTGTCCGACTCTTTGTGACCCCATGGACCAGAGCACACCAGGCACTCCTGTCTTCCACTGCCTCCTGCAGTTTAGTCAAACTCATGCTGGTAGCTTCAAGAACACTGTCCAACCATCTCATCCTCTGTCACCTCCTTCTCCTTGTGCCCTCCATCTTTCCCAACATCAGGGTCTTTTCCAGGGAGTCTTCTCTTCTCATGAGGTAGCCAAAGTATTGGAGCCTCAGCTTCAGGATCTGTCCTTCCAGTGAGCACTCAGGGCTGATTTCCTTAAGAATGGAGAATTTTGCTCTTCTTGCAGTCCATGGGACTCTCAAGAGTCTCCTCCAACACCATAATTCAAAAGCATCAATTCTTGGACTCAGCTATACAGCTGCAAATAAAACATTTTAAATGTGTTGCAAAGTGCAGTATACAAATGTGGCACTAGATGGCAACAGTGAGCTATGCAAAATTCAATTTATTTTTCAAAATGTAACAAAAAAGCATTTTCACAGCATTTTTATATGTGTGTATATTCCACCCAGGTTTCATAGAATCAGAATAGTAGAGTTGGAAGGGACCTCAAAGGTCATCTAGTCCAACCCCCTACAATGCAGGAATGTCAACTAAAGCATCCATGACAGATGGCCACCCAGTCTCTGCTTTAAAACTTTCAAGGAAGGAGAGTCCCCCAAGGGAGACTGTTCCACTGTCAAACAGCTCTTACTGCCAGAAAGTTCTTCCTGATGTTTAGTCGGAATCTCCTTTTTTGTAACTTGAATTCCTTGATTTGAGTTCTACCCTCAAGAGCAGAAAGAGTGGCGCAGCAGAAGAAAATATTAACATGACAGAGGTTGGAAAGAAATATTTAGAAGTTGTTAAAAAACTATGGACATTGGGATGCAGAAAGGGGAGGTATGGGGAAGTCCGAGAAGAGACGTTTATGAAAAAATTGTTATGGAACTATACGTGTTTGTATGTCTTTTTATGTGTGTGTTTGTTTAAAAAAAAAACTTTGTAAAACCAATAAAAATCTTATAAAAAAAAAAGAGTGGCGCAGCAGAAGTGTTCTGGGCCCATAACCAATTGTTGGGTGATAACGCTGAGGCCTGGTGCCTCCCCCCAATGCAGCGTCGCTGCGGTCATCTCTCTGGTCTCCCGTCACGTGGATGTGGCCCATATCCAGGGATATGAGCACACGAGTAGCAGAGTTCAAAACAGAAGCTCAGCCTTGGGGAGTAACATCTAAGCCTAATTTATTGCAAATTAAATCAAATGTAACAGAACAAAGAAAACATGGCTTCTCTCTCTGTCTTTCTTCCTCGGAGAGAGAACTGCAAAAGCAAAAGCTATACAGAGCGGAAACAGCGTATTTCAATTTCCTCTCACAAGACTCCAATAATCAGTGCTGGAATGTAAACAGACATGTGACATGTAACAATTCTCAACAAAAGCAAGCTAGCTCCATCTTCTACGTGACAGCCCTTGAGATATTTGAAGATGGCTATCATATCTCCTCTTAGTCTCCTCTTTTTCAGGTTAAACATACCTTCAACCGTTCCTCATAAGGCTTAGTTTCCAGACCCTTGATCACCTTGGTTGCTCTCCTCTGTTCCAGCTTGTCAAATCACCACTTAGCTATGGGTGACTTTGGGCCACTTCAGGGCTGGTGCAGCCATTAGACTGGGCTAACCAATCATGAGGTTCGGAGGGTGGCTACACGAAAATAGGCCTTCTCTTTTATGACCTTGACTGGAAAAAAGAGACAATAACCATTTTGCATGATGCTACACTTTGTTGTATGCCCATGTGAATAAGGGTCCATAATTGTCAGAAAAGCTTAGGCTGTTCCTCTTCAGGTTCTCCTCTAGGCTTGGCAATGTGAGGCTGTTGTTTATCTTTTCTCGAGTTGCAGCAAAAAGAGAGAGGCACAGCAGCTTTAACTCCCAGTACACTTGCTGTAAAAATGGAAGAAAACTTGATCTAGCCACAGTTACCATCCTAACTGGCCCAAAGTACCAGTCAGGGTAAATGCTTGACAGCCGCATTAATCACTGCGAGGAAGGAGCCTGATGCAGTTCGACATTTCTCACTCTGTAGCTGCTTGGCTGTGCATTATTTTCCAAGGCTGATTTGTAGCCAAGAGAGATGCTAGTTTCAAGTGTTCACCAAAGTACATTGTCCTTTCTTGACTAGATGAGTCCAGAGCAATTCAGACGCTCTGCATGTTGACAAGTAAATGCAAAGCCATTTCCTCTTCTTCAAAAACATCCCATCCCCATCCCCCCCCCATTACACACTAGAGCTCCTTTGACAGCTTCCCTTTCTGCTGTCATAACTTCTTCAGTCTTTGGGCCTCTGATGAAAACAAAATTCAATTCTTGACATTTCCAAGGATTTTATTTATTTACAGTGGTACCTCAGGTTACATATGCTTCAGGTTACATATGCTTCAGGTTACAGACTCCGCTAACCCAGAAATAGTGCTTCAGGTTAAGAACTTTGCTTCAGGATGAGAACAGAAATCGTGCTCCAGCGGCACGGCGGCAGCAGGAGGCCCCATTAGCTAAAATGGTGCTTCAGGTTAAGAACAGTTTCAGGTTAAGAACGGACCTCCGGAATGAATTAAGTACTTAACCTGAGGTACCACTGTACTGCATTCTTCTCCTTATACATGTTATGCCCCTCCCCACTTTATCGCTGCAACAGCCCTACAAGGTAGAGTTAGGCTAAGAGACATGGAGAAGGAGAAGAAGAAGAGTTTGGATTTGATATCCCGCTTTATCACTACCCGAAGGAGTCTCAAAGCGGCTAACATTCTCCTTTCCCTTCCTCCCCCCCAACAAACACTCTGTGAGGTGAGTGGGGCTGAGAGACTTCAGAGAAGTGTGACTGGCCCAAGGTCACCCAGCAGCTGCATGTGGAGGAGCGGGGAAGCAAACCTGGTTCCCCAGATTACGAATCTACCACTCTTAACCACTACACCACACTGGCTCTTTCTGGGAGTAAATCCCACTCAGTTTGATGGGGCATTGTTTTGGAGCAGTCATGCCTAGGATGGTGCTGTAAAAAGTGTATTGCTTATTTCTCATCATGGTTGCTCAGTATTTACGTTTTCGGGCGACAAGAACTCTGTGCCTGGCAGTGGCACATGGCAGAGTATTCTGCAGTGAGAATTAACAGTTCGACATCTGAAGAAGTTCTCTGGCTCTTGGGGCAATGGAAATTACAACAGCTGAAGCAGAAATACCAGCATCAGCAACCCTCAATTTCTCACTTTTACTGATAGTGGCATTGATGGCTAGCTTAGAGGAGGCTAGAGAATACCAAGTGAGTAGCCTTGGGAGTAAAAGTGACAACCTTCCTCCTTGCTTACTTTCTGGTGGTTCGGGTGGTTTTGTTTTGTTTTTGCTTTGCATCCTTCATTGATGTCTTGGAGCGACTTTTAAAAGCAGGGAATAAGCAGGAGAACTTGCAAAATTTTGCAGGGGGTGGGAAAAACATAGAACAAGAGTCCCTGATGGTGACAAGGTCAAGTGGAAGGCGAAAAGTTAAATAAATACAGCATGTGCTTAGTGTACTTTGAGTTTCTAACCTGCCACTTCAGAAGTGATTTCACACAGTACTTCAAGAGCTACCCGGTCAGAGTAAGAACTTCAGAGCTAGCTGGCTGCTTGTTTTCTTTCCTCGCACAGAAACAAGAAAGAGGATGCAACATGCAAAGGAACGGCACTTATTCCAGCTGCCTCTGTTGTGAAAGATCAACCGAAATGAATTCAAGTTTCTCTCAAACACCAGCCCAGGAAGTGAGTTATTGTGACACTCTGTGACTGATGGCAATTCAAGATTAGAATGCAAAGGCCAGATGGTTGGAAGGCCCAGGGCAAAAACAAAACTACAAACATCATCCAGTGGTAACAAAAGGAAGGGGAGGGGGGCTGCTTTAAGGCAACAGCCAGCCATTCACCCTGCCTTTGAGAAAAAGGAACACGGATGAGTAATTGAAGAGTTATTATTTTTAGTACAGAGCAAGGTGAATATAACAGAGCCAGCTACTCAGCTGTAATGTGGCCGTTATATACCCTTGAATACTTCACAACTTAAGACAGAGACACTTGTATACAATATATACTCTCTCTCGCTATACAGTGGTACCTAGGGTTAAGTACTTAATTCCTTCTGGAGGTCCATTCTTAACCTGAAACTGTTCTTAACCTGAAGCACCACTTTAGCTAATGGGGCCTCCTGCTGCCGCCGCACCGCCGGAGCACGATTTCTGTTCTCATCCTGAAGCAAAGTTCTTAACCCGAGGTACTATTCCTGGGTTAGCGGAGTCTGTAACCTGAAGCGTATGTAATCTGAAGCGTATGTAACTTGAGGTACCACTGTATATATATACACATACATACATTATATATAATTTTGTATTATTCCTTTTTTCTTCTTCAACTTTATAGCAGGTGTTATTTTTATCTGTAAGCCGCCGTGAGTCCCATCAGGGAAAAAGACAGGGTATAAATAAATATAAGAATAATAACAACAAACAGGGCTCCCCCACCCCAGATTGGGGTGGGGGCTCAACCCTGTCCTTGCATACTGGGCAGAGGGGGTTGAATTGGCCTGAGTTGGCGCTTGTGATAAGGAACAGGGCTTTTTTTCTAGCTCGAACTCATCAGAACTCAGTTCTGGCATCTCTCAGGTAGGTTCCAGCGCCATTCTAAAAGAACAAGAGAGAGGTTCATGATGGGCTCTGGCACCGCTTTTTCTAGAAAAATAGCACTGACAACAACAGCAATATAATAGAAAATGATATACAGTGGTACCTTGGTTCTCAAACGCCTTGGTACTCAAACAACTCGGAACTCGAATTCTGCAAACCCGGAAGTAAGTGTTCCGGTTTGCGAACTTTTTTTGGAAGCCAAACATGCTCTGCTTTGAGTGCCACACTTCCATTTTGAGTGTTACGCTGAGGTCTGTCTGATTTTGCTATTTATTTTCTGTTTTTGCGGCTCTTTTGTTTTTGTGACTGTGTGGAACCCAGTTCAGCTTCTGATCGATTGATTGTGTGACTGTAGTACATTGATTGCTTTCATTTTATGGATCAATCGTCTCATTAAATAGTAAAATTCATGTTAAGGGGTTGTTTTTAAAAGTCTGGAACGGATTAATCTACTTTGCATTACTTTCTATGGGAAAGTGGGCCTTGGTTTTGGAATGCTTTGGTTTTGGAATGGACTTCTGGAACAGATTAAGTTTGAGAACCAAGGCACCACTGTAACAGAAAACCTATGGCCCTCCAATTATGTTAGACTCCAACTCCTAGCCAGTATGGCCATGGGAATTGTAGTTCAATAACGCTGTTCATCAGCTGGTGGGATAAGACTGGCTTGTAGGTCAGAGGCTCTCCACCCTTGCACTAAATCATAGTTTGGTATTAGTGCTTAAAAAACAACAACATTTAATCTGTCTTTCATTATTCATATGTAAAGAAAATAACAAACTATCACGGACAATGCCTATATCACTGTACTGTCAGTAGCACAGAAAGTCTTAACCCCGACATCAATACATCAACTTCTGCGACTACAGCTGTCTTTACCATGGCAACCATTCCCATTTATTTTGTTAAAATAAAATATATTCTGTTCCTTATTTGGAGATGAATTAATACTGTTACCAGTGGCCATACTTAGCAATCCCAGAAGAACAAAAGCATCTGTACTGTGGTATTGGTTATGCTCATGCTTTCCAGCAACTCCCACACCTTTGCGTGTTGCACATAAAGGCCTGTAGCTGGCTTCTATGCACATTCCACCAAACACGCTTAGAAGGCTCTGCAAGATCTGGAATCCTGATAATCAGGATTTCTGATCACGCAAAGACTTCTAAGCATGTTCAGTGGAAGCCCCATTCACCTTGCAAAGGCCTGAGATGAGCCAGTGAGATGGCGGACGTAGGGGGAGGGATATTGACATGTGCACTCCTGCTGCTCTGCAGATTTCTTAACCCCCCAAGAATTCAAGAGAACCGAAGTCTATATGCCATGTTCAGTCTTGTGCACATCCATTTAAAGGAGCGCATGTATGGTGCTGGGAACATAGAAAATCACATTCTATTTAGTTACACCACTGGTTCATTTAGCTCAGCATTGTCCGTGCTCCCTGGCAGAAGTTCTTCAGGTTTCAGGTAGGACTTAATGGATTGAACTGAGACCTTTTGCATTCAAAAGGTGAGATATACCTGCAGTAGACATTACTGAGCTACTGGTGCAGACCTAGATTTATGAGTGAGGGGACGGTGGGGGCAAGTACCCCAGGCAGCAGGTTTGGGAGGTGGAAAACTGCATCCTTCCCTGACAGGGATGCCGCGTAAGAGAAAGAGGAGAGAAGCATGCTGCAGCCATGGCACACACTCGGTGACTTTACTAATGCTCTGAGTTGGTATAAGGCAGCATCGTACATTTGCGGATGTTGAAACAGTTGAACAGACACCACATGGAAATATTTAAAGCCACTACCACCCTTATATATAATGTTTAAACCAGCCCTAATATTGGAGGAATGGGCAATGGCTTCTGCACATCAGACAACTTTGATTACAGAATTCTAGCCAGAATGTCTGCCTCAGAGTAGAAGGGGGCAAAAGAAATAAGTTTAGCAAAACAAGCAGCTAATTATTTCTTCTGACTGAAACTGGGTATGGTTTTCTCCACTGAAATATGCAAGGAAAGTTTGTTTCACCTGTTTCACTTATTCCTCAGGATCACGTTTCAGCATTGATATTCAACATGTGCTGCACATAGTTCTAAGCTTTTAATGCATCGCCTTTCTTTGTTACTGAAACAGAGCATACAGTGAAGGAAGATAATTCTGAGACTTGTTCCCCATTTTAATAGCTTGATCAGTATTGGTAGTCACTGATGAAAACCTGGGTTTTTAGAGGAGGGGAGGACGCCCTCACAGCCTCTCTTTAATGTCTTGCTGCAGCAGTAAATATATATTTAAGATACCTTTCCTGACTGATGCACCAGTGTAGTATCACAAAATATGGCTGTGGGGTCAATAAATGATGCAGTCAAAGGGAAAGGCTTCCAGTTGTACTACATCCAGAAAGCTTACAAAGCAAATTAGAGGAGAAACATCTCAGTTCACATTTCCCAGACACCTCCCCACCCTAGGGAAGAAGAGACAAGCAGGAAGAAGAATTTGCCCCACCCTGAACTATCCAGAAAGAAGACCAGGTTTCCTTCAGGCTGTCACTATTTTGTGGGAAGGATTCAGTTGCTTAGCAGAAATTTAGGTTGCACAGCTGAAGTGGATCCACGCGCTCTGCCACAACAAACATACTTTTTGACTTGTGCAATTAGAAAAGTGATGGGCAAGAAGTGGGATAATGATCGATTGGCAGGAAACTTTATAACCTCTTTGCAAACAAATTAGTTTTTAGTCGTATAACATCCCTGAAAACAAATCTGAATGTATGCTCAATAAAGAGTGGAAACAAAATATAACTTCTGTGCAACCTTTGTGAAAGCATTCAGGATGATAGCTCAATAAACAGGCTGTCCAGAATAGCCCTGAATTCCCTTCCTCAACTTCCTTTCTGTTACACCATAAAAGAAGACAGGGTGGGATAGTGGGGGATCTTGTACTTTGTTTACATTCTACCTTTCTGGAAGAAGAGCTTAGAGTAGACAACCAATCATCAAAACATTGTAACACTTTTCATCCATGTATTTCATTTAAATTCCATCCCAGGGCATTGCAGGGAGTGAGGCTGCTATGGGAGCAGATGGCTGAGGTGGTGGAGAACAGTAGTGAGGCATTGGAGGGTGTAGCTCATCTGCACCATCTCTGGGGGGGCCTGGGGACCTACCAAATTTTGAGTCCACAACATATGGAAGGCCACAGGCTCCTCATTCCTTCCCTAGGATAGCCTGGTGGGGGATGCTGTCCCTCTGCCAGTGCTGAAGTCATGGTCGACTGCCAGTCTGGTTGGCTTCTGTGTGGAAAATTGGAGTGTGGGTGTTTATGTGTGGGTGGGTGGGAGGGACACCACATTTGTCTTGGGCACAGAGTGTGATATTCAACATTAGTCGTACTCAGAGCAGATCTGTTAAAATTCATGGACTTAAGTCAATGGACTTCAATAGGTCTACTCCAATATGACTTAGTTGGATAATCACTCACTGCCTTCACCGATGCCCTCCAATTTGAAAAACAGCAGAACGCCTGAACTTCACTTCTGAGGTGAAACTGTGATGCCTACTTATCATGCAGGACCTTTTCTGTGTGTGTTGTTTAGAACAAGTAGACAGGCATGTGACATTTCTCCTTTTGAAAAAAAGAAATATTCATTGCAATGGAAATAAGATAATGCTTTGCTATTATAATAGCTTGGGCTTACAGAGTTGAGTTGTCTATTATGGGAGCTGTCATCAAATGCATTAATTACTGGATGGCCTCTCAGTTCATAGTTAGGGGTCCGTTCAAGTCATAACCGCAACAAGGCAGGTAACACAATGCCATGTTTATAAAGCAGCAAAATGATTTTGTTGTCGCTGACACTTTTGACTTTTGCAGAATCTGAAATGAATGCTAATGCTGGGAATCAACAATGTCATTCCCAAGTCATTCCCAGTCTTGACAGCAGTTACAAGCACATTACAAAACCGAGTCTCATGATGACATAGAGACCCAATACTGAATGGAAGAAAGGGCAGGATAACAGATATATTATGAGAAAAATAGCCGAGGAAAGAAACAGAAAGCCAATATTTTTGGAGAAAGTATTCTCAATTATCTACAGTAGTATAGCTGCAATCTCCACCTTCCTTTCTGTGACTGCAGCAGTAGCTGGTGTAGATGCCCCTTTTCCCATTGAACAAGAGAGCAAGCTTGCACCATTTTGTGTTACTGTGTCTCTTTGTGCTCATTTGGCAGCCATTTTGTGTTATGTCCTGCCTGCATGGTAGCCATTTTGTGACTGGCACCCACAGCACTTTCCTTAAAATTCCAAATGTGTCCACTGTCCCCAAATGGTTCACAGCCCCTCAAAGAAGTGCAACACATTCTCAAATCCCTTTCACTGCCCTAAATAAATAAGCCTATGCTATAGAGCAGTGCTAAGCGGGGCAAATCCTTCCCATCTTTACATCCTAGTAAAAGTGCTGTTCCTTAGAAACTGATGACCTAGGCACTCTCCTAAGGTACCTCTGAGTAATTTGATTAACTATGATCGCCTCTGGACATGCAGTTCAATGTAGTATGCTGAAATGTTTGCCATTCACTAGTTTCTGAAGCCACTTAGCTTCTTTTGTTTTTTCAGGCACCCAAGAATGATACCATGTACTGTGGCCATATGGACTGGCAGGAACACTTAACACTGAAATGTTCTGGGGCTAGTTGGTGAAGGTCCCTTGTATCCATTGGATTATTGGTCTGAGCTTAAATATAAGCATTCATGCATGCCTATACATTATAAAGACACAATTGAAAGTAAGCGTACACAGGACCAGCCTAAGGAATTCTGATGCCCGAAACAAAGGAAAAGATAGTGTTGTCATGGACTGGCTGGATGCAGAGGAGTGGGAAGGGAAGAAGGCTTAGAGCCAGGGGATTGGTGGTGGGACGACGATGAGTGGTCAGAGGGAGAAGAGGGAGCAGACTGGCAGAAGGAGGTGTCGGAAACTGAAGAGATAGCAGGGTTTTGTGAGCAGGAAGAGTCTGCAGCAGAGAGCAGTATAGAATCAGAGGCAGAAGTGGAGGTTGGAGAGGCAGAGATGGGTTAGGCTTCCAGAGCCAGAGGAGGTATGAAGAGGGAGGAGCAAAGACAGGCATGGTGACAGAGTCTCAGATTGCTTGGGAAGGACCCAGAGAAGGAAGAGATTTAGTCAACTGTGGGAAGGCAGGTACCTCCATTCCCCCACAACTCCCTCATAGGGGCAAGATTGACCAGGACAAGTAGCTGTGCTCACTAGGCCTGGTCTCCGGAGTCAACTTTGTTTCCTTGAATAAAGAGTTAACGTCATGTACTCTGTGTGATTTATTGCTGACTTGCTCCTGACAGGTGCCCTTCTTCACTCCATGTACAGAAGCTGACTGGACTGAACATCTGAGGCAGCAGGCCATACGAAGCGGGTAGGCCAGGCCATGTGAACACAGGGGAATGGTTGAGAGTAGGAGATGTTCAGGAGGAACAGCTGGGGGCTGCTGCCACTCCAAGTATCCGCCTCATGGTAGGCTTGGCCCTGAATGTATGTATGTTCTTATATTTCTCTTGATTTTAATTATAGGCAAAACAATGAGATATCCAACTAAGTCATACTCAGAGTAGACTCACTGAAACCCATGGCCCTAAATTATCTAAGTCTATTGATTTCAATGAGTCTAATCTAACATTGGCTATTACTCAATGTTTTTTGCTAATTCTGCCCCTTAACTAAAAGAGGCCCAGTTGTGGTATTCAGACTTGTGGGAAAATGCTGGTTGCTTCTGAAAGTCATTCCTTCCATTTCTGAAAAAGTTTGTTCTAGAGAGAAATGTATTTATTTAACAAGCCTTTGGAAATGTGCCAGTATATAAAAAAAGTGGGGGAAAGTGTTGACAATTAAGTTAACATTTATAAAACTGAAGCAGTAACAGCAATGGGAGCAGAAGCCGTATTGTCTGAGGACTGTGTTAACTAACGGCACTGACCTTGAAAATCCTGTTTTCACTCTGAAAATAACCCTAAGCAGAGAACTGCAGCTTGGCTGCCAGACCAGCCCTGAGTGGGCAGATTTTTATTTGTGTGTGTGTGTGTGTGTGTGTGTGTGTGTGTGTGTGACAGAAAAGTAGGAAAGTCATTTTAGTCAGGGGACTTTACTCATTTTCTGCCACTCGTTGGCAATGATATGTGGAAGACAGAATAATAATAAAAGGAATTGGCTGAGGCAATTTTTTTTTCTAGCAGCACAGAAAGCTATTGAATACCTCCCTGGTATATGCAGTATAGCACTCAGGAATTTAAACAGAAGATGAATTTTCTTGTCATTATTAGCCATTGTCAGGGATACTGCAGTGGAGAAACTGTTTTGCCTGTTCTGATAAAATATGCTCAGGCAGAAATTTTGCTGGTTTAAAGATGGAGATGGGAATAGGGCATGAAAATCTATATAATAAATAACCACCTGTTTTGCAAAAGGAAAAAAAGGACACACATACATACAGGGCTTCCACTCTTGCTTGTGTTGTTCATCAACCCCACCTGCCCACACCCCAGCTAAGCCCACCCCCTTTCCAACTCCCAACTCCCAACACCACACCCAAACCTGCCGCCCTTCACAGCTCCTTCAAACCCCATATAATCACTTCCTTCAAGCCCCACATATCCTCAAAGCCCCTTCAGCCCCTCACAGCTCTTCTGTGTTCCTCCACCCCTGCTTTATTTAAAGATCCCCAGAGGGCTGCGTGACGACAACCTTACATTTTTATGTCTATAAAGGAAGATATGTGCACGCATTTTGTTTCAGCTTATTGTCCAGAAGCTGAGCAGTTTCTGGTGAGTTTAGGATTGGAGGTCCACACCATTCTTCTCACCCAAATCCACATCAAAACCTCTCCCCTCCCTCTGCCTCTCTCTGTTACCTGAGGATGCAAGGATTGACTAAGGCTGGTTAAAACTGCTTTACTCTTTCGTCTCATCCACCCATGTCAATTCTGGGACAATCTTTGCTGCCTCCAGTACCCTCCTCCCTCTGCCTTTCTGGGTAGCAAAATAAGTCGGGAACTTGGAGGTTTGGGCTTTTCTTCTCCATAAGAAAAGAGTGGTGGGGGGCAAAATTAGTGACTGGCCTAACTTAGTGCCATGGGTGGTGGGAAGAATTCTTACTAGGCCATCTAGTCCCATGTGTGTACTTTATAGACATTTGCACAAATTGTAGAGAGAAATATCTGACCTGCTGCTTTTCTGACTGCAAGCCACAAACAAGGGGAATGATTAAGCTGGAGTCCCCCTCCCCCCTACCCAATGACTCATTGGCAGTCCTTTCACTCATGCCAGAAACAAATGATTTTTCCTAGAGTCATGCTGTATCTGATCCTGGAGGTATAGCAGGGGTGAGGAACCTCAAACCCAGGAGCCAAATGTGGCCCTGGAGACCTCTCTGCCTGGCCCTTGGAACTCTCTCCAGGCCACTCACCCTCTCCCTAGACCACACCCTTCACTAGCCCTGCTTCACACACATTTGTGTACTTGAACTTTAATAATGCCTCTTGCCTGGATGGAGGACAGAGCTGTGTAGAACCTCGCCTACTGTGCAATTGTGTGAAGGTAATATTGCACTCAAGTTTGGAAAACTCAGCAGTGGCCAGAGGATTGGAGAAGATCAGTCTACATTCCAATCCCAAAGAAAGGCAGTGCCAAAGAATGCTCCAACTACCGCACAATTTCACTCATTTCACATGCTAGCAAGGTTATGCTTAAAATTCTACAAGGAAGGCTCAAGCAGTATGTGGACCGAGAACTCCCAGAAGTGCAAGCTGGATTTAGAAGAGGCAGAGGAACCAGAGACCAAATTGCAAACATGCGCTGGATTATGGAGAAAGCTAGAGAGTTCCAGAAAGACATCTACTTCTGCTTCATTGACTATGCAAAAGCCTTTGACTGTGTTGACCACAGCAAACTATGGCAAGTTCTTAAAGAAATGGGAGTGCCTGATCACCTCATCTGTCTCCTGCGAAATCTCTATGTGGGACAAGAAGCTACAGTTAGAACTGGATATGGAACAACTGATTGGTTCCAAATTGGGAAAGGAGTACGGCAAGGCTGTATATTGTCTCCCTGCTTATTTAACTTATATGCAGAATTCATCATGCGAAAGGCTGGGCTGGATGAATCCCAAGCCGGAATTAAGATTGCCGGAAGAAATATCAACAACCTCAGATATGCAGATGACACAACCTTGATGGCAGAAAGTGAAGAGGAATTAAAGAACCTTTTAGTGAGGGTGAAAGAGGAGAGCGCAAAATATGGTCTGAAGCTCAACATCAAAAAAACGAAGATCATGGCCACTGGGCCCATCACCTCCTGGCAAATAGATGGGGAAGAAATGGAGGCAGTGAGAGATTTTACTTTCTTGGGCTCCATGATCAGTGCAGATGGTGACAGCAGTCACGAAATTAAAAGACGCCTGCTCCTTGGGAGAAAGGCGATGGCAAACCTAGACAACATCTTAAAAAGCAGAGACATCACCTTGCCAACAAAGGTCCGTATAGTAAAAGCCATGGTTTTCCCAGTAGTGATGTATGGAAGTGAGAGCTGGACCATAAAGAAGGCTGATCGCCGAAGAATTGATGCTTTTGAATTATGGTGCTGGAGGAGACTCTTGAGAGTCCCATGGACTGCAAGAAGATCAAACCTCTCCATTCTGAAGGAAATCAGCCCTGAGTGCTCACTGGAAGGACAGATCGTGAAGCTGAGGCTCCAATACTTTGGCCACCTCATGAGAAGAGAGGACTCCCTGGAAAAGACCCTGATGTTGGGAAAGATGGAGGGCACAAGGAGAAGGGGACGACAGAGAATGAGATGGTTGGATGGTGTTCTTGAAGCTACTAGCATGAGTTTGATCAAACTGCGGGAGGCAGTGGAGGACAGAAGTGCCTGGCGTGCTCTGGTCCATGGGGTCACGAAGAGTCGGACACGACTAAACGACTAAACAACAACAAATATTGCACTCATTGCTCCACACACTGGCATGGGGTTCTTGGAAGGTAGCCCAGAATTTAACATGCCACTCAGGCTGAAAAAAGGTTCCCTGGCCCTCTAGTTAGCCGTTGATAGGCTTATCCTCCATGAATTTGTCCAATCCCCTTCTAAAGCGGTCCATGTTGATGGCCCTCCCCACATTCTGTGGAAGCAAATTTCATAGTTTCATAGTTATTCACCGCTTTTTCTGAGACAAACCATGCTTCTACCCTCTAGGAAGAGGATGAAGATGAATAAGGAAAGAACGGTTTGATAGTTCTCAGTCACATAGTAAGGTACCCAAGGGGGTCTTCTGCTGCCCATAGCGGCTCCTCACCCTATCTCACAGGTGTGCTGGCCCTGACAACAGACCTATTCTCCCCTGTAGGTACAGAGGCAGAGCCCACGCTTTATTTATGGCATATATTCCACAGCTAGGAAGCTGTTTTTCATTGTTTCTTATTATCAGTGCTTACCTGGAGCAGAACAGAACACCAGATATTGCGATGATTACCTTGATTCAGCAGCATTGTGCTAAGAGGATTTTTGACTGTCTGCAATGCATTATCTCTATCTTTACTGCCTCGTTTTGCTGATCCCTGGACTCGGCGCTCTCATTTGCTTTCACGAGGACCAAACTACATGCAACGTTTATCATGTAGTTCATCCTCGAGTGCAAGCTTTTCAAGTCACAAATTGCCAGATAAGGACCCTGAGGATATGAGGATAGGGAGATTTTAACCTTGCTATGGTCCTGATCCAAACGGGGCATTAGAAAAAACAGCTCTCATTTGTTTGAATGGGAAGTTGGCAGTTTATGAAAATGAAGGTAGCCCAAGCAGATGTGCTCTGCTTGTTAACATACAGGATTGGTCTGGTGTGGTGGTTGACTGGCAGGTGGAAGGAGCCCAACTCCATTCACATTTTGTGATGATCTGCTTAGTAACTGTTCTAGAAGGCTGTAGGAAAGTCACAAAGTGGCTAAATTGGGAGCAGGAGGAGAGAATCAGGGTGTGTGACTTGTACTTTTAATGAAGAGCTACCCTTTCCCCAATGTTCAAGCACAGGTCGGGTAAATATTATTGACCTCCACAGCCACCTCGCTTCCTGGGTTATTAGATCACATGCAACTTAGGGCAGGAGCTTTTCAAAATTTGAGTATACATACCCTCCAACATTTATCCTATGAAAACAGGGACGTCATATTCCAGAATAATGGTAATAGTTTTATTATTTACACCCTGCCCGTCTGACTGGGTTCCCCCAGCTACTCTTCCAACACATATAAAAACATTAAACATTTTTTTAAAAAAACCTTCCCTATAAAGGGCTTTGTATGTCTTCTAAAGGTTGTATAGTTACTTATTTCCTTGGCTCGGGGGGGGGGGTGTCGCATAACTCCATATGCGCCAATATTTCTTAGATGAAAATAGGGACATCCTACGACACCCTCCAACATTTATCCGATGAAAATAGGGACGTCCTAAGGAAAAGCAGGACATTCTGGGATCAAATCAGAAATCAGGAAGGCTTCTGTAAATCCAGGACTATCCCTGGAAAATAGGGACACTTGGAAGGTCTGGTTGTCTTCTCAGTCATATAGGAACATAGGAAGCAGCCTTATTCTGAGTCAGAGCCCCGGTGTATTGTCTACACTGGCAGCCACTGACTCTCAAGGATTTCAGAGAGGAGTCTCTTCCAGCCCTACCTAGTGTCAGGGGTGGATTGAGGAGGAATGGTGGGAAACCCCGCCCCCTCCACCTTCCCAAGAAGAGGAGGACAGTATAGATTTAGGACAGTGGTTTGCAGAAGGTCATAGCTCAGAGGCTGCAGAGGGGAGGAGCTGGGAAATATTGAGAGAACAGCAGGAAGGAGAAGCACCAGGGCAGAGACAGCTAACAGACTCAGTGTCTCTAGAAAGCCTTCCTGGCCCCGCATCTCCCAGGACCAGGCGTGCCTTGAGAATAGTAGAACAGAAAGCTCAGAGGCAGAAAGCACAGATCAGCTGGTGTAGGGGTGATGTAGAATGGGAGGGACTGAGGGTGTGAGACTTTACTTGGAACAACACCATTATCTAAGAGAGACTGCATTCCTTTGTCTCTCTCTGTGAATATTGAATAAACTACTTGGTAAGAACTCTTCTTGTTTATCTGCTTCTTGGCATCCCACCATGGGAGGCATAGGATTCCCGGAAACCTGATACCTAGAGATGCTGAGGATTCAACCTGGGTTTTTCTGTAGGCAAGGCAGATGCTCTACCCCTGAGCTATAACCCTTCACATAATTTCTCTTGCACCCAGATTCAGTCAAGGCTGTCACATCACTTTTTGATTAGGGGTAATACCATCACAAGATGTATAATCAATCATCAGTTTTCCATTTCAGGCTGGCATATGGTGATTCCATTTGAATCTACTCTTGTGTTGTATACTGGGTTGTGGCTGCAGCAAAATAATAGACAGAGCAAAAGAGAATAACTGTACGAGTTTTAGTCATTAGTCGCTCCCTGATTCATGGCTTATAGCATATGCCATTACATAGTGCTGAATTAAAAATAATAAAACAAAATGATTAAAAGCAAACTGTTGAATGAACCAGTAAAAGAGGAATAACCACCAGCATTACAAAGAGATAATGAAATGCGTTTTGTAAGCAAACCCACCCCCATTTTCAGATTTCTTTTGTTTTCATAGTTTTAAAGGGTTTAAATAAATCACACAATGCACATGCCTTTTTGACTAGCTAGCTGTAATGTACAAATATTTGTCACCTTTGTGATTACAGCAAACACTATGGCTGTGTACTGGATTTGATCTATGGTATACATTCTAGCTAGGCTTCTAATACTTTGGTTTTAAACGACTCTCAAGCATTTTAAAGAGATTTGACCCTCTTGATTTTACCTTTTAACCTCCTTTTCGCCAATCCCCTCATGAGGGAGGGAGAATCTCTTCTGAAGTCAAATATGACTGTGCTGTGTTTTCTTGGCAATTGTACATTTTAGGGTTGCCATACACCCAGAATTTCCTGGAGGTACCCGGAATACTGCAGTCAGAAGCAGTGTCTGGGTGGAAATAGGCAAAATGTCTTGGAAAATCCGGATGTATGGCAACTGCCATGTTGGCAGTGTTGTTTTTGCCGATTTTCCTGAAAAATAGCCAACAAACATCAATTTTGCCAAAAACTGTGGGTAAAAGTTTTGTATCTGGATTTTCACTTTTTGAAATATGGCAACCCTAATTTACATTTATATTGAATTTGATAGCACCATGGTAGCTGTTCCCAACCAGTTCAACAACATTTACATCTCACACCAGAGTCATTGCTCATTTGGTAAAATAATAATAATAATTATCCACTGCTGTTCTTTAACTATAGTGCTCCGCAGGCAACATTTTGGACAGCCTCATTTCTTGCAAAGCCCTCAAACCTTGAGGAACCTGGAGGTACTGAAAAGTAGAGGACAGAAGATGCCGAAAAGGACAGAAACAACAGAATGACACATGGCTTTGTGGGGATCCTGATCTGACTCAGGTGGGAAGGGATTATTGACATTGTGTTTTGCTTCTGGAAGGGGGAGGAAGACCCTATAATCACCAAATCTGCCTTGTTATTCAGCCCACAAAAGAACTGATGCACACCCACACCCACACACATTTAACATGTTTCTGTTAAGAGACTCATTGACAGACATCCAAATTCATCACCCTTTATTTGTCTCGCTTTGGAAACTCCTACCTTCTATCTCCTTTTTGCCTCCAACAAAAAAGCACACAAGGTTATTCTTTGAAACTGCTTCTTATTCTTTGGGTCATGCATAAAGGATTAGTAATTAGTAATTTATTAAAAGTATCAATAGGCTAAGCCGCAAAATCTTCCAAATGTTAAGAAAGTTTCCTTTTACTATATAGCCATAACTTTAAAGTTGTCTTGGGACAAGTCATTAAAAATATACAGGGGAGTAGGGAGGTTTATGGATCATATTCTCCCCTTCTGGGCGAAGTGTGCTCATCCTATTCAACCATTAATTTACATCTACTGGACTCTAGATACTCTTCCGCAGTCCTGTTATAGTCTCTTATCTCTCACTCCAGTAGCAATAATACTGATTCACTGAACACTGAAGCACACTTTCAGTTATAGCTGAAACAATTTACCTTTTTAGACTCAGGAACAAATTGATATAGTTGGCAAAATTTGTGAGAATCTTTCTTATCTTGAGCAAGCAAGTCAGGTTTGTTGGAGCAGATGTCCAAGCATGGGAAGAGCAGTGGAATCCAGAGAGATCAAACACCAAAAGGAACTTTTAAAAAAGAAGAACCACCACCACAACTGTGCCTTACAACCTTATTATAGCTTGGTCCAAATGGGTTAGCAAGACATTCATTTTCTACAATGGCATTTAAAACAGTCTTAAGTTGCAAAAGTGTTCCTACAACCACTGGCAGTTCATGGCCTATGTAAATTGTTATAGTTGATCAACTGTACTTTATAGTGTGTGTGTGTGTGTGTGTGTGTGTGTGTGTATGAGTGTCTGTATGCTATACAGTGGTACCTCTGGTTACATACGCTTCAGGTTACATACGCTTCAGGTTACAGACTCCGCTAACCCAGAAATAATACCTCAGGTTAAGAACTTTGCTTCAGGATGAGAACAGAAATCGTGCTCCAGCGTCGCAGCGGCAGCAGGAGGCCCCATTAGCTAAAGTGGTGCTTTAGGTTAAGAACAGTTTCAGGTTAAGAACGGACCTCCAGAACGAATTAAGTACTTAACCTGAGGTACCACTGTACATGCATGGGTTGTCACTACCATGAGCCAAAAAAGGCCAAATCTGTGCAGTTTTTGTGCATCTGTATTGCATGTACAAATATCTCCAATGATATTACTGATGTCACAAGACTTTATCAGGTCTTTTGAAGGCATAGTGTGATGTCACCTGTGCTGTGCAGGTTTCAGTCCTCCCTCTTCTCCTTGGGTGCTGTCTGATGATGGCAGCCAAGCTTTGCAGAACACACCACTGCACAAGCTGTGGCTGTCCAGGTTGTGCTTCACATGGTTATATCACATGTTCACAACACACCAGGAATCATGTGGTTTGAAACAATAGGCCTGACAGATCACTTCCATAGATTTATTTATAGTCCAACATCACACAAATTATTTAATTTCTGTTTCCACAGCAACCATCAAGGAAATCAGGCTGGTGAATATTACCAGTATCACCACATATACCGTACTGTAATGTATTCATAAAGGAATGTTAAAATACAAAGTCCAATTCATTCCTTTCGAGCGACAAATATGGTATTGCTTGCTTAGGCACGTGCAATAAACTTGGGCTCAGTATCTTGAGACTAGAGTTAACATTGTGGTTTTATTAATTGGCAGTTACAACTAGTTTTTGCAAGACCTTCTTCAGCCACTCTGGTGACACACACACACACACACACACACACACACTTGGGATCTTCTGTAAACTCCCATCCTCATGTTTCTTGTAAGGAAATGTATCTAAATTACTACAGTCACTATGGTATGCATGTCTATGTGTCACAAAGAGATACCAGTTACCCACGAAATGTGTTGCCGGACTCTAGTTAAGAGAGCACTTCATGTTTCAAGGTATCAGATCCCCATCAGGCCTGCATTAGATGCTCTCAGAAACACATTTAGCTCACAAGCACAATGTTGGAGATTGCTGACTTTGGTGACAACCATGTGATTCTCATAATATCTAGTCTCAACCCCATACATTACTGTGGCTGGAACTCCAAACTGCTCTCCCTCTGTTCAAGACTCCATGATGTATTTTATGGGCTTACCAACTAGAGTAGGGATAGAGGAACTGGCTTGTCGGAGTTGGAGTTGAACAACATCTGGAATGCCACTGCTTCTCCATCTTGTGTGGAATGTCTCTACACTAGTGCTACGCTTTTCCTGGGTTTGTGTCAGTAGAGACATCGGTGGGTGATACAAACATCATGGCTGTTCAACCAGCAATGAGAGAATACAGCTTTTGGTCACAGACACATAGCCCCAACTATGTGTGACCCAGCTTTCAGTGGAATAATGGGGAAAAATAAAATTGCAACCCTCAACCAGATTACCAGAATTTTCTCAGAGTTGGAAATTTTCTTCATTTATTTAATAGTATTTTAAAGCTTCGTTTCTGGGCAAACCCACGCAAAGCAGTTTACAGCACATAAGACCCCCAGTAATGAGTGAGCAGTTAATGATCAATAAACGAATTTGTGAAAACAAAACACGACAATACAATCCAGCCAATGAAGCAATCACATATCTGGAAGTCTAGTATAAAAACGTATGTTTTCAGAGCCTTCCAAAATCCCTTTGGTGTAATAACATGATGCAGATCTGAAGCAAGAAAATTCCAAAGCCATGGGGCCACCACAGAAAAGCCCATTCTCTTGTGGCAACCCACTCACTCATTTAGGTGGTGAGCACTTAAAGCGAGCACTCTTGTGCTAATGTCAGTGTGTGGGCAGGAGGCTTTTTTGGTTGCAGAACAAATTTCTGCCTGTAGTGTTCACCTAGAGCAGTTTTTTAGTTGAAGATAAATGCAAGAAAGGAGGGTGAGCCATCTGTGTAGGACGTTATTGCTGCAAACACACGAACCTGTATTTGCTAAAGATGTCTTTCTCACCTCCCAGACCACAAAAAGAAATGATTGTTTCAGGTAGCTGTGTGTACAAGAACGTCCTTTTTCTCTCTAAATACCATCAACAACACTTTCAAGTGATTTACTGTACCTTGTAATTGGTTTGCAGAATATGAATATTTTACTGCCACTGTGACAAGTCTCCACAGCATCCATAATAGTGGCATTCAGCAGGACATGATTAATTAGTTTTATGTTTTGCTCTGTTGTGAAGTAAAATGGTTCAATTTTTTAAATATATTATTCTGCCACAGAGAATGTACAAAAGGAGTATGTCATTGTAGGTCCAAATGTGTGGCTTCCTTGGTGAATCCAAACTAAGTCAGTCGATCCCATATGGGCTCCTTAGGGTGGAAGGAGGGGACACAGAAAATAATCATAGAATCATAGAATTGTGGAGTTGGAAGGGTCAATGAAGTTCATATAGTCCAACACCCTGCAGCGCAGGAACCCTTTTGCCCAATGTATAGGCAGGCCTCCTTCCTCTGTTGTTTCTTGCGTTTATTTTAAGTGGTTAAGTCCCATGGGGTACGCACCTGTTATGACTGTTCTTTGAAATGTGCTGCGTACATAAGTGATGCTCATATTTTGCATGTATGTAAGGCCTGGTTGTGTGAGTTGGCATAATGGATGAGTTGGTTCATACATGCAGTACAGAGGCAATTCAGTGTGAGCCAGGCTGCATACATGATAGTGGGACCGGGATGCATGCCTCAGTTGCCAATCTACACAATGGGGATACCAACAACATGTTTCAAATTGTTCTGAACAGGGTGGTGGGATATTCGGAACACTGATAATTCTGTGTAAGTTACTGGCCGTATGTAGAAATTACCGTATTTTTTGCTCTATAAGACTCACCTTTTCCCTCCTAAAAAGTAGGGGGAAATGTGTGTGCGTCCTATGGGGCGAATGCAGGCTACACAGCTATCCTAGAAGCCAGAACAGCAAGAGGGATTGCTGCTTTCACTGCGCAGCGATCCCTCTTGCTGTTCTGGCTTCTGAGATTCAGAATATTTTTTTTCTTGTTTTCCTCCTCCAAAAACTAGGTGCATCTTGTGGTCTGGTGCGTCTTATAGAGTGAAAAATACGGTACATACAGCATCTTTTCGTGGTTTGTGTCTAGTTTGAAAAACCATTTTTATTTTATGTAACTGCAAAGTATTTCACTCTAAGAATGTCGGGGGCAAGTACATAAACCCACGTTCAAGTGTGTTCTATAAAAACAGCTAATACTTCCATTAGTGTAATTGCATTTTCCAAATAATAATGAATGTTCAGCTGACACTTCAAGATGTTGATGACTAACCAGGGAAAACATTTATGTGCAAAGCTCTTTTCCTGATTTTACAGTCTAATGTTGCTCTATGCTTGGTCTTTCCTTCCTTCCTTCCTATGGAATCTTCTTAACAGATATATTTTCTCACCATGTGTTTTCATCGCTACTCTCTTCTGTAGCTGCACTGCATATGGCCACATATCCTCCTGCAGCCCCTACTTTTACGCTGGAATGCTGCTCTCTTGGGTCAACAAAGCCTCCTTAGAATGTAGCAATTCTTGGAATTCTAAAACACCTTTGAGAAGTAAGCAGTTGGTTCCTTTGTTCCTTTATCTGCAGCATTAAGTGCAGGCAGCCATTTTAAAAAGTGCATCTCTCCACAGTGGGAAGAGATAACAGCAGGTGGGGAAAACCTCTCCTGAGGAGAGCAGCACATGCACTCATTGTTATTGTTCTTGGGAAGGTAAAATTGTGTAGATATAGTGACTGTGAGGCCGCCAAATGGGATTCCTACAGAATTTTGTCTGAATAACTTGTACTATTAACACCCCTTTAGGAATGCTAAAAGCTGATTAAGAGGAAACAGACTGACTTTGCCACTTTGCTTTCTCCAGTTCCTGCTCAACATCAGAATAAGTAGGTTGTTGCCCACAAAAGCTCGTGCTTATAATAAAAACTTGCAATAAAAAGCTCATTATAAACTAGTCTCAAGGTGCTGTCAAATACATTTATGTTTTGAAGCATAAATTATTATTTGAAACCATAGTCTGAGGACAGTTTGTAAACGTGGGTTTGGAGGTTATTCCTAACTCTACTAATAATTTTATTATTAGTGTATTTTTATATGTTATAAATACATTCATATACATTTATATATTACATTTATATTATAATATATTGTAATTATATGTCAGGCTTCAGCGAATTAACTTCTTCCCCCCTTTGGCAGTAGATAAGCAGAACAAAGGAAAAGGAGTCTCCTTAGAAACTCCAGTTAGAAACTTTAATGATCACATCGAGAGAACAAATAATCCCCTTCCTAGGAACGGTGATGCTCCCAGTTAAGGGTTCCACCCACTTCCTCCCTAGTTACCCCCGTCACTACCGCATCTTGTCACCTGAACTTGTAACCACTGTGCTTTCTGTGCTGCCACCTTATCTGCCCTTCTTGACCTTGTGCTGAGCAGATGAGTGCTTTCCAGAGACAATGAATCTGTTAATTCTCTCTCTCCCAGCGCTTCTTCTCCATCCAGTAATTCCTAGCTTCTGCCTTCTGAACTATGTCCCTCTGCAAACCACTGTTCTAAATCTATACTGTCCTCCTGCTCCTGGGAAAATTCAGGGGGAGGGTGTGGCTCCAACCATTCCTCCTCAGTGCAGCCCACCTCAGCACAGTCCCTGACATTATATTATCTAATATAATAACAAATCTAATAATCTAATTTACTATCTAAATTATGTTTAGTGTAACACGGAAATTAAGGGAAGTGGAATACACAAGAAGGAAGGAGGAAGGATGCAAAGATTGAATGCATTAGGCCAATGAGAGCTCTCCAAACTCATTCGCCACATTTTGCTATGAAGAATTAATGAAGGCAATCCTGCAGTTGAATTCACAGTTCTGTAGCCCATGGCAGGGATTCATTGAGATCTATGAAATGATGGTATTAAAATACCAGTCTCCTTTAGCTATAACAAGTTTCATGAAGTTATGCGAAATTATTGAAGACTCAGTCATAAAGCAGCAAAATTGGAGCTGAAACCTGGATTCAGTGGATTCTGTTATCCAACTAGCATGTATAAGGGTGCTACTTAACTACCCTGAAACCACTGCCATATGTGTGAAACAAATTCCCGGCTTATTACTTTCAAAGAATGCAGTGTTGAAATGTATTTTCTTCGTCTTCTTTGAAGCATACCACTTCATATGTACTTATAGCAATAGTGTATTTGTTTGTAAGGAATGAAGGTAAGATTGGAAGCAATTCAGTGCAAGGGAATATCAACATGAACACAGAAAAGGACTATATTTTTTAAATTACTGAGTTGTGTGTAGAATGTGGGACAAAATCTAGGAGAGAGAGAAAAAGGTTGAGCTTTCTCTGGTTTTTAGTATTATCATGACTGAAGGAACTTCATGTGATTATTGGCCACTTGGTTGGTAGAATGCACATTTTCTATCCTGTTAGAGCAACCCCAGTGAATAGGCTTGTTTAACCCAGTAAGGAAAAATAACTCAGTAGAGAACTAGAAGGAATGAACTGAAGCTTGTTGTGCTGGGAGCTCAATACTATATAACCTTGATCACATCGTCCAGTACATTGATGAATAAAAGCAATGTTTGGACTAGTTGACTAGGAAGTTTTCAAGCAAGAATCCATACCCTCCAACATTTCTCTGATGAAAATAGGGACATCCTAAGGAAAAGCGGGATACTCTGGGATTAAATCAGAAACCGGGACGGCTTCTGTAAATCCAGGACTGTCCCTGGAAAAGAAGGACACTTGGGGGGGCTGTCAATTTGGGCAGAAAATGAATGGCTAGCCATGCATTCTGCGGCTATTTGAATTGCCCATGGGTTTCACTTTCTTGCCCAAGGCTCTGGCAAGAGAGATTTATGCAGTGAAGCAAGCTTCTGAGCACAAAGCCATTGCAGAACCCGGTGTGCACCTGAATAATAATAATAATAATAATAATAATAATAATAATAATTTATTATTTATACCCCGCCCATCTGGCTGAGTTTCCCCAGCCACTCTGGGTGGCTCCCAATCAAGTGTTAAAAACAGTACAGCGTTAAATATTAAAAACTTCCCTGAACAGGGCTGCCTTCCGATGTCTTTTAAAGATAGGATAGCTGCTTATTTCCTTCACATCTGAAGGGAGGGTGTTCCACAGGGTGGGTGCCACTACCGAGAAGGCCCTCTGTCTGGTTCCCTGTAACCTCACTTCTCACAATGAAGGAAACGCCAGAAGGCCCTCGGCGCTGGATCTCAGTGTCCGGGCTGAACGATGGGGGTGGAGACACTCCTTCAGGTATACTGGACCGAGGCTGTTTAGGGCTTTAAAGGTCAGCACCAACACTTTGAATTGTGCTTGGAAACATACTGGGAGCCCATGTAGATCTCTCAGAGATGTGTGTTATGTGATCCTGGTGGCCACTCCCAGTCACCAGTTTAGCAGCCGCATTCTGGATTACTTGTAGTTTCCGGGTCACCTTCAAAGGTAGCCCCACGTAGAGCGCGTTGCAGTAGTCCAAGCGGGAGATAACCAGAGCATGCACCACTCTGGCGAGACAGTCCGCGGGCAGGTAGGGTCTTAGCCTGCATACCAGGTAGAGCTGCTAGACAGCTGCCCTGGACACAGAATTAACCTGCGCCTCCATGGACAGCTGTGAGTCCAAAATGACTCCCAGGCTGCACACCTGGTCCTTCAGGGGCACAGTTACCCCATTCAGGACCAGGGAATCCCCCACACCCGCCCGCCCCTGTCCCCCCAAAACAGTACTTCTGTCTTGTCAGGATTCAACCTCAATCTGTTAGCCGCCATCCATCCTCCAACCGCCTCCAGGCACTCACACAGGAGTGCTTCTGAACTGAGATGCTAATCTTGAACTAATACCATGTGCCTTTTGAGACAGATAGGTGCATGCATCCCATCTAAGGATACTGGTGGTTCCATGCAAAAATCACGCATGATTATTGTGGCACCTATTTCTGGAATTTTTTATCATAGTAATTGCAGTATATAATATCCACAATCACCTGCATGAAGTTTATCTATACAATTGTGCATTAAGAGGGTCTTGTACATACAGGGCCTATTAGCACACTTTGAGTTGTGTGTAGCAGACTGGTGGAATTAGAGTTGGGAATAACTAGTAAGGTGGACATAATGTATTTAATGTTTTCAATCCTAGCCATCACTAGGGACCAAATTTTCACAACCAAATCATAGTGTCCTTTTAATTAAAAATATCAAGCCAGGAAAAATGCACAGTGCCACCTGGGATCCTTCCATGAAAAATAGAGAATTTATTAAGAATGTGATATATCATGAACTGCTTACAGGTTCCTTCCTTTATGCAAACAGTGTTCCATTTCTCGATTATTATTCAGCAGCAGAAATCTCAACCGCTGAACAGTTAAGGCCAGACAAAACATTTCTGGAGATCTTTTATTCCCCTTAAAAAAGAAGCCAGTGTTTCTGTTGCTTTTTAAACCAACTTAACAACCTATGAGGGGCATGGTATAGTATTAATCTTGCTGCTTGGTATCATTAGGCTTCCTTGTAGTACACAGCACCAACTTTAAATTGAAATTGTTCTCTTTTCATCATGAAAAGGAAATGTTCCCAATGACCATTCACTATATCCACCCCACAAGCAGAAAAGCTGACTAATAATACTCTTAGCTCCCCAAGATGCAGGGGCGTAGGAAGGGGGGTGGGGGCGGTACGCCCCAGGTGCCCTCATTGAGGGGGGTGACATTTGGCACGCCACCCTCCTATGACTCCCAAGCCTACCCCGAGCTGTCCGAGTAAGGGGGGGGGGCTGTGCCACTTTGCCAGCGGCATTCCCTCCGTCCCCCTTTGCTTTGACAGCTTGGGAGAGGCTTGGGAGTTGTGGGCCAGTGGTGTGCCGAATGCCCGCCATGGGCAGCTTGCTGCGCCCCCGTGGGCGGCTCGCTCTGCCCCCAGCTGCAGGGCGCACACGCTGTTCTGTGCACCCAAGCAGCTATCCCGCGCCTGGGAGGGCACCCTTCGTGCCGCGCCCCCCTTGGGGAGCACACCTGCCCTGGGCAGCATGGGCATATGCTCTGCCGCTGCAAAGATGTACCTAATGGTGGTTGTGAGGTCACTCAGGTTCAGAGGGTGTGGGAGATTTTACCTGACCATATCTTTGTCCTCTGCTGCAGCACTTTACTAATGATTAATTTGTCAGCCAGAGGAAAAAGATTGCCAGAAAAAAGAGAGCTTGTAACAAACTATATATAAGGATAGGGAAGAAATTCAATTCCATTTAAAGGCAAACATACTTAATTCACACATACACACACACACACACACACACACACACACACACAGAGAGAGAGAGAGAGAGAGAAAGAGAGAGAGAGAGAAAACCAAAGCACAACCATCTAAATTTAATTGTTACCAAATTTTGCAATGCCCATCTCTGGCTAAGTAACGTGTACAAAAATGTATATGCTAGGTTAAAGTTTGTATAAAAATGCATTTATTTGTAAAAATAACTGATCAAAATGCATTATATTAATGAAAACTGCTTTGCAAAAATGTATCCATAAGGCAAAATTGCATACAAGCATGTGTCTATTAGGAGAAGTTTGCACTAAAAGGCGAATAAATGTTCTCGAGGACATTAAAACATACATAGAATAAAGTATTGCAGCTCCCAAATGTACGTGAGCATGCTTGCTCATTCATGCTAACCCATAGTTTGTCTTAGCGTTCCGTGCAAATGGAACCATTGGATTGTAATGGGAACTTAATCTTGCATTTTTAAAAGTATCCATTGCACAATCCTGTAAACGTTTGCTGGATCAGAGAATCTAATTAGTTTTTAAATGTTAGGCTTCCCTGTGCTTAGGCAAGTATCACATTGTTTTGTAATGTGCTGATTGTCTTTTTGCTTGGTGAGGCTTAGTGAAAATTAACACTAGGTTATTGCGTTACTTGCGGAGTCTAAACAGACCTTCCTAATACAGTTTTACTCCAAGAGATTGTACCTTATCGACAGCATCCCCATTTATTTCAGCTACATACCTCATTAGTTGTAGGTCAATGCTACACTAACTGGAATATTAGAAATTCCCAAGAGAGAACAAGATACCGAATACCATACACACAAGAATTTAGGAGCGAGAGGGGATTAGATTTCACTGTGTGCAGGAGCTCTATATGGAAACACATTTATTGACCAATAGCAGTCACATAATACCATTAACTGTGGATGCCTGCAAGGTTTTCTTTCAGCAGCTATGCTGGGCTTTGAAATGCTTTGCTGTAGCTTCTCATCACAAAGAAAACACGCCATTAAGGCTAAGTAATGGAAGGTGAGGCAAAAACAACGACAACAACATTTTGAATGGTTCGTGAAGGAGCACAAAAGTCACATACATTAAAATGGCTTTTTTAAAAAAAACAAAGGGAGGTTTTTTTTAGTGCTTACTGTGTTTTGTCACTTGGCGCTGAAGAAGTAAATAATTGCTCCTGCCGGGGCATTTTATATCCTGCAGCTTTGGGGGGGGGGAACTATGATTTTTTAAAATGGGGGATTCAATAGGACTCTATCTATTTCCACCACACAACTACCAGCTGTGGTTAATTTCTGAATCATGGGAACCCTTGGCTCTCCTGAAGCTGTTGGGACAACCATAACGACCCAGCATGGCTAATAGCCATGGATGATAGGGTTTAGAGTCCAACAACAGATTCCCCACCCTTGCTTTAAATCCTTTGTGTGCCTGACTGTCATGGACTGGCTGGACACAGAGGAATGGTGAAGGCACCAGCTGGGGAACCCCTAAGGGAAGAAGACTCAGAGCCAGGAGAATGGTGGTGGAAGAAGGTTTTGGAAGCAGAAGAGGTAACTGGGTTTAGTGAGCAGGGAGAATCTGTGACAGAGAGAGGTCCAGAATCGGAAGCTGAAGCAAGAGAAGAGGGTCAAGAGGCAGACATGGGTCAGGCTAGTGAAAAGGCATGGGTGTCTCTCCCTTCTGCTTTGACAACCTACCCACTGGTCTCCCAGGACCAGAAGAGGTATGAAGAGGGAGGAGCAGAAACAGACCTGTTGACGGAGTCTCAACTTGCTTGTGAAGGGCTGGGGGGAGGAGATGATTTAGGCAGCTGTGGGAAGGTGGGGATCTTCAGCCTCTGCAATTGCCTCAAGACCCACCGAGAAGAGTTGCTTGTAATCATTAGGCCTGTCTCCCCTGAGCAGGCCTTGTTTCTTCTTATAAAGAGTTAACTTCACCTACTCTGTGTGATTTATTGCTGGCTGGCTCCCTGACGCTGACCAATTCCTATAATTCCTTCCAGTGGTTCATGTCCAAAGAGGGCAATGCTAAAACTCAGTGCTTCCTGACAGCTTCACACTCAGCTCTAAATGAAAACCTAGAAGTGTATGAAAAATATTCTGCACAAGCTGAGGAATACTCTTACAGTATTTGTTATCAAAATGCTTATTAAGGATCTCTCACTGTTACCTTTAATCTAAGTGCCTGCCACTGGTTGGGGACGGAGCAGTTAGTTGTGTGAATGTTAGTTTTTCTCTTGCAGATGTAATTGACCCAGTGTGTGTACCTGCTCACAGTCTACACACACATTTGTTCATTCAACCATCTCTTCATCATGCTAAGATCTCTGACCAAGAGACTGAATCTGGGAGTTGTACGTTCTGCCTGTGATCTATCCCAGAAATAAGTGTTAGCATTTGAAGTCATTTCTGTAGCTGAGTATTAGCTCCAGATACAGCCTACCATTTCCTCCCCCCTTCAAAAGTTGCAGTGTGTGTGTGTGTGTGTGTGTGTGGTGAAAATGGAAAACTTGATGGGAGCCATTTTATTGGAGAATGGAGGGTGTGTTCCTCGCAGAGCCCATGAAAGGGAATCTAGGGCAATTTTTTTCTCTTTTTTCTCATTGTTAACATTTATTTGTAGAGTACTATCAGTGTACATAGCTCTGCACACAAATTAAAGGAAGAAATTTTACCTCTAAGGGCTTACAATCTAAAACAACAACAATAAAAATCTATCGTTTAGCAAGCATGGTTCACAAGCCATTATGTTGTATTATTACTGCATTGAACCTATGAGTGCAAATTTTTCGAGTCAGTATTCATATTAAACTGAGAAGCTAGGAAAACAGAAATCAGAAAACTCTGGAATATCTACTATTTCCAAGACAACATTGCATCAAAAAATTGTTACGTTGTACAATGCCGTGGGTGGTATGAACACAAGCATCTCTCTCCAGGTCCCGCACAATTCCTGTGGCTGTAATTTGTTTTAATTGATTTTAATACTGGATCTTAAATTGTTGCAACCTGCTCTGGGGTCTGCTGGTGGAGGGTGGGTGATAAAATTAACAACAACAGCAACAATTTCTGAGCTGGCAGCATCTCAGGAAAGAGGCATAGATGTCTAGGAATATCCTCCGCCTCCCTTTGCTTGGCTTCCTACATTCTTTTATTTAGACATTATCAGCATTTTGTTATGTCACTCCTCTTTGCTTGAAGGTTAAAGCCTGCTTTGTGAAGGTGTTTCTTTGTGCTCTTTAATAATTGTTCTCCTCTCAGTTATTATGGAGATAAAGCTTATGGAGTCCTTTCCTCTGCTCACTTTATCGTACTTCACCTCCAATCAAACAGTAAACATTCTATTAGGCAGCCTATTTGTCTATGTCATGTTGCTCCAGTTGAGGTTTATGTGGCTCAAAATACATGCCTTCTTGAATCTCTAGATTTATTTCACTATGCATTATACACTCTAATTTAATGGACACCAAGTTTGGCATTATATAGACTTAAACTATCTGTATGGAAGTAAAAAATGATGGTTAAAATTGAGTTGTCCTTCGATCTGAAAAGAAAAGGCATAACTTTGCTTGCTCCCACAACAGCTGCCTTTACTGTCGCTGAGGCTTTGCTTTGCCATTAGATAAAGTAGAGTTGGAATGGAAATTTCACACGGCGCTTAACAAAGTGCTATCTTGTTCAGCAATCCCCTTCTCCATGGCTGAGATCCATTGGTTGTGTTTACTAACAAGTAAGTCCTTTTCAGGGAAAATCCCCTGAAACATTGAATAATAGTTTCCTGTTTGTAGGTTCTTCCCTATCATAGGTGCCAACCCTATGGGTCTGAGAACAGCTTAGCCCCCCCCCCCGCAAAGTATGTGGGGACAGTCTGAGCCCCACAATTATGAGATGGGCTCCCTGTGGTGGTGGAGAGCCTCTTCTTGAGTCTCCTCCCAATGCATGTGATGTCACACATGTGTGTCACACGTGAGACATCACGTGCACATGATGAGCCCCCCCCATGTTGCACGGAACTCAGCACCTCTGTTCCCTATTGTTGCTTCTTGTTCTGCTGGGGCATTGATGCTGAATTGTACCAGGCAAACTAATCCTAAACTGTAGATTAACCATATGGAAGGTGAAATATACTCGGAGTCGAGAGTGGATTTCATGCTCTTTGCTCAGCTCATAGTGGTGAGGAGGAATGGAAGTTCCCCCAGAATGTCTGCTTTATATACATTATTTACACAATGGGCCGCACGTGATTGGCTAATTCACCTGTAGGCCAATCAGGCTGCGGATTCACTTCCACCTGGAGCTGGATTGGGTGGCTCCTGTGGACCAATGAGACTGCTGCATTCTGAATCCTATTGTTCTAGGACCAGACTGCTGCATTTTGGATCCTATTCAACCATAGCTATCAACTTACAGATTTCAAAATAAGGGACCAGCAGCCTCAAAAATAAGGGATCAGCAGTCAAAATAAGGGATTTTCCAAGCACAGGTATGTTCAACTTCTGAGCCCCTCCGAGCCAAAGGCAGAAAGCCCAGCCAGCAGCCAAACTAAGCCTCAAGCCTCAAGACAAACCACTGTCACCTCTCCGCTGGGAAGCGCTGAGCAAAGGCGAGTCCCCAGGCAACGCAGCCGATTTGATCAGCACAAAGCATGCAAGCTCTACCCCCCAGTCGTTCTTAAACTTCTTAGTGGGTGAGCAATGCAGCCAAGCAACACAGTTGGAGCCTCCCTCCTCCCTGGCCGGCAGGGAGGGAGGGAGAGGAGCTGCTTCCTTTGAAATCCGGGAAATTTAAGGGACATCATCAATAAGGACAGCCGCGGGACATGGCGCTGGGATAAGGGACTGTCCCGCCAAATAAGGGACGCTTGACAGCTATGTATTCAACTCAGTACATAACAGAAGGGGTTGGGAAGGAGCAGAGGTGTCTCTCTACCAGTGTGAAGAGCTTTGCCTAAAGAGAGGCCTTCCTGCCTCAGAAGCCTCTGCTGCAGACATGGCTCTGTGGGAGGGGGAAGTTTAAAATAAAAGAAAAAAGAGGTAAGGTGAGTTCTTCACATGGATGAACAAATGATGAATGGGAAGAAGTGCAAGCACTCTGCAAGCACATCAGGCAGAATGCTCGTTGCCATATAACCACCCCATACACAAATCGGAATGCTTGCTCAGTAAAGACTGGACCTAGTCAAACCACTGCATAAGCTTTGTGCAAGCAAATCAGGATGAATGTTGAATGAACTGAGCATCTGGAGGAGCAAGCTCCATCATTCCTGACCCCTAATCATGCTGCTGAGACTGATAGGAGGAATTAGTACAGCAATATCTGGAGGGCCACAATTTTCTTATCCTTGCCGTAGCTGAACTTCGTTCTATGCCTTAACGCCGTGTGGGAATATTATTGAGCTGTGCAATGAACCGTGGTGCTCCTATGCTGGAAATTATGCCCATATGAAACATTTATTTTGCAGCTGAACACCATTTAAAAACAGAAGTCCTGCAAACGGATCCCAGCAACTTTTTGCATTTGCTCATTTCCCCTCATTTAAGGAATGCATTTGATAACTTTACGACTCTGTTCTTTGACTCGCCTCAGAGCAATTGCTCAAGTTTATGACCGACAATCTTCATGGTTACAAATGGAAGCACAATGTGCTTCTTGCTCACTATTGTGCTGTTGTTTTCTGAATTTTAAAGGGACTAACAGCGAACCATCCCCCCAGCATCTCACAGAATAGTCCATCTTCTGCAGAGCAAGCCAATATGTGTGGGGCAAGGATGCATTTGTCATTCAGGCCTACTATAAAGAACAAACAATAGGATATAATATGTCACAATCAATGCAAGTCAGTATGGCACCCAAGAGACATGATTTAATCTCCAGTAGATATGAGAAAGAAAGGCAGAAACGGCTGCAGATAAAGGACCAAACAGAGGAAATCCCATTAATCAAACTGGGGGCCGTTAATAGTTATCTTTAAAGTGCTTGTTCCATATCAGGCATTGGCATTGCATTAATATTGCCAGAACATCAACTGTTTTAAACAATTTTTTAAACTACCCAATAATTCTCAAGTTATTGGTTACAGGCAAGGTGGTAAAGTGTTGCACAAAGTGTTGTGTATAGGAGAAGGGCTGCAGTTAAATGGTTGAACACATATTTAGCATGCAAACAGTCTGAGGTTCAATCCCTGGCCTTTCATATCCTTCAACATTTCTCTGATGAAAATAATAATAATAATAATAATAATAATAATAATAATAATAATAATAAATTTAGAAATAATAAACTCTGGGCGGCTTCCAACACAATATTAAAATACAGTAATGCATCAAACATTAAAAGCTTCCCTAAACAGGGCTGCCTTCAGATGTCTTCTAAAAGTCTGGTAGTTGTTGTTCTCTTTGACATCTGGTGGGAGGGCGTTCCACAGGGCGGGTGCCACTACCAAGAAGGCCCTCTGCCTGGTACCCTGTAACTTGGCTTCTTGCAAGGGACATCCTAAAGAAAAGTGGGACATCCATGGCTTCTGTAAATCTGGGACTGTCCCTGGAAGATAGGGACACTTGGAGGGCTTTCCAGGAGAATCTAGTTGGGATAAAGCAAAATCTTCACATCAGAAGAAGACTAGATACAGTGGTGCCCCGCAAGACGAATGCCTCGCAAGACGAAAAACTCGCTAGACGAAAGGGTTTTTCGGTTTTGCGTTGCTTCGCTAGACGAATTTCCCTATGGGCTTGCTTCGCAAGACGAAAACGTCTTGCACTTTTTTTTTAAAGCCACTTGAAGAGGCGCAGTTGCAACGGACCGTGCTTCGCAAGACGAAAAACATCGCAAGAAGAAAAGACTTGTAGAACGAATTATTTTCGTCTTGCAAGGCACCACTGTAGGTTCATCTAAAAATGGACTCACACCTATTCATTAATACACACAAGTGAGATTACACCTCACATTTGTATCTAGGATGTGCTTGTGAATTATAGGGAATGGGCATCCATTTACACCTATCCAGTCTTAGGTTAGGAGATTGAACATCAATCTTGCTGAAGATCCAGAATGATGCTTATGTTATGTAGCTGCAGTTTTACTGGCCACAGTTGACATTGGGATAATGTAGTTGCCATGCTAAAGAATAGAGGCACTACCATTTGTAAATGTACATTGTAGGTGGTATGTAGACCCCTGGGGGCCCTTGGCTTGCGTGTACCTTGTAGTTGTCAAGTTCTCCATAATCTGCGAGTATAGCCTCTTTTTAAAAAATATTATTTTTCTGGAATGAATGTATAATCTCACCACTAGCAGAGGCATAACACTGTAGAGATAGATATTTGTGGCAGGTGATAAAAATATTTTTTTAGAGGGAAATTATAATGGTAAGACAGCTAGCTGAAAAAAGATAACCAGTACAGACCTGAGTTTTCTATAAATCAATGTGAGACGATTTGCCTGAAATTCTGGAGGGATAAAGAAATGAAAACTTACCTGGTAAAGAACCTTTAACTGGCTGGCATGCCCAATCATAAAAAGATGGAAACTGCTATATATTTTGAAAAATTGTTCCCTGTGCATTTGGACACCTCTCAAGATACTGAACCAGTTTTTTCATGATAGTTCCTAATATCAAAAAGCAGATTTTCATCTAAGTTTGTATACAATTGGATGCCATTTTGAATCAAGACTGGCAGACTGAAGCTTTTAGAATTCCTGAGGAACATTTGGTATGAAATACTACTAGTATTTTATTTTTACTAATCTATTTTTAATTAATACTGTATTTACTTGACTCTAAGCTGAGGCTCCAATACTTTGGCCACCTCATGAGAAGAGAAGACTCCCTGGAAAAGACCCTGATGTTGGGAAAGATGGAGGGCACAAGGAGAAGGGAATGACAGAGGATGAGATAGCTGGATAGTGTTCTCAAAGCTACCAGCATGAGTTTGACCAAACTGCGGGAGGCAGTGGAAGACAGGAGTGCCTGGCATGCTCTGGTCCATGGGGTCACGAAGAGTAGGACACAACTGAACAACAACAATGCTCACCTTTTTTGGCCAAATTACATTGCGGAAATTAAGGTGTGCATTAGATTCGATGGCACATTTACATTCGCCAGCAAATACTTTTTTTTTCGTTTCAAGGTTTTAAAAATGGAGGTGTACATTAGATTCGATGGCACATTAGACTTGAGTAAATACGGTATTATTGTTTCATTACAGCTGAATAAAACAAAAGCAGAGTGCAATTTGCATTCGATTTCATATAATGGGAATCAAATGCTGCATGAGATCCAGCTTTGTGTATTTCATGGTCAGAGGAATTAAACTCTCTTCATCTTACTTAGTTTTGACTCCTTGTGGAATTGTTTGCCCAGTTGTCCCCCCTCCTTAATTCCAGTTCTCTAGCCAAAATAGAAACATGGAATAAAATGCTGATCTGTCATGTCTATAGCATATAAATGGAGCCTAAAACATTCTCACACATCTACTAATCTGCTATTTATCATAGGCACAGCCACAGAAGATAGGGGTAACTAAGACAGACACATTGTCAACAACTGAAGATATAAATATCTAACAGATTCCATGTACCAGTTTGTTTGTCTGACGGCCTCATAAAATATCTCATGGTTAAACCGTTCTTTGTGCTGCAACAGGAACTGTTCTGCTTATTGTGGACAAATATTGCTGTGATTTATCCGGTAGGGCTGGCGCCTTGGCATATTGCTTTGTTTTGCTAGTAAATCAAAGCTGACCGTATTGGAATACTGATTTGCTGAGAGTACCTTAACAATCTTGGTTTGCTGGGAAATGTGACAAACACACTGCCAACCTATAAGCAATGCATTTATTTGTGCTCAACATTCCATACTCCTTGAAATGTTTTTTTCTTTTCTGCTTTTCCAGAAAGCAGTACGGTGGATGTTTTCCATTTCCTGTAGAAAAATTGAAAAGTCTATTAAGGCTGAGAGCCACTGCAGTATAGTATAGTACAAACTGTTTGGCTTAGACCGAAAAGAACTCTGTTCACTAATCCCTGCTTTGCCAAGGTGCTAGCTAGGTGATACTGGGCAAGTTGCAAAAAAGGCAGCCTGACCCACACCCTCCAACATTCCTCCCATAAAAATAGGGACATCCTATTCAATAACAATAATAATTTGCTTATTTATAGCCTGCCCATCTAACTGGGTTGCCCCAGCCGCTCTGGGTGGATTCCAACATATAAAAAACGTAATAAAAGAGTAAACATTAAAAAACTTCCCTGAAGGTCTGCCTTCAGATGTCTTCTAAAGGCTGTAGAGTTACTTATCTCTTTGGCATAATTCCATGCCCTGCAATATTTCTCCAATGAAAACAGGGATATTCTCCCATGCCCTCCATTTTGCTGATGAAATTAAGGACGTCCTAAAGAAAAGTGGGACATCATGGGATCAAATCAGAAACCGGGACGGCTTCTGTAAATCTGGGACTGTCCCCGGAAAATAGGGACCCTTGGAAGGGCTGTCAATTTGGGCAGAAAATGAATAGCTAGCCATGCATTCAGCAGTTATTTGAATTGCCTCTGGGTTTTGCCCAAGTATCTGGCAAGAGAGATTTGTGCAGTGAAGCAGGCTTCTGAGCATATAGCCAATGCAGGCCCCAGTGTGAATCTAAATGTACAGATGCTTCTGCATTGAGATGCTCATCTTGAACTAATACCATGTGCCTTTTGAGACAGATAGTCCCTGGAAAATAGGTACACCTTTTCTTGGATAATCAAGCAAGCAAGTATTTTATTGATATGCTGCCTTCCCAAAGTTAAAACCATGCTCAAGGCAGTTTACAACATTTCTTAAAAGTACGTATTTATTTTATTATTATTTATTAAATTTATATACTGCCCTATACACATAGATCTCAGGGCAATTCACATTATTAAATCACAATATAAAAAAACAGAAAACAAAAGCAAAAACAGTCCAATAATCCCCAATAATTGTATTTATGTAGTAAGGTAAAGGTAAAGGGACCCCTGACCGTTAAATCCAGTCGCGGACGACTCTGGGGTTGCGGCGCTCATCTCGCTTTACTGGCCGAGGGAGCCGGCGTTTGTCCAAAGACAGCTTCTGGGTCATGTGGCCAGCATAACTAAGCTGCTTCTGGTGAGCCAGAGCAGCGCACGGAAACGCCGTTTACCTTCCCGCTGGAGCGGTACTATTTATCTACTTTCACTTTGCACTTTGATGTGCTTTCGAACTGCTAGGTTGGCAGGAGCAGGGACCGAGCAATGGGAGATCACCCCGTCGCAGGGATTCAAACCACCAACCTTCTGATCAGCAAGCCCTAGGCTCTGTGGTTTAGACCACAGCGCCACCCGTGTCCCTAGTTATGTAGTACTAGTAGGGAGTCAAGAGATAAAAGGAACAACTGGCAAGTTTGGCCTTGGAGTTCCAAACGAAGCAGGGCAAAGGCTAATAGAGTTCTGTCAAGAGAACAAGCTGGTCATCACAAACACTCTTTTCCAACAACACAAGAGATGACTCTACACGTGGACATCACCAGATGGGCAGCATCAAAATCAGATTGATTATATTATCTGCAGCCAAAGATGGAGAAGCTCTATGCAGTCAGCAAAAACAAGACCTGGAACTGATTGTGGCTCAGATCACCAGCTTCTTAGAGCAAAATTCAAGCTTAAACTGAAGAAAGTAGGAAAAACCACTGGGCCAGTAAGATACAATCTAAATCAAATCCCTTATGAATACACAGTGGAAGTGAGGAACAGGTTTAAGGATTTAGATTTGGTGGACAGAGTGCCTGAAGAACTATGGTTGGAGGCTCGTAACATTATACAGGAGACAGCAACAAAAACTATCCCAATGAAAAGGAATCTGAAGAAGTGTGCATGCACACGAAAGCTTATACCAAGAACTAACTTAGTTGGTCTTTAAGGTGCTACAGGAAGGAATTTTTTTATAATGAAAAGGAAATACAAGAAAGCAAAGTAGCTGTCCAACGAGGCCTTACAAATAGGGGGAGAGAGAAGGCAAGCAAAATGCGAGGGAGATAGTGAAAGATATAGGAAATTGAATGCAGATTTCCGAAAAATAGCAAGGAGAGACAAGAGGGCTTTCTTAAATGAACAATGCAAAGAAATAGAGGAAAACAGTAGAATGGGGAAAACCAGAGATCTGTTCAAGAAAATTGGAGATGTGAAAGGAACATTTCGTACAAAGATTACCATAATAAAGGACAAAAGTGGTAAGGACCTAACAGAAGCAGAAGACATCAAGAAGAGGTGGCAAGAACACACAGAAGAATTATACCAGAAAGATATGGATGTCTCATACACCCCAGGTAGTGTGATTGCTGACCTTGAGCCAGACATCCTGGAAAGTGAAATAAAATGGGCCTTAGAAAGCACTGCTAATAACAAGGCCAGTGGAAGTGATGATATTCCAGCTGAACTATTTAAAATTTTAAAAGATGGTGCTGTTAAGGTGCTACACTCAATATGCCAGCAAGTTTGGAAAACTCAGCAGTGGCCAGAGGATTGGAGAAGATCAGTATACATCCCAATCCCAAAGAAGTGCAGTGCCAAAGTAATAAACAATAAACAAAACATCAAAAAGTACGTGTAATGGATTTAGGGGTTGCTCGTGCGTAAGTTGCCGCCACTGCTGGCGAGGTTACCTGGTTAAACCCTTTCTGACTGAACAGCCTCCAGCATCGTGACTGTCTCAGTCACTGGCAGAATCCGTCAGTGGGCGTTTCATAAAAGTTGTTTGATGCCAAGTCTCCTCCTACTCTCCCTGCGTGGAAGACTTCTGCGCAGGGAGGGTGTGGGCAACGGAGTACCCGTACTCTCTCCGCTGGTCTCCGGCGAGGAGTCTTGGAGCCTCCTCTCTGATTCCCCCTTCTGCCCCCCTTCTCCACTGGTGTTACGCTGATTTCCTTCCCCAGCAGATGGGCTGCCTCTCTCCCTACTGGGACCCTCTCCGGCATCCCTCTGGAGCCTTCCCTCGACCTCTAGCTCCGATGGCAGTTCCCTGACAGTACGCAACCAAATTGAGCAACTTCCACATACCAGTAAATAATAAAATACAAAATAAAGATACACACAAAAAATAACAGCCACACACACATACTCCACAAAACCCCAACCCAAGATTCAGTTCAGCAGCCTCAGCTTTTGTAGTTGGAGTCATCCAGGGTCTAGTTCTCTCAGACCAGGTGGGAAAGGCCTGCAAGGCAGCAAGCAGGTCTTCCAGGACTCCCGGCCAGGTTAAAATGGTAGTGGTAACTGCAGTAATAACAATTAGCACATTATTACTTTTAATGAAGGAGCAGTCCGTCATGGTAGCCGCCCGAAGTTTGAAATGGCATAGCCAAGATTTACCACCTCAGCAATAATAAGGCCAGAGTATTTTCCCTTCATCTGCAGCAGAGCACTTTCTTTTTAAAAGTCTGTAACTTGAGTCAAAACTTCCAAATAGATTCCTGACAACTCACATTTTTTATTACATACAGAAAGTGACAGCTTTGCTCAAATCAGGACACAAATCACTCTGATATATCAGTCTAGCAAACGCCTGTGGGAATCTATATTCGGTCGTCACTCTTCCAAGTTTAGGGTTTTTATTTTATTTTAAAAGAAGAGAAGCTTTTTTTTAGGGTCAAAGACAGGCGGAACTAGAGAAGACTTCAAAGCTCAGGTAGAAGTTTTTTGAAGGCACCGCTGCCTTAAACAACTGGCCCCTTTTGATAGAGGAGGTGGACTCTTTCATAGTGAAAAGGGCACAGGGAGAGACAACTACAGGGGAGTTCAGCATTCTCCCTTCTCAGCGAAGAGCAGCCTTGCTGAATAGAACTTTCACCACAGTATTTCTAAGAATCTACTGTTTGAAGTGTCAGTGCTGCAGCCACCGTGGAGCGAGCAGGTCAAAGATGGACAAGAAACCCAGCTGAAAAGGCCGTGGAAGAGTGTGTACAACATTCAGACACCTTGACTGAGAAGCTGCCCTATGAGAAAGGTCAGCTTGAAGAATAAAGGGAACCATAACCATCTGAGAATGGAGAAGGAAGGCAGTTAAAGCCAACTTCACATTTCTCCAGTGCCACCCCATATAGTATCATTGGCACTAGGACAATGTGATGCAAGGCAATTATCCTTTTTCTTTCTTTCTTCTTTATTTAAAGGTAAAGGGACCCCTGACCATTAGGTCCAGTCGTGGCCAACTCTGGGGTTGTGGCGCTCACCTCGCTTTATTGGCCAAGGGAGCCGGTGTACAACTCCCGGGTCATGTGGCCAGCATGACTAAGCCACTTCTGGTGAACCAGAGCAGCGCACGGAAACGCCGTTTACCTTCCCGCCAGAGTGGTACCTATTTATCTACTTGCACTTTGACGTGCTTTCAAACTGCTAGCTTGGCAGGAGCAGGGACCGAGCAACGGGAGCTCACCCCGTCATGGGGATTCGAACCGCCGACCTTCTGATCAGCAAGCCCTAGGCTCTGTGGTTTAACCCACAGTGCCACCCATGTACCTAAGGCTTCTTTATTTACTTCACCCTTAATTATGTTTCTTTATTTCTTTAAAGCATTTGTACATGGCTGTGGAATCTCTGGGTGAAAGGTGGTGAAGAAATATATTTAAAGCAAAATAAATACCCTGCTGTTCTGCCACAAATGCTACAAGAGGAGTTTACAGATCACTTAAAAAAACAACTCTGTCCCTGACCCTGGTTGTCCAACCTAAAAGACGTGGCAAGAGGAAAAACGGAAGGGAAGAAGGGAGGGATGTGAGAAAAGCAAATCCTGGTCTTAAAATTTTGGCCTTCCAAGAATGGCCTTGCGTGAAACTGCTCCAAACTGGTCTGGCTTGGATGCTGCTGTTGTAGCAGAATTCCAACCACAGCTCGTGTTTGAACATGTTTGCTTGGATCAGATTCCATTGCTGTTCCCCGTGTGGCGTGGTTGATTTTTCCCATTTGAGTCGTATATTTATATTATATTTTATATTATATTATATTATATTATATTATATTATATTATATTATATTATATTATATTATATTATATTATATTATATTATATTATATTATATTATATTATATTATATTATATTATATTATATTATATTATATATCTAATATGTATTTATATTAGATATATTATACACCCACACGTGTGTAATATAACACAATATACTGAAGGGTTAATCTTCATATTTTCTGCACATAGTGAGTTTCTGCCCTAAACTTACTTCTGCATTGTGGTCAAGCCAGCTACCAGACAGGCTATGGGGCCATTTCCTGCCTTGCGCTTCCTGCTTCAGTAATGCAAGATAAGAATAGACACGTACAATGGGCTGCTTAGCTAGCAAAAAGGACACGTGTACGAAGGAGAGGGGAGGGACTGCTAAGCAAGCAGAAAAGGCACACGTACAGGGGTAAGACGAGGGACTGCTTAGCCAGCAATATAGATATGCCCTAAAAGGGAATAAGTGAAAACTTGCCGGCTGATTGGGGAAGTTTTGGGGGAGGTCTTGAGAGGTGGGTGAATGCTTTCAGGTATAAGAAAGTTTGCTGATGTGTATTACTTTGTAGTCAGATTTCAGAAACTATATTCTGCTGGCTGTCTCTGTGCACAGATTAAACCCTTTTCTCCAAAGAAGAAACTTTCCTGGTGTTATTTTACTCTTTCTTTGGTCCTGGGGACGCGGGCAAAACGATTCCCAGGGCGAAATAAGGCTTTAATACTTACTCAAAGTAAGTAACAAAGGATGTCTGGCAGCCTATCCACCCCCCTTGCAGTGGTGGAGGGTGAAGGTGCAAACCCATTTGCCACATATTTTAGCAATGGGGCATAGAACAGTCTACAAGCATTTTAATAGGATTGACGGTGTTATGAAAAATTTTAAAAAGGCTTCAGACAAATGGCACTCCTGAATGGTATTTTAAAAATTAAAACAAACAATGCAATACGCAGGCAAGGGCACAAAACATTTTCAAATTGAGAGAGAGCGAGAGAAAGGGGGGGGGAGAGGGAGATGGCAGCACTTTGTTAAACCTAGTGGGCTAGGTAAAAATCATTCCTCACACAGCTTACTCTGATTACAAAAAATAAAATGTTTGCTTCCTTGCATATGAATCAAATCGTTCCATTTGGCATATCACACAGTCCAGAGCACTGCAACCCTTTTAAGTGACCTTGAAAGTAAATAAGTTAATTCAATGAATGAAAAGAGAGGGTCTTGCTCCTAAAAGAAAGCAAGAAAGCTTTACTGAAATGTTTGTAAGCAAATGGTACCTTCATTACCAACATAAATTCAAAAGCCATCCATTTCCTTGGAGAAAACTATTACCAAGAAAATGGGAGCATGATGAAACACTATCACACCATCATTTCATTTGGGAAATTGTGAGGCAACTGGGATAATGAATTTGAAAAGCAGCAGCTCTTTCTCTCTCTCCTAGTGAACTAGTAAAGCAATGATAAATTAAATATGGAAAATACATATTGAAGACAATGCTCTGAAGGGGACTCGCAGAATTAATTCCTTATGGCATACGAAGCTGAGGTGGGGGGGCGTTATTGCATTATGCAAGCTTTTCTCTACCACGTGGATACTTGCATATTATTTTAAGTTTGAAAACGACCATGGAAATCAATAGTATAATTGTATCCTATGGTCCTTGTAGAACAATGCCTGACTGGAACTATCCTCAGCAGGGCACATTACATATCCGATTGCTGCTATAGAACTATCATGTAATGAATATATGTATGTGTAAAATAGTCATTGGAGACACCCACCACCCCAGTCAATAGATGCAATGGAACTTGAGTCATTACTGGGCGTGACTGAAAATGGCTGTTTGAAGTGGCGGTGATCCGAATACTTTTACTTATTTACATACCACCATTTCTCTAAGGAACTCAAGTTCGTGTACATGGCTTTCCACATTTTATTGTCACAATAGCCTTGTGAGGTACGTTAGGCTGGGAGACAGTGACAGGCCAAAAAACTGAATGGGGATTTGAACCCTGGTCTCCCAAGTCTTATTCCAGCTCTCGGACCACTACACCACATTGGCTCTCCCCTTAGTGTAAAACAGCTGCAACCCTTTGAACCTCTGTGTTCTAGAGAAATTTGTTAAATTTTTTTACAGATGAGCCCATAATGTTACTTTTGCATTCATCATTCAGACCAAAGCTGTCAACTTTTCCCTTTTCTTGTGAGGAATCCTATTCGGAATAAGGGGATTTCCCTTTAAAAAAGGGAACTGTTGACAGCTATGATTCAGACACCTGAAAGGAACAAATATAAAATAAAAGTAACTTGTTGAGCCATTTTGCTGATGAAACTGTTAGTGAAAGAGATGGTTGTAGCATGCAAAATGCTTCTGAAAAAGGGTTGTTGTTGTTTTGCGGATATGTTTTACCTGAAAACAAGAATGAGCAAACACTCCTCAGACCTTTACTATGCTGTTGTTAATGTCTGGAACCATAAATTTTTGAGGACTGGACTGTGATATCTGAATGCGTTCCACATCTAAAACTGATTGCTTGCTTTTATCTTGCAGTGACTCTTCGAGATGGCTGTTCTATAGCCAAATTTTTGTTTTCTTCTTAAGAGGGAATATAACCATCTACATATTATCAGTGTACAGGCTGAACAGTATTATAGGGGTACAACAGCAAGCATACTTGCAGCAGTAGTCCTACAGCAACATGTTTGTTGAAGCTGTATATCAATAATAGATTTAGCCAATCACAAAACCCCCATCAGCTACGACACTTCAACCTTCCTTATCTCCAACCAGATCTCAGAACAACTAAAACCAAATGTTTTGTTTTTTTTACAATTCTCTTAAATATTCAAAGTGATAATGAAGGCAATGTTTTCAGATACTACCTCTTGTGAGCTATGTGACTCCTTCATATCTTCCATGTGGCTTCTATTAATAATAATAATAATAATAATAATAATAATAATAATAATAATAATAATTTATTTATACCCCACCCATCTGGCTGGGTTTCCCCAGACACTCTGGGTGGCTTCCAACAAAACACTAAAATACAATAACCTATTAAACATTAAAAGCTTCCCTAAACAAGGCTGCCTTCAGATGTCTTCTAAAAGTTTGGTAGTTATTTTTCTCTTTGACATCTGGTGGGAGGGCGTTCCACAGGGCGGGTGCCACTACCGAGAAGGCCCTCTGCCTTGTTCCCTGTAGCTTTGCTTCTCGCAGTGAGGGAACTGCCAGAAGGCCCTCGGCGCTGGACCTCATACTCTTGTGTCAACAAACAGTGCATAGATCAACAACAATGAATCCTATTAAGTCGCTTCTGTCTTGTAAGAGAGGAGACAATTTCTAGGACATTGTGGGGGCTGTATGCCATTTTGACCCTTGCCCTCCTTGGCTGATGTGGCTTCAGGGGTATATGAGGAGGTTGTATCACCAGCTCTGAAAGAGGTGGAGGTACATCCCCCTTCTTAAAAAAAACCCTCTTCCTGACCCTGAGGAATTGGACAACTACCTCCTAGCAGCCAACATCCCCTTTTGGGTGTGGTGGTGGGACAACTTCAGAACTTTAACTTCATAATATGCTTCCTTAGTGACTAAGTCCAGAGAAGTCCCTCACATTAAGGAGTTTGTGACTGCTTTTTGTTTGCCTCAATCAAAATAATTTTTATTTGTTTTCATGTAAATGCAAGAACAACATATAAATACAATAACTTGTCCAGTGGTACATTCGTATTGAGTTTCATATGCAGTACACATGCATCACAACAACATCCAGTTTGTTTAGAGTTCACTCAGTTACTAACTAAAAGAGATGTTTACCTCGAGTCATTGCATTAGTCTTCTGTGAACACCAATAAGTACAAGGTCATCCTTGCTAAGGCACTACCATTTTTTCAGCAGTGTGGAATGTGAATGCCTTGAACTTACAGTATTTTGACCAGTGCCTATGAGAAGGAAGTTCTTGCTTTGTGGAAGTCTTCTCCAAGACCTCTCTTTCTGACTTTAGAAGGTCAGCTAAAAGTAAACAAGCCTACAGTACATCCCTCCCTCCTGTGTTCAGAGCATTTCTATACACCCATTTCTGGACAAGATACTATGAGCAGAGGAAGCCAGTAAGCTTTGGGGACTTGTAAGCTGCAGTTAAAATGCTCTTGTGCCTTTACTTGTCAGATTGTTCACCAAGTCTTTGATCATCACATAAGTCCCAAGGGAGATCTCCTTGTGCAAGTTAGACAGCTATAACTAATGATCTTATATATAATGTCACAAGAGACGGTGCCATTTCTTAAGCCATTCTGAGATTCAGCAACTCGGATGTGAAAATGGAAGAGAGAAAGAAGAAAAGTGTTTTCCTCTACCAGGGGAAGGAGGCTATTGTATGGTGGCATTGGGCCAATCCCTGACCTAATTGCATAGCTAACCTATGGAATTCATTCCAACAAGAGGCACTGGCAGTCACCAACCTAGATGGCTTTAAAAGAGGATCAGACAAATTCATGGAGGATAAAGCTATCAGTGGCTACTAACCTTGATGGGTATAACCTCATCATACTGGGAAAATCATCCTGAAAGAGGAAGTGCCTCCTGCAAGTCTCAAGGGATTCAAAGCTCAAATCTAATTTAATGAAACACTTATCCAGAAATTAAAGGTGCATACTTTTAGTTCAAGGTATAATCATAAGGATATATATATATATATATATGGTATAATCAAGATTACAAATCTTAGTCCACTTTGCGTTATCTGCCTCTTGGGATGTGTGGGCAACATTGGCTTTCCTCCTGCCCCTTTAGAAAGCCTTTATCAGACTGTAGATCCACCAAAATTTCCTTCAGTTCCCCGTTCACACTTTTCTGGCTGCCTGACTCACACATGCTTCAGGATGCCTGTTACTTTCCCATTGTTTGGCTTATCACACCAGAGTAACCAGGGTGAGACATGAGCTGTCGGAACCCACCCTATGCAGACTCTTGGCACTAGGCTCTCCTCCTATTGGCCATCCCATCATGAAAGCAGCTGAGATGAGTAACAAATGGGTCCCGGGGATCTGCTCACTCTGCTTCACTGTTACGAGAACAGAGTCACAGCTCAAAGTGCTTTTGTTCAACAGAATCAGTTATGGAGTAAGTCCTCACAGCATTTCAAAGGACTGGGACTGCCAACCATTTTGTTCATGCAGGACCCCTGTGACTTTGAACACTGTGTGATAGACGCTTTGTCCTTGACTCTGCATTTGTACGATTAGAGTGGAGATTCCTGCTGGGTGCTTTGTTGTGGAGGTCTGAAGCAGAGTACCTGTAAAGTGTTTTGAGAAGACGGGAGTTTGTAATATGTTATTGGCACTAGCTGTTTAGTGGTTGTGTAAAGAACTCTCTTTGTACAAAGAACCCTGTCACCAGATTACAATCACAAAGTTTCCGTGTGTGTGTGTGTGCTAAAGCACAAAGTGAAATTGTATTCTGCTTCATGTCTTCCCATATGAGAAGTGTATTCCCTGCCTTGGATCTATTTACTGCTGGTGGGGTGCCGATATTGGCTGTAGAGTTAGGTCGCTTCCAGTCAGTCTGGCCATTGAGCATTCATCGTGCTTTGTTTGCACAAAATGTTCTGGGAAGTAAGACAATTTTGGCTGTTTATGGAGCATTCATCCTGATTTGCTTGTGGAGGGGTTAGATGATGCTGCACCAAATGTTATCCCACACTTTCTAATGCATTTTCCCATTGCTTCCTATTATCACAAGAACGTCTGATTTGGTGGGAGTGAGTTGGTTGTGCAAGAACTTCCAGGTGAAATTTAACTGTGTAACCTGAAATTTCTGGTACATGATTGACTTCCATCTAAGAATAGTAACAGTCTGGAAGTATCCTTCAACAGGATCCTATCCTCTGTTTTGGCAGTTGGGCTGCGTGGGAAGAAGTGGGGTCAATCATTTGTGGCTCTTCATTGATGATGGGAGTGTTTTTACTTAAGACATCTCTTTTGAAGAAAAATATTACACCAAACTCTTGAGTATGCAGAAGAGACATGTTCCTCCCTCCTCTATACTCCCAGCTTTTGGCACATGCACAAGTGGCAACATGCTGGTATGAATCCACTACACTGGCACATCTTTGGGCCTTGCCTCCGCATGGAATGATCCTACCCCCACTTAGGGAGCATAAGTTGGGGTGAGATCCTGTTTTAGATTTTTTAGTTCATCCTTCTTGCAGTTGTTCGGACTTCCACCTTTCTTCTTCCATACATGGTAACGGTTCTCCTCCTAGCCATAATTAAATTAAGTGCTAATTCTCTGATGTTCTGCCACAATCGTTTTCATAAATTGCAATAAAACTATCAAAGGATTGGTTGACAGACTGTTATTTCCTTAATCATCATGATTATGACTTCATAAATTTTCTTAAATACCTAATAGTGTGTGTATAGATATACTTTCATCTATCTATAATCAGCACTGCCCCCTCCCCGCTTTAAAAGGGGCCAAGTTAGGGAGCTGCCATTTCCTACACTGTCCTGGGAAAAATACTATGTGCAGAGCATTGTGGGAAAATTCCAGTGCAAGCTGGCTCCTAGGCCCAGCTGTTTGGTGCTTTTATAGCTACCTAGCAGTTCGAAAGCACCCTTAAGTGCAAGTAGATAAATAGATACCGCTTTATAGCAGGAAGGTAAACGGCGTTTCTGTGTGCTGCGCTGATGCTGGCTCGCCAGAGCAGCTTCGTCACGCTGCCCATGTGACCTGGAAGTGTCTCCGGACAGCGCTGGCTCCCGGCCTCTTAAGTGAGATGGGCGCACAACCCTAGAGTCGGACACGACTGGCCCGTACGGGCAAGGGTACCTTTACCTTTACCTGTCATGAGGGTTGACAGGAAAGTGCCAGCCCCTTGCAGGTCAGGGAAAGGCCGGAAGCTTGAAATGCAATTGACTTTTATTCACAGAAAGTAACACGGCGAGGTCTTCCAGGCTTGACTCCTTCAGCTTGAGACGTTGCTGGAAACTGAGCTCTGCCCCCACCTTTCCTCTCTAGCCCCTCACTCTGGAGCCTTCCCCAATGGACAGAGAATGTGACGTGGGGTGAGCTCTTCCTCTGGGTCTGTCTGGCCCATGTAGGACTCTCCTAGAGAGAGTGTGAGTGGAGGAGAACCAGCAAGGACTGAGACTGATAGCAGGAGTACCCTCTGATTCCTTCCTGTCTGCATCTGCGCTCATACTGAGATGCTCAGCCTCCAGTCCTGTCCTGGAAGGGCCTTCTTCTTTGACCCCCGCCCCTTGATTGCTCCAACCTTCTGCTTCCAGCACCTCCCAGCTCATCCCTTTCCTATCCTCCTCCCCACCACCAGGACCCAGGGTCTAAGTCCTCATCTTCCTTGTCCTCCCTGAGGGGTTCTTGGGCGGGAGGCTCTCACTCCTCTTCCTCATCCAGCCAATCCCTGACACTACCACTCCTGCCACCATTCCCCACTGGTACCCGCCCCCCCCCCAGGTAAGCCACCAGCATAGGAACAGGCCCACCTCCCTTCTATTAGCATTTCACACAAAAACAGTAGTACAACAGAAAAGCGGCAATATTACCTACCTATTACTTCACAATCCCTACAGCAATTAGCCTTCAGCAGCACCAGGAGTTCCTCCAGGAGTCTTTCCCTTACCTATTTCTGGAAAATGAGCTGTCTTACTTTAGCTTGATGCTGCCTGCAAAAGCCATGCAAAAGTAACGAAATCATGAGTGGTTCGGTTTACTGCTGTGATCTCATTCCACATCTAAAAGCTTGCTCATCAGGGCTGGAAGTGGGACAGAGCTGCAATGCTTGCTGCCCAGGAGCTGCTTACCAAAGGTGGGTCCTGCTTTCTTCCATACTGAGAGCACTGGCACCAAAAGGAAGGCTAAGGCCACATTACCCAGTACATTTAAAACACTGTGGACACTTTAAATAGCCCCCAGAGCTACAATTCCCAGAGTTCCCTATGAAGAGGGATTGAATGTTAAACCGCTCAGCTAACCGTGGGAGAGGAATAGGAGTCTCCTAAAAACTCTCAGCAAACTCTTGACTAGCTCTCAGAATTTTTTGGTAGGAGCTATGAATGTTCAAAGTGGTGTGATTCCGCATTAAATGTATCATGCAAATGTGGCCTAAGAATAGTCTGCATTGCGTTGTGATTAGAGAGTTAGACTAGGACCAGGAAGACTTGAACAGTCACCACTTTGACATGAAAAATGCCAGGTGAACTTGTGCCCGTCCGAAATATCTCTCAGCCTGACATGCATGTTGTGAGGATAAAATGGAGTGCAGAAAGACTAACATGAGTCAATAGATTCATGTAGCAGAAAAAAGAAGAAGCTTAATGCTATTCTTGACTGCGTCAACAGAAGTATAGTGTCCCAATCAAGGAAAGTAATAGATAGCCATCTTGTCTTAAGGACTGTCACATGGAAGTTGGTGCAAGCTTGTTGTTTTTTCCCTGCTTTGGAGGGTAGGACTTAAACTAATGGCTTCAAGTTAGAAGAAAGGAGATTCCGACTAAACTTCAGGAAGAACTTTCCAATGGTGAGAACCGTTCAATTCTCTTGGGAGGTTGTGGATTCTCCTTCACTGGAGTTTTCTAAGCAGAGGTTGGGTGGCCATCTGTCATGGATGTTTTTGTTGAGATTCCTGCATTGCAGGGGGTTGGACTGGATCACCCTTGGGCTCCCTTCCAACTCTACAATTCTATGATTCTATGTGAAAAGAAGCACATACCTGCTACCGTCATATCTGGCTTGGTCCTCAGAGATAGCCCCTAATTTCACACTTGCAGGTTTCAGCGTTAACAGCACACTCTGAAGCAATCGAGGAACTTCACATCTCACCTAGTTTTATGCTGCAGGCTCACAGTGCAAGCACATGATTTATCGCGTTAGACTCAACAGATTCTATTAAAACTAAATCAGAGATTAATATGGCAAAAAAACCAGAAAAGAAACTGTGTATCTCGCTAAGGCTAGCGCTACTTTATTTGAAGCCCCAGACACCGCAAAATGTACTAAGAGTTAGTTCATTAACCCCTTTACAGATATATGAGATAGACACACACACACACACACACACCTGAAGCTGACTCATTTGCCCTGATCCAAATCTATGTCAATACAGCAGCTGGGGATGCAGATATATGAATGATGAACAAGGAGGAGAGTAGTGGATGCGACTGGATTTAGACTATCCCAGAAACCTGTTTGGCACTATACAGAGTATCTGACTAGGGGCAGATCTACACTCATGGTTTTTAACATTAAGGAAGGATTGAGGAATGGTTTTGATAACGTAGATGGACACATGACGTCCTACTTTTTGTGTTCATAATGTATTAGCTTGTTTTTTTAAAAAATCAATTTTTAATCATTTTATGCTGCTATATTGGTGAAACACTGCTCATATGTCCCTATATAGTGTTTTACCTTTTTTCACTGCATTCAAACTCTGGTCCCCCCCTCCAATGGTATTTGAGGGGCGGTGTTCAGTTTCTCCTCCTGCCCTTTGCTTCTTTTGTCCTTGGGGGGAGGGAGAATTAAAATGTGACATCAGAGCAACCAGCGACCAGCAGGGAAAGAAACAGCATTTTGGAAAATAGCGTGGCTGGGTATTACTTACATTTGACAGAAAAGAACAAGGTAAAAAACATTTTAATGACCAAGTATGCCCTGTGACATTTTAGAACGTTTTATATCGTTTAGAACATTTAATATCATTTTAATAGGGGGAAATAACGTTAAACAGGTCAGTGTAGATCCAGCCTAGGGTTTCATATATGCAGCCCTAGTTTCAAGATCATGCTGCTGTATTCTGCAGTTTTGGAAGCCATTCTTACTCACATTTCCCCTGCTGAGGTTTACTGTTTTACTATTTATAATCGTAGCATTGAAGATTGGTTGCTGTTTAAGTGACAATATCCCTTTGCAATCATTAGCTGGTTGATTTTCTGTCGCTTCCATCAGTTCAAAATCAGCCAATTATTTCTTTTTAAGAAATAAAGAGATATTTATGGACTCTGAGCCTCCCAAGTATCCTCTTGTGGTGTCCTGCTGTGTGACAGCTCTATAGATTTTTTAATAGTCTAATAATTATATCTCATTGTTTGGGTTAATTTATGAGTAAACTGATCCTGGCATAGGTAGTTGAACTCCCATCTGACTACAACCTTAAAAGAACCTGTTCGAGATGATTAAAGTGCAATCGACCCTTAACAGGCATAGAATATGGACTGCCACCGAGATATGAAATTCAGCCAAAAAGATTAAAGGCAAAATGTTTTATTTCTATCCAGTCTGGTCTATTTGAATTAACCATATTGAGCATAATTCTAATGTAACCAATGGCTGAAACCTCAAGATGCCTGCACACCATCAAGAACTGTGCACGAACAGTTATTGCGCATAGAAGGTGCAGGAGGCTGGCACAGTAGAAAGTCGATCGCAGCGACAGTGTGGTATAGTGGATAGAGTATTGAACTATGAGCTGGAAGACCTGGTTCAAATCTTGCCTCAGTGGATGAGCTTGGGGCAAGCACTGTCTCTCCACTTAACCTGCTTCAAAGGGCTGTTGTACGGATAAAATTGAGAGGGGGAGAAGTATGAATTTATTTGTTACACAAATAAATCATATATGCATAGGTGTGGTAAGCACATAGCCAGTCAATTCTGAGATCAGAGCTAAATGTAGGGCCCTTAGTAAATACAGTGCTATTTTTCTAGAAAAAGAGGTGCCAGAACTGAGTTCTGGTGAGTTCCGGCTGAAAAACAGCCCTGCCTTCTGAATGCAACCATTTTTGTTAAGTGTGTTTTCCATATTTATAATACAATAAAAGCACACAGAGAACAACATATATAAATTTGTTAAAGCCTTTTCTTAAATCTGGAGAAAGCTCTCTGTACAGTGGATGAATATCTCACACACAGTAAATATTTTGTCATTATGCATTCATGTGGTATCAATTATAACAGAACTAATTAGAAAGGATGCGGATTTCGTATGCTCTGAGTGTGTATTATTCTAGTCCACGTTCTCATAATGTTATATTTGTTTTGCAGCTAAGATGCATGGGCAATGATGATAGCATCTCACTACAGTGAAGATGGGGCAATTTCATGGCTTGCAATCTTAACAATGCATCATAAAAGGTACAAAACAGAGGAACAAAACAGTTAATTTTGCTGTTTTTTAAAAAATAGAATTCCAAACAGGCAGCATCAGATGAAAAGCTGGTCCAAAGAACAGAAATAAAATAAGGCACTGGAAAATAGCAAATGAATTCTGCTAAATTAGAGATGTCAGTGATAAGAAATACCTCCATCGCAAGCTGTGTCGAAAGTCTCTCTCCCTCCCTCCCTCCCTCCCTCCCTCCCTCCCTCCCTCACAATCATCTCAGATAAATACATTGTCACAAAAGCTTCCATTTTTGAAAACAAAATAGGACCACACTTTTAAGGATAAGCAAGACAACAAGTGATTGGCCCTTGCATATTTGGTTTTTGCTTATTAAATAACATTTGCAGCGTCAGTCACTTTTAATTCCCCCTCCCCACACTCTGAACAACAGGTACCCATGTCACGCCAAACACCATCTTTGAAAGTCTCCACCTTTCCAAAATAGATTTGCCATGTTGCAGTTTGAGATCCACAAGCCTAAAGACCCCTTGATGATGAACAATTAATTGTGTGATTCTTCAGATCTGACCTACCTTTGTATACACCTCGAGAAAGAAAGGATTGTTTTAACATGGGCCATCTGTTAAAATGAGAGCTGAGGTGAAAGTTCATTTCAGAATTGTTTTGGGTTTAAGTGTGGAGGCTCAGGGACTCATGAATTTTTCATTAAACTGCACCCCACCTCATTTTTGTTGTTGATGATGCTACATGCTTTGTGGTTCTATTGCTTTTGGTAATTGAATTACCAGGTGCTTATAGGTCTCAGTTTTATTAAGGCCATTTAGGGCAATGAAGCCAAATCAGTGTGAGGGCAATGCTTTCAGCTCTTACTATGGGTATACATAAAAGAATAGAGAGCAAATAAGAAAGGAAGCACCCAGCAGCTGAGAGTGCATACCCTCGAACATTCCTAGATGAAAATAGGGACATTTGCATGTTCAGACCCAGAAACTTCCCCCCTAAATAAATTCACACGTCTCAAATTTTGGTTTTGGTTTTTGGCAGAATTTAGGCTTTATTGATTACAGAAAGTGACTGGTTGCACAGGCTTTGGTTCGACTAGCTCACTGCCATGCAGGTAGCGCTGACCCAGGGTACCAGCACAGGTCAGCCAAGGGTGAACACCTGGATAAGCGGAAAGCTGGGCACGGGCTAAGTCTGCCACCCAAATGTCCCCCTGGACTCAGGCATGGGCACAACCCTTTCTTAGGGGTTGACCAAACCATCGAGTCCCTGGATTCCTTTAACGGAATACCCTTCACATAGGGATGGCAAGACTGTTCTCCCATCCCTATCACCTGAACCAGAGCCTATCCGCAACATTACAAGTTGTGACGATTTGCTACGCAGCAGGCGAAACCCAAATGGCAACAGCCAATCAGCCAAGTGGGGGAAATTCCTGCCGTGCCCTTGTCCCAATGACAGACGACACACGACGGCATAGCAAGGTCAAGTGCAAAGCCCTAAAAGTAGGGAGAGGTGGGCGGGTGTTCTGAATGCACGCGCCAAAAGAGGAAGCTCTGGGTCACGTGCATGGGCATAAATAGGTCCCTCAAACCATTTGGACTGCGTTCCATTGGCCAGATTGCACCCAGCTTTGAGGGACCTACCAATCGGGTGTTGTGGCCGACCAATTGTACCCACCCACAACACAGGGTGTCGGTTTTCCAGGTCTCACCGCAATACATGCCCTCTTTAAGGGAGGACCCGATTTCTCACTCCCCACCAACTGAGCCTCCTTGACCCTGCCAATTTCCTCCCTCCCCCTTCACCGCAAAGCATCTCCTATCAGAAGAAGGGTGAGTGACTTCACCACGACACCAATGGGACACAGCACACACACCCTCCACCATCCTGCTACAAGCTGCTCGAGGGAGGCAGCTGGCAGCAGCAGCCACGGAGAGGCAACAGGATGCTCCCTCTCTGCCGCTGCCATCGCTCGGGACAAGCACCAGCTCATTCTCCTCTGCAGGCTCAGCAGTGGCAGCACCGGTGGGGAAAATAAGGGCATTCCATGATTAAATCAAAGGCCAGGATGGTTTTTGTAATTCTGGGACCATTCCTGGAATATCAGGACAATTGGAGGGTATGTACTTGCCTCCTGATTTCACAGCCTGCAAACAAATGTGGCAAAGTTGGGCAAGGGCTTTTATGCTCTGCAGCGCCTAAAATGTTGTTCCACTTTAGGCCACTTATTTTTTCGTCATCAGAGTTTTATTCTTGCCCTCTCATTTTCCAAAGAAAGGGAGGGAGAGTTAAAAGCAGTGCTTTTTTCTGGGGGTACGCAGGGGTATGCATACCCCTAAATATTTTGTGAATCTAAGTTTGGCCCTATTGAGGGGCAGTATTTCAACATGAGTAGGAAAATGAGAGTACCCCTAAACATTTTTTTAAAGAAAAAAAGCACTGGTTAAAAGTCATGTCTTAGCCCTTTGCTCATGAAGCCATTTTTCAAAAGTTGCATCAGACCAGCTAGCCATAATCTATATAGCCTCACTGTCAGCTTCTCTAGGGCAAATGATAATTCTGACACTAAAGTAATGTATCACTTTTACAAGTATTTAAGGGTTTACTAGCTTGGGAATGCTCATAGGTACAGTAAGTGAATGAGAGGCAAAAGTCTCTTAAGTCTTGTCATTAACACTCTTGTCCTTAAGAATATTTAACATTTATTAACATTCTAAAGTTGTTAGAAAAAAGTATGTTTAAACGAAAAGGAATGTGCTTCATTACTGAGATCTCCTGATACATAGAGCTTTTGCTCCTGCATGAAAACTGTGCTATTTCCCCTCTGTTAAGGTTCTACTGTTGCTTTGCATCTTGCAACCACAAAGTGCAACCTGCATCTTTACTGGGGTTCCTTTGTATGGCTTGTTGAAGGCACCTTAATAACTCTAGCACATGAGAAATGTCCACGAGAAGCTTTTCTGAAAGATGTCGTGACAAAAGTCTGGTTAGCTCTATCCATTTTTCATGCGCTGATTTAAAGGGATGACAGGGTTCTCCTTTGCATTTTGAATATCAAGGCTTCCTCAGTCAAAAGAAGCATTAACTGAAATCTCGATCAGCTCCAGGCTGATGGAAATCTTCCACTGAAATGGAAGATGAGTTTGTCAATGAATCACTGGCTAAGAGGGAAAAGATAAGATCAGCATCCTGCCGTGAGGTACCTGTTACTGGACTGTACCAAATAGGATTTAAAGTTGAGGTGTGGGGCATGACGGAATCTAATGTCAATAATAACGAATCTCTACATATTTAAATCTAGCATGTCAAGGAGAAAGCAAGCAGCAACATGCTAAAAGTTTTGTGGCTGCAGGGAATTATGACTTCTTTTTTTAAATGTGGGAAGGTATTAGGATTGCCAGGGTTTAAACAAGAGAAAATGCATATGCTTGTAAGTCGCTCAGTGCTGCAAAGGATAGGCGAGCAGCATTTTTTCCACCTACCCTTTTCCTCAACTTTTTCACCTGCCATGAGCAGCAGAACCCCAGGTGTGTCCTGTATCAGACAGGGCAAGGGGAGCCTCAGCCACAAGGAGGGGGGACTGGGAAAGGAATGGTGGAAGAAGCCACCATTGCTTTGCTTCCCATTATACAGTAGTACCCTGGTTCTCAAACTTAATCCGTTCCGGAATTCCGTTCCAAAACCAAAGCGTTCTAAAACCAAGGTGCACTTTCCCATATAAATTAATGCAAAATGAATTAATCCATTCCAAACTTTTAAAAACAACCCCTTAAACAGCAATTTAACATGAATTTTACTATCTAACGAGACCATTGATCCATAAAATGAAAGCAATAATCAGTGAGTGCATTGTACTATAAAATAAATAAGACAGTATTGTAGATGATAAAAATTTAAATAAATTCTTTTCCTTACCTGCATTGATGATAGTCATTGCTTGGATGGGGGGCTTTTATCCATTTCTGCAGTCACACAATCAATCAATCAGTAGCTGAACAGGGTTCCACAAAGTTACAAAAACAAGTTAATTGAAAAAGCCTCAAAAACAAAAACACAAAATAAGTCCATTTGACTTCTGAAATGTTCAAAAACCAAGGCACAGCTTCTGATTGGTGCAGGTGCCCTGGAAACAATAGCCGACAGCCGCATCAGATGTTCGGCTTCTGAAAAATGTTTGAAAACCGGAACACTTACTTCTGAATTTTCAGAGTTTGAGAACCAAAGCGTTTGAGAACCAAGGCATTTGAGAACCAAGATACCACTGTATTGGAAAATTTAAAGGTTGGCTTATAAACTTTTGCCCTGGCTGTGTGACCTGACTCAAGACATAGAGCTAGACTACATGATCAGCAGACCTACATGATGCATCAACCACTGAGTGGTACCAATTCAGACTGCATAGGAAGGCAGGCATGTTAGGATGCTCCCTATGGCAGGGATGGAGAACCTGTGGCCCTCTAGGTGATGTTAGACTCCCATTCCCATCAGCCCCAGCCAGCATACCCAGAGATGATGGGTATCCTAGCACCATAATGTCTGAAAAGCCACACTTTTCTCATTCCTTCTGTAGGAAGCTTATAAACATGCCTCCCTACCTATGCATCTGAAGTGGTACCACTCAGTAACTGATACATAACCTAGGTTTGCTGATCATGTAGTTTGGCTCTATGTTTTGAGGAACTTTGTTTATAAGAATTCTTCTGATGGAATCAAACTTTCCATAGGATTAAATGTGGGCTTCTGCGACAGCCATCTTGAAACTTAGAAAAGGCCAGTTGTAATTCTCAGGTGAAGCTGCACAAGTGTACACTTGGAGAGTCAGGTTCAAAAATCACATTATTTTTCTGTTATCCATAATGTAACGTGTCTTGCTCGCTAGTTAGTTCTTCTTGCCTGTCTCCTCCGGTGCTCATCCTTGATTTTATGTGCAAGTCTCAAATGAAATGGAAGGGACATTTCTGCTTATTGGAAAGGTGAAAAAAACTTGTGGTGGCATTTTAGTTATCCCATTTAAGGAAAAACCTTTAGGACATCCTCCACACACTTGGCAGATCAATGCAAATTGACAGCAGAGCATCAGAAAGCTGTAGAAGTGTAATTGAAAATTGCAGCTCTCGCGTGTTTAAATTCCTTCAGGCATTTCATGGCTACCTCCATCAAATTACACCATCACACAGTTTTCAGTATTAAATCTTCCTCTCCCCCCCACAAGCCGAACCCTGGACGTACAAAAATGGAAAGTTCAAACTCTCCCATATTTTATTAAATTGTGATGCTTCTGCAGACCTAATTTCCAGTGAACAAACGGAAAATAAAATGTTGACTTATCAGCAGTAAAACTTGCCCTGCTCTGAACAACCAGTTTCAAACAGAGGAAAGACAACTGCAGAACATCCCAGTTTTCTCAAGGGCTTTTCAAATGTGTATATAAATAGACTGAAATCAGGAGGGAAAGAAATCTTATGTTGCTGTTGGTATTGTATTTTATGCAGAATATTTATTTTGATGCCAAAGAGGATTTTCTGTTTAGCTGTTAATTATGTGGTAGAACACGGAAATTCTCTGGTATTTTATTTCATATTTTTACTTCAGATGTCTTGATATCGGTTGTAAACATTGAATATTTGTTTAAATAAAGCAGGGTATAAATTTCCAACTAAATAAATAAAGCATTGCTCTGGATGAAGCATAGGTGAATGAGCTGGCAGTAAATTATGCTTAATTATGCTGTCAGTTTTTGTTTTCTTTGTTTTGTTTTTGGCAGACCCGATGTTTGCTTTGCAACAAACGGTTGGCTAGGGACTAGCTGCGTTATGGGCATGGCCTTGGGGAATGATTAAGAATGAGGTTTGATTTTCTGTATTTGCTTTTTATTAGTAACGTTTTTTGATGTCTAAGAATGGTATGTGTGTGAGCTGGGCTGGAAGGAGGCAGTAGGCAGAAGCCTGGGAGGGCATGATGATTTCTGTTGGAATCCAAGGCTGTGACTGTGCAAAAGGCAATACCTTCTGGGGTGTTAATGCTGTGAGCCCATCCCTGTGACAGAGTGAGCCCCCGTTGCTCTGTCCCAGCTCCTGCCAACCTAGCAGTTTGAAAGCACACCAGTGCAAGTAGGTACCGCTGTGGGGGGAAGGTAAATGGTGTTTCTGTGTGCTCTGGCACTCGTCACGGTCCTCCGTGTGCCAGAAGCGTTTTATTCATGCTGGCCACATGACCCGGAAAACTGTCTGAGGACAAATGCCAGCTCCCTCGGCCTGAAAGCGAGATGATGGATTCTTTGCCTTGCACCACGATGACTGAATAAAACCATGAAAACAAACTTCCTTGCTTCTTCCTTGCTCCTTGATGCTACCGGGGGAGGAGAGAATCCCCCGCAAGCCTGACTTTGGGGTGGTGTGCAACAATATTAATGGGTGAGGTACAGTGGGCAGATTTTTGGCTGTTGTCTAGAAGTACATACGGATACAGTCTTATGGATAGATTCTAGTGGCATTTTTGAAATAGCTTCTTCAATGCCTGAGTCATCTTTCATATGATTAATAGCATATGTGCTTATTTTAAAATTAAGGCATTTGTTTATATATGTATATATATAATCACTCACCACATATTTGATAGTGATGAATTGCTGAGTTCAGTGACAAATTGCAGAGCCACACGAAGAACGGCAGAGCTGTGTGATAAACAGTATTCATTGTGTGCCCCAGCTGCACTTGCCCTATAAAAATATCCTTGCCAAGACAGACCTTCCTTCTAACTTCCTGGTGCCCAAAGTCTTTTTTCCGATGCAAGCTCCATTAGCATGCATTAAGCGTGGGCCTGCCAAATTTGCTGAGAATCACAATGAGGACTTCAAAGCTCAGAACTGCAGCAAACATCTGCCATAATTTAGATTTAATTTATAATTGTAACATCAAACTGATACGTGTCTGAAGTTACCAAGCCCACGTCTCTTCTAGATTAAGAAGTTTCTTTTTTTAAAAAAATTAAAATGTTAATCATTATAAACAACAACATAAATAAATGCACAATATTTTAGCTTAGTGTTGTATTATAAATTACATATCATTGGTGGGTGGGTGGGTGTAAATAGCTTTATAGACTAATTCTTTCCAATGGTCCTTAGCTGTTGAAGTGCATAGTCTCTCCTGGCAGATGCCAAGAGGCATCAGAACGGCTCAGTTTCGTCCTAGCACAAGAGCATCTTTGAAAACCATTACTGTAAGAGAGTTAACGGCTGCTTAAAAGCAAGTGGTGCATAAGTGCATGTCTCCTATTAAAAGACAAATCCAAGGAAGATAAAGCTATCAAGGGCTGCTAGTTGTGATGGGCAAAGGGAGCAACAGCAAGAGATGACTATTGTCTTCACATCCAGCTTGTGGAATTCTGGTTGGTCACTGGGGGATATGCTATAAATTGCTTGAATATTTCAATATGAAATAAGAATGGATGAATCTTTCAGGTTTTGGTTCTCTCAGTTTCTCATTTTCCAACTTCATGTTTAATTTCTCCTATCCTCTGCATCAGTTTGCAAATTTTTCTTTTAAGAGTCCACATTTCCATGCATATTTCTCTTTCCAAGCCTCTTTATGCATAATTTTGCTCAATATACACATGTTTGCAAGCAATTTCTTCAACGTAATGCAGTTTTTTGTGTTGTTTTCACCAATCTATGTATTGTGCTACATACCTTTGGCTTTCGGCTGGTAACAAAACACAAAATTTGGAAAAGGAGAACTGCGTTTCACTTCACTTATTGGTTGCAGGTAGTTCCAGTTAGATAGACTCACATTAAAATGCAAACTGAACAAGTTTATCCCCTTCCACCTCAAATATCAAATAAACACAGACAATTTATTGAAAACAGAAGAAATATATTACTCGATCAGACAAACAAAAGTCATCTTAAAGCTCTTTCACTCAAGTGATGGAGTTTAAAAATGAATTGTTTCACTAAACATAGTGTTGCCAAACTTTTGTGAAAGCCTTAATGCATCTATAAAGTGGTTTTGGGGGAAAGAAAACCCTCTAAGTAGAAGGTCTTGTAACCGATAGCTTGTATTTATTTAGTACTGAAATCCTCAAGATGTTGTTTACCATTATATTGTTTTTACTTCTTGCCTGCTGTGGGAAGCAGGAAGATGGACTAAATGCAGAGCTTTGTTTCAGCTGCAATTTACCAGAACTTAGTTCCTGCACCTCTCAGGTGGGCACCATTGCCATTATAAGGGAACAAGGGAGGTGTTCATAGTGAGTTTTGGCACCTTTTTTCTAGCACTGACTAAATGGACCACTAAATCTTTTCATGTTCTCTGTGTTGCTTCCCCTAAGAAAGGGCATCTTCGTTGCTCCTTAATTGCAATGTTTCCTTCCTTTTACAGCAACAAAACTTTGGGGCGAATCAAGATATCGACTCACTTAATAGTTCTTATAGTGGAAAGTATAACCTTCTTCTCTTGGCGTCAGAGAATTTTCTTTGCTGGTGATAGCACATTTCATTTCATATATCTGTGCCTTCAGAGACAGAAATTGCTGCCCCCTGCTTTTCAGTTGTTTTCAGAGACTCAGTAAAGTTGGCTTTTTTGTTTTTGTATTGTTCCTTCCTTTGTTGCATTCAGTAGAATCTGTTGTAGGTGTTTTGGTCATGTGCTCAATTATTTGCATGTAAATTGTAGTGGTTTTTAGCATGAATTGTATTAAAATCTGACTTTTCTCCAAAGGAGCTCAAAGCAAAATACTCACAGGGACTCTGTGAGGTGAGTTAGGCTGAGAAACAGTGACAGGCCCATCTAGTAAACTGAGCTAGATTTGGACTTCCTAGCAGATGCCCAACATTAACACTACATCACACAAGCTAGAAACAGAATAAAGACTTTAAACTGTGGACACAGCCTCAGTATCTATATTGTGATGAAGTATAGATGGTCAGTCTGTTTCAGATTCATTCTAAAGGATGAGGTTCACTATCTTATGAATCCAGCTCTGGCATTAGAGACTCAACTTACAACATGTAAGCAAACACTGAAAAAAGCCTACTGTTGTTATTTAAGCATCTATGCAACCGGTAGGCTTGACGGAAGCCATCCATCTTAGTATAATAAAACAACAGCTTTTGCTCCAATTTCTTCTAATTTTCTGTTTGTTCATAGTGTAGACACACAGAGACCTACATTAGATCAGCTTTAGATGGGGGATGTAAACTTCGCTCAGTGGTTTCCTCCATCCGGGACACTGGAGGATGTTCCAGGCATTTCCTGGCTAGCAGGGATGCCAACTTTAATAAAATATGGGTGGTGGTGGCAGGCAAGCCCCATCCCACCTAATTGATCACATGATATGGTGCACACACACCATTTGAATAGCAAACTTGGGGAGACGCCAATATTTTATTTTACAATATTTTACAATATTATTTATTATATATTATTTTACAATATTTTATTGTGGAACCAAAGACCCTTTAGGAGTTGGCTTCTATACTGGTTAGTCTGAGCAATCAAACAGCAACCTCTAGAGCAAAAGGTAGACATGGCCAGGCCTGGCTGGCTGTCAGGTTTGAACACTATTCATAACACCATTAATAAAGAAATCCTTACTGCAGCATCTCACACTCAGCATACCAGCTGAATTTTGATAACAGGGATGGAGGAAAATATCAGTGTAGGAACTGGCAGTCATATTCATAGCGAGATGATTTGCATTGAGTTTAATAAAATGTTTAACAACGAGTGATCAACACTGTTTGACAGTGAAATCCATTCTGTTATGGAGTCGAAGGTAATGTTAGTTCACAGAGAATGAATACTGACTGAATTATATTAGCTAAATGGAAAAAGATGATCCCAATATATTAGTGTCAAAAACAATCACGTTAGAAAATGAGTGACTGTGGCTGGGCTGAGTAAATTTGCTCAGCCAATCACCCGTCAGAAAGCTCAGCTTTGATGAGCGGTTTTACCCTTCCAGGCCAAGCTGTGGGGGCTAGGCTCCACTGGACTACTGATGGATCGTGGGTAATAAACATGGGCTGAAAACTAATGCTAGGAGGCTGCAAGATTAATGTATATTTCAGGATGTTGTTTGCCTTTATATGCGATGTTTTCATATATTCTTGAAGGAGAGGTACATGTGGAAGCCAGAACAGAGGGAAAGCAGGAAAGCCAAGCCACTTCACTGGTGGAGCTGGTTCTTCTGTGAAGCCAGTTCCACCAGGGCGTCTCTTCAGGTCTTGTCCCGCAATGGCTGCAGCAAGGGAAAGAAAGAAAGCATGGTTGGCAGCTGAGAGACCGGAGTGTATTTGGTTTCTATCCATGAACTGTATCCGTTCTAACTGGTTGTTATATGAACTTTGTAACTTACAAACTGGTGCTTGAGTTTGCTTTCTTTTTCTTTTTCCCTCCCAATCCCTTTCCCCGTCATGTCATGTTTCATAGATTGTCAGCTTAAGGGCAGTGGCTATCTTGTAATTCTGGGGGGGGGGGAAATTGGAGGAGAGTGTATTTTGATGGATAGCTGCATTTTGGTTCACACATGGTGTGGATTAGGCAGGTGCATGCTGAAACTGTTCTGATGCTCTAATTCTAGGACACAGGATGGGTACTGTTGATCTGTAACATAGTAACTTCTTTCAAGCTTGCCACATGGAGTTATAGCTGGTCACCCTTCATTCAGTCCCTGAATTACCACCCCTCTGCAGCAATGCAGAAATATGAGGAAGCGGTGGCATGATAATGCTGGTCTTAACATGAATGGAGGCTACATATATCATCATAACGACCTTCATGTGTAACCACATGCTATGCAGGTGCCATTCTCAAAGCTTAGTCACCCCACTACTTCCACATTGTCATCTGAATCCAGATGCAAAATGATCCAAGCAATGGATTCAGTCCTGCTCGACTGCACCAACCTTTTGTGATCCCGCACCACATTGCTGATTCATTTTCAATATGCTGTCTTCTATAAACCCTGCCTTTTCCTCGAAAGGACTGCAGTGAAGCATTTACATATTTGTTTTGTCTTCTGCATTTGTTATATTTGTCCTTGAATTTCATTTTTTTAAAATATGAGTCCAGCTCTGTCCTCTTTTACTGAGAGCATTTAGATTTTGTCTTCTGAATACTAAAAAGCTCTGGGGTTTTTCCTTCTTCTAAATCATCTCTTCATTTGATAGAATTTCCTAATGAAAGTAGCAGGTCCAATGTCTCTGATGGAACATTGCTGCGTATCTCTTTGATGTTGATCCATTTTTTGCTCATAATAGAGTTTTCAGTCAATTGCTTACTCATCTAGTTTTTCCATCTTCTAAAATATAGTTTCTCTTCTAAACATAATGCATGCTATCAGGACAATGCGGTGTGAACTGAACAGAATGCCTTGTTGACTTCCAGAATAATTACACTGTCCATCTAGCAAACAGAACTTTTCTCTCTCTCAAAGAAAGAAACCAGGACACTCGCTCATTATATAATACTTAATAGAACCACATTGATTGCTAAATAATCACACCACTAGGAACTTACAGATTTTCATTTGATGTAATTTATTATGTGTGGAACCTTGAAACTATTCGCATTGTTGAAAAAATTACCATTGACTTTCGTGAAGTCAAGGGTTTGATTTTGATAGATTAAACTATTGCTAGTGGAGGAAAATATCTTCCAGTTTCATAGAGACAAGATCAGAGGCTACTCAGTTAAATAGCAGAGAAAATGGGGAAAATATTGTTTGCCGCTGTTATTCCAGCACACCTCTACTTTTCAGATATTTTCTTCCCAAGATTATGCAGAGAATTGGATTCTGTTCATTTACAGTGTGCTATAATTAGCATTATAATTAAAATAGTGATAGTTCTGACAGCTTCCTGATACATTTTGAAAAGCCTAGAAACAAATACAACGGCTGCTGTCACAGTACAAGGTGTAAAACTCCCACACACCTTATTTATTTATTTATTTCCCCACTCCTCCTAATTCTGTTTTGTTTACAAAAAATAGCATTTGTGATTAGGCTAATAAAATTAATTGGGAATATTCATTTTAGATTGTCCACCCCTTTCTCATAAAACCCTCTAGTTGCAGCAAAGGTATCAAGATAATAATAAAAAGGTGTCCTGGAGAAGAAATTTATGTGAATATTGTGATTTGTAATAATGGTCAATTCAGAGACGGGTCATCTTCAACTTGTTAAAGGTCCCTTTGTGTGTTTTCCTTGGTGCAAGGGGTCAACTCCATGAATGCTCTCCCCTCAAAGCTCATGGTTATAGTCCTCGATGTGAGGAAGGAGGGGGGAAGCACAAGGCCACTTGGGTATCACATAATTTCATAAAATACTTGGCATTAAAAACAAAACATGTCAGTGTGAATCCTGCATGCAGTTTGAGTTGCCGCTGTTGCATGATCATTTCAGATGCGTGCGAGTCATTTATAAATGAGGAAGAATTAAAATGAAATAGCTCTTTCAGAGATGGTATTTTGGAAGGTGTTCAGCTAGCAATATATTAGCAGGACATATTCTCAAACTGCAGGTTGAAATACTGAGTAGCTCAGTTCATCTGGAACTCTACAAAGTAAAGTAAAGGTAAAGTCCAGCCAAAGGCTACTATGGGGTTGAAAATGAGATGAAAGCTCATCTCGCTTTCAGGCTGAGGGAGCTGGCATTTGTCAACAGACAACTTTCCGGGTCATGTGGCCAGCATGACTAAACCGCTACTGGCACAACGGAACACTGTGACAGAAACCAGAGTGCACAGAAACGCCATTTACCTATTTGTCTACTTGCACTGGTGTGCTTTCGAACTGCTAGGTTGGCAGGAGCTGGGACAGAGCAACAGGAGTTCACCCCGCCACAGGGATTCAAACCGCTGACCTTCAGATCGGCAAGCCCAAGAGGCTCAGTGGTTTAGACCAGTGTTTCCCAACCACTGTTCCGCGGCACACTAGTGTGCCGCGAGATGTTGCCTGGTGTGCCGCGGGAAAAATTAAAAAATTCGAAAGATTTTTTTTAAAAGTCAAATTTTCGATTGGGGCGCCGTCACTAGATGACCCCTGGGGTTCCCTCCCTCCCTCCCGCTCTGCGCCTCCCTCCTCCTCCTCCTCCTCCGGGGAGGCCCTTCCTGGCTCTCGGCCAAGGCTTGGCGGCTGCCACTCACTCACTCGCTCGCCCACCCGTCCCTCCATCCCTGCACCCGGCTCCCCCTCCGTCCCTGGCACGGGGGCTGCTGGGATCCGTAGTCCCCTCGCCCTTGGGCTCCGCGCCCGCGCGGGGTGCGCAAACTACGTTTCCCAGCGTGGCCTGGCGGGCCGGGCGTTTTGTTTGAAGCGCTCTTCTCCCGGCCATGGAATGAGCGCGGCGGCGGCAGCCGGGCAGGCAGGGGCTCTTCCACGCAGACCCTGCGCAGCCTGCCTGCGCCCCCGCGGAGATCGGGCGGCAGGATGGAGCCCGGGGATCCCCGCGGAGGCGGAGCGGCGGAGGCGGAGGCTGCCCCCCAGGTAGGGCTGCGTCGGGGGTTTTTTATTTTTGCAATGCTGCATCCGCGCCAGAGGGGACGCATCGGACCGCGGGGAGACCCCTTGGCGGGCGTGCAAGGCAATGCATGCGTGCAGGCGTTGCATGGAGTGCAGTGCAATGCAATGGCAACGCGGCGCCCTGCATGCATGCATGCAACTTCCACCAGCGCTCCGGACTTGGCAGGTGAGGGGGGTCCCCAGTGGGCGGCAGAGAGAGCCGGGAGGGCGAAGGGGAGCCGGGGGGGAGCAGCGCTGCTCCCCGAGCCGAGCCCGGGGGGAAACTTCGGCGTCGTTGCGCCGGGTGTTGGAAGCGGAACCTGGCGGGGGCCCCTCACCTGCAAAACCTGGTCGCCTCTCATATATTTCGTGCATTGCATTCATCGCCCGCTTTCTCCTCCAAGGAGCTCCCGGGGGCGCGCGTGGTTCTCCCCGTGTTATCCTCGCAACAACAGCCCTGCGAGGTGGGTCAGGCGAGTGGCCCAAGGGAGCACCCAGGGATTGTCCTGGCCAGGTGGGGTGATTTGAACCCTGCTCTCTGCCCGGTCTTCGTCCTCATTTAGCCCCCACATGTGCATGACTGTGCATGACTGAGGTTTTCCCCCCTCGTCTTGGCTATGGTGTGAGTCTGTGCTGTTAATTAATGGGGTTCTGCCTTCGGAGAAGATGAGCCAGCCCTCAAGGAGGTGATTATGTAATTTGCTAGCAATTCATGTCCCTCCCGGCGTGACGCTGCGCGCTGACGTCACGGGGCTGTAATGGTGGTGTGCCTCGAGATTTTTTTCATGAAACAAGTGTGCCTTTGCCCAAAAAAGGTTGGGAAACACTGGTTTAGACCACAGCGCCACCCACGTCCTCTGGAACCCTCTCCCCAAGACTGCATATGCAATTTGGCTTTGCTCTGAGCCACTGAAGCTTCATTCTTTTCAACAGAGAAGGGGCCTGTCTGGGAGCACCCCAGTATGTTGAGTTGCCATCTAAATTCCATCCTTTGACCCAATAGGAACAGAAGAAAGGAGAGAGCCTTGAACCGGCGAAGTTCTGGTGGGGGTGGGGAAAATATATTGGCATTTAACTGTAATTGATTGTTCTACTGAGATTAGAATTGTAGAATTCTGAATTTAAGCCTCCATTTATCAGACAAAAAGCTAGTGGGGTGGAAAGGAGCCAAGTAATTACCTCAGCAACTCATCTGTCAAACCTTTCACAATACTTCAATGAGGGTTTACTGAGAAAAGATTCCATCGCACAGCAAATGAATAATTCCAGCACGGGGGAACTGGAGCTTGTTGGGGTGAAACTACAATTTACATGGCTGCATTTTGAACAGCTTGCGGTGCCATACATAGGTTGCTTTGCGTCCTTACATGACTAATCAATCCAGACCTACGTTCTGAATGAAATATTAGTCACGATAATGCCTAATCTTCTATGCTCCCATGGAACTGTCGCTAGATGCGGAGGACAGTCTCTGTTTCCTGGTACTATGGTTCCATTTATCTGTTTACTTGTTTGTTTGTTTAAACCATGCATCAATGACACCCCTCCCAGGTGTGTAGAAGTTAAACTCCATGTTGGGGTGTGTGTGGATTTATCTTGTCTCTAATGCCATATAATGCAAATGAACCCACATGGGGCTGGAGGTGCTGGCTGTCAATTCATATGCTGCACATGCCTTGCTTTTCAAAACAGTGCTGGACAAGAAATTGCGAAGTGAATGAATGTAGCGCCCTGAAGATGGAGCAGAATGTCAGCAGGGAACATTACTGCAAAAGGAAAGGGGTAGGTAATTTCAGCCAATTCTCCCGGCAGCTTCCTGTGCCCCTTCTCCTGAAAAGGTGCTACAAAAGGTGGGGGACCCTCTGTTCGTGGAGCTTCCCATTGGATAGGTGCCCCTTGTGTAATTGGAACGACTCCTCTGGATCAAATCCTACAGAAGTACAGAGAAAATTAGCTGTGCTTAAGTCCCTATTGAAATCAATAGAACAAGTCAGCTGCTACTAATTTAGGTCCCATTAATTTCATTGGGACTTAAGTCGGACTAACTTTTTTTGGACTGAGGCATGGTTTTTGAGCTTAACTGATATCCTGAGGTTTTACAATTACCCAGTGCTTTTTTTCCTGTGTGGTACGCAGGGGTACGCATACCCCTAAACATTTTGTGAATCTAATGGGAGACGTAACTATTTAAAAAAATAATAATACCGTATTTTTCGCTCTATAAGATGCACCAGACCATAAGACGCACCTAGTTTTTGGAGGAGGAAAACAAGAAAAAGAATATTCTGAATCTCAGAAGCCAGAACAACAAGAGGGATCGCTGTGCAGTGAAAGCGGTGGTCCCTCTTGCTGTTCTGGCTTCTGGGATAGCTGCACAGCCTGCATTCACTCCATAACACACACACACACATTTCCCCTTACTTTTTAGGAGGGAAAAAGTGAGTCTTATAGAGCAAAAAATACGGTATTTTCTTCTCTAGCACGGTGAACCATCAGTTCCCTTGAATAGCATGGTGAATCGTCAGTTCTGTTGCTACCCCTGATGGCGGCCTCATTTCCTGTCATGGTGTTTCCTGAGTCTTAGACGGAAGCAAGTGTTTAATGTGTGAAGCGATGTGGAATGTGGATGTGTGGTATTTTTCCAGATTTGAACAATAAAATGGTGATTTTCTTGAGTCAAAATGAGAGTTACCCCTAAACATTTTTTAGGGGGGGGTGGAAGCACTGGAATTACCCAAGAAATGAGATTCTTAAGTTTTCATTAAATAAGGTTTCTGGTTGTCATAAATACGGAGAAAGGCTTCTGTAATGTACCCCAGAAGCTTTGCTTCCACTGGTGCTAGTTGGGAGTGGACATCCACATTTTGCCACCACACACCCACAATTTAGCCACCTCCTGAGGATTTGGTTGGCCTCCAGAACAGAATGGGGTCTAGTGCAAAGGGCAGCAACAGCTGGGTGGAACTAATGACTGTAAAGTACTCTGACGTGAGTGAGCAAAAGCACTTCTTACTACAGTAGGAGTAGGGTGGTCCTGCAGATGTTGCCAGACTCCCATAAGCCTCAGCCAGCTGAACCAATGGTCAGGGATGATGGGAGATGGTGTCCAGAAAACACTTCTGTTCACTTACCACTGTACTGAAGCAAAGTCACCATAGGATGCAACTCAATGCATTCCTCAGCGTGTTTTCTCAGAAATAAGTCCTTCTGAATGCAAGACTCTCATAACTCTGTTTAGTACTGAGACCTAGCATTCCCATTAGGAAATCTTTTCGCCATGATATTTAAATAAATCTTGCTCTGCAAGCCATATTTCTGAAATCCAGAGCCTGCACATAAGCATTTCCGTGTATTTGCAGAGTTTCTGAAAGCTTCCAGAAGTGCCTGAAGGGATGCTTATGCAATATAAATAAAGATGGCAACGTAGTAGAGAAATTATGGCAGAAGCCTGAGGGTTTACTCGAATCTTTGTTTTCAGCTGACTTTTGAACAGCATCCTAAAGAAATGAATTTTTAGAATCCTATGTTGAACAGAAAGAAAACACTCCTCAGCACCCTTTGGCAATCCACGTTTCACCATTTCCTGTTTTTCCAGACTAATCATGATTAATAAAACATTTCTGAAATATGATGAGCATGACCTTCGTTCCCAGTCCATTTGGGGAAGGGCAGTAGACAAGTGGGAGAGCATCTGTTTGGCATTCAAAAAGTGCCATGTTCAGCATCCTCAGGTAAGGCTGGAGTGTCCCCTTCCTGAAACCTCAGAGAGCTGCTGTCTGTTAGTGCCAACAACATTCAGCTAGCTGGACCAGTGGTCTGACTCAGTATAAGGCAGCTTCTGGTGCTCCTATTACTCTTGTGAAAATCCATTTCACTGGTGCTTGGATAAGGACAGTTCCCAAGAACTTGTACTGCACACTGCCTTCGACCATGCAGCAGTTGACAGCTGATTTTGCCCAGTATTTATAATTGTTGGTACACTTCAGCCACATACCGTTCACCTTTACCAAAGACCAGTCCAGCTGGTGATTATATGGATGCTGTAAACCAGAGCTTTCCAAACTATGTGTCGTGATACATTAGTGTGCTGGAGGCAGTGTGTAGGTGTTCCGCTCCCTGCACTTCTCCCCTAGCTGGAAAGGGGTTAGTTAAACCTCTGGTTTGCTAGTAAAACTGAATTCCTGTTTTGTGAAATGACACATGTCTAAAATGTATACCTGAAGGAGCGTCTCCACTCCCATCATCCAGCCCGGACACTGAGGTCCAGCACTGAGGGCCTTCTGGCAGTTTCCTCGCTGTGAGAAGTGAGGTTACAGGGAACCAGGCAGAGGGCCTTCTTGGTAGTGGCGCCTGCCCTGTGGAACGCCCTCCCAACAGATGTCAAGGCAATAAACAACTATTTTACTTTTAAAAGACAACTGAAGGTGGCCCTGTTTAGGGAAGTTTTTAATGTCTGATGCTGTATTGTTTTTAATATTCAGTTGGAAACTGCCCAGAGTGGCTGGGGAAACCCACCCAGATGGGTGGGGTATAAATAATAATAATAATAATAATAATAATAATAATAATAATAATAATATAAAAAGTGTGTCACCAAAGTGAACATTTGGAAAGTTCTGCTCTAAACAATTGCATGATTATGTCCTGCCACATACAGTGGTGCCCCGCAAGACGAATGCCTCGCAAGACGAAAAACCCGCTAGACGAAAGGGTTTTCCATTTTTCGATGCGCTTCGCAAGACGAATTTCCCTATGGGCTTGCTTCGCAAAACGAAAACGTCTTGCGAGTCTTGCAATTTTTTTCGCTCCCCCCTTTTTCTAAGCCGCTAAGCCGCTAATAGCCTTTTAGCCGCTAAACCACTAATAGCGCTAATTCGCTAAGCCGCTAATAGGGTTGCTTCGCAAGACGAAAAAACCGCTAGACGAAGAGACTCGCAGAACGGATTATTTTCGTCTTGCGAGGCACCACTGTATTAGATGTAGGTAAAATGGACTTCTCACTCTTTCCATGCAAGGAAGTAGCATCTGGAGAAAAATAGTTGTCACATCGGTAGAAATTGTTTCTTAAATATTGCTGTAGTGATATTACCAAAGGCCTGCAATGAGAGATCAATATCCTATGCAAACAGATATTTCTTTGAAACGTATCTGAGACATTCTTTCCATGCTGAGCTTTCACTCTTTAAAAGGATAACACTTCCAGTAAAGGTTCTGGAGGGATGTGATAAGGGAAACAAAGTGGGAATTTTCGTTTCTTGCCCAGAAACATTAAACATCCCATGTTGCTGTCAGAACAAAGTTAAGATGTAGACAGATATCCATGACTTTAAAAATACAGTGTGAAACTACAAGAGGGTGTGATAAGGATAGTTCATTCTTTTTGCAATCTCCTGTACAAATCCTCTCGTTTGATAGGAATCTAACAACAGCACACAACAATGCTTCTGTGCTTGGTGTGATGTAGAACACATTTCTAAAGTGTGGATGCAACTATAAGAAGAAGAAGAATATTTTTTAATCTAATCCTGGTTTTCACTAATTTACAAAAGACAGAGAGACTCACAGTACAATCCTAACCTCGTCTACTCAGAAGTCAGTACTACTGAATTCAATGGGGCTTACTCCCAGGTTAGCGGGAATAGGAGTGCAGCCTCGTTTAATGAATGAACCCTATTTCTACCATTGTTCAGGAAGCATTTCATATATTTTGAGCAAAGTGATTAAAAAAACCCCAGACCTGAATGACTTTCTTGGGACATTTTTATTGATGATGTCTGGTCAGATTAGTGACAGTTTTCATAATTCGTGGTTTACCAATAGATCTGCTTTGACTGTGTCATTTCCTTAAATGGGTTTACGACAATCAGCTTTGGAAGATATGGAGGAAAGCTGCATAATCCCAAAGAGGATTTAGGGCACAGGATGTGGTTATATTGTTAAAACTCAGCTGGTATCACCAGTGCCTGAACCCCACTTAAAGTGTGGACAGAGCTAAACTTGAGCGCTTTTGACTTACCTGTAGACAACGGATCTTAACAGGTCAGCAGCAAAACCTATATAGAGATGTTAAAGCTTTAATGTATGCCAAAGCAATTTCAGCCCCTGCCCAAGCTTTGTAGTTGACTTTTATTACCAAACATGTACATCAGGCCATGTTTTATTTATCAGTACCCATGACAAGTTTTACTTACATGTATGCCCCTGATTTTATTGTCTCTGCTACAGATTTTGCTTCCAGTTTATTCTATGCATATTTTCTATTTTCTGCTTTTTTAAAAGAGCCAGTGTGGTGTAGTGGTTAGAGGGTTGTGGCCCATATTCCAATCCCCACTCCGCCATGGAGTTTACTGGGTGACCTCTGTCCAGTCATTCCCTCTCAGCTGAACCTACTTCACAGGGCTGTTAGGATGATAAAATAGAAGAGTGAGGACCATGTTTGCCGATTTGAACTCCCTTGGAGGCAAGTTAGACTATAAACATAGTGTTGCATCCAATTAAGTCTTACCCCACATGGGCCCAAGTTAGTTGTGTCTATTAATTTCCATGGGTCTATTTTGAGCAGGACTAGCACAGGAGATGGTCTGGAGGTGCTGGAGGAGACTCTTGAGAGTCCCATGGACTGCAAGAAGATCAAACCTCTCCATTCTTAAGGAAATCAGCCCTGAGTGCTCACTGGAAGGACAGATCGTGAAGCTGAGGCTCCAAAACTTTGGCCACCTCATGAGAAGAGAAGACTCCCTGGAAAAGATCCTGATGTTGGGAAAGATGGAGGGCACAAGGAGAAGGGGGCGACAGAGTACGAGATGGTTGGACAGTGTTCTTGAAGCTACAAACATGAGTTTGACCAAACTGCGGGAGGCAGTGGAAGACAGAAGTGCCTGGCGTGCTCTGGTCCATGGGGTCATGAAGAGTCAGACATGACTAAACAACTAAACAACAAAGCACAGGAGAAAGCTCATTGTAAAACAACAACAACAAACAAACAAACAACTAAATAAGTCGTACCTTGGAAGTTGAATGGAATCTGTTCTGGAAGTCCGTTCGACTTCCAAAACATTTGGAAACTAAGGCACAGCTTCCGATTGGCTGCAGGAAGCTCCTGCAGCCAATTGGAAACCGCAGAACCCGCATCAGATGTTCAGGTTCCAAAGAACATTTGCAAACCAGAACACTCACTTCTGGGTTTGTGGCATTCGGGAGCCAAAACATTCAACTCGTAAAGCGTTCAACTTCCGATGTACGACTGTATATATTTCATGTTATGTTGGTTTTTTCCTTTTTGTGAAAACTTTTACATGAAAAATGTTTTAAAGTTCTTTTTTAAAAAATAGTTTAAAACAAGAGAAAAGGCTGTGATGGCAACTTGAGCATTCTTCTAAGAAAGAAAAGTTTAAACTTTTCTAGCTGCTAATATGAACAGACACTGCAGCGCCATTTGAGCAATTCTGCAGAACGGCTGAATATCTGTCACTGTGCTGCCATTGTGCTCTGTTGAGCATCCCTGCTCAGGAGCTAGGCCCTTTGAGCTAAGCACCCATAAGCGCAGCAGAGAGCTGGAGGGAGTTCCAAGAGGGCTTTTGAGGACCTCTGGGAAACTTTGGACTCTGTTAAGAAGAAAGTGAACTTTCATTTGGAAGTGAAAATAAGACATTTCATTTGGACTTTTGCTGTCGTGGCCTCAGTGTGGCTGAAAGTCCTTACCTGTTGACCCACAGAAGCACACTTACACTGCTGTGGAAAGCTGAGAAAACCTATCTGGTTGAAGTGACTTTTAGATTGGCATCATTATCATCATCATCATCATCATCATCATCATGAATTATTATTATTCTGGATGAGGGCAACTCACAACAAAAAATAACAAAATGAAAACATGAAATAATAATAAAACAAAAACAAAACATAAAACCCCCTACCACAGACATATTTAAAAGGCCGTAGGATGTTAATCAGCTAAGCACCTGGTGACTTGCATCCATGAATGGCCAACCTGGTACAGCAGTGCCACATTGCAGCGCACTGCATTGCCACACGGCCATCTCCCAACAATGGTGTCATTGTCTTACCAAGAAGAGACAGGGCTGATGTTGGGGCTGTGCAGGAACACCAAAGAGCCAAAAAATGACACACTTTCCAGCCTTCCCATATACCACCCTGACCTCACCACCTCCCTTCTCTTCCAAGTCCTGAGCTTGAACTGTGTTTTAGTGTGAATGATAGCCCACCTAGATATATCTTGGTGATTTTTGTCATGCAGTTTTTTTTGTGGTATATATCAGCCTCAAATAACCAGCATGCTTAGCTCTAGTTAATGTATGAAGGGGTTAAGACCACAGAGTAAGCTAGTTTGCCATACTCAACCTAGGTCAGACCCAGGGCTTTTTTTTCAACCAGAACTCCATGGAACTGAGTTCCAGCACCCCTTTTGTGAGTTCTGGCACCTCTTTAGGTGGCTGTGGGCCATTGTGGCCATTATGGTGCTCTGTATTGAACGATGGAGGCTCTGGATCTCACAGCGATTGGTGAGGCGCTGCAACAGTGGAGGTCAGTGGCGTAAGGTGCTGTGATTGGCAGTGGGGTGCTATCCTAAAAAAAGCTAAGCAACTATTGCTGGTTAGCAAAGCTCTTTGTTAGCTCTCTTCCACCATGTGAATCTGACTAGAAAGGACATCTGGGTTGATCTGCAAGCCCAGACCGCATGTTTAGAAATATTTTACCAAATTTTGAAACTAAGATGGAATCTACACACGTGTAAATGCCGTTCTGAAACTGCTTTTTTTAAAAGCATTTTAAAAAATACATTGAATTTTCCATAGTGCTCACCATCGCCATCCAGTGTCATTATGTATACTGCACTTAAAACACGCGTAACACGTTTATTTGCAGCTATAAATTGTACTGCCTGTGTTTTCTTGCTGCTGTATGGATGACCCATGAATCCGGCCTGAAGCGTTTGTAACTAAAAACCCTTTTTAATTTACCAAACTGTATGGTATTTTCTATTCTAAAGGGAAAGAAAGAGGAAGCTTTGGAAGCAACTTAGAGATATTTTAAAGTTTTAATGGCCCATTTCCCCACTCTTTACTTTGCTGCATGTTTTGTGATTTTAAATTTCTGCTGGGGCTGTCTTACCAGAGAGTACTTGCCCCAAAATATGGATCTAGGCATCCAGGGAATTATTATTTTATTGTTGCTAAATAATAACTAAAACTGACAGCTTTTAGTGGAATGGGTCATGAGATTTATTCAAAAGGCTTAACTGAAAGAAAGGATTTCTACGATCTGAAGAGAAACCAGAGTGTGTGCTTAACTGAAACTAAAAGAACATTAGTCACCCTAGAAGTCAATGGACTGAGAGGTCAAGAATTAACATTGCCTATGGTATATAGGCAATCCACTTGCACAGCATTCTGGCACTTGAATCAATATGAACCTTACAAGCAAGGCACCAGCTCTATGAATCATGTCTGCACTTCAGAGCTATAGGACATCTTAGAAGATGAAGCAACAGAGACAAAAGAGCATCAACACCTAGATGGGGTTCTGAACCTTAGCCCACATTATTTGGCTCAGCCATCAAGTTTCATCTGAGCATGTTAAGAGGTAAGGGTTCAATTAATACACAAAATCAAATGTGTGATAACAAGTAATTTTCAACTTTGTCAGTTCTTAATTATTTTTCCCCATCAGCAATTGCACAAGTGAGAAATGATTTTTCTTCCTGCACAGTGAGGCTTTGATTTTATTTTTTTGCATTATAACAGCAATCCCCATATGTGTTTCATAAACTGCTTTGGAAACTCGGGGGAGATGGGCAAACATAAACTTTCTGTTAAAGACAGAAAGCCTGGATGAGCGTATGAGAATTGAGTTGGAAGCATTTGGAAATACAAAATCATCTGAATTGCATCTGGACAATAGAAAACTTGAAGACAACTTTGAAGTCACTATACCATGTCTTCAATATATCCCCCTTTGCAGCCCTTGTTAAGATTTGGCGAAAGGCAGATTCAAATATTTCACTTTTTGAAAGTCCCAAATTTTAAACAATAATACTTCAGAAAATAGTGCAGTGTGACATTTGCCATGGGCACCAAAATAACATTTGCCATGAGCACTACTTCTGCATGTATGCTACTAAAATGTGTCACAAATACATACACGTGGCCTCTCTTTTCTAAGACATATTGGGACAATATGTGGAACAGGGTAGGCTCCTTTGATGAATTGTTTAGAAACAAACTGACATCAAATGAAGAAAGTCAATGGTCCAAGATTTGTTTAAACATTAGTGCAACCATAGACCATAAAACCATCAACTTTTAGGCATATACCATACTTTTCTGTCTTTTTGGGGGGACTCAAATTTAAGAAAATGGGGGGAGATGGCAGATTTGTGGAGCTTTTTTTGTGGAAGATTGCCCAGAGTTGTTGAGCTCTTTGGGGGGAATTATCCAGGGTTGTTGAGCTTTCTTTAGGGGGGTTGCCAAAAATTGCTCACCTGCCCATGTCGCAGAACCCGCCTCCCATCTGTCACATCACCGGCAGGAGCTGCCAATCGCCTGCCCAACTGCCAGAGCGTCAGCCAATCAGCACCACCCATTGACGCAGCAACCAATAATATGCACAACAGCCGTGGCAGCAACCAATCAAACGTGCACCCTATGCACTACCCATGTGTAAGATGACCCCACTTTTTTGCATGATTTATTAAAATAAAAAACCTAGTCTTATAGACGTAAACGTATGGTACTTAAAGCTGGTTCAACTATGAAGATCTGGATTTTTTAACCCTCGTTTTTTGAAATAGTGCAACAATTATATTCGTGTGCTTTTGTATACAGATATTATTACTACAGCTAAATGCCCAATTTCTTAGCATGTTCAAAAAGTAGGTTTGTCCGATTGCGCAAATGTTTGAGGCCTGAACAGTGACAGCACTTTGCAGCAGTGGTTTTAGTTCTCTCACAGATTTGGATAAAAGTAAAGTATTCAGCTTATGAATCAGTACTTTCACAATCATTTTGGTCACATGAGTGTTGATTTGATGCTGTGTTATGCAAACCTTTCATGAGCACTTGCACAAATTCCCTTATGTATACTGAAACTGACAGCAGCCACAAGTAGGCTATTTTTAAGTGTATTCCCTGAATCTGAGTTTGTATTCCACTGCCCTCTTCAGGAAGAAACACAGTAGCACAAGGATAATTGGTGAAAACAGAAGGAAAAATCCTCACAGCTGATAAAAGTGGTCTCTGGTCCACGAAGACACGTCATAATAATTTCTTAGTCTTTAAGGTTTTGTTAGTTTAAACTGCAACAGACTAACACAGACTGGAAACTGACAAAAACAAGACTTCCTTCCGCTTTTGAACGAGCATGTTGTCTGCATATAGTTGTGGTGATCATATACAGTGAGGGGGAGGAAGTATTTGATCCCCTGCTAAATTTGCCTGTTTGCCCTCTGACAAAGAAATGACCAGTCCATAATTTTAATGGTAGGTTTATTGTAGTTGTGAGAGACAGAATAACAACAGGAAAACCCCCAGAAACCCAGAAGATAAAAGTCAGAGATTGATGTGCATTATAATGAGTGAAATAAGTATTTGATCCCTTTGCAAAAGATGACTTAGTACTTGGTGGCAAAACCCTTGTTGGCAATTATAGAGGTCAGACATTTCTTGTAGGTGGCCACCAGGTTTGCACACATCTCAGGAGGTATTTTGTCCCACTCCTCTTTGCAGATCCTCTCCAAGTCAGTAAGATTTTGAGGCTGATGTGTAGCTACTCAAACCTTCAGCTCCCTCCACAGATTTTCAATGGGATTAAGGTCTGGAGACCAGCTAGGTCACTCCAGGACCTTAATGTGCTTCTTCTTGAGCCACTCCTTTGTTGCCTTGGTCATGTGTTTTGGGTCATTGTCATGCTGGAAAACCCTTCCTCGACCCATTTTCAATGCCCTGGCTGGGGGAAGGAGGTGCTCACCCAAGATTTGATGATACATGGTGCTGTCCACCGTCCCTTGGATGCAGTGAAGGTGTCCTGTCCCCAAAGCATAATATCTCCCCCTCCATGTTTGACAGTGGGGATGGTGTTCTTGGGGTCGTAGACAGCATTCCTTCTCCTCCAAACACTGTGAGTTCAGTTGATGCCAAAGAACTCAATTTTGGTCTCATCTGACCACAACACTTTCACCCAGTTCTCCTCTGGGTCATTCTGATGTGCATTGGCAAATTGCAGACGGGCCTGTACATGTGCTGTCTTGAGCAAGGGGACCTTGTGGGGCTCTGCAAGATCTCAGTCCTTCACGGCGTAGTATGTTACCAACTGTTTTCATGGTGACTATGGTCCCAGCTGCCCTGAGATCATTGACAAGTTCCCCCCGTGTAGTTCTGGACTGCGTCATCACCGTTCTCCTGATCATTGCAACGCCACAAGATGAGATCTTGCATGGAGCCCCAGACTGAGGGAGGTTGACAGTTATTTTGTGATTCTTCCATTTGCAAATTATTGCACCAACTGTTGTCACCTTCTCACCAAGCTGCTTGGCAATAGTCTTGTAGCCCAGTCCAGCCTTGTGCAGGTCTACAATCTTGTCCCTGACATCCTTGGACAGCTTTTTGGTCTTGGTCATGGTGGCTACTTTGGAATCTGCTGGATTGATTGCTTCTGTCGACAGGTGTCTTTTGTACAGGTACTGTAACGAGCTGGGATGACAGGTAAGACCTCTCCCTTACAGCAGGTGCTTCTAATCTCAGCTCGTTACATACAGTGAAGATACCAGGTAGCTTGACATCTGGCTGGTTGATAGGGGATAAAATACTTATTTCACTCATTATAATGCAACATAATTGAATTTCTCCCCAATCTCCAGGAGAGGGTATGTGGTCTGAGGAGAATCTTGAGATAGAGTCCTGGAGGTGTGGAGGGAATTAGCAATGTTTATGACATTCCATCTCTTTGATCCTGCTAGAAGAAGCTCAGTTTACCATATATACTTGAGTATAAGCCGACTTTTCCAGCACATTTTTTATGCTGGAAAAAAACCCCTCAGCTTATACTAGAGTGAGGGTCCCTGTCGGTGGCTGTCAGCGGTGGCGGCGGAGGAACGAGTTGTTCTTCCTCCGCCGCTGCTGCCACCAGCCTCTGCCTCTCGGAAGCACCCTAGGTAGGCAGGGGGATGGGAGGGGCTAGGGGGGAGAGAAGCCCCCTCTACCATGTGTGCATGCGTGCGCACACACACACACGCACTCCAACCCACCAGGAGGTTTGTGTTGTGGTGAACCGGCTTATACTCGAGTCAATACGTTTTCCCAGTTTGGGGGCGACAAATTGGGTGCCTCGGCTTATATTCGGGATGGCTTATACTCGAGTATATATGGTATTTTCTTCATTTTTGTGTGTGAAAACTAGTATTTTAATATATTTCTGTGTAACAATAGTGGAGGTGGTGGTAGTACTACTAAATAATAATGATAATACTTAAACCACAGGCAACTTAATTGTTGAAGAATAGCTTTTTGCACAAATGCAAGGAAGTCACTGGGCTTCAGCCTTGTCGGGCTTCTTGAATAACCAGCTGTGTGATCCTATAAATGTGGGACCTGTGTGGGACCTCAAGTCACATGAATTCAGTGGGACATGTTCTGATGTTTGTACGATTCACCCTTGAGTCACATGCAAGGGGGAAGAACACCAGCATGTGCGTGGGCAATTCTTTACATTTTTAAGACTGGTCAATAATATCACATAGTCAGGTGCACACAGACATACTTACAGATAAACTCCAGATCCTGGCATTGATTTCCCAATGTGTTCAGTGAGTTGAGTGGACTGTGCCAATTCTTTAAGTCATCCGTGTTATAGTGCTGGAAAGGAATTGCTGTGTTGGCCTAAAGTGACACCAACCAAGGATGCCATGGAAACGAAAGGAAGCAACTTGTTTTCCTTGCTGATGCCATTGGCCATAAACAGCTTATGAATAGCCAAAACTGCTCTCTCTTTACTATGTATACCTGAGGTGCTTTCTAAATTGTCTGATTATAGCTTGCAGGGTGGATCATTTATTTATTTATTTGTTAAATTTCTATAAAGGTTAAAAGGTAAAGGACCCCTGGACGGTTAAGTCCAATCAAAGGCGACTATGGGGTTGCGGCGCTCATCTCGCTTTCAGGCTGAGGGGGCTGGTGTTTGTCCACAGACAGCTTTCCAAGTCATCTGGCTGCAATGGAAGCCAAAGTACACAGAAATGCTGTTTACCTTCCCACTGCAGCAATACCTATTTATCTACTTGCACTGGTGTGCTTTCGAACTGCTAGGTTGGCAGAAGCTGCGACACAGCAATGGGAGCTCACCCCATCGTGCAGATTTGAACTGCTGACCTTCTGATCTGCAAGCCCAAGAGGCTCAGTGGTTTAGACCGCAACATCACAACACATCCTGTTAAATTTCTATACCACCCTTCATCACAAGATCTCAGGACACTTCACAGAATGAAATACAAGATAAAAGCATAAGTTTTAAAGCAAAACAGTGACAAAAAAATACCCCCCTTTCCCCCAGACACATTTAAAAGGCTGTAGAATATTAATCAGCCAAAGGTCTGGTTGAAGAGGAATGTTTTCATCTGGCACCTAAAAATATGCACCATACTTTTCCGTGTACAGTGGTACCTTGTTTTGAGTCTGGGATCCGTTGTGGAGCCCTGGACGCTCCATGAAAGGGACACACGACAAAGCGGTGCTCAGCGGTTTATGCTTTTGCGCATGCGCGGAGCATGATTTAGTGCTTCTGCGCATGCGCGAGCAGCAAACCCAGAAGTAACCCATTCTGGTACTTCCAGGTTTGCCACGGACATTTGCCGAAATGGACAGTTGACGGGGCAGATGTTTGTGGAGGTATTACTGTATAAGACCAGGTTTTTTTACTCTAAAATAAGATTAGAAATCGGGAAGGCATCTTACACATGGATAGCGTATATGCACATTTTCTTAAATTGGAGTCCCCAAAAGTAGGGGGCTTCTTATACATGGGGGCGTCTTATACATGGAAAAACACGGTAATGAAGGAGCCAGGTGAAGCTTCCTGGGGAGAGCATTCTACAGTAACTAGTTGTTCTGCCCTACAGATGTTATTCATTCATACAGCCTGTAAGGTAACATATGTCAATTTTTAATGCTTATGTTCCTATAAGTAGGTTCAAAACTCCAGGCAAGCTGTATGTTCATTGGAATTCTTTTTTGCCTTCTGTCAATTTTCTTTTTTGCCTTCTGTCAAAAATAATAATGATCAATAAAATAAGCAAACAAAAATCAAACCACAATCTATCATTTATACTTCTAATAAATAATCCTACTATTTTACAAACATTCTTTAAACCTCAAGACTTCCTTCCACCCCCTCCTACTGGTTCTTTAAATCTTACATCATTCTCTGCATTTTGTTATTTTTATCTACTTGTTACACCTTTATATTCTCTAATACTTTACTACTTACATGTGCTTAATTTAACCTGCCAGTGTACCAATTGTTTACAGTATTTCTGCACATACACAATAAATTTTCCCCATTCTTTTTTCAAATTCTAATTGTCAGAGTCTCTGGGTTTTGCCATCAGTTTTGCCATTTCTGCATCGTCCATAAGTTTTATTTGCCATTCTTCTATTGTTGGCAACTGTTCTTCTTTGTGTCTTTGGGCTAGCAGGATCTGGGCTGCTGTTGTGGCGTACATAAATAATTTCTTCTATTCTTTGGGAATTACTGTTCCTATTACACCTAGTAGAAAAGCTTCTGGTTTCTTTGCAAAGGTTAGTTTAAACATTTTCTTCAATTCATTATATATCATTTCCCAGAAGCTTTTAATAACCTTGCATTCCCACCACATATGATAAAATGTACCCGCTAGCTTTGTAATAAGTCACAGCATCAAGAGTTTTATTTGTTAGACTTGCATATCAACATTGTATTGGAGACTTTTTAGCGATATGCATAGAGCATCACAGGGATAGTCAAGCTGTGGTCTCCAGATGTTGCTGGACCTCCCATCAGCTCTGACTTTGTCAGCATTACAGACATATGCCCTCCAACATCATTTCTCTGATGAAAATAGGGACCTTCTTTTCTATTATTATTATTATTATTATTATTATTATTATTATTATTACAGTGGTACCTTGGGTTTGCAAACAGTCTGGTTTGCATACATTTTGGATTACAAACACGTCAAACCCAGAGGTGCGTGTCCCAGTTTGCAAACTTGTTTTGGATTACAACCCATTTTGGGGGGATTACGAACAAACATTTTTGGGAGGCCCCATTGGCGAAAGCGTGCCTTGGGTTACAACCTGTTTTGGTTTAGAAACGGACCTCCGGAATGGATTATGGTTGTAAACCAAGGTACCACTGTATTATTATATCCTACCCATCTGACTGTATTGCCCTAGTCATTCTGGGCTTTCCCCAACATATATAAAGACATAATAAAACAATAAACATTCAAAAACTTCCCTATACAGGGCTGCCTTCAGGGGTCTTCTAAGGTTGTATAGTTACTTATCTCTTTGACTTGGGGTTCTCATAACTCCAGGCCCTCCAACATTTCTCCGCTGAATATAGGGACGTCCTAAGCGAATGCAAGACATTTGGGTATCTAATCAGGCTTTTGTAAATCCCAAACTGTCCCTGGAAAATAGGGACACTTGGAGGGTCTGCAGGCAGCCTCCCAGCCACTATGTCCAGAATGCCTCGCCTTGAGGAAGCACCTCACTCCCCGCTCCTTATTCGATTGAGTTGGATGGAGGAAGAGGAGAGCTAACTGGTGCCACGGCTGCCTATGCAAGTCTTCTGTGGCCTGCCCAGCTAGCAGCAAAGTAAGCGTGGGGGTCCAGGGGTGCAAATTCACTGCCTCCCATGCCCTGCTGCTTTGTTTCAAACCGCCTCATGATTGGTCTGGTCCTGATTCTGAATCTACCTGCTAAACATACCCCGTACAGAATCGTCTGATAGCCACAGCTCCATGGAGGAAGTAACATACGATCGTGCAGATTTTCAGAGACGCATCTTAAACATATTTGGTTAAAATCAAAGGGGGAAGCAGGGGCCGCTGCAGTTCCAAAATGGCTGCTGGGAACGGATGTAACATACATCACATCATTTCATGTTATTTCCTTCAACCAGGTGACAGCTCTGCATGAGGGATTTGGGATATGAATTAGGTAAATATTTATCAGTTTGCAAATGAATCATACAGCGATTTGCAAGTGGGCATTTGTGTAGGCACATAAATTGCAAAAAGAAAAAAAAGGATAAAGGTGATGAAATTTTATTACCCTAGTTGAGGTGAACTTCCCATACATGACTTAGGAAGAGAGGAAACATTTTGTCTTTGTGACCATTTATTAACTGGAAAACTAGAGCAAGCAGGCAGGGGAGTAAGCAAGAGAGCTGTGCTCCATTTTGTGAGATAGTCCTAAACATTCTAATCATCTTGCAGTAAAAGTATCTTATTTTATTTTTAACTAACTTTGCAAACTTGTTTCCTGTTAGGGGCAGTGTGTCCACTGCACTCTGTCTCAGAGATCTGGAATGGGCTACATTTTTCTCCCCGTACAGATATGCCAAAAGCCACAGCTTCTCTCCATCCTCCCTCGCCGCTCCACTTCCCCAGTCACTTGAGCAAGGAATAGCAGTAATCTAATTCAGACCACAGGAGGCCCCCAGAGAGCAGCAGAAACAAACGGGCTCCAAGCCTCTTAGGATTTCGCATTGATGGGGAGGAGAGGTCAGCAAAATGTCTGTCAAAACGGCATGTTAAGACCCTCAGTCTGGGCTCCGGCTCCCAACGGTTTTGCGCCTCACATGGCCTTATAAACGGCATTTATTTAACGAACTGTGCACCCAAAATGAAATGTTTGAGTCCATGTAAATTTCATCAGATTAAAAAAACAAAAACCAAATAAGAGAGAATTGCAAGGTGTCTTTGGAACACCTTGAAATGTTTCCTACTCTAGGCATGTCGCCATGGCAATCCTCTTTGAGTTGCATATTTTCAGCACCTTTCTTCCCTGTTTATGGGCCTTGTTGTAATAAAAGAATACATTGCGCGCCAGGGCTCATTGAGATGCATCTCATTATTCCAATCAGCCCCCTGAGTCATTGCTTTATTGTATTACATTCTCTCCCTACTGTATTTGAACTTTCTTATAATATGAAATCTGATTCCAAGTCCATTACAACCAGTTGCAAATTAGCTTTTATTCCACCCTAACTGCTGAAGTGTGTTTTAATAAATTCATGCCAATAATTTTATAACCTAATATCCACGCGCTTTATCTTATAATTACCATGCCCTAAATTAATCTAGTTATGGCTCTGATTTATGTCATACAGTTCCTGATCCCATGGTGGCTTAAGCACATTCCGTGTTTTTGTCAGTGAGAAAACCCATGACAGAATGTCATTTTATGTTCATGTTAGTTGCCAGTGAGTTCAAAAACAAACAAAAAGTCTATGGTATCACTTGTGCTATTTTCTTGCTCGTGGTTCTTTTTAGAGCACAGAGAAATTTTGGGCTGCAATGTCAGCTGGGCGCATAATTGTTTGGAGAGCTCGTATACAAAGCGCTTGTCATAATGGGTTGAAGACACACAAAATAGGCCGCAATCCTGCCAAAGCTAAGAGAGGCTTGCGTGGTTACATTTGCGCCCTGGACCCGACGACCTCACTGATGCGCTATGTAAACAATGAACAATTATCCTGGCTTTGTCAAGGTTTCCCAGCAGTTTAGGTTCATTCATTCATTTGTGTATTTATTGAAGGTACAGGCATACTGTCCTTCAGTACAGTCCTTCAGTACAGTCCTTCAGGGCAACAATATATAATTTCATTATTGCACATGAGTATTGCGCATGTATGTACATGAGTATTGCGCCGGTGGCACTGTGGTCTAAACCACTGAGCCTAGGGCTTGCCAATCGGAAGGTTGGCGGTTTGAATCACCACGATGGGGTGAGCTCCCATTGTTTAGTCCCATCTCCTGGCCACCTAGCAGTTCGAAAGTATGTCAAAGTGCAAGTAGATAAATAGGTACCACTCCGGCGGGAAGGTAAGCGGCGTTTCTGTGTGCTGCTCTGGTTTGCCAGAAGCGGCTTAGTCATGCTGGCCACATGACCTGGAAGCTGTCTGCGGACAAACGCCAGCTTCCTTGGCCTATAGAGCGAGATGAGCGCTGCAACCCCAGAGTTGTCTGCGACTGGACCTAACGGTCAGGGGTACATTAACCTTTTTATTGCACATGTAGGACTGCAATGGCGTGAATAATTTAGGGACAGAAAAGGAGTTACTTCTGTCTGTCAGGGACTGGCTGGATGAGGAAGAGTGGTGGAAGCCACCCACCCAAGAGCCCCCCAGGGAAGGCACAGAAGAAGGTGACTTAGATCCTGGATCCTGGTGGCGGGACACCAGCTGCACCTCAGAGGAGGGGACAAGATGGGAGATCGTAGAAGCAGAAGTTTGAGGGATAGCAAAGAGGCAGAAGTAGGCAGGTGGCTGGGTGCTGAGGTTACCAGTTTGGATGCAGGCTCTGACAGAGATGACAGAGGGGAGTCAGACCCTGCATGTCCCCCACAGATCCACCCTGACAGCTTCTCTGCTGATGGCTCTCCGACCCCACTTACTCCTAGAATGCAATTACATGTTGTCAAGCAGCAAGCCAGGCAGGCACAGAGAGAGGCTCCGGAGGCTCACCGTAGCAAAAGATTACACCGGAGGAGCCCTGACCTAGAGAGCTAGAGAATGAAGGAGGGGCTGCACACCAGTTTGAGCAACTTATTCACTGGGGTGAGGGGTTGCTTTTATGTGCCTCCTTGTATTTTCCCCCTTTCCTTAATAAAGAAATGAACTTCAAGTTAGTCTCAATAACTCTCTCTGACCTGTGAATGACCTGCTCTTCCTCTCAGCCCTGTGATAGTGTCTAAAGAATGAATCCTGTGGAACAGAAGACCATGAGAACAGGCCCATCAGATCCAGCCCCTGTTCTCACAGCGGTCATCCAGACGTCTGCTGGCCCTTCAGGCAGGGCCTGAGTGAAACGGCACTCTTCCCACTTGGGATTCCCAACAACCAGTGGAGCTTCATTCATTAGAGCAAATGGGGCACTGTCCCACCAACCTCAGCCAGCCCCCATCTGCCTCCCTTCTTACTCACAATCAGTTGAGGGGAGTGGCAGTGTCTGTCAGCTTCCTCCTGCACCTTACTCTCAGTGTTGCTCTTATAGAACTCATCAAGCAAGAGGATGGGGATGAAACTAAAGTTAATTGGCTTTGCCTGCCATTGGCTCCGGCTCTAACTACTGTTGATTTCCATCTTTCTGGTCCTAATGGGCACTAGCTGCCACTGCTGCCAACTGGTATTTAGATACTGCCCCCAACAAGGGAGGGAGAACCTAGCCATCATGACTAGTAGCTATTGGTAACCTCATCCTCCATAAAACAGCTTTCTCCAGGTTGGTGCCCACCAGATGGTTTTGACTACAACTCCCACCATACAAACCCAGTATAGTCAATGGTCAGGGATGGAAAACATCTCACAAACATCTGGAGGGCCTTGGGTTGGAGAACAAACCAATTGAAGCTTGGAGCTGAGAGGTCCTCATAGAAGGTGGTGAAGACACTGCCTTAGACAAAGATGGTCCCATAGGAATGTTTTTTATGTGACCTTTGGAGGCTGGAAGAAAGTTGTTGTGCAGTTGATGGATCTGGACTGCGTAGAGCAATAAATTAAAAACACACCTGGAGAAACGTCTCTGTGCTTAGCTGTTCATTGCAGGATGTTATGTACTAAGCTTGGATCCTAGAACAATAGGCAAGTAGGATCCTAGAATGCAACAACTGATTGGCTTGCAGGAATAGACCAATCAGGCTCCAGGAGGAAATTAACCAGCCTATCAGGCTGGTAGGATCGTAGTATGCAACAAGTGATTGGCCTGCAGGAAAAGACCAATCAGGCTCCAGGAGGGAAGCAGAATCAGCCAATCAGATGGGACTCATTTTGTAAATAATGTATATAAAAGCCTGGGGTTTGGGGGGCAATTCAATCACTGTTTTACAAGCTGCAATAAAGAGCATGAAATCACTACAGGACTCCAAGTACATTTCACAGGACCTGAGCCTTGACTTGCTGAACAGAATGGCAGCAGCACAAACATTATTTTCAGAAGAAACACTCTTGGCATCCATATAGTTTATGTCTGGAGTTAAAATAATGTGGACCCTTGCAGACTGAAAAGACAGCACAGGGAGGAAGGGTGTTACACATTCTTAAGATGCCATATCCAGTCTACCATAGCATAACAAAGGGTATCTTAGCTGAGAGAACAGCTGTGCTGAAATCTTAAAATACATCTTGTGTGTGTAACAGGGAAAAGGGCAAGGGAATCCAGTAATAACAAATAATGTATTGCAAGAGTTTTTTGGGTTTTTTAAGATATATAATTCCAACATTGGGGGAGGACTCACACTTTTTCAAAGCAAACCTCCCTCAGGCCCAGATGGAGGTTGGAGGACTTTTATGAGCTTCCCAAAGGAAAATTAACAACAATGGAAAAGGGCATATTTGACCATAGCTGAGCCATCACACATGACTCTGCATTGGCAGCGGCAGTGGAGTTATATTTACCATAATGTGTGGATTTATTGATTTATTTGGCACTGCAAGTACACCAAGCACGCAGCTGTTAAGGGCAGCAGCTACCTAATCTGCATACTGAACAGCATGAAGAGTACTCATGTGGCCACAGTAAACACATTTTCTTCCATAGAGATTATCTTTCAGTAGCGTTGAAACAACTGGCTCTTGGCTATGGGCCGCCTCACACATGACTGTTTTCCTACATAGATAATCTCTGTGGAAGAAAAGGGGCATTTATCACAATGTGTGCTTTGAGAAAAGCCATAGGAAAGCAGCTAGAAAATGGCCAAACACGTCTTTCTTTGTAATGTCAGAATGATCAGGTGTAAGCATGAAACTATGCAGAACATCCTGGGGACTCTACAAGATGTGTTTATATTCATGTGTCACCAATTTTCTTATTATTTAAAGGAAACCTTTTGATTTTTTTTAATGTAGCTGTTTCTCTCACATACATTTTTTTCAAAGAGGCTTTAAGGAAATGAAATGTTGGCTGTGAACAAAGGTGATTTCCCAAAACTGCTTCCATATATGAAAGCCACACGTATATCTCATCGCCTGTGACAAATGCATGTGTCTTCCTTGTCATATGTGCATGGAGCAGAACTCTTGGCTTCCTGACACATATGCATACAGTGACGTGGTCGATCACCAGCACATAATGATCAGTAGTGTAAAAGGCTACTGAAAGATCTAAACATTTACAATGACTTTTATCTCCTTCAAGAAACCGCTTACTGACCAAGGCTACACAAGACTTCTTAAAGGCATAACTACACAATGGGTTCTCTGACAGATTAAACAGAAAAGTGCTCCCCGAGATTATACCAGAGTGAGTTTTTCCCACCCTTGGGACAAAGAGAGAATGTGTGCCACCCTAGGATTATTTGAGTAAGTAGTGTCACTTGTGGATGGGAAGGGAAATCTTCAAACCTTTCTCATCCTTTTTGTTGTAACCTACCAGCCTACCAGGACGCGGGTGGTGCTGTGGGTTAAACCACAGAGCCTAGGACTTGACGATCAGAAGGTCGGCGGTTCGAATCCCCGCAACGGGGTGAGCTCCCGTTGCTCGGTCCCTGCTCCTGCCAACCTAGCAGTTCAAAAGCACATCAAAGTGCAAGTAGATAAATAGGTACCACTTTGGAGGGAAGGTAAACGGCATTTCCGTGCGCTGCTCTGGTTCGCCAGAAGCGGCTTAGTCATGCTGGCCACATGACCCGGAAGCTGTACGCCGGCTCCCTCGGCCAATAAAGCGAGATGAGTGCCGCAACCTCAGAGTCGGTCACGCCTGGACCTAATGGTCAGGGGTCCCTTTACCTTTACTTACCAGCCCATCCCTTAAGGAACTTCAGATTAGCCACCAATTCAGCAGCTAAAGAGGAATTTGGTTCATAATTAGCAAAGGTAGCAACGTTTCATGCCTATTTCAATAATCTTGGACGAGGTTGGGTTTATTTGGCCAATGGGCATCCACACTAGTCACAACAGGCTAACAGGGCAGGCAGTGATAGAAAACTGAAAAGGCTGTCACGGTGAGCACTCTGAGGCATCTGTATGGTGAAGGGATGCTGTCTAATCCACCTCTCATTGCCATCCAACCAGCTGGGTTGAGGACAAGAACATCATTTGGGCCTTAGGGGCTTTGCCCTAATGAATGCTGAAGAGTGGGGAAGGGGTTGATCAGTCAGGTGCTTCCTCAGTTCACCTGCATGGAAGAGCACAGATCACTTAAACTACTGCTCAGAGCTAGGGGAAGAGTCCCATCTGTCTCCTTCAGGTAAGTTTGCCCACATTGGTTTGAGCTAGTCAGTCTGGTCTTGTTGTAGATTCTTGTTCAGCCCAGGCACTGAGGTCCAGCTCTGAGGGCCTTCTGGCAGTTCCCTCACTGCGAGAAGTGAAGTTGCAGGGAACCAGGCAGAGGGCCTCCTCAGTAGTGGTGCCCTCCCTGTGGAATGCCCTCCCATCAGATGTCAAGTAGATAAAGAACTACACAACTTTTAGAAGATGTCTGAAGGCAGCCCTGTATCGAGAAGTTTTTAATGTTCAATGTTTTATTGCATTTTTATACGTGCTGGAAGCTGCCCAAAGTGGCTGGGGCAACCCATTCAGATGGGCAGGGTACAAATAATAAAATTGTTGCTTTTGTTGCTTCAACTGCATCTGTTGCTGCAGATTCTTGTTTAATGCAATAAACTGGGGTCTCTCAAATCCATGTTTTGGCTTCCAGTTTCCCTTTTAGGGTGCGAAAGTTTCCCTGCATGGAAGTAATATCTGTGTAGTAAATTCTTGCCCGGAACAGCCTTGCGCTGTGCTTGTAATTATAGGTCAGTTCACAGCTGCCCTTTCTTTGGCACTCCTTGCAGAGAGCTTTGGCCTTTATCTCTGGATCACTTAACCACACTTGTAAAAACAGGGACAAACTCACAGCTGGCAAGTCAGCACTTCTGTTGATCTGTATTGATTTACATCACCGGATCATCTTGCCAGAGGACTAAAACACCCAGAGCAAATGCATCTAATGAAATGTAGCTGAGGTTTATGCTCAGGTTTATTTAAGAAGATAAATTCATAACAGGAAAGAAAATATAGTCTCTTTATCTGAAAAAGAAATGAAAACCACTTTCCAAGCATCTTACTCACTCCATCTGGCCGGTGCCATTATTATTTTTCATTATTAGTTTGCTTGCTTTAGCAAGATGCCTCATACTGAGTCAGATCGCTGGGTTCATCTAGCTAAGCACAGTTGAGAACGAGTGGAAGCAGCCCTCCAGGGTTTCAGGTAAAGGTCTCTTCCAGCTCTACTGGAGACACCAGGGATTGAACCTGGGACATTCTGTGGAATTGGGGTTTAAAATTCACAGCATGTTACTTGTTGAAAGAAAAGTATATGAAAATGATGCAGCGTTAGTATTTAACTCCTAGTAAATTAGCAAAACTGTATAAAACGGGGTCAAATGTATGCCGGAAATGTAAGGAAAAAGAAGGCACCTTTTATCATATGTGGTGGAAATGCAAGGTAGTAAAATAATTTTGGGAAATGATATATAATGAGTTGAAAAAAATGTTTAAAATAATATTTTCTAAAAGCAACAACAACCCTGAAGCCTTTCGTTTAGGAATTCTAGGTGCCGAAATCCCAAGAGAGCAGAAAAGACTATTTATGTATGCGACCATGGCTGCGCGGATGTTATTGGCCCAGAGGTGGAAACAAGATAAAGTCCCCGCCAGAGAAGAATGGCAGATTAAGTTGATGGATTATGCCCAAATGGCCAAAATGACCAGAAGAATCAGAAATCAGAAAGACCAAAAATTTAATAAGGAATGGGGGAAATTTATAACTTATCTTAAAAACCATTGTAAACAGCTAAAATTGTTAGTAGGATTGGAATATCACCTGTAGTTTAATGGTGAATTTTGGACACAATGGAGCGGTAGAAGATTTTGGATTATCATAAAAGATGCAGGAGGAAATGATTAACAATAGGACCCACAAAAGGGAGGAAGGAAGTCTAAGAATTTCCTTGGAATCTTGTTTTATGTTGTAAGTTGGACATGTGACTGTAAAACTTTAATCTGAAAAACCAAATAAATATTTTTTTTTTAAAGAACCTGGGACCTTTTGCATGCAAACAGATGCTCCATCCCTGAGCTATGGCCCTTCCTCTTGTATATTGTTGTAGAATTGCCACTCACTGCAAATGTTTTGCTGCTGTCCTTGGAGACAAAGCTCCTGCCAGCATCAGAAACTCTGCTTTTACAAAAAGCAGACTAATGTAGACATTGAACTGCACAGTCAGTTACGGACACCTCCACCACTCCAGCCTTCCTTGCAGAAATCTTAGATTAACTGGACCCTGTGTAGCATCTGCCACAGTTGTGCAATATTGGCTTCCAATGCATATTTCAGCATATTAGCATAAGAAGAGCCCAGGTGGATCAGACCAAAGGCCACCTAATTCAGCATCCTGCTTTCATAGGGCCCACCAGATGCCTATGAGAAGCTCACAAGGAGGGCATGAGTACTGCAGCCCTGCTCCCACTCTCAGAAACAGAGTGTACAGAAGGATGCCGCCTTGTATGCCATGAATTTATCTAAGTACGCTTAAGCCCGTTAGTTGCAATGGTCTTAAGAACATTTAACTCTGCGCTGAATAATGGCCCATGAGTTAAATTTGTATCACACTAAATATAGCAACTCCAATCTTTCATTTCTCATCCTAGGCCCCAGTGGAATTAGCAAGAATTGGGCAGCCTTCCAGTTCAGATCCTGAAGCCCATAACCAGATTCCACAGAGTCCATGACACCTCCTGCCTGACATTTCTCCACATGGGGAGCAGGGAGAGTTGACAAAGCTCCTACTCCTTCAGCCATGGAACATCTATTTCTGAACAACTGACACTTCTTTTACCACCTTCCTTAAGATTCTGGGACCCCAAAGGATTTTAAAACTCGTGCGTTATCATTTGCCCCTGAGATGAGTGTGTTTCACAAAATTGAAGACATTTTAGTAATAATTGCTGCACATAATCATATAATTGACTGGTAATCAAACCCACACTTTTTCAAAAAAAAAATATTGTATTGCTTGATGGAATGGGACAGATGTCACAAGACCATGATATTAGTGGGTTGTGAATTGCATGAGTCAACAGCTCTCTATTAGGAGAGCTTTAAATGACATATCTTGTGGGAAATGCCTGGCTAACAAGTGTATGATAAGCAGGTTGTATCCTTGTCAGGACTTTTTTTTATGTTAGTTGTAACTTATATCAATGCTCACTATGTGAACCATGTGTGTGCATATAATCAGTGGCCAAATGTACCAAGTCTATTGTCCATCAGAAAACAACCTATCCACCTTGCTTTAGGGATTAACACCAATTTAGGAAGGGCCAGCCTCAAAATTAAACTTCCATATTGACTGGTTCCAACTTTGCAGCTAATAGCAACTCCCATCTCTGAGGAGTCCTTGGCCAAACACTTAGAACAAAATCCCATGTCCTAAACAGCTGACTTGAAAGCCTTTTCTTATGGGTAGTATGAAAGTAAACAAACAAACAAACAAACAAACAAACACAAATTCTAGGGGGAAGTTATTCAGCATGGTACCAAGCCATCTGTGCATCATGTCCTCTGGCCTTGATATTGTACTTGGAAGGAAATGGAAAGCATGGAGAAGGAACTTCTCAGGGAGCCATCATTCCCTACTCCAGGACCTTCTGGGCCAGACAGTGTGGCCTTGCTGGACTCCATGTACTCAGAAGACACACTCCCAGTGTACTTCTAGCCACCTCCATGCTGTAGAAGTCAATGGCTGCAGAACCATGCAATGGCCCTCTAAGAACTCAGGTAATTCCTCAGAGGAATACCAGGACCAGACCAGCCAGTCTTCAAAAGACGTAAGCTCTTCTTGCTTGAAGGAGAATGCTCCAGCCACACTTTCTACCCAGCTATCCAAGGTCCTGACAGGCCCTGCCTTGCTGGTCCTGGCCCTGCCTTGCCAGAAAGGGCCTCCACTGCTGTCATCTGACGCTTGGGCCTTGGTGGGACAGGACATGGCACACTGATGGCTAGTAGGTCTTAGCCTAGAAACTTACAAAGTCTGACGTTGTAGCTTGGCCCACTGTCCCCTGCAGAGTCACTTCGGAGAAGTCAGAATTACCTGTATCTTTTGGTTTCTTTCCAGCTTGCCTGTGCCTATTGATCCTTTTGCTTCTTAGGGTTGGACCCAAAGGTACTTTGTTGACTCTCATACTGTTCTGGAGGGTACCCTAGCCCTCAGGAGCAGTTTGGCTGCGGAGTAGGGGTGGGTCTGCAATTGATAAGAGGATGGTAAAAATGGGTGCATTTTTAATCATGCAACAACACTTTTGGATCCCAACATTTCTGTTGACCTCCATATCCCCCCCCCAGTGAAATGCTCTAAACTGGTGTAGTCAGTCATGCCATGTGACCAGTCAGAAGGCACTGGGTTTGAAAGACTCCACATGTAGTGACCGGATGGCATAGAGCTATCCCATTGCATTGCCTTCTAAGCAAACAGATTTCTTTTAATGATGGCCGCAAAGAAATTCTGGAGGAGAAGAATTTACTAAACAAGAACCTGCAAGCTCTACTGTAAAAGCTGGTGAATCACTGAGCTGGTTTGTGACAAGCTCACTTGAATAAGGATGCATAAGATGGGGTGAAAACCACTGTATTTTCAAGCAAAACAAAATGGCTTTGTTGTGTTAAATGTGTGTAAGTCCTGCATCAACTTCCAGTGAATCTGTGTGAATGCTTTCAAGACTTGGGACTTTTTATTGATTTATTCAATTTCAGCCACCACCGCTTCTACAAAACTTCACTGAGAGCAAGTGAAGTTGGCGAAGACCAAATCAAATAATCCTTCTGTGGTTTCTTTCCAGCCCTTGTGGCAGATGTTTCTTTAGTTTACATTGGCTGGCCTATGTTAAGGCAGTTGGCAAAAGCTGTACTTTTTTCTGTAGTATGAATTACGGTTTTCATGCAATGTTAATGTGGCATTTCTGCAGCATGAATCTCATCGGTTGAGATTTGAGCAGTGAGGTCAGGGGTGGCCAACTTCTATGGAGTTAGTAGGCACATATGGCATGTTGAGAAAGTGGCAGTTACAAAATGGCTGCTTTGAGGGTGTTGCATAATACAAAATGGCTGCCATGGGGCTATGCAGGTGAGGCTGAGCCACCAAAAGCAGGAATTGAGCAGGAAGTGCAAACAGTCTCTCATACATTGCAGACATTTATATGCTTTATACTCAGTTTTTCACGGACTTTTCAGTTTCGTGGACTTTTGCATGCATTTTATTCAGTTTTTCATTAATGAAAACAGAGGATATAACATGGGCATTGCAGATGGTTCCTAATAATACATCCAAAATGCAGTTATGCATTGTGGATTTTTGAAGAGATATTTACCTCTCAGATAGGGGCACTATCGATGGTACTGGTGGGTACACTGGTCCTTGCAGATGCTGCATTGTTAACCCCTGATTAGACTATTACATGGTGTTGCGTATTCTGATCTCTTTTGCATTTCTTATATTGAGTAATATATAAGCAGCAAATGTCATTTGGCAGTGACAGAGAAATCAATAATGCTTAGACTTCAGAATGGTGGCTATATGAAATTTGCTCTGGTCAGCAGTTAAAGTGAGGGTGGCAGGGGCTTGATTCAGCTTCTGCTCTAACCATGAGCCCAAAGCTCACGTTTGCTCATTCTGTAACTTTGCAATTTTCCACTATAGAAGTGACTCACATGCTTACTGCATGCCAACTGCAGTGTCAATATTTTGCACTTTGTACCATGGTCAGAGCACCGCTTGGTTCTGAAGGGCAGGGCGTCTCTCCCAGTATGTGAACCAGAAATAAAGGGAAACCACAGCCGTGTGATTTAAAAGATTATATTGTGCTCTGATTTCCACAACAGTAGCATTTGTTTGCCATTTGTTTACTTTGCAGTTCCTCTCACAGGTAGTGTGGTCAAAACAGCAAAGATTTAAAGACACAATACCCTTATTGCAGCTGCTTCCAAACTGAGGGACTTGGAAATAACAAATTCATTGGGAGCCTTGCCCTATGCAGAAGGGCTATGGAGCAGGGATGCATGCCTAATAAAACATAAATTTGTAAGCCCAGATAATGCCACAAGCGACAAATCCAAAGTGCATATTTAGTGACAAATATAGTTCTTGACATAGCCTACAGGACTGTTAGACTGGTGAAGATGAAACACTTTATCTTAGTATATCCTTATGCCTTCTTTTAAAAAAATGAATTCTAGCAAGGAAAAGCAGCATTTATGCACACTTCTTCTTGAACTTTCTCCTAATTTTTTTTTTTAATGCCAAGTTAAATTTCCTTTGGAGATACATTAATCTGGAAAGATAGTCTCAAGTTTTTAAAGACAAAAATAAGTAAGTGCATGTACCCAGGCTACGCAGGGTTGGGTAGTCCTATCTTATGGATTTGGATAAATTTATAGATTATGGGATGTTCTTCCAAGAGAAGCTCACCTTGCATCTACTCCATTCTTATCTGGGTGCTAAGCAAAAACTAAAAAAAACAAAAACTTAAAAATTCCAGGCATTTTAAAGAACAATTTTATGAATTTCTTCTCTAGCTTGCTATACTTTTTAAATTTGTATTTTTTTATTAAAGAACAGGTTGGTCTGGTGCAATCTGGGATGTGTGGTCCTGCAACTGAAGAGTAGTGATTTGATTGAAATGGGGGTAGGGTCAAGAAATGTCCCCCATCCCTTCCCTCGTGGCTGAATTGGACCCAACCATGGGATCTCCACATATTTAAAATACTTGAACTGTGCCAATCATTTACAAACAGGATAATGAGGATCTGATTTTAAAAGGAAAAAGGAGTGCACTGGGTAAGCTGTGTGGAGCCTTTTGACTACCAATGTGGCATATGTTCTTGCAGGTAGACTCCCTTTCCCTGCAGTTTCACTCACAAAGCTCTGATAAGGGTAGCGTATTTGGCTAGGTACAAATAAGTTGGGAAGAGTTTTCTACTGAAATGTCAACAATGGGACTAATACTGCATGCATGTAATGCTAACGTCTCACAACAAATGAAACTGATCTGTAGAAAACACAATTTGAAAAAAAGAGACAATGCATGTATTTTTGTAAACTAAGAGATCTTTAATTAAAAATAGATTTAACAAACAAACAAACAAACAACGGGACCAGGGAAAAGTTCAGCTCCATTTTGCTGCTAAAATCAGAAACTCTTTGTACAGGATTGGCCTAGTTTGTTATTTCTTTCTTTTATATATCCCACCTTTTTTCACCATGATGGAACCCTAGGCATCATACATGGAGTTCCAAGGCATATGCAGCAGTACAACTTGTGTTCAAACACGGCTCTTCCATCATCATGGCTAGCCTGGTTCTTTCACTTGCATATTCCCCTCCCCAGCCTCATCAGCTCCCTGTCCCAGTTAATGTTATTTATTTAGGCATTTATATCCTGCTTTTCTGGGCGGAACCCTTTACAAACTGGCTTACAGTATGCAACAACACTAATGACAATGCCAAAAGTCATAAAAACAATTTAATGTGAAAACACCAATCACATTAAAGTGAGCTAGCGGCATTTAAACATCTCAGTCTGGACCGGCAAGGATAAAGCATAAAGCAAGAGCAATGCTAAAACCACAATCACAGCTATAAAGAGAAGCAGAAGAGAACAAGAGCACCACAAGCAACTCCCAGGAACCAAAAGGCTTTTAGCAACACAGACTTGCCTGCAGTGTGGCTGCTGCTAAACATAAACAGACATGGTGCCATGAACTCTAGAAGGATGCAGAGGCAATGGGAATGGAATATGTCACCCATTGAGAATAGCAGTGCATGTGGTTTCAACTCCTGTAATGTACTGTCCGTGGCACAACCCTTACGCCTGGTTTGGAAACTGCAGCTAATATGAAATGAAGAGGTTAGAGTGCTTAAGTCAGACACTCAGCTGAAAAGGCAGTGCTGGCTACCTGTTAGCTACAGAGCCAAGTTCAAGGTTTTGTTGCTGACATTTAAACAACTTGGGACCAGGATGCCTCGCAGACTGTTTCCTCTGGGGCAGACCAAGCCAATCTCTCAGAACATCCAGAAAGAGACTCTGCTGGTCATTCTACAACCAGCAGATTGCCACATGGTGACAATGTGGAGACAGGTCTTCTCCGTGATAGCATCCACCCTCTGGAATGCTCTCCCACAGGATTGTGGGAGGTGGAGACAGTAATGACTTGTACGTGCCCCTTAGGTTTACCCAAACTTTCCTGGACTCTGATTATTAGTTTTATTTATTTATTTTGCACACTGCTCAGATCTATTTGAGATAGTTGTGTTTTGTTTTGTTCATATCTCATATGCATTTTTATTATTTTCATGCAAACTTTTTAAAATAGTGTGATGCAGTCTAGTTTTTTCATAAATTAAATAAAATCATTTGTGCATTAGAGCTCTAAAGGGAAAACGAGCATGAAGAATGCATCTTTTCCTTAAAGAGTGTTCTTGTTTGGCCCGGATATTGAGAAATGCTGAATGTACACCTTTGTAGTCTATATTCTTTGCAGAATAAAAGGAAAGCTCTGATGAGTCAGTTCAAAGGCTTATCTAGTTCCAGCATTCTGTTCCCACCTTGGCCAGCCAGAAGCCTATTGAAACCCCACAAGTGGGACTTGAGGACACAAGCTCTTGCTCAGGTTCCCCAGCAACAGCAGCTGATATTGAAAAGCACCCTGCCACTGGCAATGATATATAACCATCATTACTAGTATTCATGGAAATGCAAAAGTGCTAAATGTTCATTCTTGCATTTTGCCAAAAGGCCAGTCAGTGGTTGCATAAGCACACTTTGTCCTATGAAGATTCATCTGGTTTATGAACCAACTGATGGCAGCTGAAGCTGAACTCTACAGAAATATGGACAAAAAATGGAGCATCTTAACTGGAAAGGCCTGAAGCCATTCTGCTTTTTTCTCCCCAAGAGTTTTGCTTTGTGCCTTAGGAATTTCTCTGAGAATGTCACCTTGTTCCTATTTTGTGCATCCACTGGACCAAAGAACATGAACCCTTCTGAATGCCTCTCTCTCCTGTTCAGGAATAAAGTCAGTGAGCACAACACTACCTCATCCATCATTCTACCCACTCATGTAGGAATGTTCATGACTGTTTACAACTGCCTGCCTAAACCTACCAATCTTTGCATGAATGAATAGTTAAACCTCATGTACTTTGCTTAACATTTTCCTACAGCAGAAGTCTAAAGGCAAAACTGACCTTAAAACGATCAACCACATTCTGTCTTTTTCTTTCCCCTAAAGAAAATTTTGGAACAAATAGGGAGATGTGGAGAAAATGAATCTTTTTTTTAAAAAAAATGGAATAAATTTCAGCAGGTGCCATTTCACAATTAATATCATCATTCATAGATGCAGCGGCTGATCAATTACAAGATACCTGTAAGTCCCTTTTTGTTTTTTCAGGATCATAAATAGTAATCTGGCATTAAATATTTGTGATCTGGGCCAGTAACCTTTTTTCAGTCTCACAGCATCTTTTTTAATTAAAGTATATCTTTGTCCCATGCCTATAAGCTTCTCTCTGACATTTCATATGCAAGGCATCTCGCCACAAAAGTTCAAGCAGTACAGTTATAAATGGAAAAGAGATTACAAGTATTCTCAAGCCACAGTGATCTGAAAGTGAGTTAAAACTGGAGCATTTCTTCATAGTCTTGGCCAGGCTACTAAGAGGCAATCCCTTCGGAAGAGTTTTATTATGAGAACAGCAAAGGAAAAGAAAGGAAAGAAAGAAAAATATTTGTTAAAATGGAATTTTGAACTATGTTGATGTGCATGTTGAAGTAACTGTTTGAGAAGCATCATGTTGAGTTTAAGATGTCCCCTTTAAGCATTTACTTGGACACAAATTGCAATGAAAAATCAATGGGACTCATAAATGCATTTATGATCACAATGTCTCTTCTCACACAGCAGGGTTATACAGTTCAGCTGGAAGAATGGTTCAGCTGGAAGAATGGACAACAAAGAAACCCTCAAAGACTAATATAACTTCACATACCATTTTATTGCATTGGCACAGAAAAACACACATGGAAAGTTGCATTGGCACAGTGACTTAGAATGGTGCAACTGCCCGTTGTAAGATCTTGCATCACAGGTCGTGGTTTAGAAGGAATGGTGGTGGAAGGATAAAGGAATAGGGAAACTGTGCACAATCTTCTGAAGAGCAATAGGTGTCAGGATGCTGTCAGCGGCTCCCGGAAGGTTGCCCAAAAAAGTATAAAGACATGAAATAGTTTCTTACAGTCCTTTTGCATTTCAATCTTTACAGAGACAGGCTATAGAACCAAGCCTACTGTCCCGAGAGGCGTTGTCACTCCATCCTCCTTCTCTCCCACGTCCTCATTTGTCATCCTCATCATCTCCTCTACGGGTGCTGCTAAGTACCCTCTGTCTTCTAGCTCTCCTACTTTTAAGGCTCGCCGGGTTCTGGGAGATGGTGGGTCTGGAATGCTTTCTAATGACAACGTGTCAGCCAGTTGCTGCTCTGGCTCTACCGTTATTCCCCAACTTTCCCTGCCTCTGAGCTGCGACCTCCCTCAACCCCCTGTTGTGAATCTATACTGTCTTCCTCTTCCTCCTCCCTGGAAGGGTCAGGATGCGGAGGCGGTCTTCACCATTCCCCCTCTACCCAGTCCCTGACAACAGGATTGTTGCCACCCCTTTGCACTGATACAGCATTACAACCACATCACATGAGCATTATTAAAATATTGCCCAGACATCTCCGTAGCATATAGGTGTGTTTACAAATGACAATGCTGTGCCACACACTAATGTCAACACGGCATGATTTCACACTGCCAAATCTTTTCACCCACCCACATTTTTCAGGTAACAAAGAGAAGAACACAGAAACAATATGTAAAGCCCACTTAGTAAATGCACATTCATCACAGGCTAAAGAATGTCAGCTAGCTAGAGAATGCAGAAAAGGTTTAAGCCAGCACTGGACATCCTTTGCAAGCTCGCTGACTTTCATAGAGGAATAGGGGAGAAAGTTGATTCACTTTGCATTTAAAGGCAAATTTACCTGATTTGAACTTTCAAAAACAATATGCAAACTGAAACACAGCCACGCTTTGAAACTGACTCGTCTCCAAATTTTGCAGTGCTAAGTAATTTGTACAAAAAGGCATATATTAGGGTGAAGTGTGCAGGAAAATGCATTTTATTATGGGAAATTACTTTGCAAAAATGTGAACATTGGGCAAAATTAAGTTCAAAAATTCACAGTTAAAAGCTGATGAATTTTCACTAGGAATTGTTTTTAAAACTGAGAGAAATTGAAACTGAAATTGACAGACTTCTACTTTCATATATGCCAGCCACATATTATGATTTCCACTCCTAGGGTAGATTTAGGGTGAAAAAACCTAAACAGAAGCTTGCTCTAACAAAAGAAGAATACTGGGATGAAAATATGCATCAGTAAAAGTATAAAAGGAAACTGGCAAGTGTAAATGGAAACTGGTGCAAGTTTTGATGAAGAAAAATGAAGTTCTAAAGACGTGTTGGTAAATGTCTAGTATCACTGATTAGCTTCTTTATTTTTATCAGACCATTAAGCAGAAGGCGGCTTTTACCCTAATATTCTCCAATTGGCATGCTATGACCTCAAGTTGTTGAATCTCTGTCACACCACAATAACCTTTATGGGTGTACATGGGTACAACTAAATAAGTTACTTGCAATATCTTAAGTAGCCTAGTAAAGACTAAACTGCTGTGGCAGATCTTTCACAGTCTGCTTTGCAGTTCCCAAGGGTCTAAGCCATGATCTGAAACGTCCTTCCTGCTAATTTCAGTGAGGGTTTTTATATAGCCTAGTAATATATCTGTGCTATTACTTTGGGCTGTGCAGTTTACAAATGAAGCAAGCTGATCACTTTTCTACTGTTCTGATGGTCTCATAGTGTTTGTGCATTTAAATGGATAGTTAGTTGAGACACAAGGAAATACTGCCTTAGTAAATAGGTATAAATCTCAGTATAGATAGTAGCCCTACATATAGTGTATTGTAGTTGACTCTTGCTCCACTAAATATCTAGCAAATCATGTCCACGCAGAAGCCAGTTGAATTCAGTGGGACTTACTCCCAGGTAAGTAAGGTTAAGATTAAAGCTCTGAATCTTAAAAGCCCATTTCTGCTTGAGTTCACTGGGCCATCTAAAGTAACAATTCACCCCATATCTCAAGAAATGACTAGGGATGTTCAAGGATTTTGTTTGATCTTCATTTTTAAGCAAATCAAGCTGGTTTACAGTTTGTGGGCTGTTATATAGTTCAGAATACAGTTATGCTTTCGTTTTTAAATTCATCTGAATTTCATCATACCATTCTTTGTTTTAAAAAAAGTATTAAAGAGTACCAACCAGAGCTACTATTACGAAAATCCCCTGGGAGAGGGATTAATGGTTAAGCCACTCTGAAAACAGAAGTTCTCTGAGAGGAATAGGTGCCTCCTGACAGCACCCTTAAAAAACTACCATTCCCAGAATACTTTGGCGGAAGCATAACTGTTTAAAGTGGTATTGTAGTGTTTTAAATGTAACATTTGAATGTTTCCTGTTTCTTAGCAACACCTAGTGTAGTATTAGTTCATTAGGAAATAGTTTCCTATGTTTAAATTGGATTTTTAAAAAAGTTTTTCGTGGGGGGCACAGACCTGATATCTGACTCATATCAGTATGCACCAATTGTCTACTGGGTTTTATTAGATGTCTGTTTAAACATTCAAAAATCATCCACCTATACAGAAGCTATTTGTTCACCTTTCAACATCAAAGCGAAAATTCTGGTACTTGCAAATCACTCATTAGTTCATTAAAGAGTATCAACCTGACCAGCCAACATTCCTAAGTCTTTTCCTCAAGAGGTAGTGCATTGGTGTCAGGCTTATCTGAAGCCTTGATAGATACAGTCTCTTCACCCTTAATGTGATATAACTGGAATTACACCCCCCCAAAAAAGTTTGCTATTTACATTTGAATTAATGCCTTCCATTTGAAGTTAACGAGCAAGCAAACCTGAAGTTCTATCAAACATTGCATTGAAATCAAACCATATTGTAGGCAATCAAAATGACCTTTAACAACCCATTTACCCAGTTGCATCAATAGTTACGCAACCACGTCCCGTTTCAAATGGATTCCTTCACAGCATCTGTCCACAAGGGCAAACAAAAACCTTTCTGTGCGTTCTTTAATTAACTTTGCCTACCTCAGACCCTATTAACATATAAATGAACAATTCATCCTATTATTCCATTAATATAATACGCTGGATAGTATTCATTGGTATAATGAATGAATGAACTTTTGTTCTTTCCACGACAAAATTTAGTAAAAGCAGAGAAGTTTGGAGCCAGCTATTTCGCCATATCCATTTGCTGGTTTACTCTTACATATAGATCCCCACAGATACCTTTTGCTGGTTTTCCCCCTTACTGTATCACCTATTTGCATCAAATTATTTTATATGCATAGAGGGAGGCCATTCATGAAGTATTGGCATGTTTATATTTTATGTGAATATGGAGAAGTCATTCATGAAGTATGTTGGGTATCAAAGAAGGGGGTGCTAGAAAAGTTATAAGCACATAAAAAGAGCCTTCTAGATCAGGCCAAAGACCCATCTATTCCAGCATCCCATTCTCACAGTGGTCAAGCGGATGCCTCTGGGAAGCCTGTCAGAGCACTCTCCTCACTTTTGATTCCCAACAACTGATATTCAGAGACATATTGCCTCTGAGAGGTAGTATATAGATATCATGACTAGTAGCCATTGATAGCCTTATTTTCTATGGGTCTTTCAGATCCACTTTCAAAGCCATCAAAATTAGCAGCCATCACCATCTATTGTTGGGGTGATTTTGTCTGTCCTACAACAAAGGGACCCCTGACCGTTAGGTCCAGTCGTGGCCGATTCTGGGGTTGCGGTGCTCATCTCGCTTTATTGGCCGAGGGAGCCGGCGTACAGCTTCTGTGTCATGTGGCCAGCATGACTAAGCCACTTCTGGCGAACCAGAGCAGTGCACGGAAACGCCGTTTCCCTTCCCACCAGAGCGATATCTATTTATCTACTTGCACTTTGACGTGCTTTCGAACTGCTAGGTTGGCAGGAGCAGGGACCGAGCAACAGGAGCTCACCCCGTTATGGGGATTCAAACCGCCGACCTTCTGATCAGCAAGTCCTAGGCTCTGTGGTTTAACCCACAGCGCGACCCGCGTCCCATCCTACAACAAATGTTCGTTCAAATGTGCCTAACCATGACAAAGAGGAAGCTGAGTTAGAAAGGTTTGCAGTGCAACATACTTTAGAAATGGTTCTTTAAATACCCTGCAACATTCCTCTGATTAAAATAGGGACGTTCCATCCAATAATAATAATAATAATAATAATAATACCCCACCCATCTAATTGGGTTGTTCCAGCCACTTTGGGTGGCTTCCAAAATATATACAAACAATAAAACATTAAACTTTTTTTAAAAAAACCTCAACAGGGCTGCCTTCAAATGTCTTCCAAAGGTTATATAGTTACTTATTTACTTGGCTTGGGGGTTGTATAACTCCATACCATCCAACATTTCTCCGATGAAAATGGGGACGTCCTAAGGAAAAGCGGGACATTCCAGGATCAAATCGGAAACCGGGATGGCTTCTGTAAATCTAGGACTGTCCCTGGAAAATAGGGGCACTTGGAGGTTCTGTTTTTATCCTGTTAGCACTCCCTGTTGGCTGTGATGAAATACATTCAAAAACATGTATTTAAATATTAATTTCCATGAATATTTGTAGATAGATAGATGATAGATAGATAGATAGATAGATAGATAGATAGATATAGATAGATAGATAGATAGATGATAGATGATAGATAGATAGATGATAGATAGATGATAGATTAGATAGATAGATGATAGATTAGATAGATGATAGATAGATAGATGATAGATAGATAGATAGATGATAGATAGATATAGATAGATAGATGATTGATAGATAGATAGATGATAGATAGATATAGATAGATATGTTGTTATTGCAGAGTCCTGTGCACAACGGAATGACGAACAGTACGTGCCACATGCTTAAAGTTGCTTTATTTTCAGTTCAGAGTTGAGAAATTACAAACATGCATCTTGCCTCTGCTGGAGCAGAGAAGCAACTCTCCTTCTCGGAATAACGAACACCGAGAGAACACAGTGAAAAACAGGAAACCAGTGTACGTCACATCCAGCTTCCCATTCCCGTGGGAAAACCCAACAGTACTCTGACTGTGGAATGTAAACATTGTCTTGTGACAAGCACTTCTGCTGCACAGTGAAGAGAGCAGAAACCAACATCCTCCCCCTTTCCGTGAACATCACTGGGCAGCGTGTTCGTACAATATCAGTACAAACCTAATTTCTGTACATAGGTACAGTGTTGATCCCTTGATACAATCTTGGACAATACATCAGCAGGAATTTCATTACCTGGCATATAGGACACCGTTACGAGTCCCTTCTGAATATGTTCCCTAGCATGTTGCACCTTCAACTGCAAGTGCTTCGTGCTTTGCTTACAACTTTCCGAATTCAGCAAAGCCAAACATGCTTTGTTGTCCTGGTAAACCTGGATTGGACATTTGACAGGAATTTTCATGTCTTTGCACAATTGTAACAACCATTCACAATCCTTAAGTGAATAAGACAGTGCATTCAGTTCAGCTTCACAAGTACTTAAGCTAATTGTTGTTTGCTTCTTGCATAACCAATCAAATAGACCCTGATTGTACATGTAGCAAACTCCAGACGTACTTTTCCTGTCTGTAGTGTCACTTCCAAAACTTGCATCTGCAAAGATCTCAAGACCACCAGACTTCTGATTGTTAAATCTCAGTCTGTAATCCATAGTGCCTTTCAAATAGCGTGCTATGCGTTTCAGAGCTTTCCAATCCTTAACAGTAGGATTGTTAACTTGTCTGCTTAGCAAATTACAGCTAACGGCAATGTCAGGTCTTGAACATCTGGCAATGAAGTTTAGCTTGCCTAGCACACTTCTGTACAGTGTAGTGTCAGAAAATGCTTCTTCAGTGTCTTCTACCTGATAACCTGTTGTCATCGGTGTGTCTACAGGGTTAGCATCCATCAGGTTTAGTTTGCTTAACACATCAGCAATTTTCCTTGACTGGTGTACTAGAATGTTACCACTTTGATCTTTCTCTATTTCCAGAGATAGGTAGTTGTTTACCTCACCAAGATCTTTCATGTCAAAGTGCTCTTTCAGTTGAGCTAGGGCGTTATTGTACATTGTGACATCTTTCCAAAAGAATAAAATATCATCAACATAAAACAAACAATACAGCTTCTTTTGCCCCTCCTCTTTGACAAACACACATGGATCAGCTTTCCCTTGCTGAAAACCTAGAGAAAACAATGCTTCAGTGAGTTTTGTGTGCCAACACCGTGCACTTTGTTTGAGACCAAAAAGGGACTTTTTCAGAGCACAAACAAATCCCTGTTTTACCTGTACGCCATCAGGTGGAAGCATATATAGTGATTCACCTAGAGATCCGTACAAAAATGCTGTATTCACATCGTGGTGACTAATGTGAAGATTCTCCTCTGCAGCTAGCTTGAGCATAAGCCTTATGCTCTCATATCTCACCGTGGGTGAGTAGGTCTCGTGATAGTCTTCACCTGGTACCTGTGCAAAACCTCTGGCTACCAATCTGGCTTTGTGTCTGACTATCTTGCCATTTTGATCAGTCTTCGCTTTGAAGACCCATTTGCTTCCAAGCAGTTTCATTCCTGGAACTACTGGAACTAGCTCCCAAGTTTTGTTCCTTTCTAAGGAATCGAGCTCAGCCTTCATGGCATTTAACCATGGCTCAGCTTCCTTAGAATCCAAATCCTGGATTTCTTGGAAACTTGAAGGTTCAAATACCTTCTTGGAGCTTTTAACAGCTGCTACTGCTGTCTTAGCAAATTCATCAGCAAATCTTTTTGGAGGTCTGCCTTTTGTGGCTCTTTGTGACCTGCGAATTAGCCTTTGGTCTTCAACACTCTCCTCTTCCTTCTTAGGAGAAAAGTGGCCTATTGTGAACAACGGTTCTTCCAATTCCTGATCAGAGCTTTCAGAGGGTCGCATAGAGGCTTTCGCACTCTTGAAATCCTCTGAATCACCCGATTCAGTTTCAGACTCAGAATCAGAACCTTCATCAGTGGGTGTGGGTTGTTGTTGCTTATCCTCAGTCTCATCACTGTCATCAGGATAACATTGAAAAATTCCCACGTTCTCCCCCCACTTGGCATTGTACTCAACACTTCTTGTGAGCTTAATTGTCTTAGAGTCAGTCATCATTATTCTGTAAGAACCTTTCTGATAACCTAGAAAGATACCATGCAATCCACGTTTGCCTAACTTGGAGCTTTGTGGCGAGTGAATCCACATGTCAGAACCAAATATTTTCATGTGTTTGATGTACGGTTTCTTACCAAACATCTTCTCATACGGGGTACAACCAATCGCTGAAGATAACCTGCGATTGTAACTGTAAACAAAACACGAGAGAGCTTCGGCCCAATAACTCTCTGGAAGATTGGCATCATGCAGCAAGGTTTTTAACCCTTGAAGCAATGTTTGATTTGCCCTTTCGCAAAGTCCATTCTGCCATGGCGAGCGAGGACTGGACAAATCGTGTTGAATTCCTTTCTCAGTCAGAAAAGCTTCAAACTGCTGAGAAGTGAATTCTCCCCCGCGATCTGTGAAAAGAATTTTTATCTTCTTACCATGCACATTTTCCAACCAAGCACAGAATTCCTTGAACCTTGGAAAAGCCTCTGATTTCTGCTTGAGATTATACACATAAATATACCTGGAAAATGCATCAATGAGAACCATGAAGAACCTATTTTCACCCAAAGAGGGCGATAGTGGACCAACTAAATCAGCATGAACAACCTGGTATGGTTCTGTAGCTTGTCTACTAGACACCTTACCTTTCGCAGCCATTTTCACCTTGTTCGCTGCGCATGCCTTGCACTTCATGTGGTACCTGCAGGGTTTAATAGTCATACCTTCAACCAAGGCAGGCATTTTAGATACTGCCTCAAAATGCAAATGACCAAATTTCCTGTGAAAATCATGAATACATCCTGCATGCAAACTTTTGTTAGAACCTGCAATGCAACAAGTCTCATTCTGCACAACATCATCATAATACAAAACAAACAAACGATCAACACATTCAGCATGCAATACATAATCGTCTTTCTTTGTGATGGTGCATTTCTTGTTCTTGAAGGAAACGTCAATGTTCCGTTCATTCAGCTGCATCACACTGAGAAGATTGTGTGTGGCATCTGGAACATAAAGTACATCATGTATCTCTAAGTCCAAACTGTGAAGAACAACAGTTCCGTAGCCTTGACTGGGGATCGTGTGGTCATCCGCCTGGTGAATCGCACCTTCTTGCGGTGTAAAAGACACGAACAGTCTCTTATCGTTGCACATGTGGTGGGTAGCTGCTGAATCAACAACGAAGAAGGATCTAGACGTCTTCTGGACCTTTGCAACCTTTGGAGTGAAGCGTGAGACCATTGCCTTGTGCTGCGTTGTCCTGGACACCGGACCTTTGCCTTTGCTTTGGCCTTTTCCACGCGATGAACTTTCGCTGCGCTGCTCTGTCTTGGCCCTGGGATATTTGCATTCCCTCTTTATATGGCCTAGACGTCCACACGAGTAGCATTTCACTGCCTTCAAAGCTTTGGCGCCCTCTGGTGGTTCCACTGCACTCTGGGATGACGTCTGTGAAGACTCCCCCTTATCCATGCAGCTAGCACCCCGGCGATCTGCTTCATTCTGGATCACGGCAGTAACATAGGCTACTGTGAGCTGAGCAGTTGGTTGAACAGCAATCTGAGTGGCAACGGACTCCCAACTTGGACCCAAAGAATGTAGTATCATGAAGGAATACACAGCCTCTGGAAAGTTGAGTCCTCTCTGTTGCAACTCATGTCTCAGATTTTGCATCTCCATCAGATGTTTACGCACATCTCCACCTTCAGCAAGAGCCATATCATGCAGCTTGGCATAGTAGTACATTGAGGAACCAGCTTCTGTCCTCAAGTGAGCCTCTCTTAAAGAGTTCCAAATTTCCCTGGCTGTGGTCTTTCCACGCAACAGACAGAGCTCTTCTGGGGATACTATCAATGTAAGCGTTCCCCTTGCTTTGGAATCCTTAGCAGCCCATTGATCTGTAATTGGAGCTGGGGGGTTGTCTGTAATAACATTAAACAGACCTTCTTTCCGCAGAATTGCCTCTGCATACTGCACCCACTCCGTGTAATTTTTCTTATTGAGCTTAGGAATCCCAAAAGCATCAGCCAGCTTTGTATTATCCATCATTGCTGCTTTAATCGAGCTGTGTCACAGTACTGCAGCTTTCAAAAGCACTTGTAAAAAGTACTTTCGCTTTCCCAGTCATCCAAGCCTGTGAGCTTGTGCCTTTATCTATATCGCGGCAAAACGGCTTTAAAAGTACAAAGTCCAGCCATAAAACCATAAATAAGAAACTGGCAGGCTGCCAGGCTGCTCCGGGCAGCATGAGCACATACCTTCATCAATCAAACTTGACGCGCAGAGCAGATAACGCGATCCGTTCCTCTGTACCTCTGCCGGCATTCCTCAGTTTGATTTACGTCTTTCTGGGTCCGGAACCATAATGTTGATATTGCAGAGTCCTGTGCACAACGGAATGACGAACAGTACGTGCCACATGCTTAAAGTTGCTTTATTTTCAGTTCAGAGTTGAGAAATTACAAACATGCATCTTGCCTCTGCTGGAGCAGAGAAGCAACTCTCCTTCTCCTCGGAATAACGAACACCGAGAGAACACAGTGAAAAACAGGAAACCAGTGTACGTCACATCCAGCTTCCCATTCCCGTGGGAAAACCCAACAGTACTCTGACTGTGGAATGTAAACATTGTCTTGTGACAAGCACTTCTGCTGCACAGTGAAGAGAGCAGAAACCAACAAGATAGAGATGATAGATAGATAGATAGATAGATAGATAGATAGATAGATAGATGATAGATGATAGATAGATAGATAGATAGATAGATAGATAGATAGATAGATATAGATAGATAGATGATAGATAGATAGATGATAGATTTAGATGATAGATAGATGTGGAATTGACTTATGTACGACCACGTATGGAAGTCAGAAATCTATCCTGATGCACTCATCCTGATTCCTTCTCCCGCTCCTCCTCTTCTGCATTTCCAGTCCAATTCTCCAGACAAGTGGAGTCCAATCTCAGGATCATGACACTTTATCATTTTAAAGTGACTTTCTTTACATTCATTCCAACTGAGGCTGCAACGGAGACTAAGGATAGCTTTCATCATGAATTAGATGAGCCAGGAGGGTGGGCTTTCTCCTCAAGCATTGAACAATTGCCATTTATTGATTGCTGCCCTCCTTCACTTCTCCACATGAATGATACTCTCTTTCTCCCACAAATCTTCTCTTCCTTCCTGTCCAATACATTCCTATGCACATTTACTCAGAAGTAAATCCTTCTGTGTTCAATTAAGTTTATTTCCAGATAGGTATGCATAGGGCTGATCTTTAAGACCTAATCACTCCCCCCACCCCCATTTTATTTTCAAGTGGAAATTTTCATCATATTGCCATATTTCCTAAATGACATATTTTGCAGATTTTATTTTTTTCCTCGCCTTCTGTCTTCCCTGCCTCTTTCACTTATATTGTAATTCTTTAGGCAACTGTGTGTCTCCTTTTTAATTCCTGTGAACTGCTTAATTTATTTTAAGCACTTTACAAAGAGTAATACAATTATTATTATGTAATGCACCAAGGCATAATTCAATTATTTGCTACAGGGGCATAAACAGTTAGTGCTTTGAATTAGGACTGCTTTTTATATTCAATTTTTGGCATGAAAACCCTTCACAATTTATTTTCTCTCGCTGTTTTCCCCCCACAGGGAGCATTTATTCTGAAAGGAGCCCAGGTGTTACGAGGAGGTTTGGGATCTACTGAGCCCTGGATTTAACAGTTTTGTATCAGACAGTATGGGCCATTTGCAGAAAAACCTATCACTACGGGAAAATGGAGAAATGACCTTGTGATGACCCTATCACAGGGGTAAGGAACCTCTGGCCTGCAAGCCATTCTTGGCCTGTGAATACTTCCAATTTGGCCCAGAAGGTCATTTCCCCACAAAACCAAACCCTGTGGTGAGTTGGCATGTGCAACCAACTTGACCAGAATTAAACTCCCTGCTCATCAACTAATGAACAGGGGGTTAAATCCTGCTCAGATTGGCAGGATTCAGCGCAAACACTTTCCTGATGAGGAACCCACTGCTCAAATGAAACCCCCCCCGTCAGTTTCATCAACATTGTGCTCTCCATGACATGCTTTGACGTCCTGACTTTGGGACTTCAAAGCACCAAATCACCTTACATCATTGTGAAGTCAGGTGATTGACAGATGAGTGGCCCCACCCCTGTCAAATCTGGTCCGTGAGGCCAATCCTGATAATTCTGCCTTACCATGTCAAAAAAAGAAAACACCAACTGCAGTGCCAGATTTAGGGCAGTGTGGGTAGTTTCCCCAAGGAGGGTGCCAAGCCAAGGGGGCACAGTATAACAACAACAACAACAACAACAACAATTAGAATAGCCTATAATTATACAGATACAGTGGTGCCTCGCAAGACGAAATTAATTCGGTCTGCGAGTTTTTTCATCTTGCGAATTTTTCGTCTTGCGAAGCACGGTCAAGTCGCAACTGCACCTCTTCAAGCGGTTTTAAGAAAAAGGAAACAAACTTGCAAGACGTTTTCATCTTGCGAAGCAAGCCCATAGGGAAATTCATCTTGCGAAGCAACTCAAAAAACGAAAAACTCTTTCGTCTTGCGAGTTTTTCGTCTTCCGAGGCATTCGTCTTGTGAGGTACCACTGTACCTACTCAAAGTTGGGGTAGGTGGGATTTTGTCCTCACTCAGGGCTCTGTATTGCCAAAGTCCGCTCCTGCCAATTGGGCTTAGGAAGGAATGATGCTGTCATTCATCCTAAGTAGCTTGCCTTCACTTCTTCTGAAGGCTGTTTTTCAGTCTTCTCTTCATAGAATCATTCAGTTGGAAGGGCCTTTGGTGGTCATATGCAGTTCTAAATATTATCCAGAATTCTTTTAAACACAATGAGGAGTGAAGGAGATGCAAATATATTATAATTTATTGGCAAAATGTGTGCCCAGCAATCATACAAAGGACCTCAACAATTAAAAAAAACCCAACAGAGCAGTAAAAAATACAACAATGGGGGGGGGACTAGATTTAGACCAAATTTCAAAAAGACTGGGGAAATTAAAAAATAGTTTTCTCCTTGTCCAAAAGAGTCAAGAGAGTCAGCACCTTTGGGCATAAAAGTGGGCCTACCAATGGATTCTTCCAGAAGTATGGGGGAACCACAACCACCTCCCTGCCATTCTTATTCTAAATGGATCTTCCAAACTGACTTGCCTCCCACCCAGCCCCTCACTTAGTGAAGCTAAGATGACAGAAAAAATGAAGAGACAAGAGGCAATGCTCAGGAGCATAGTTACTGATAAATAATTACAACAAGGATGTTATAATTATTTAATTAAAATCTCTGCATGGGGAGAGATTATGAGTCATTTGTGCTCGTAGTCTCATTTAGATGGTACTAGTCATTAAGCAATTTTGCAGCAGTCAGCAACTCAGGGTCCATGCAGCTCTTGCCTTGTTTTTTCCAAACCCCTTCGATCAGCAGAATTGTTGCCCTCATGGTATAATGCTGCCGGGGAACAAAGTGTGGCACTCGGTAATAAAATAATTACAAGGCAGTTTGGGGTTTTTAAAACCAAATTTGTACTTTTAATTAAAAACCGTCATACAAATAGCAGCAAATGATTATACATCTGGGCTTCTATGCGATGATCTTAAAGATTGTAGCTTTCTTTTTCTCTCTTTTTCTTTTTCGCTTACTGGTGAAAAATGTAAATGCTTCCATCGGGATGCAGTGGGGAAACTCGTAAAATCAACATGTGGGTCACAATCACCAAAGAGGTGTGCAAAATGCATAGAGTTCTGGTTTGAGGTTAGGGAGGGTCTTTTGCCAGGATGCTGTTGGCTGGACCATTCTTTGCAAGCCTAGGGTCGCCCAGATTGGCTCTGCAGTTGCATTTGCACTATGCCGACCTTGATACCACCTCACAGCTCTTCCTCCCAGTTAGCCACAGCAATTCCAGTGCCGAGAGGTCAGGTAAGTCCTCCACACACACCATCCCACTGTCCACTACTACTCAGAGGGCAGGTCAGCAGGCAGTTGGAAGTTTCTGAACCCTTTTCAAAGGCAGCCCCACTTAGAGCATCTTACAATCACCCAAATGAGATTTAACCAAGGCGTGCATCACTGTGGCCAAATTAGACACCTCAAGGGATGGGAGCTCTTGCTTTAAATGTGCAGATGCACTCCTGGCTGTCGAACTAGTGGAGTGTGCAGTTAGTTTAATTGGACAGGGCAACTTAAAATGTCGTAAGGTAAGCAAATGCAAGCCCTGCTTCACCAAGTTAGAGTAGCAGAAGAAACCCTCCTTCCCCAATGTAAGTGGGTGAAAGGATATAAACAGAGCATTGGTAGGTGCCATGTCTTTTGTCCTAGTTAATACACCTTCAGTGCCCTTCTAACATCTAAAAAGTGTCATGCCTTTTCCAGAGGATGGGAACCATTTGGGTAGAAAGTCGGAAATACACGTTTGTGTTTAGTGTGAAAAGGAGACAAGAATTTTGGTATAATGGAAGGGTCTGTTCTTAGTGCCACCCTATCTTCATGGAAGGTGCATAAATCTTTGGCCGTGGACAACACAGCAAATTCAGACATTCAACAAACTGAAGTTATAGCAACCAGGAACAAAATTATATCTTCAGAGAGACATCCTCCAGGAGTTCAAATGGAGGTTCCTGCATTGCTGACATAACTTTGGGCTGGTCCCATGAGCATGCCAAAACTGCAAGCCTGTGTCTCCAGGGGGAGTATTACCCCACCCAGCACAGGCTGAATCCCTGTTCTGCCTTCCAATTGACCTAGAGTACCTCTGCCTTGTCCGTATTAAGTTTAAATTTGCTCACCCTCATCCAATTCATTACTGACGACACACACCAGTTTAGAACAGAGGCAGCTTCCTTGGATTTAGGTGGAAAGGAAAAATAGAGCTGGGTGTCATCAGTACACTGGTGACACCAACCCCTGAAACCCCAGATGACCTCTCCCAGCGGTTTCATGTAAGTGTTAACTAGCATTGGGGACAGGACAGAAGCCTGAGGGACCCCACACAGGCCAAGTGCCAAGGTGACAAACAGGAGTCCCACCTTCTGGATTCACCCCTCTAGGAAGCAGCAGAGCCACTGTAAAACAGTGCCACCAAACCCTATCTCAGCAAGGAAGATCAGAAGGAGACCATGGTCAATAGTATCAAAAGTTGCTGAGGGATCAAGCTGAACCCAGTTTCCAGCCATCCAGCAAGCCAATCAAAGCCATCTCTGCCCCATAACCAGGCCGGAACACAAATTGAAATGCATCTAGATAATCCATCTCCTCCAGAAACCTCTGGAGCTGAGAGGCCACCTCATACTCTAATACCTTGCCCCAAAATGGGATATTGGAAACTCTGCTGGCATCGTAATGGGCATAAAATGCTTTAAAAAAACAAAAAAAACCCCACACCACGTTGCTACTTATTTTAATAGTCTGGAAAAGACCTTAAAGTCTCCTCAGTGGAGACAGTGAACTTCTGCTGGTCCGGCCTATCAAGACAAGAACAGGTGGCCGCCCTTCCTCCACTGTGCAGTTCTCACACGCTTTGAGTCCTTACTTGGAAGTAAACAAACCATATTAATCCTCATCAACAAGACACCCATATATCACGGTAGCAGATGCCAGCTTGTTATCCTTTCTCCAACATGCCTTCTGGTGCTGCCAAGAAGCAGCTCTAGGGACCTCAACGCATCGAAGCAGCATGCCTAGTTTCCTGCTTAGCCTTACGTTTTAAATCTTATAATGAATCAAATCCATTTTACCACTGCTAGCTCAAAGCTTCTCTTGAAGTTTAAGGGTGCTTTTTTGTAAGAATTGTTTTGCTGGGCTGCTTCAGGATGAATATAAATGCAATATATCATGAAGCGTAAGAGAATGGATGGAAAAGGTTCCTATCACTGAGCTGGTGAGTTGAGTTGTGATTATGTAACAGCCCAATCTAGAACTACTACAGAAGAAATGAGAGAGGGAGTTAGGGATTGTATGGGCAATGGGGGGGGGGCAATATTTGTATTACAAATCCAATCCCAAACCTGACCTTAAGGATACACCTCATCCAAAAATATTTTAAGGGATAACAACCTGTAAGAACAATTTATCCTAGGACATGAAACCATAAACCATGCTTCCTTATTCCCAAGGCAACATTATTTGCTTGGATTCTTCCCCAGAGAGGTATAATTAAAAGGAAATCATTTTTTCCCCATTTCTAAAGTTTCTCTGTTTGGTGTCATGAAAAATCTATTGATACGTTTCCTCAACATTCAGCCTTTAGAATCCACACAGGTATTTGTACATGCCAAAATTCTCAATGTGTACCTTTGACCTATATGAGATTTACTTCTGATATAATCCTGGTTGTATATTATGTGAAGGCTTGACATATTTGGAGAAGCTGAACTGGGAAAGGTCAGCACATGAAAGGTGGGTTTTAATAATCAACAGGTGAACTGAATTCCTATCACTTTCTGGCCCAGATCTTCCCACTTTAATAGACCAGTTCTTTTCTCTATTACAGTCAGGAGGGGGAAACCCTCAAGATTTCCCGGTTCTCAAAAAGATAATGCACAGCTATGGCAATTTGTGGGAAAAATGCCAATTAAGCATTTTGTGCAGAATTGCTCGCCTTCCCACCCTTATTGTAGAAGTTGGATCTTATGGTCACCACAGTTCTATTTGTGTTTGTAGAATCTTAGGATTCTTAGCACGTAATTCCCAAGCCACTGCTTGAAGATGTAATATTTTTCCCCAAGCTGCTTATTTGTGTCAGAATAACTAACTTGTCTTTCTCCTGGTAGGGCTGCATTGCAAACTGCCTTCTTAATTATCAGGCCACAGAAATGAGCAGACCATTCCAGGGTACCTTGAAGGAGCAAATTCAATCAAGGTTTCCAGCCTAACTCCAAGGAGTAACTGTCAACTCCATCTTCCTCCTGCATGAAAACACACACACACACACACACACACACACACACACACACAAAATAAAGTCTTTTAATAAAAGCAATAAAACAACTCAAGGGACCATTGTTATCATGAGCTAATCAGCCCCTTAGGGAATTAGAGGCACTTAGCTGCATCTTGTGCCTCAGCACCTGAGGGGCTGTGATAATTTCATGATAACCAACAAGGCATGACAGACTGGGAGGTTAATTAGATAATATTCAAACTTGGTAATGTTGAGTTTGAAGATTTCTTTTGAAGTTGTGTAGGGAAAGATCAACTTATAAAACAGCTGTGGGATATCACCACACAGTAGATAATTATCACTGCCTACAAGCTATGCAAGGTTCAGAGTAACTAAAGGGGGAAAATAATAAAGTTAGAATAGCACGCCCCGAGGCACTTCTTTGACAATGCCTAATTTTGATGAGTTCGCCTCATGGAATCTTTACTCAGTTTGTTTAATTTCATTTAGTAACAAATCAATAATTGACCAAAGTCTATGAATGGAAATTATTATACTCCACGGTTTTAAAATAGTTTTTACATGACTATAAACAGAGTGTTGGTGATTTATGAAACAGGACCTCTGTTCATAAAGGCTGTGGTGAGTGCAGTTATTTAACACAACAACTGTGACAGACCAGAAAGGGGGAAACATTTTACTGGCAGCCACATAAGCACTCTTGATAGGCTGCCATCATAGGCTAAACCTAACCTGTAAAACCTCAAGGCTGTCTGATTATTTGGAAGGATTGCTAAATCCGAATGGCAAGGAATCCTTTTTATCTCAGCTCTAGAAAAGCTAAACAGCACGGAGCTCTGGCAAACTCAAAAACATGCTCACTATTTTGTGACATTTTTGTTGGTCCTAAAAAAAAAGCCATTGCTGGACTGTGGATTTTGGAATATAACAGGCATAGGCAAACTCGGCCCTCCAGATGTTTTGGGACTACAACTCCCATCATCCCTGACCACTGGTCCTGTTAGCTAGGGATGGTGGGAGTTGTAGTCCCAAAACATCTGGAGGGTCGAGTTTGCCTATGCCTCTTATATAAGGAAGCTATAATATTCAATATAATTATAGTTGAATGTTAGCTTTAAAAAATGGGCAACACATTTCCATTATTGCACTAACAATATAATTCAATCTGTTATAAATTACCTTATTTGACGTTGTTGTATTTTCCATAACAGAAGTTGTGTCATTTCTTATTAAAATGTCCCCCCCCCCTTTATTACCAAGTGAGGGACAGGAAGCACCATTTAGTAAAATCTCCTCCTTTTATTGGTTCTTAAGTGGGGTTCTGTGTGGATGTCTCAGAAACTTCCATTGCAGCATTTCAGGTGCTCAGCCTGTTGCAGGTGTTTTAAAGATCGTGCCCACAGGCTCCTTAGATGCCACACTTCTAGGATAACAGGGGACTATAGGAAGCTGTCTTATACCACTCAGACAAATGGTCCATCTCGATTAGTATTGTGGGATGTAATCCACTGGGAGCAGTCAAATACAACATTCCTTGTTTTGCTAGAGTGGACATGCAAGGGAATGTTTGGTCCAGCCAGTCGAAACTTCCTGTTCCTCCTGGCCTGGAGCATCCTTCCTGGCATGTAACTAGTGGGTGGGCATGACCTTTCCATATCTGGTAAAATGCCAAGGCATGCTGCCACTCTCTCTCTTTTCCATCTTCCTTTCGTCCTGCGAACTTCTCAGACTGCAAACTGCAGTCATTAGCTCAACCCACATAAGGGGTAAACCTGTTTGTATATGATTGTAACTTCAAGCCTTAAGCCTGCCTTCAGGGATCACACTGTGCTCTGCCTGATCGTGAGTAAACTTTCTTTTTATTGCTTATGAATAAGACTGTGGTGTCTTTATTCTTTTAGGAGGGATTCAAGGGGTCTTACCAGGAAAATATTAGAACACATTTCAATCTGGACAAGTCAGATTGACTTGTGTATTGTCTTAAGCAACTCACGCGAGTTTGCAACTAGTTTTCTGCTGTGTAAAGGGGAATGCACTCTGCTAAGTAAAGAAACTTGCTAGCACAAGTTAGGAAGGATATTAATAAACAATATATCCTCTCCTGCCACCCTGAACATTCCCACAAGTATTGTCTCTGTTGATTGGCAGAGGCTCTTCAGGGTTTTAGGCTGGTGTCTCTTCCACCCTTTCTTGGAGATGCCAGGGAGGACCTCAGGGGCCTTCTGCAGCAAGGCAGGTAGTTTCTCAATGAAATATGGCCCTTCTTATCCAGTAGCCTCTCATCCAGCCACCTGTGTCTTCACCTGACTTGGCAGCATCTCTTCACTGTGTTATACCAGCAGTGGTGGACCTACATTTTTTGGACCCTGAAGCTTGAACTGTTATGAGGGCTTCTTTACAACCAGCAATGAGTTCTAGGTAACCCCTGTGATCTTCTTCCAAGGGGTTGTTCCACAACAGATCACCTGTCAAAGTCACTGGGTTGAATAAACATGCCCTATGCCTTATAGTCTTAGAGCCCCACATTGGGCCAAAGATTCCTGCATTGCAGAGGGTTGGACTAGATGAATCTCAGGGTCCCTTCCAACTTTACCATTCTGAGTAGGTGATCCTCAAGGTCCCTTAACTCTACCATAGATCACTCTAAGATCCGTTCCCCCTCATTTTTTCTAGCAACATAGTAAAGGTAAAGGGACCCCTGACCATTAGGTCCAGTCGTGGCCGACTCTGGGGTTGTGGTGCTCATTTCACTTTATTGGCCGAGGGAGCCAGCGTACAGCTTCCGGGTCATGTGGCCAGCATGACTAAGCCGCTTCTGGCGAACCAGAGCAGCGCACGGAAACACTGTTTACCTTCCCGCCAGAGCGGTACCTATTTATCTACTTGCACTTTGACATGCTTTCGAACTGCTAGGTTGGTAGGAGCAGGGACCAAGCAATGGGAGCTCACCCCGTCGTGGGGATTCGAACCGCCGACCTTCTGATCGGCAAGTCCTAGGCTCTGTGGTTTAACCCACAGTGCCACCCATGTCCCATTTCTAGCAACATATTCACGTCCAATTTAACCAGCGGAGAGCTTCCTTGCAATGTCCTTTTCTGGTGACAATATGCCGAAATAATTAAAGTGCTCTTCAGCAGAATGGTCAACTCACCATGACACTCCATCTTTGTAGCATCTGTGCTACTGACTCGCAAACTTCAGGATTGTCAAAATAGATACCACCGAAAATTAATGAATTGGAGTCGTGCGACTCAAACTGGGTCTACTGGACCCATTTTTAAAGCAATGTGGACTAAGGTTGTTTTTGTGGCCCTCTGGGATTTGGGGCCCTGAAGCTTAAGCTTCATTAGTTTCATAGTAGATTCGTCCCTGTATATGAGGTGCTCCTCAGGAGCCAGGACTTCAATGTCCAGAACATTTCTTATCCACTCCACGAACAAGAAATAGAATGAGGAGAAAACAGAGCATGTCCTTGCCATTTAGTTACTTCATCTAACTAGAGGCTGCTTCTTTTTTCTCTGGCAGGGCTCCTATGCACATAACATATGCCAAGATGGTATAAATTCATTAGATGATGCTTTTAGCAAGTGCACCTAGTTATGCAAGTTGCTGAAATGTCCTTTTCTGCACATGCAGAAATACACTGTCTGTCTGTATTTTCCCCAAATCAATCTTTAAGTCATTTCAGGTTCTTTAGTCTGGTTATCACACCACCACCATAATATGCAGCCCAAAATCAATTCCATAACAACTAATGGGAACAACTGGGAAAAGACTACTTTTATACAATCTGCTTTTAGAAAGAAAAATATGAGGTACATTTTCTTAGCTTGAATAAGTCAATGAGAACACTTTGGGATTCCACATATTTTATTCTCCTACTCAAGTGCAAAAAGAGAGAAAAGAATGGAATTTTGTATTAGTTGCAAACTTCAGCATTCTGAGTAGCTTAGCTATCTTAAAAAGGAAGAAACAACTTTTTAGTTCTCATGGCTATCAATATAAGGATGGGTGAGAGGGACATAGGATATAGAGAAGGGGGGTCATTCAATTTGGATTTCGGTGCAAATGTATCCAATTTGCACTTCCTAAACCAATATGCGAACCAAAACAGCTTTCCGTTGAAATTCACAATTCTCCAAATTTTGCATTGCAGTTCTGCAACAAAATAATACAGTCATACTTCTTGTTACGTTTGCTTCAGGTTAAATCTTTTCAGGTTGCATCCCGCGACGACCCGGAAGTACCGGAAAGGGTTACTTCCGGGTTTCGCCGCTCGCGCATGCTCAGACGCTCAAAATTATGTCACTTGCATGCGCAGAAGTGGCGAATCATGACCTGCGCATGCGCAGACGTGGGTTGCGTTCTGCTCATGTTCCGAACGGGGCTCTGGAACGGATCCTGTTTGCAACCAGAGGTACCACTGTACATAGAAATATGAGTATATTAGTTAATGTGAATGCAAAAATCTGTATCTTGGTGATCATAACATATAAAACTGCATTCTGTTATGGGGAAATTGCTGGCAAAATGGATAGGCTAAGTGAAAATTGTATTAATATATATATATATTAGGACTTTCTTTGAAAGGAAAAAAATCAAAAACATTCAAAAATCAAAAACATTCAGAAATGGAGTAAAGTGAAGATTGGGGAAAAAAATGAGAAATGGAGAGAAAACAAAATTCACAAATTCATCAATCCCTAGGTATCCCATGGTGAGGGGTGGGATTTCAGTGGCAAGTGTGGCTTCCTCCCATTGCCATGACTGGCAGAAGTAAAATAAATTTTGCAAAAATGTAAATATATGCAAATATGCTTAATTAGTATTCTTGTAATGTAGCTTCTCTCAACACAGAACCTGTATCACTTTTGTGATACTTGCTGATTTCCTCTTCTGGAGCACCAGGGTTTGCCAAAATAGCAGTTGGCTGGCACAGACTAATAGCCTGTTTAAGGCTGTGATTCAATGTGAACCCTAGCAAGTAAATCCCATTGAGATTGGTAGGACTTACACCTGAATAAACATGCTCATGACTGAATTGCAAATTTTCTGGCATTATGCTTGGGATGGACGGGTTGGGCCCATAATCATGCATACCCTCCAGCTCATATATTTAGAGCTGGGAAGGCATTTTGTATCAGAATTACAAACCTAAATCATCTATAGCTATTTCCTTTGGAGGCCATTGTTTCCAAATTTTGGGGCACCGAGCTCTGGATTGCCTGAATTTGTTTATGGAAAATCCTTCCCATCCTTTTGCAACTTGTGATTGTTGATCACAGACACAGAGAATGGCAGTACTGTCCTAAGCCTAAGATGGCTGCCTAAACTTGATCCACATTTACGTTCTCCCCAGGCTCCACTGACAGAACATGTGCAGCCTAGGTGCCATGTCAAGATTCTGGGGGTAAGGAAAGATTTGGAGTGAGAGAAGGTTCACAGCAAGATTCAAAAGCCTCATATCCGCTATCTTTGCCTAAGAGTTAAACTTGCTTAAGCACATTGAAATCAATGGACTCAGGTGTGCCTAACTCTGTGTTGGATTTTCTCCATTCACAATTCAGTTGCAAAAAAAGCAGTGTGTTTCAAGCATGTAGTTATTTTTCTATACCTTCAAATAACGGGTTTGTAAAGTCCGAAACAAATCCATTAGAGCCAGTGGAGCACTGCCACACAAATTTGCCTGCCTTAAAAAAACAACCATTAATTTATTGACAACAACAAAGTGTAAACATAGCGAAAAGAAAAGAAACGGCCTGTTTTCTTATTTACAACATGTCAGGAGCTGGTTCTGCCTCTCATACTATTGGTCCCCCTGCCTTCTGATTTGCCAACAGGCACCAGCCACCACAGGGTTTGTGGGGGTATCGCCTTCCTGTTCTCACCCAAGGTCACCTCTGATATACAGCCATGGAAGATCAGATGACTTCCTGAGATTGCAATCTCACTAAGCTGTGTGAGTAAGCTCCACCAAGCTCTATTGGACATCAATTCTGTGTCAACAAGTATAGATAGGACGGCATGTTGTAATGTTGTTAGTATAACAATACAATTAGTACCAATGGGCTTTAAGAACATACAAAGAGCCATGTTGGATCAGTCCCACATTTGGCTCATCACAGTGGCCAAGGAGATACTCTTGAGAAGCCTACAGGCAAGACGTGAACACAATAGTTGTCTTTGCTGTTGTCCCCCAGCAAGTGGCTTACAGAGGAGTGCTGCAGCTGATTCTAGGAGTAGCGTATATTGTAGCAGTAGCAGCTGGTGGGGCACTGTTTGTCTCCTAGCACCTCAACACAATACGATACACTACTATAATCTTTATTGTCATTGTCCCATACAAAACAACGAAATTGAAAAAAATCTACATCAGACATTCAAAAACCAACAAGCCTGCTATCCCAGCTATCCCAGTCTGGGTAGCCCCCTAAAAACTCTGATACCCCATAATTAAATACAATATACTCCCATAGAGACTACCTTACACTGCATTTAAAACCAAAATCGCATTTGGGTAGAAATTATTTCTCAGGCGGCTAGTCCTAGTCTTTATAACCCTGTACTTTCTTCCAGAAGGCAGAAGCTGAAAGAGATCATTTCCGGGGTGCCTACTATCCAGCACTATCTCTGCCGCTTTCTTTCTTTTTTTTAATAATATTTATTAAAAGTTTAAGAATTACAGAAAGAAGTAAAAAAGAAAGAGAAAAAGTAAACAATACAAATCAATACATTACAGTACATATAAAAAACAAAACAAAAGACACAATACATCAAAACAAAAACAAAAGCAAAAACAATTAAAAACACATCCAATATTTCCATATCTTTAGCTTTCATTAACTTGTTTCATCGACCTCCTCACACCTCCCTTTTTGTGTTTTAGTTATTAATTATTTCAGCAAATCCTTTCCATCTTTCACTGTTTTCTGTCATTTAATTGTCTTAATTTATTTTAACCTTATCTTACCATTAAAACCCTAAAACTTATTTATACTTAACTCCTTATAACATTTCTACTAAAGCCGTATAATTTCATTCCAACATTTTTCTAACACTCATTAATTTTACAATATTTCTCTAAATAAATTTTTAAACTTTTTCCCAATCTTCTTCCACCGTCTCTTCTCCCTGGTCTCGGATTCTGTCAGTCCTTTCTATCAATTCCATATGGTCCATCAACCTGGTGATCTTCTGTCCGAGGCTCTTAACTCTTTTCCATGTCCCTTCTGCAGATCTTCTTCATATTTATACATGCACTTTACTTTATCTTCTGTTGATCTTGTTCTTAATTTCCTTCCTTTGGCACTGAGGAGTAGATCTCGGGGAAACTACAACCTAACAATGTCTTTATTCCTTCTCGACAGGTCAGCCCATTCTCCATAGTCAGAACTAAAGTCCAAAAGATATTTCAGAGCGTGTTTCAAAATCCCTCCAAAGCTAAAGGCCCCCACAACTCCAATCTCCCCCTGACCCAAATCCAGATCCCAAAAGCCAGAACATCCCTGCATAAGAGGATCTATCCAACTTTCCTTCTCCAATCCAAGCAGGACTCCATCCCTCCAAATCTGGCTTTCTCTAGATTCAATCGTAAAAGGCAACAGCTTATGTTCATCAAATTGCCTCTGTAAGGCTGGGACTCTCTCCACTTGAATTACTTGAGGTTCAACAACAGCTTTCTCCTTCGTCTTCTCCACAGCTTGCCATGTCAAAACAGATTCCTGAATCGATTCCTGAGTAGTTTCTGTATAGGTATTCACTTTTTGTCCCAAATCAGTCATTTTTTGTCCCAAATTGTCAATTTTAATAATCATCACATCCGTCTTCTCATGAAGCTGTTCCAATAAAGCACTTGTCTTGCAAAATGCAATCACTAAGGCTTCTTCTGTCGACATTCTTGTCCAAGGTCAATCTCTGATTCTCACGGTCTTTAATCTCTGCAGCTGGAAAATTCCCCAACTCCACTCCTGCAACAGTTGCAAAAGCTCCCTCTGGGGGAAACAATTTCTATTTGTATCCGTCCTTTTAAACGTAGGTCCAGCAACAAAGTTAGTTTCGATTTTCAGTTACTTTTGCTCCTTTTTAAGTGCAAAAGGAAACAATGGAAACAATATATTTCTCTTATTTAACTATCTGTCAACATACGTTTTATTCACAGTCAATGAACTTTCCCAAAACGTTGATCTTACTGGCAGCCCGTTCCCAGGTTCAGAACGGTGGTAATTTATCTTTCTTCACTCTCTCTCCTGCAGGCTTAGGCAATCTAAAATTTCCCCCCTCTTCTCCTGCTTCCAAGGGGGGTTTAGTAATTTTAACCGATGGAGATTTAATCCTTTACAAAAGGCTTTCCAGACTTTAGCTTGCAACGTCTTTGCTTCAATCTATTTACAAAAGAGGAAGGCGGACTTCCTGTTTGAAACCTTCCCATTTCGATGCCAAATTAAGATGTTTAAAGATCCAATTTTCCGTTCTACTCACGGGTAGTTGTTTAAAGTCCAATTGTCCACAGGAAAAAGTCAGCGCTCTCCGGCAACAGCAATGCGGCTTCACTCCATGAAAGAAGCAGTCAATTCAAAGCACCGCGCCGCTCACCCCACGTCACTCCGGATCCCCGGAACCAGGTTTCCCCATGAGTAGGGGAGGCGCAAAAGGTGCCAGCCAAATCCCACGTCCACAGGCTTCTCCCGCCTGTGGTTTTTAGTGGGTCTCCGCCTCGCCGTGGCGGTCCAGACCCTGATTTCCACGGAGCGGATTCCTCCCGATCAGAGGAAATCCGCCATTGCCGGAGGCGCTAACCCGGAAGTCTATCTCTGCCGCTTTCTTATGGCACCTGGAAGCAGAGATTTGATCCAAGATGGGAAGAGTCCACCTAGTTATTCTCTCCGCAGTCTTTACAACCCTGGACAGCATTGGTTTTTTCCCTGACCATGCAGCTCCCAAACCACACACAGAGACCGTAAGTTAATACACTCTCAAAAGTACAATGGTAAAATGCCATCAACAGGTCCTCTGAAATACTATTTTTCCAGAGGATTCTCAGAAAATATAACCTCTGCTGGTGCCAGAGGCAGTTTTAGTATAGTGGGTGGTGCTGTGGTCTAAACCACTGAGCCTTTTGGACTTGCCGATCAGAAGGTTGGTGGTTCAAAACCCTGCAACAGGGTGAGCTCCCATTGCTCTGTCCCAGCTCTTGTCAACCTAGCAGTTCGAAAGCACACCAGTGCAAGTAGATAAATAGGTACAGCTGCAGTGGGAAGGTAAGCGGCGTTTCTGTGCACTCTGGCTTCCATCATGGTGTCCCATTGCACCAGAAGTGGTTTAGTCATGCTGACCACATGACCCGGAAAGCTGTCTGTGGACAAACACTGGCTCTCTCGGTCTGAAAGCGAGATGAGTGCCGTAACCCCATAGTCGCCTTTGACTGGACTTAACAGTCCAGGGGTCCTTTATCTCTTTTTTTAGTATAGTGTGACCGGTTTAACTGCACTGGGCACCAGCACCGCAGGGGACACAACAACATTGATCTAAAATGGATCATGAGAGGAGGGAGGGGGCACCAAATTTTAGCATGACACAGGGCGCTGCTGAAATTTGAGAACCCAAAACCCACCACTGCTGTCACTTACCAAGAAGGGAGAGGAGCTTGGCTTAGTGTGGGACATGGCGGTGGGGGTGTCAGACTGGGTCCACCACCATGCACCTCACTGGGCCAAGCTCTCTGTTTCTCTCCTCGCTCCTCTGCCTCTCAGAAAGCACCAGTAACGTGCTGTGTTGGGAAGCCAGAAGAACAACAGTCTCTCACCTGTGCAACTTCACCAGCTGCTACAGTATAGTATCCATTGTTAACCTTATCCCTTATCCTCCATTAATTTTATTGCTAGGTATAAATTATTGTCAAAATGGCACCCCCAGGTGGTACTACTGGCCACATTTGTTATGTTACTTTTGATGTGACTGGGGTTTGGTAATCCCCCAAAACTTTCTGTTTGGCATCTATAAGGGATTACTTTCTCAGGCTGTGGTTTGTCAATTCTGAGTCCCCTTCTTAATCCTCCTCAAGAAAGATTTTAGAGTTAAGGTAGCCCAAGACAATTTTTTAAAAAAATAAAAAGTAGGTGTTGAAGAAGATTGGAATGGATTTTTAAAATGGTGCAATATGCTGTTTCTTTTCCCATTCTTGACTGTCAGCTAAAGCCAGCTTATCAGTTTTCTGTTTCATAATAGTAAATTCATACATATTTTTAATTTATAAAATACCTCAGAAACTGTGAGGCTATCTAAGCTCCTAGTGCAACTTGGAAAATGTTCCTGTATCAAAATATACGGCATGTCAATCAACACAATCTACATGAAATGCTAAACAAAAACTTGTGTCATTTAATTTTACTAGGAAGGAAACCAAGCTGTTTAATGCTGTTACTGCCCTTACTGGATGGATAATCCTGTTTATGCTAAAAACACTCCATCCTAAATACCTGCCACACACACGGCTGACATAAAACTGATAAGACCTTTCAAGATGTCACTACAAAGAGCAGTAGGAATTTCTGTCACACAAAAAACGAAAAAGAAAACCTGAGGGTTCCAGATACTTTTAAGCAAACTACTGAATAAATAATATAGCACACTTTGTAAAGAAGTTGGTGAGGGCTGCTTTAAGTATCTGTCTTGATAAGGTCTTCATCTTACAATGAGCCACTAGATGGCACCTTATATTTGGCAAGCATATCTGTTTAGAAGGTTACATTCTTCAGCTTATTATAGCAGCTGATTGTCTCTGACTGATCCAAATTAATGTCACTTCATACTTTCCTCAGTCAGGTATCCTCGCTTATCATTAACAATTATTTCTAGCAAATTTAATTACACCGAGAGGCCATGGTAATTGGACTCTGTTACCTCAGGTCACTGTTGTTGCTGGTACTTTCAGGAGTATACAAGGAGTGTACAAGGGTCTCACCTTTCTGGTTCTATAGGTTTCTACACCCCCTTGCCCATGCATTACTTCTCTATAAATGCAGGTGGGTGCTGATACATTTCGGTAGGTGGACCCACCTTTCTGGATTATGCTCACTTAGGCAGCCAGGTGAAAAAGAAGACAGGTCTCCAGCATCTTTTAATAGTTGTGTAGCAGAGGGGATTTCAGCAAGTGTTGCTATCAAAGGTGCATGCGCTCTGCCGCCCTGTTTGTATCTGGCCAACCTACCTGCTTCGGGGTTCCCAAGATGTATGCAGTTGACGAATGGATAGAACAGAACAATAGGCCTAGGGTCTGATCTAGGGAAACTCCTCTTAGTACCTCCCTAGGGCTATATGGCGGCAGAACATAGAGTTGCTTACCAGGGCTGTTAGTTCCAACAGATTTCTCTGCTTTTTTTCCAGGCTGGGTCTGCCCTTCATTTTCCTTGTGGTCATTCCACAGTTTAGAGGGCCTGCCCCAGATGCCCATGGACAATAGACAAATAAACTTGTTCCATCCGTTATATGATTCTAAAGCTCTCCCATTAGTTTTATGATTTTTTTTAAGCCTGAACTCAGGAAGTCTTAGCAGCAAAGCTGTAGACCTTTAGGGCATATATGGCTTGGCAGAATCTGTACGGCCCAATGTGACTATTCTCAAAATGCAATTTTATTGGACTGAAAGCATTCCGTGGCTAAATGCATTGTTTCATATGTACTCCAAAAGGGCAGTCCAAAATAAGGAGCAGAATTAAGTCAAAGTTCTCTCCCGTTCCATCGCCACCACGCATTAATAGCTTACCTTGGATCAAAATTAATAAATCCAACCTGCCCTGCAGTTTGATCTGAAATGTGAATCCAGATCAGCACCATCCATATTGGAAACCAACTTATATGAGACCAGACAATTGGTCAATCTGTCCTAGTATTTTCCTCTTGGATTGGCAGCAGTTCTTAGGCAGAGGGTCTTTCCCATCATCTGTTGCTACCAGATCCTTTTTATTGAGATGCCAGTAATGTTTTCCTTTCACCAACTTTTTAGCTAAATGTATACATAGATTCCATGTCCTCACCCCCAAATCCCTGCTGTGCTACTGGCTTTGCCCACATGTCTGCAATGGGCTCTGCTGCCTCAGCCCAGAACGGTGCTCCCCCAAACCCCACCTAGCTACTAAAATACTTCATTTCACAATCTGGCAGCCCTAGAGATGATACCCTTTGTGGTTAGCTGGAGCAAGCCTCCTGCTGCCACCTCTATGATTGCTCCCACATTCCTCACAGGAACATATCAAAACTTTTACTTGTGTTTCTTTGCATATTTTCAAAACATGGCGATAACAAACAAGAAAGATTTAATGAACCCCTCTCTCAAAATGAGTCAATTTTTTTAGCCTGTTCCTTCCTCTGAAACCGTGTGGTTTGGTTTCACTTGCCCAACTTAGTGGAAGCAGGCAGAGGGCAGAGAGTGCAATTTGCTTCCCACTGAAGTCAACTGCAGAGCAGCCATTGACTTTAATGAAATCAGATTGCATCCAGACTATGCTGATGCCTTTGTTTGCCTGCTAGGAGTTAATCAACAGGTTCTGTAGGCATTAAACCAAGTCCCTCCACATATTGCTCATGAACTTGATAATGTATCTTTTATATTAAACTTGTTTATTGTTTAATGCGCCTCTCTAGCTGCCTTTTAGCTAGTTTTGGGCTTTTGTGTGTAGCGAAACCACCTATCACAAAACAAATGATTGATTGCATGCACTCAGATGCAGAAGTTGGTAGCATAGGGCTCCTTTCACAAGTGACACTGTGAGTACTTTTTTTTTTTTTTTTACTGTTCCAGTGTGTTTTCTGAAACTGAATAAGATTAATGTGATACTTTATGTATGAAAGGACCATTAATTGAAACATCATTTCCTATGGGGGCATTAAAACATCCTTAATTAAAGTAGTCCATTAAACGGCCTCTGCTACAAGGACACTTCCCTTGACACCCACATTGCTATTAACAGTTTCCCACCCTTTCCCAAAGGGGTTCAAGAAATCACCAAAAGTTGGCATTTCCCCTACTTGTGAGAATATTGACACCAGATGTTACACTTCATCCCTCATTTTGGTTTACCTTTTTCTTCTCCTTTGCCTTGTTGACTCTTTAAGTTTCCCCTGTCCCTCACAAACAATGGACCCCACTGTCAAAGTTGGCAGTTGAACCCATCTCATGGGCAGCTCTGTGCACACAGCCACCTGTCGACCAGCCTACATGTGTATCTTTTGTCTGCCTTGTATTTGCACTGCCTGTGGCCTGTTAACACAAGGCAACAGACTGGATGGCCAGACCAAAGGCCCATCTAGTCGAGCATCCTGCTTCTCACGATGCCTCTGAGAAGTCCACAAGCAGGACATGAGACCAGCATCCTTCTCCTGCTGTTGTTCCTGCTTTTGTGTAAAGGTAAAGGGACCCCTGACCATTAGGTCCAGTCGCAGACAACTCTCGGGTTGCAGCGCTCATCTCGCTTTATTGGCCGAGGGAGCCGGCGTACATGCTGGTCATGTGGCCAGCATGACTAAGCCGCTTCTGGCAAACCAACGCACAGAAACGCCATTTACCTTCCCGCCGGAGTGGTACCTATTTATCTACTTGAACTTTGTGCTTTCGAACTGCTAGGTTGGCAGGAGCAGGCACCGAGCAACGGGAGCTCACCCCGTCATGGGGATTCGAACCGCCGACCTTCTGATTGGCAAGCCCTAGGCTCTGTGGTTTAGACCACAGCACCACCCATGTGTACGTTGGATCAATTTATTATTATTATTATTTATAAATGCTAAATGGGAAAGAGGTAAATGGTAGCTCAAGGATTAGGTGGAGGCATTCGCTGTCTCATTATACATGAAAGCATTTGATGAAATTAAGGCATTTGGAACAGCAATAATAAAGCAATTAATTTCTGCAACTCTTTGAGGTTGGATATTACTGAAGCAAATAGTTCTTGGCATGATTCAGACCAGGACTGCTGACTTAAGGAATAATGGAGGGTTAGGGAGGATACCAATTACGGGGACTATCAATATTCATGCTTGAGGGTGAAAGCTGGTAATGGGTAAAGGGCAGGAAGAAAGGGCTTTCCATGGGTCTAATATTGCAGAACTGTCTAGCCATTGAGTGGAACTGCTTCTTCTTCTGAAGCATTTAATTTAGCCCATTGTCAAAATACCCACTAGCTAGATAATTGGCTGTTTTCAGTGTGACAGTAACTATATTCCTATAGCAAAACTTCATTGCAAAGTGAGACCTGCAATTGAGATATGATTAGCTTGTTTGTACAGATTTTTGGAAATCCATTTTTTATAGGTGACTTAGCTCTCTACCTCCTCTCCAATGTCATCTCCAGTCTGAACCATATTAAGAATGGATTTGACTCCCATCGTTAACAACCTATGGAAACTACATTTCAGACCTTTTTTTTCTTTCTTAACATGGTTTCTCAGTCTCTGGATTTATTCTAGATGAGTGCATAGTTTGCATTACTTAATCTTTTAAATTTTCAAATACATACACAAACGCAAACAAACACATATTGAAGAGCAGCTGGGGCACAATCTCGCCAGACCCATCACTTATGATGAGGCAATTAAGCAAGCACCTTATATTAGTGGGGCATGTTTCTGACAAAGAGGCTACAAGGAAAAGGAAAATGCAATGTGTATTTTATTCCTTAGCTTCTTCCACAGCCCCTTGCCTTTCTTCTGCCTTGTCTTTTGTTTCAATTTTCTTTTCCTGTCTTTCCCATAAGCTATAAGAAAGGTGAAATCATTGGAGTCAAATTTTAGAAAATCAATCTCAAGGGATAAACTTTCAAATTAAGAGGGAGGGAGAGAGAGAGAATGAATATGATGGTGCTATTGCAATACAATGGGTTGTTAAGAAAAGATTTTTGAGAAATATATTTTAAGGGAAAGACTTGTGAGTAGGAATTGGCCAAAATTTAATGTATGGTTAAGGAATCTTTCCATAAAACTTCATGTTGGCAACTGGTTCCAACAAGTCTTCTGCATGGATCACTCAAGAAGCACACGTCTCTGAAACCACCATTTTGAGCAAAAACAATCATACGGTCCATTGTGTGACCCTGTCCAAGCAGCAAGAAGTTTCTGAGTTATTCAGGTTTTGGTTCCTGTCAGGCGAGAGTACACTGTTGATTCATGATGTCATTGAAATAGTTTATTTAAAAATAAACAAGTATCACATGTGTTGGCAGCTGATCTACTACCCTTCCCACAGAAAAACCCATGCACAGTCAAGATACTTCCAGTATTCAGCTATCTCTCAGCTCTCTGTCCAATTCTGTTCCAACTGGCAATGGGATTTCTTTCACACACACCTTTCTTAGCAGTCTATAACCTTTTTCAAAGCCACTGATTTCTGAACACGCCAAACACCTCCTGTCCCGGCTGTAGCAAAGTTACCAAAACAGTTAATTAAAACAACAACAACCTAAACCCTACAGTTTCCTTGATAAATCATGCTTTGTGGTTTTGTCACATACCCTAGGATCAAATGGCTTTACAGTCAAAACAAGAGAAATCATTGGGTATGAGGACATACCGGTAATTGCCCATGAAGGAGCCATGAACTTTGAGGGATTATTCTGGGCCATTAACAAGCAATCTCCCTAACAATTGATAGGTGATCCAGTCATAAATAATATGAAGGTAGCATAAAATCTTTCCCTCTCCCAATGTCAATAGCTACAGGTGGGTCCTTTGCAAGTTATTCTGGACAATAGCACTCTAGGAACATAAGGCAGTGCCTTATATCAAGTTTGATAACCCAGCTTGTCCACTTCTGCTCACCATAGTTCTCCAGAATCTCAGATGGAGTTATTTTAACAGGCTGTCCTTTTAACTGGCAACACCATCCATTGGCTTTACCCTTGGGAGAGGGTGTTCTTCTGAAAAAGCCTTTTTTTTAAAAAAAGCAAAGCTATAGAATGGACTTATTTTCATAAAAAAGGAGGAAACGTAGTGGATTTGTTCACTAGTCGGTGCCCTTGCCTCAGAGTTCACCTCAAGTTGTTGTCAGATGTTCTCGGATGTCACACATTACTTATTTATGCCTTCGCCCCTCCTCCCCAAAAGGAGACCCCTCTGAGAATAATTGGTTCTTAATTGATACTGGCTTTATACAACCCTTTACGACAGCTAGCAACAAGACACCGCTAAATGGGAGGATCATTAATACGGGTATATGTTGTGGATCTTCAGGGACAGGGCTGGATATAAGCAAAGTCATTAGTAGTTTATTTGCAACAGTGTATTTATGAAAAGCTCTGCGGAAAGTGTGTCAACAGCCAGTGTGTAGCAGAGCAATTAACACTGTACTTTTGTACAGTTGGGCTGTTAGCATGGGAGTAAACAGAAGCAGATGTGAAGTGCTTGTGATGTTAGTATTCGCAGCCTCGTCTGACATATGCAAATAAAGCAGAGTGCTTACAGAGCTTGCCACCCCTATTGTACCATGACCTTCCTTGCCAAGCCCAGGACAGGAGTGTTACATTTGCACCAGCCACTTGTTAATTATTAACTATCAGATATAGCATTGATGTTCTTAAACCATTGCAGAGTGCAGGGGAAAGATCTCAGGGATTGGTGGGTTGGTACATTTAACAGGCTTTGTTTGGGGTGCTGCTGCTTCATGTATATGTAGCATAAACTGAAAGACGCACTGTTTACACGGAAAGTTATACAGCCCATTGGATCCTGGCTTTGTTGAATTTTGTCAATTGCTGCTGCTTTGATGTACATCGTGTATGAGATTCACAACCAAAGCCCAGAATATGTGTCAGTGATGAATGTCACAAAAGGAACGTGAAACAATCTGAATACAGTCGTACCTTGGAAGCTGAACAGCTTAGTTCCCAAATGTTTTGGCTCCAGAATGTCAAAAAGCCAGAAGTAACTGTTCTGGTCTGCAAACTATTTTTGGAAGCTGAGCATCCGATGGGGCTTCCGCAGCTTCTGATTGGCTGCAGGAGCCTTCCTGCAGCCAATCAGAAGCTGTGCTTTGGTTTTCAAACGTTTTGGAAGTCAAACAGACTTCCGGAACGGATTCCGTTTGACTTCCAAGGTATGACTGTATTCCTTTACTAGCCTCACTGAAGAAAACAGAACTGGCATTCCAGCTGGATATTAGAACCTATAAGACTTTGCATTGTGTTCAGGGTCTCTGGGAGAGGAACTGCACAAATAAACCCAACCCAAGTTCTGTTGTTTGAAACCAAAATGGACATGTCACATAGCTGAGACCTATTATTTGAGCCAATAAGTTGGATGTCTAAATGTGCCCACATCTCTTACATAACAAGACTCTGTTGTTGTGGGGGCTGGGGTTGAAAAGGAGTTCCTGGTCATGCAAGGAGGCATGGCTCAGCTACTTGGCAGAACCAAAATCCAGTGAATAGAAGCGTGATAGGGGGATTTAGGTGCATTTATCCTTCTGGGAATGGGAATGTTTGTGGCTGAAGAGTGCTAAGTAGGGATAGCAAAGATAGGGTCAGTTGAAGCATTCAACTCCGGCCTGGATTCAGCTGTTATTATTATTATTATTATTATTTACTTATACCCCACCCATCTGGCTGGGCCTCCCCAGCCATTATGTGCGGCTTTCAACAGGATATTAAAAACACTATCAAACATCAAACATTAACTAAGTTGTTTCACTAGTGGAAAGCAGAGCAACAAGTCCCACTAATGCACTGGGACTTCCCCCCCTTCCCATGCAGTCCTACACTCTCCCCAGATCTGCTCAGCAGGGTTGGGGAATACCCTAGAACAGCATGCTTGCATAATAATAATAATAATAATTTATTATTTATACCCCGCCCATCTGGCTGGGCCTCCCCAGCCACTCTGGGCGGCTTCCATAAAAACCAAAAATACAATAAAATATCACACGTTAAAAACTTCCCTGAACAGGGCTGCCTTAAGATGTCTCCTGAATGTCAGGTAGTTGTTTATCGCCTTGACATCTGCTGGAAGGGTGTTCCACAGGGCGGGCGCCACTACCGAGAAGGCCCTCTGCCTGGTTCCCTGTAGCTTTGCTTCTCGCAATGAGGGAACCGCCAGAAGGCCCTCGGCGCTGGACCTCAGCGTCCGGGCAGAATGATGGGGGTGGAGACGCTCCTTCAGGTATACTGGACCAAGGCCGTTTAGGGCTTTAAAAATGCTTGCACTTGTGGAATGCCCTCCTTAGTGCAACATTGAGTTCCAGCTTCTATGTGGAAGCGTTAATACTTCTAATTAACTTTGAAAGTGAACACAAATGGGAGCATTTAAGTTGGACTGCAGCCTACAGTGGATATGGTGCACTTAATAACCTTAAGCCAGGCCTACATTGAGCTTGAACTAAGATACCAGCTACTGTCTCATTTCTGGTTGTAGCTTAAACACTAGTTTTGAAAACCGTATTGGTCACAGAACTGGTAAACAGGGATCACAGCTCCCAATCCCCTCTTTTATACAATATACCAACCTTCCTCAACCTGATGTCCTCCAGATGCTTTGGACTGAAACTCCCATCGTCCCCGACCATTGTTCACACTGACTGGGGATGATGGAACTTGTAGTTCAAAACTTCTAGAAGGCACCAGGCTGAGGAAGTCTGCCATAAACAGTCATACAGCACCCTTTATTCCAGCACCCTGTAGTCCAGCCTGACAAAAAAAATCTTTACAAGCAAATGTGCCCAGTGAAGCTGGTGACGATTGTGACCTCTGGTCCAATAAGACTTCTCCGTTATCAAGGGAAGAGTTCTTTTTGTATGGTGGCACACACTGCAACCCCCTATGGGCAAAATTATTTCCAGACTCTTTTGAAGCTTTCGCTAACAATGTTCATTTACATACAGTTTAAAGACTGATGTTTTCCCTGGGAAGGGAAATTGCATTTTAGGAACCTTTTCACCATAATTATTGACTCAGATATTTCTGACAGGGAAACAGAGATGGAGTTCAAAGGAGACTCAGAAAAATAGGTGAGAATTGTTTCAGTATGCATTCAGGAACAAAGGATAGCCTAGTTTGCAAGGCACAACCATTGACTCTGTGCAGAGTTTCAGTCACGAAGGATTACAATGTTTAATACACAGCACATGCATGTTTGCTTTTACATATGAATGTTGTGTTTGTGTGTGTGTGTGTTTATTAATGCAAAGTATAAAATATGATCTCAGAAGATACTGTTATGGGTCTGTGTAAGTTTTTAGGTTGATAGACAGATATGTAAAATAGATGAATTCAAAATTAAGCGTAATCTTAAAATGCTCCATTAATGAAATCATACCATGGAGAGATTTGGTCTCTAGACTCCTTTTACTCTGCAACAATAATTTTAATGAGGGGAATATCTAGAAATAGCATGGCTATATGTGTAGCCCTACTCTGAAATCAATTTGGTGTAAAAAGATAGTGAGTATCCTGGTGAAAAAAATCACATCATAAACATTTGGTTCAGAGATTCCAAGAAAAACAAATATTCAATAACAAACTGAGCCTGTGAGCTAGATTATCTCTTAGAAGGGGAGGCAAACACCTGCTCAGAAAGATAAAAACAGAATGTCAACTAACAAACGTGGAGATATCAAATCAGCTCCAAATGCAGCTATGAAGAGCTTTTCCTGGTAACTGAAAAACACACAGAGACCACATAATTGTCAACAGACACATATTTTTGTTAATTGCTAGATCAAAACAGCCCTCCTGAATTTCAGATCCACTTACTATTTATTTATTTTTGTCTCCCTTAGAACATATCACATTCAAACATTCAATTTTCTAATTAATTTCTGCTGAATGTAATCCTCGGGTGAGCCACCCCAAATACTAAGCCTCATTCCCATCAGATGATATAGATATAGATATAGATGATATAGATATAGATATAGATTCCTGCCAACCTAGCAGTTTGAAAGCACATCAAAGTGCAAGTAGATAAATACCGGTAGGTACCACTGCAGCGGGAAGGTAAACGGCGTTTCCGTGCGCTGCTCTGGTTCACCAGAAGTGGCTTAGTCATGCTGGCCACATGACCCGGAAGCTGTCTGCGGACAAACGCCAGCTCCCTCGGCCAATAAAGCGAGGTGAGCACCGCAACCCATAGAGTCGGTCACGACTGGGCCTAAAGGTCAGGGGTCCCTTTACCTATAGATTAGATAGATATAGATATAGATGATATAGATATAGATATAGATATAGATATAGATATAGATGATATAGGTATAGATATAGATATCCTAGGGCACCAATCAATAGGGGGGTACGCAGGTGAGTAATGGGTACCCCCACTTTTAAAAATAGAACTGCAACATTCAGTCAACAGGTCTGGTACAGTGGTACCTCAGATTAAGAACTTAATTCGTTCTGGAGGTCTGTTCTCAACCTGAAGCACCACTTTAGCTAATGGGGCCTCCTGCTGCCGCCACGCAGCCGGAGCACAATTTCTGTTCTCATCCTGAAGCAAAGTTATTAACCCGAGGTAATATTTCTGGGTTAGCAGAGTCTGTAACCTGAAGCGTCTGTAACCTGAAGCGTCTGTAACCCGAGGTACCACTGTACTTTAATTATTTAAATACATTCTAAAATGTGTAGGGGTTTTGTTTTTGTTTTTTTAAAATGTCCTCAATGCATCAGGCAGCTTAAAGAACCCCATAAATGAATACAAGAACATGCAAAAACTGCAAGCGGCAGGCAGTCAGGCACAGTCCTCTCCTCTCACACAAAGAAAAGAAAACCTGAGAGTTTGGAGCCAGGAAAGATCCCGCTCTCTGTGCAAACAGGGGACATTGCTATTTCCTATTTTGGAAGGGAAGGTTGTTAAAGCAGCACAACTTCCTCATATTTGAGGAGATCCTTGCGGAAGACCTCTCTGCAAATCTAACACTGCTCAAGGGTGTTGGGGGATATTTAAGAGTCTATCTTTGGACTCCTCGTCCAACTTTCCTATGTGAAGTATTAACCTGGAAGCCCCAGTTGCAGCAAAAGTGTTGAGGTTCCTACTGTCTTTATCAGTGAACCTCGAAGGCACAAAGGGCATCTGTCAAACAGCTGTAGAGGCTGCTTTTACACTTTCATGAACTCCAGAAACGCTGCTATACAACTACATGGAGGGGGAAAATCTGGGTGTAATTCAACATAGCACTAAGAAGATTCTTCCATCAGTGCAAGCATTTCTGCTTGTCTGGCAAAAAGATCTTGCCTATCCCCCCTCTCCCCCCCACCCGTGTTGTTCTGGAGGTTCTCACAACATGCCAGAATAGATTTGGGGAACACAGAGTGGTCATGCAAGGGGAAGAGAGAGGGTCCCTTCCTATTGCGCTAGTAGGATCCCTTGTGCTGATTCCCTGGCAGAACAGGTTAATTGAATTGGGGCCTTTGTCACATACAGTGGCACCTTGGTTCTCAAATGCCTTGGTACTCAAATGCCTTGGTTCCCAAACGCTGAAAACCTGGAAGTAAATGTTGCGGTTTTCAAACATTTTTCGGAAGCTGAACATCCGATGCAGCTGTCGGCTATTGTTTCTGGGGCGCCTGCACCTTGGTTTTCGAACATTTCGGAAGTCAAATGGGCTTCCAGAACCCAGTTCAGCTGCTGATTGATTGATTGATTTTGTGACTGCAGAAATAGATAAAAGCTCCCCATCCAAATAATGACTATCATCAGTGCAGATAAGGGGGGAAAATTAATTTTAATTTTTATGATCTACAATATTGTCTTATTTATTTTATAGTACAATACATTGATTATTACTTTCATTTTATGGATCAATGGTCTCATTAGGGAGTAAAATTCATATTAAATTGCTGTTTTAGGGGTTGTTTTAAAAAGTCTGGAACGGATTAATCCGTTTTGCACTGCTTTCTATGGGAAAGCCCGCCTTGGTTTTCGAATGCTTTGGTTTTGGAACAGACTTCCGGAATGGATTAAGTTTGAGAACCAAGGTAACACTGTATTCCAAACAAGCTTATGTGTAACCCAGAGATGGGGAGCCTGTAGTCCTATAGACGTTGTTGGAATTCGATTCTGATTATCTTATTAGCCATAATGGCTAGGGTTCAGCCAAATGTGGAGTGGTGCATGTTACCCATTCCTGATGCAATATAAGCTCCTTTATGTGTACTGAGTAATAAGTCTCTATCCCCTTCCAAAGGGAGAGGTAGCTGTTACCAAAAACAAACCTGTAGTGCTTTGAAAGTCTAACAAATTTATGATGGCATACACTTTCGCAAGCTATAGTTCATCTACTTCGGATAAGCAGATTACTGAAGCACGAATACAACTTGGCCTGGGAGACATTAGAACTAATTGGCTGCAATTAGATCCACTGCGCCATTTGCTTACTAACAGCTTTGTTAGAAAGCAGGCTCATCTTGTTACATCGTTGGAACAATTGGTTTTGGACTCAAGGGTAAAATACGTGATACGCTGTTAAATGTATCAACAGGAACACTGACAGGCTAAAAAAAAAATAACTTGGGGGAAAGAAATAATTACACGCTGCTGAAATGCTATTTGGACTTCAGAAACTGCTAAGATCACTTCTCAGGTTTTATTAGGGGAAACACAATAAAATTATGGCTTTTTATCAAACAGCAGCCTAGATTTCACACTTAGTGGAAACAGTCACACCTGACACCTAGAGAGAATATGGTAGGTAGTAGATGGACTGCTGATTTTTGGTGGCTATATTTAAAGAAATGTCAAGAAGGCTAAAATAAATTACTGGTTTTAAATTTCAGTTATTATTGTTGTTTGTTTGTTTGTTTGTTATTGTTGATGTTAATTAAATTTGTATACTGCCTTTCACTCGTGGATCTCAGGGTGCTTTACAACATAGGAACAACATACGGAGAACAATGTAAAAAAAAATGGTTTATCTTCATGTTGACAGCAGCCAGCAATCATCTGTCACTACATGTCATATAAGAGAAGGGAATGTGGTCCATCAAGTGGGTGCCATCAAAGCAGATGCCCTCTTCCAAGTGGTAGACAAATTAATCTTGAGGGCTTATGGCACCACCAGGAGGTCATTGTGAGATGGGCTCAGTGACCAAACAAAGCAGTATGGGAGAAGGTGACTTCTCAAATAACCAGGTGCTAAATAGTTTAGGACTTTGTGCACTATCAAGAAAACTTTGAACTTGACGCAGCAACAATTGGCAGTCGGTGCAGATCCTTCAACAGGGTGCTGCGTCCTAATAGTAGGCTGCCTCATTCTACACTTGCTTCCTGCACCAGTTGCAGCTTCCAGACCAACTTCAAGGACAGCCCCCTAAGAGCCCATGGCAGTAATCCAACGTTTGAGCACTGCGCTGCTGTTGCAAATGGACTGGAGACAGATTCACATACAGTATTATGAAGCAGACATTTTAAAATAGATATCTAATTGTATTTATTCAGACATCAGCCAAGTCTTCTGGGTGATTTACAAAACCTTTTAAAAATTGTAAAAAAAAAAATGCGTTGAAAAATAAAACTCGTGGGGGGGGAATGGCATGTTATGTTTAATCCTTCTGTTCCTACTTTCTGGCTTTGTTCAAATCTCTCTGATTTGGAGGAAGAGAGCCAAAGAATGTGTAGAGTAGACAGCATCCTTACCTTCTCTTAGCATTCATCATTCCACATCACAAATCCATGGAACTCATACTATACTGCTCATATCCTCTACCTCTTTCTGCCCCCACCCCCTTATTCATCACCTATATCAGGCAGGCACATCCAACTTCCAAGAGACTGCGATCTACTCCCACTATAAAAAAACTGGCAGTGATCTACCCATTGGAGTTGTTGAGCTTTTGGGGGGGAAGGTTGAGCCAAAATTGTTGAGCTTTTTGGAGGGACAATCAGTCAGGAACCCAAAATCGGCCAGTAGATTGTGATCGACCTGTTGGACAGGCCTGACCTATATTATCCCTACCATGGGAAATAGTTACTGCAGGACCTTCCATTTCTTTGCAGAAGGATCTACTGGGATGAGTCCCTCATCAGATCAACTGTTCAACAGCCCTGGATGCCTGGTTCCCAGCCCGTGTCCTTACCAGCTTGGCTTCCTAGTCCAGAGAGACCTACCATGCCATATAACATTGCTCCTCTTAGGAGCTCCTCTTCCACTGCCTTTTACCCTGCTTTCTTCAAACTGTGTCCACCAGACACATGTCAGTCCAACTATACAAAAAAACCCTGTGTGTTTGTGTGTGTGTGTGTGTGTGTGTAGTATGAGCTGCTGAGCATTTTCTAGCTTTATGAGCTCAATCTGTGACCATATTTCTGTATTCCTTCAGCTATCTGCTTCAAATATAAATGAAAAGGTCATTGCTAGCCCAAACCAGGATAAGTCAAGGGCATTTGCTATAGATCGTCTGCTTCAAATGCAATGTTCCAGAAGCAATCTGGCACTAGGCATAAATAGCAACAACAGGGAGTCTCGGATTTCAGATTCACGATAGAGTTTATAGGGGAGAGCGGTTGGGTCGAGGCAACATTTAAATCTCAGCCAGCAGCAGAGGGGCATTGGAGACAGGAAGATGCCCTATTTCCTTTTGGAGGAAGAAAATAGTTTGGTTGCATTAGGGGAGAGTGGAGCGGTGATATATTGTTTCTTAGACGGAAAATGAAATTTTATTTCTCTTTAAATATAATAATATTTTATTCTTTTTTCCATGTAGAAAATAATACTTGTTACTCAACAATTACGGTATATTCCAATTTGACAAAATTGATGACTCCCTACTCTCCCAACATCAATGTTTATAGCCTAATTTACAATGTACAATTGCATTTTAAGGTTCTGTCTTATCTAATTTCATTCTCTCCAACATTCTTCTTAATGTATTCTGTTGTTTTCGTACACTTCAAACCCTGCTGTGGTCTTTGCATATGGGAAATAATTTAGAGAGAGAGGGAGAGAGAGACCTGAAATGGTTTCCAGTCTTCTTTAAAAGCTTTTAAATTTGTATCTTTTATCAGTGCCGTCAATGCTTGCATCTCTGCATATTCAAAGATATATTCATCCACCATTCTTCTTAGGGGTTTGTCTGCACCAGAAACTTTTGACTATTGGCCACACTGGCAGGAAATTATGTGAGTTGTAGTCTAACAATATCAGTAGGGTGCTACATTGGCTACCTCTGCTTTAAGCTGTTAGGGTCTCAAGGAACCAATGTGAGGAAAAAGAAGGCATGATAATAATAATAATAATAATAATAATAATAATAATAATAATAATTATTATTTATTTATTTATTTATACCCCGCCCTCCCCGGCCAGAACCGGGCTTAGGGCGGCTAACACCAATAAAATTACAATAAAACATAATAGGGGGGTGGCGAAACGTTTAACTAAAATACGGGTTAAAATACAATTTAAAATGCAGCCTCATTTTAATAGTAGCCCATAAATCAAAACCATAAGAGGAGGGAAACATAAGTGTAGACATGTTATTTCTATGTGCCTAGTATAGTAAAACATTGGTTCTTTTCCTCCTGCATTCTGGGAATTATTTCTATCTTCTCTTTGCTTCTAAAACAGACTATAAGGCCTGTTTATAATCAATCACGCTTCTCTCCCTCTCTTTCACGCACAAGGCTAAAGGTCTGTGCCTGGCACAGATCTTTCTGTATAGCATTCCTTACATACCACACTTGTCTTCTTTAGTTCACCTTTAGTTCACAATGATGTGTAAATCACAATGATGTGTTAATCCTCAATGTATAATTAATTGTGTGAGTTTATATAACAATCTAAACATTAGTAAACACCTTAGTCATAACATTATCAATCTTAAGTCATAGGTGGATTAAGAGCTTATATGCCTGTCTAAATACAGCTCTAACATTCTGTCTTTCATGTGCCAAAGATCTATGGAGCTATGTAAGCCCGCCTTACATACAAATGAGCCAATAGGATTTCAGTTTCTTTGTCTTGTATTGAGCCAATCAGCCACTGGCACATTCGTGGCCATGCTTTTTGTAACTTTGAATAAAAGGAGATGCTGTGAGGCTAGAGAAAAAAGAATCTCTCTCTCTCTCACTTTCATCTGGCACACACGCAAGCTCTCTGAAAGAAAACATCTCGTTGTCTGTCTTTATTCATCTCTACAAACCCCCAAAATCCACATCTGGTGACCCCTTGACGTGATTCTGAAGAAAGGTAAGTAATCAGATCCCCATAGAGATCCCTTTAAAAGCCAAAAGCATTCCTCATACTAATCCGACTGGGAAAAAGTCTAAAGCGCTTAATTCGTTAGTATGGGAGGGGATTTAAGTAAGGTGCAAAAGGCTCACGCGAAAGAGCTTCTTTCGTTAGCAAGACAGACAATAGACAAAGTTCAAATTTCTCTAAAAGAGATTGAACAGCTGCTGCAGGAAATAAATCATCAATGTCCTTTTTATCAAGCAGAAGGCTCATTGCAAATTAGCACATGGGAGAAAATCGGCAAAATTTTATTTTCTGAGCCACGTGCTCCAATCAGCTGTCTACTCACATGGCAAAAATGCGCAACGGCCATTGCGAAATTAGAACAGGCTTCTCTTTCAATTTCTCCATTGCTGGCAACTGCAGAAACCTCCCCCCCGCCATACCCTCTGATTTTGCCCCCTTTGTCTCCTTCATCACCTAGCCGAAATCCCCCTCCCTTTTCTCCTTCCCTTGCTCCTGAACCGTCTCAGTTTACAAATTCCCCCCCAATCCCCCCTCACCCCCCTTCTCTGCCTGAACAAGCAAATCAGCATGCCTTTGTCCCTTCCTCTTTGTCTCTAGACCATGCTGCTTTGCCAAAACAATATGGAGCCGTCCGTGCTGGGCTTTTACAGGCTAAGCAAGATGGGCTTTTTTCATTGGAAGAAACAGCTGCATGGGCTGGTGAAATGCCATTAATTTTTCCTCTCACATATCAAAATGCTCCTGGAGGTCAGCAATTACAAGTTTATCATGAAAAATTGCCTTATGCTGTCATGAAAGATCTCAGGAAAGCCATTAGTGATTCAGGTCTTAAATCTTCTTATGTAATGGGTATTATAGAGGGCATTTCTACCTCTTATACAATGATTCCGAGTGACTGGAAAGATTTGATGAGGATGATGTTATCTCCAGCGCAATTTTTAGTTTTTGAAAATGAATTTAAACATGCCGCCATAGCTCTGGCTGATCCAACGCATACAGCAAGTCAGCTTTTCGGCGCTCCTCCATTTGAGACCCTGGCTGCCCAAGCCGTGTTGTCACCTTCACACTTTCAGCGCACTGCAACTTGCGTGCAGCGTGCATTTCGTAAAATTCCTGTCTCAGGACAGCCACTGAGTTCCTTTGTAAATGTTAAACAGCAGAATACAGAGCCATACCATCAATTTGTGGATAGACTGAAGGAATCTATCTGTAGACAGATAGATAATGAAACGGCTCAGAATGAGTTGCTAAAAAAATTGGCTTATGAGAACTCTAACACGGACTGTAAAAAAATGCTGCAATCAATCATAAGCCGTTCAACATATTCCCTAGCAGATTTGATAAAAGCGTGTTCGGAAGTAGGGAGTCAATCTCATACAATATCTTTGTTTGCCAATGCACTTCAGGCTTCCGTGAGACAAACAGGCAACTGTTATAATTGTCACCGTCCTGGTCATTTTGCAAAGCAGTGCAAGGCCCAAGGTGGGACTGCACAGAAGAATAATAATGCAAATACCACGACCAGACCTTCCAAAAAATGTCCAAAGTGTGGGAAAGGCTATCATTGGGCAAATCAATGTAGGTCTCAGGGAAACTTCACTGGGCCCAGTCTCTCGGGCCCCAAAGAATAGAGAGATGTCAGCCTTTGGTTTCTGCTGCTGCAAAAGTTACTAAAATTATGCCTTCTGAATTTGCCATTGATTTGATTAATCAAGAGACCAAAAACACTGCATTGCCTGGTGAAATCATAATCATGGCCAGCCAAATGGCAGGTCCACTTCCTCCTAATATCACAGGTTTAATTTTACCTAAATTTTCTGCTGCAAAACAAGGCATTCATGTCATCCCAGGTGCCTTGCCTCCTGACTATGTGGGCACAATCATGGTTCAATTTTGGAGCCATATGCCCATGCAGTTAACAAAGGGTGAATCTTTTGCTCATTTGGTGATGCTGCCTTCACCACCTGATGTTGTTTGTGCTGTTGACACTAATTTGCACAGGCTCTCTTTATCTTTTTCCCCACAGCTTCTAGCTGTGACCCAACGTATTGGAAGAGAGAAACTCCTTCGTAAGTATAAAATCAATGGAAAAATATTAGAGGGTCTGATAGACACTGGTGCGGATGTTTCGGTCATTTCCAGTAATTTTTGGGAACAAACTTGGCCGCTTGAAACTTCTCCTGAAGTGTGGGGCGTGGGAGGTAATCAGGCTTCTTGCAAAAGCGCACAGTGGCTGCCTGTCTCTTTGCCTGATAGCTCTGAAGTTATTGCATATATTCAGCCCTGTGTGCTCAAAATTCATCTTAATTTGTGGGGAAGAGATTTGTTGCAACAATTACAAGCAACCATTCAAATAAATGAGTAAGTTTGTGCTTCCACTTACTTGGAAGTCCACTGATCCTATATGGATTCCGCAATGGCCTCTTACTACAGAGAAATTGATTGCTTTGAGACAATTGGTCGATCAGCAATTATTAGCTGACCATATAGAACCTTCTGTCAGCCCTTTCAATAGCCCAGTTTTCGTAATTAAGAAGAAAAATGGAAAATATAGATTTTTGCACGATCTGAGGTCCATAAATAGCATCATTGAACCCATGGGGCCTTTGCAATGTGGTATGCCTAATCCAAATATGATTCCACATTCATATCAATTGGCTATAATAGATCTGCAGGATTGCTTCTTCTCTATTCCCCTGCATGAAAAGGATCGCAAATTTTTTGCTTTTACAATTCCAGAATTAAATAATTGTAGACCATCTGAGAGATATCACTGGAAGGTTCTGCCACAAGGCATGATAAATTCCCCCACTATGTGCCAATATTTTGTGGATAAGGCACTTCAATCCTTTCGTCTTAAGTACCCACATCTTAAGATTCAGCATTATACGGACGATATACTTTTCTATGCACCAGTCCTTCCCACTAATGGGAAACATGATTTAATAACCAGTTTGTCTTTGTATGGTTTAAAAATAGCTCCAGAGAAGGTTCAGGAATCTCCCCCCTTTCAGTATCTAGGACATATAATGATAGCTAGCTATTCTATTCCAATAATCCCTGAACTTCATATTTCAAAAACAATGAAATATGTACAACTGCAACAATTGCTGGGAAACATTAATTGGATAAGGCCTTATTTTAAAATCCCTCTTGAAGTGCTAAGGCCACTGTTTTCAGCCTTAAAAGGCCATCAATCTCCAGGTGAGCAAATCACCTTGAACTCTGATCAACTCAAAACTGTTGCACAGTTGAAAGCACTCATGCGTATTCATTGGGTGGATAGAGCAATCCCTAATGTTATGCCTGATGTAGTCATAATGACAGATTCTGTACAACCTTTTGCTGCAATTATTCAGAAAGGTCCATCAAAAGTTCATATACTAGAATGGCTTTATTTACATCATGCACCAAGAAACACAGTAAACCCTTTAGTGGATCTCCTTGCTCAGCTCATTAGCAAGGGACGACGACGTTGTAAGCATCTTTTTGGTGTTGATTGTAATCAAATTATTGTCCCTATGCCTTTAGAACAATGGGAAACAGCTCTCTCCACGAGCATGGATTTACAGTGTGCGTTCGCTGATTTTGTGGGTCAGGTGGATTGTCATATTCCACCCGATACGCGCCTGCAAATGAGCAAGCAATTCCCTATGTCTTTCTCTTCTATCATTTCCCCTGTTCCTTTGAATGCCCTGACTGTTTTCACTGACGGGGCTCCTTCTAGAGGAGTTGTTGCTTGGCAACAGAATGAGGAGTGGCATAGCCTGTACACTCTCCCACAAAAGTCTGCTCAGCGTTCTGAACTTGCAGCTGCTGTAAAAGCTCTGCATCATTTTTCTTTACAACCAATTAACTTGATTGTTGACAGCTTATATGTTTCAAACGTCATAAGCAGAATGCAAGGCAGTTATGTAAGTCCTTTATTAGATGATAACTTGTTGAGTCTCTTCCTGTCTTTGCAACTGCTTCTTTCTAATCGTTCTCACCCACTCTTTGTAGTGCACATTCGCTCTCACCAACCTTTTCCAGGTTTCATTTCAGATGGAAATGCAAAAGCAGATTCTTTGCTAAAGATTTTGCCTGTCTCTCCTATAGAAAGTCATGCTTTTCATCATCAAAATGCAAAAGCCCTTAGCCGCCAATTTCAAATTTCATTGGAAGCGGCAAGAGCTATAATTCAGCAGTGTCCCCAGTGCAGCAATCAGATTGGCCATCCCAGCCCTGGGGTTAATCCCCGTGGACTGGAAGCAAATCAATTGTGGCAAATGGATGTAACCCATTTTGCCCCTTTCTCACCCTGGAAGTTTTTGCATGTCTGTATTGACACATTCTCAGGCTTCCTTTGGGTTACGCCTCAAAGAGGAGAGCAAGTAAAACATGTTTGCAATCATCTTGTTCGTGCAATGTCAGTTATGGGCAAGCCTCATTCTATAAAAACTGACAATGCCCCAGCGTATTGTGCAAAAGGCTTTGCTAAATTTTGTGAAACTTGGGATATTCATCATCTGTTTGGCATCCCTTATAATTCTCAAGGTCAAGCTATAGTTGAACGCTCTCATCGTACCCTGAAAACTGCACTGATCAGGCAGGAAAAGAAAGCAGGCATTCCAAACTCACTTTCAGAAAAGGAAAGTTGGTTGTCAAGTGTGCTTTTCACTCTTAATCATTTGAATATCTCCATACAGGATCACCAATCTTACACACGTCTTCAAAAGCATTTCCAGCAAAAGGAAATTCTTCCAGCTCCACTGGTGCGCTATAAAATTCTACCCTCTAATGAGTGGAGTGAACCAGTGAAATTGATTACATGGGGTAAGGGTTACGCTGCAGTTTCTACTCCACAGGGTGCTCGGTGGGTTCCTGCACGTTGTATCCGGCTGCACCATGGCGTGGCGACAGGTTCTTCCGGATCCATTGCCTCAATTCAACCACCAACTCCAGATCACCAGCGATGTGACGTCCAGCCCCCCCAGGATTCGTAAGCGGGGACATCGCAATCCCCCAGTGACGTGGGGCCAAATAAAATCGCTCTCTCTGCAAGCTGAACAGTATAGGAGAGAACAGCAGCTGGAAGCAAGCCCTACTAACCAGCTTCTATCCCTCATTGCTTGTCTTAATATGAATTCCATGATAATTCTCATTTTCAGTATTTTAATTTTGCCTCTCTCTACTTCAGCTCTTCCTACTGGTGATTCCACATCGTTAAATGTATGGGAATCGTTTGCAAGGACGCTCAATGTCTCAGCATTTTGCCTTACTCAGCAAGTAGCCATTGGTGATATCCTTGGCTCTTGTCTCATTCCAGTTTGCCATGATCCTCATGACATACAAAATGATACTTGGTTTTACACATCCCTACCTCAAAATGATTCACTTCGCACTCTTGGATATACTGCGTACCATAATTGGGGCACTCAAGTGCGCCAACGCCCACCGTTAGCAATTGACTTGACAACACCATATGTGGCTTTTTACAACGTCAGCTGCGCCCGTATGGTAAATTGTAAAAAGACAAATTGCATAAAAATGGGCAAAAATAACTTCAATTGCTCTGATTATGTAAACATTTCTTATATATATAAGTACACAGAACTGCCAGCAGGCTGGTTTTGGTCCTGCCCAGGTTACACATTCAATTACATTCCGGCAAACATTAGTCACGGCACACCTTGTTGTTTAAGCCGTCTGTCTATCATATTGCCTGAGAAACATCATTTCTCTTACTCTAGATATCAGCGCAGTGTTGAACTGTCTGAGGACTGTGATGATCTTGTCTCTCTCCCTAGCAGGTCTGAATACATCTCTTTAGCTGTCTCTCTCTTAGGTGTTCCAGGTTTGGCTGTACGTAATAGCGCAAATATTAATTCTTTAGCTTGCTCTGCAGCAAAATCCCTGAATATTACGTCTAAGGCGCTTCATCTTCTCAACACAGAGCAAGCTGAACTTCGCAATGGTTTATTAAGGTCGAAATCTACTTTGGACTACCTACTCATGGTACATCATTATGGTTGCGAACAATTCAAGGAAATGTGCTGTTTTAACATCACTGATAATTCTAAGGCCGTTCAAAGGCAAATTTCTCATTTGCAAAATCTCACTCACCACATTAAAAAGGATATCGGATTTTCCGGACTCTGGGATTCCTTTTCCTTGTGGTCTACGGCGTGGCTCCCTAATCTCGATTGGCTACGCAATGCCTTTTTTTATGTAATTATTATTGTATGTATATTAATTTTGTTTTGTTGCTTTCTCCAATGCATTCCTAGCCTTACAAATCTTTTTTCTCACCTTCTCTCTCCTCCACCACCACCTAGCGCGCTCCTTGCAGCCTATTATGCGAAATGGCAACGCCACCAGTAAGAAAAAACAAAAATAAAAGGGGAGATGTGGGTAGGATTATTTTGAGATTCGTTGGCACACCACTAATCTTGAAGTACTTTTGCCCCATCAAGCCTAGCAGTATTATTTCCGGCATTTGATGGCAAACCACTGATCCGGAAGTATTGTTGCTTTATTCACCTAGTTGCCTTACCTCGCAAAGAAGAAAAAAAAGGAGGAGATGTAGACATGTTATTTCTATGTGCCTAGTATAGTAAAACATTGGTTCTTTTCCTCCTGCATTCTGGGAATTATTTCTATCTTCTCTTTGCTTCTAAAACAGACTATAAGGCCTGTTTATAATCAATCACGCTTCTCTCCCTCTCTTTCACGCACAAGGCTAAAGGTCTGTGCCTGGCACAGATCTTTCTGTATAGCATTCCTTACATACCACACTTGTCTTCTTTAGTTCACCTTTAGTTCACAATGATGTGTAAATCACAATGATGTGTTAATCCTCAATGTATAATTAATTGTGTGAGTTTATATAACAATCTAAACATTAGTAAACACCTTAGTCATAACATTATCAATCTTAAGTCATAGGTGGATTAAGAGCTTATATGCCTGTCTAAATACAGCTCTAACATTCTGTCTTTCATGTGCCAAAGATCTATGGAGCTATGTAAGCCCGCCTTACATACAAATGAGCCAATAGGATTTCAGTTTCTTTGTCTTGTATTGAGCCAATCAGCCACTGGCACATTCGTGGCCATGCTTTTTGTAACTTTGAATAAAAGGAGATGCTGTGAGGCTAGAGAAAAAAGAATCTCTCTCTCTCTCACTTTCATCTGGCACACACGCAAGCTCTCAGAAAGAAAACATCTCGTTGTCTGTCTTTATTCATCTCTACAAACCCCCAAAATCCACACATAAGGGTCGGACTGAGTCCAAATCAAAGGCCAGGCGGAACAGCTCTGTCTTGCAGGCCCTGCGGAAAGATGTCAAGTCCCGCAGGGCCCTAGTCTCTTGTGACAGAGCGTTCCACCAAGTCGGGGCCAAAACTGAAAAGGCCCTGGCCCTAGTTGAGACCAAACTAACCACCTTGTGGCTTGGGACCTCCAAAGTGTTGTTATTTGTGGATCTTAAGGTCCTCCGCGGGGCATACCAGGAGAGGCGGTCCTGTAGGTATGATGGTCCTAAGCCACATAGGTCTTTAAAGGTCAAAACCAGCACCTTAAAGCTGACCCTGTACTCCACTGGGAGCCAGTGCAGCTGGTGTAGCACTGGGTGAATGTGATCGCACGGCAAGGACCCCGTGAGGAGCCTCGCCGCAGCATTCTGCACCTGGTGGAGTTTCTGGGTCAGCTTCAAGGGCAGCCCCGTGTAGAGCGAGTTACAATAATCAAGCCTGGAGGTGACCATCACATGGATCACTGTGGCCAGATCTGGGCGAGAAAGATGGAAATGTAAGGTACTAAAAAAATTTTGGGAAATGATATCTAATGAGTTGGGGGTGTGGAATGTTTAAAAGAACTTTTTCTATAAATAAAAACCCGAAGCCTTTCTTTTCGGAATTCTAGGTGCCGAAATCCCAAGGCTATTTATGTATGCGACCATGGCTGCATGGATGTTATTGGCCCAGAGATGGAAAGAAGATAAAGTCCCCACCAGAGAAGAACAGAACACGCCAGGGGGGCACCCATAGCCCCTGGACTGAGACAAACCTCTCTGGGCGTAATAATAATAATAGGAACAATTCAGCAATGAAAAGTATGCAAGCTCTATCCTCACTAAACCTTTTTTTTTTTTTTTGCAGAGAGGTTCTTTTATATTTCTTACAAGCTTACCTACATCGGCTAATGCGATAGTCCGCTGAGGATGTAGAAACCACCACGTAACTTTTACGTGGAGCCATTTTGCTTCCTAGTGGATAGGCTGTTGGTAGCCAACATTGTGCCCTCAAAATACATTTGTACCACAACCCCCATCATGGTGTGTGTGTGTGTGTGTGCACGCGCGTGTGTGTTTATGTATATATGTACACAACTACACACATATAGGGCTGAAAAGTATGTATTTATGGGAAAGCAATCCAGCAATCCCATTCTCTCTCTGCCCCAACAACATGGTTCCTGTTTAATATTTATAGATTCCATCTGACTGACAACAAGACTCTGAGCCATCTTTGCATTTTATATCGGGAATGACGGTACACAAAGTGAGGATTGCAAGGATAAAGATTCAACATCCCACATCAAAGTTCTGTTAGCCATAAATCTTCTTGAGGCTGATGCTATAGAAAAGAACACAGTAAATATAAGCCATTTTTTGCTTGCTTGGTTATGCAACTGCAGCAAATAATCTGACAACACAAACACCAAGCCTTTTAAAGGTTTCAAGTGCCCTGATTACAACCGCATTAAATCTGTGTCCTTTTGCATAGAAACTCTGGGCTTGACAGAGAGTAAAATGACTCTAAACCTCATCTGCTTTTCTCCCTCAGTTGGTATTTTATAGTCCCTGCTGTGTGGCATCCGCTACTAAGCTGACATGCCCGAACAGTGGCTGAACAAAGCAGAACCCATTGAAACTGCATTTATTTTCTAAATCTGCATAAAATGACTATTGCGGGGAGGCACTGCTCAAAACTGCCGACTTCAAAGTTGTTGTTGTTTTCATTTTTCTTTTCTTTTAACCCAATAATCAGCTTGAAACGCAGCATACAATATAATCTCTAAATGCAGGAAATTTAGTTTACATTTTGTAATGTAAAAATGGCTAAGGGCTCAATATAAGGAAGCTGGAGCAGGGAGGGGGCGATTTTACAAAAAAAAAAATCCCTATTGAGACAAGATAACAAATACAAGTAGTTTTTCCAAGGGAAATTAGGGTTCCTTAGGGAAAAAATCACCCCCATCTGCTGTTTTTGAAAACAGTGTTTTGTGGCACCCTCTCCTACTTAGTCATGCTAAAACAGTGCAAGAACAAAGACCAGCCCCGGTACATGCATACATTTCCCTCAAAAATTTACATAAAATTAGAATTTCCAGAACACATAATGCACCAGCCACCATACGGCATTCTTCCTTGAACTTACAGGGGCTCTCAGTTTGCACAGTAAATACAAACTCTTCCCCTACAGTAAATGCTGCAATTCTAAAAGCATCTTTCATGTTTGTTTGTTTACAGTGTGTTTGTTCTCTCCGGCATTCAATTACATTCAGGATGCATTGCTTCGAAACCAAGAATTAATTTCTTCGCGAAGGTTTTTCTCCCCTGAAAAAAGCCAAGCCTTAGCTTAAAAGAAGACGTCCGCTTTTCTGACACGTGTAACTGAGCTGTCCGTCTGTCTGACCAAGAAGCCTCTCCTCCATCCCTCCTCACATCTAGATCGATGGCAGGGGCTTAATCGCATTGCCTTGCTCCCTCTTCACTTCCTCTGGTTTAGGGGCATTTCAGACATAAATAGCATAATGCTATTGTGAATGTTATTTTAGTGTCAGAATTGGAGAGTGTTTCAGAATGGAACTTACAATGTGTGTGTTTTAGTGGTGGTGAGAATCTGGCCTAATGAGTGCTCTTGGCAAGCCATATCTTCATTGTTCTGCTTTTTCTTTTTTTTAAAGAGAGACAGGCAGGAAATCAGGATCAGCCGTCGAAAACAGTTCTGTGCACATTTCATAATCTAAAAATAAATTATGCTCCAAACTCAGTGGCATAAACAAACTGGCTAGCCTGCGTCATTGTTTAAAGTGATATGGATGAGCAGGCCAGGGCAGGGAAAGCTCAGCTGATGTAACAGACGCTTGAGGCGCTATTTGGTAGGGCCATATTCTTTGAGCGTCTTCAGACATGACTTCCAAGGCCTCTGAATTCAAGTACTGCTTTGATGGGCTGCTGCTGCAGCTCCCAAGGTGAGCACAGAATTCTCACATAGCACCCGGCTCCAGAGGTTTGCAGATGCCACCAGTGGACATTGCCAGTCAACTTGCAAGATTTTCTTTAATGGCATCCTTGCCTGAGGCAAATGAACGAACGAACAAACAAACAAACAAACAAACAAAAAGATCTAGCTGCCGACATAAACCCAAAATGAACAAAAAGGCTAACAGGAAAAAGTATGCAAAAAGAACACATAATTTAATGAATACACATGGGGGAATTAAATAAATAACATTGATCTCATATAGATATAGATGTGCATATACCATGCTTAGATTTTTAGGCTGACCTTGTATTATTTAGTTTATTAAATTGCATGATATTTTTTGCATATTTTCCCCAGTGAGAGCCTGTCTTGGGAGGACCTTGGCAGCACCTCTAATCCCGTGGAAGCTACAGATGCCCAGAGCCTTGGCAGCTCCTTCCTTTCAGAACAATATTGCTTGGCAGATAGCCCCGAATGAGATCCCATTTTGAAAGTAGCGCTTTCGATGGGAACAGAAACATTGCCCCTACAAACCACTTAGCTGAGAGAATATTCACTCTTGTTTATTCCTTTAAGACGAAATGGGCGATCCCTTCACATCAAAAGTCCTTCATTCTTCAACAGCATTTTCAGGGTCTGACAAAGTATTTGATTCTTAGACTGTGTACACATTTGCCATTTACTCAGGCTCCTGTGCATTCCCACCTCTGTTTTTTTAATCTTTTGACACATGACATTACCCGTGACCTCATGCATCTCAAAGTTTCCTCTGAAATACTGCATTTTGATCCCATTTCCCCCAAGCCAGTTTCATTCTGACTTGAGAACTAATAGTGAAACATATGTTGTAGATATTTATTATGCTATTTTTGTGATATACAAATGACATCAGAAAACTTGGTATGCTTGTTTGTATAACATTACTCTTGTTTATAAAACCCAATTAAAAAAGGAGAACTGTAGGCTTACTCAATGCACAAGTGAATTCTAGGTGTGTACAACTGAAACAAAGCAGATTTCTGGGTACAGAGATGGAGTGGGGAAACCAGCCAGGTAATGCAGGGTAATGCACACCCCACATCCCATTTCCGCTCACTGGTGTGGACATATAGCAGGAGACTTTGATACACATTGAAGTGTGCTGTTGTGTACAGCAGAATACCAATTCAATTTGAAATACCCAGAGAAAAAACAAGCTTGCTGTTTTTTTAAGCCAGTAATATCCGTACAGTTTAAGCTATGGTTTTCCCAGTAGAGATGTATGGAAGTGAGAGCTGGACCATAAAGAAGGCTGATCGCCGAAGAATTGATGTTTTTGAATTATGGTGCTGAAGGAGACTCTTGAGAGTCCCATGGACTGCAAGAAGATCAAACCTATCCATTCTGAAGGAAATCAGCCCTGAGTGCTCACTGGAAGGACAGATCCTGAAGCTGAGGCTCCAATACTTTGGCCACCTCATGAGAAGAGAAGACTCCCTGGAAAAGACCCTGATGTAGGGAGAGATGGAGGGCACAAGGAGAAGGGGACGACAGAGGACAAGATGGTTGGATAGTGTTCTCGAAGCTACCAGCATGAGTTTGACCAAATTGCGGGAGGCAGTGGAAGACAGGAGTGCCTGGCGTGCTCTGGTCCATGGGATCACGAAGAGTCGGACATGACTAAATGACTAAACAACAACAAATATGTACCTAACCTCAGATTGATCCACAACTGATTAGGATAATCCATGAGACCAGTTTGGGAAATACTGTATTGTTCTAAGTTGAAACAGGCCTCCTTTGTCATTGGTGACATCAACATATAACCTGTTCTGGTTCTCTATGTAGCATCATGACACCATCATGTCCAGTAGAGGATACCAGACTGGAAGACATTTTACGAAACAGAAAGCAAAAATAACGGTGAAGCCTTAGTCAGGAGAGAAACAATGACTGTAAATAGGTTCCAGAAAACATGGGATTAATGGTTTTCCTAAACTGCTATTTTTGGTGCAAAAAGTAAACAAAGGGACATTCAGCTGAGTTCTGTTCACTGCTAGTATATCCTCCATCTGCTTCAGTTTGGGTGCTGTTTGTTCAAATTACTGCTTCTACTTTGTTTTTGTCTACATCAGTGATGGCCAGACTTGGCCCTCCAACTGTTTTGGGACTACAATTCCCATCATCCCTGACCACTGGTCCTGTTAGCTAGGGATGATAGGAGTTGTAGTCCCAAAACAGCTGGAGGGCCAAGTTTGGCCATCACTGGTCTACATGGATTAGCCAAACAGGTGACCCAAGCCAATCAAGAATTAGGTAGTGCCTGGAATGACTTCTTGAGGCTACATAACCAATGCTATTTGGCCCTGTGATGACATCACTGAGTCAAATGAAGTTAATTTAAAGTGAGGGCGATGCTTCCTGAATCATACATGAGTTATTCGGGTCAAGCAAGGATCTTATATTAAATAGGACAGTACTGTGATGCTATGCAGCCAATCAGTTTTGGCCGTGTGATGAGGTCCCTGAGTCAAATGAAGTCAATTCAGAGCAAAGGCACTATTTTCTGAATAGACAAACTTGTGTCAAAATCATTCAAAAATCACTATACAGGAATAGCAGTTTTTGAAAAGGTGCATTAGGGATAAACGGACTGTGCAACAAGAGGAACTGTAAATTATTATTGCGTTCATATGGAAACTTTTACAACTCATTAAGTCAGAGCTTTCCTTATGACTTGGTTAATGATATTTGATGAAAAGTGCTTTGCCTACTGTTTCAATGTATATTGCTATTTAACCTGTACATCTGTATTTACTTTTTGCATTTTAATTATGCAAAATTAAACTTAGCAGAGTTGGGGCAGAGCATGACTTATTTTGCACACAATGGCTGAGGATGCTATGGTATGGGACTCACTCACATGCCCCTCCACCCAGGTCACCTACAAACCTGTGCAAACCTGTGCAAACTGTCGGTCCTCCACAATGGAGGTGAGACTGTGAAGATGCAGAGACTATACTGATGCTCTGTTCAGCAACAGTAAAACCTGGGGTTCTGTGATCAGCCCTAAGCAATGTAAGTTTAGAAAATATGTTGACACGTTAGGAAGGATTTTGAAGAAAGCAACAAGGATATTCAGTCATATGGGGGAAACAGTTTTGCTTGACATACAGAAAAATTAGAAGGGACACATTAAAATATTTCCCTATAGGATGTCAGAAAGAAGAAAAAGAACTGCCTTCAGCTAACAGAATGAAATCCATTGGTTTTAAATTAGAGGGAAATATATCGTTAAAGATTAGGAGATACTTCTTAAAAGCAACGCAACACTGGATAAATTGATAAATAGTCTTCGATATTTTTGTCTGCCTGGGATGCTATAGATATAGTATTTCCTGTCTGAGGACATGGGATTAGATAAGAACGTGGATGGAAAATCCAGATGGCATTAGCCTCCAACTCCCATCATACCTGACCACTGGCCACTCTGGCTGGGGCTGATGGGAGTTGGAGTCCAAAAATGTCTGAAGGGCCACGGTTTTTCCACCCCTTCCATCACCATCACCAGCAACAGCAACTCATTACACTTGACATTGTATTGGCACCAGAAAACCCAGGGGTAAGAGAGGTCCTGGATCAATCCACTCTGTGTAAAAATACACCGCAAGTACAGTATTTGAGCTTCAGGGATTATATCGAAGAGTGAAACTTTTGAAAAAGAAGCAAATCAAGAACAATAAGATGAAGGTTAGAGTTGGTCCTTCTGAATGACTATATATTGATTTTGATGATGAAATAAATAAGTGAATGATGGATAGTTCTGTTATCTCTTCATATCTGGCTCACCCCTTTGCTTTGGCTGACTAAAATGGATTGGAGCGAATAAATGTGACTGAGTGTGTGAAAGAAATAAAGCAAAAGTTAATAACTTTGCATTGAGCATCTGGGAATACCACATCTCTTTGCTAGATCATTTTTAAATGATCTAATGCTGTAGGCAAACTTGTGTATTGCAGATTGTTATTGATGATACATTAATTTATGAAAACTGAAATAGCTGGAGACATTAAAATAAAAATTGCATTCTGTCTACAAGCCTGGAACAAATTATTGCAGGATTTATTCAACTGTTAGTTTTAACATTTGGCATGAGGAATTTTCTCTTCTAATTAAGATCTCAGAATTAATTCTCTTCTTGTCTCTTGCAGTTCAAAGTTGCCAACAATAATGATGCGAAAAGAAATGAGAGTGGATGTATTGATGTGCAATGTATAAAACAAAGATCAAAACATGCTAGACTGCTGGCTTTGGCTCTGTTGACATTCCAGAGCTGCCTGGAATCAAAGTCGGCACAGGTGTTGGGTGAGCAAGCAAGAAGGCAGCCCGGCCCCCGAATTCCAACTTTCCTACTGCCATCACCATGCCCAATCCCCAATGCTCAGGAGAGGCTTTTCAAATGGGACAATGAATTGCGGTAGGAGAAGGGTTGGCAGATCTCCATTATGGGAGATGGCTTACATTTGCATAACATTGAATGTGGCCCGCAGAGTGTTACATTATCAGAGGGAGCTGTGAAACAAACTTGCAGTGATTCAGGTAGGATGTGGCACACTAGCATCTTAATCAAGGCGGTTATACAAAGGTGTCAAGGATCAGGGAACACTATCCCTCCACCAGTGACAGCCCTCCCCAAAAAATCAGATAACACGAAGAGTCCTTACTACGTAATTTATTCAGTAGTCAGCGAGAAAGACAAAGGGATGTAGTCTCTATGCAATGATGGTGTTGCTCCAAGTAAAGTCCCACCCCCCATTCATCTCCCTTAATCTACATCAGTCCTGTGTCAGCTAATCTGAGCCTTCTGCTGCTGAGCTCTCTGTTCTACTACCCTCAATGCCCATCTGGTCCTGGGGAGAAGGGGGGGTCAGGAATGCTTTCCAAGGACACTGAGTCTGTCAGCTGTCTCTCCCCTGGTGCTGCTGCTTCTTCCTGCTGACCCTTTTCCAATATTTCCCAGCTTCTGCCCTCTGCAGCCTCTGAACTATGGCCTTCTGCAAACCGCTGGTCTAAATCTATACTGTTCTCCTGTTCTCAGGAAGGTTCAGGAGAAGACGGGGGGTGGTCCCCACCATTCGTCCTCAGTCCAGCCCCTGACAAGAAGACAGACATTGCATGAATTCTCTGTGATGTCTCCTTTAACTGCATGCACATGTTCTTGTTCTCCATATTGTAAGCAATATTATAAGCACCAGTAGATGTTAGAGCATCTACTTTGCATGAAGAAGGTCCCCATTTCAATCCCCAGCATCTCCAGGTAGGACTAAGAGAGACCCATTCCTGAAACCCTGGAGAGCCACTGCCAATATAGCCAATACTGAGCTCGATGGACCAATGGTCTGTCTCAGTGTAAGGCAGCTGTGTTCCTATGGGAGGCAACAAGAGGTGACACAGGAAAGAGTGAAACATTTGTTCTAGACAGAGAGCACATCTTGCCATTAGAATATGTCATTTTAACGTGGTTCCCTGCCTCTAAACACCATTGCATCCTGTCCCGAAGAAGAGAACCTCAAAGCTTAGCTCCTGTTGTGCTATTGTTTCTTGCTTCTTTGGGTACCAATCCAAATGGTGCCAAATTGTCATGTATAAGAATATTGTTACGACTGCCAAGTTTGAAGATGGCCTTGTATCGAGTCTTTTCTGTGGTGAATAGCTGAAGGCAGTTGATGAACATGAACCCGAAGTTTCAAAAAAGTATATATCAGGGAAGCGTGGATAAAAGTGTATATATCTGTGAAGATTGCATTAAAAATGCATTATAAAGGTAAAGGGACCCCTGACCATTAGGTCCAGTCGTGACCGACTCTGGGGTTTCGGCGCTCATCTCGCTCTATAGGCCGAGGAGCCGGCATTTGTCCGCAGACAGCTTCCAGGTCATGTGGCCAGCATGACTAAGCCGCTTCTGGCGAACCAGAGCAGCGCGTGGAAACGCCGTTTACCTTCCCGCCAGAGTGGTACCTATTTATCTACTTGCACTTTGATGTGCTTTCGAACTGCTAGGTGGGCAGGAGCAGGGACCAAGCAACAGGAGCTCACCCCGTCACGGGGATTCGAACCGCCAACCTTCTGATCGGCAAGTCCTAGGCTCTGTGGTTTAACCCACAGTGCCACTCGTGTCCGTCTAATAAAAATGCATTATATTAGGGGGAAATACTTGCAAAAAAATTGGCATATTAGGCAAAGCTGCATAGAAAAGAATGGTATATTGGGAGAAATGTGCACTCAAATGCCACTGAATTTTCATACAGACTTTTTAAAAATTGCAAATTGATGAGGAAATATAGTGAACTCAATTTAAGATGGGAAAAGTGAGAGAAACCAAAACTGACAGAATCCTCCATTCCTGGCTATATATTTCACCATAGAAAATCATGGGCATCTATTTGCTTTGCAAGCCATATGCCTGCACTAAGACTTGACGTACAGCTGCAGGTGGTTGTCCGACCACATCATCTAATCTAAAATGTCATGGTAGGATTTGCTAGTGTTGAATTTCTTGCACTCTGCACCTTATGATGTTTGACAATTCTAAATTAACGAACCATTTTGTCTAAACACTGCTTTTCCATGACACCTTGCACATTATCAAATTAGTGGAACAGTGCCATGCTATTCTGGGGGGGTTACGGTGCATTTCGACATGTGATTTAAAGCAAAAGGTCAGAGCTGCAGCCCAGAAATGGCATCGTAGTTATGAGCTATCTATCACATGAAAAGGAGAAAGCGGTGGCCTTCCCTAAATTTGGCTTGCAGCACATATTCACATGCTGGTTGTTCCATGCAACTCCTTCCTGTTCTCTGTAGAAAACAGGATGTGTTCCCCTCTCCATCAGCATCTCTTCAGATGTGACTCTTGGGGTTTGACGTTATTTATGTGTTTTAAAGTTCCATATCCAGCTCTTCCATACATACCAAATAGTTTGCAAATGTTGAAAACTGCACATGCTTAAAAATATATATAAAGATGATTGGTTGAGGCCTGCAATTCTTGGAATTTCATAGAGATAAATATATGTATTTATATATTTATATATTATTTGTATATTTGTATATATATATATATTAAAAGCTACCCCTTTAGCTTCAAAGGTGGGCAATGATGGTTTGAAATGAAAACCGTATGCCTAAATATTTAACATGTTAATAAAATTGTTCTGCACAATAGCTGATGAGGTAAAAGAAGGCAATGAAAAAATATTTTAGAAGAAATAAATAGAACACAACAACCTGAAAGTTTTGTGATTGTCAGTAAAAAGAGAAGTACAATTCTGCCTCTTGCATAAATATGTAGAATATGCATTTTATTTTATTCTATTACTTTCTGTGGCAGATAGTTTATCTGAAATTTAGATATTTAGTTAATTCATCTTATCGCTCCTCTCCCCACTACCCATTTGTCTGATTATTCAAGAACAGATTATTCAGATATGTATTTGATTCACTTCAGCAGCCATGGAAATATATAGATATATATTTATCTGCAGGTCCCAGTGCATTTTACATATTTTAAAAGTCAAACAATTAGATAAGAAGCTAAGTAACCAAGCTGTCAACCTTTTGACCACCATTTTGGATCCACAACTTTTCATTTTCCATTTTAATATAAAGGATAAACTGAGAAAAGGTAATGCAGTGGTTAATCACATAAACTCCCAGTCAACAAGTCTCTTACTCAAACCTCAGATTACTCTAAATGCACAAGGTGGCAAGGTACAATCAGCCTTAGCATTCCCTCCCTCATCTGTTAAATGGGGACAATGTGCTCTACCGAGAAAATCTGTGTGAAACAGTTTGATCATATAAGAAAACAAGTATACAAATGTCAAGGCACGGATATGTAAGCATATTGCTCAGGGTGTGGGGAGTGGAGCCATAGGATTCTTGTGCAGTGCACAGCTGCACACATATGAAGATAGGGATATGGGGAAATGCTGGATATTACTTTAAAAGGGTTTCAAAGTTACCAGTTATGGAGTCTGAAGTCTGTCAACTGATGCAAATCATTGTGGCAAGAGAAGGTAAATCTACCTGTCTTCCCACAAAAAGAAAGAAAGAATTTTCTTTCAAGATTGGCCCAATATGACCAAAGCAACTGATGTTCATGGATTCTTTCTTTATTAGCTTTTCCATAATTTTCACAAAGCCAAGGCTTGTCAACTGATCCAAACTTTTAGAGCATCAACCTTGCAGCAAGAAGGCTTAGGTCTCATTATTATCTTGCGGGGTTCCAAAGTCATCCACACACAAGCCAACCATTCAAAATTTGTTTATTATTACTATTATTCAACACTTGTTGGGATTGCCTTTCTAAAGCAACATGGTTTAAACAACATCATTCAGAAAGTCCAACTGGAATAATGCTAAAATTAAGTGAAATTCTTCCCTTGCGTTACACAGTCTTCATTTACAAAAGGTATGTATATATATATATATATAAACAATATCTAAAGACAACCAGGCTTTAATTTGTATCCTTCAGTCTACATCAGTCCATATCAGCTCTGTGGTGTGAACAAGAGCCTGTTTTCTGCATAGCACTTTTTTTTTTACACATACAAAGTTACATCACAATTGCACTGGAGTCTAGAGTTGTAACTGTGCAGACATTTATTAATTAATATCATCACATTGGGGGGAAAACAACAGCAGCCACCTATGCCTCCTTCAGGCATTATCAATAAATATTAAGTTAACATCGGAGCTGGGGGTATCTCTGCCCCCCACTTGTCACTATTTCTGTCACCCTCCGGTGTGTACAGAACAATCTTCTGAAGTGGGGGATCTCTTGTACTCATGGAATCTTTCTCTGTTCTTTAGAACGCTAGAAAATCAGGGTTCTAAAGCACACGTGAACCTTCATGAGGGCAGAAGGCTCTGCTTCAGAAGACTGACCTCCTCAATTTGGAGGGAGATGGGAATGGTGACAAAGGGCAGAGCTGGCATACTTGACCGCATGACCCTCCTCATATGTTTCCTTAATTCTGATTGGCAATGTCTGATGATGGCTCTACCTAACCCATAAAGTTGAGTTTTTCTCCCAAAATATGCTTGCTAATTCTAGTTGTACATCATTAAATGCGTATGGGGCACATTCCTTGCACTCTTGCACAACTCCTATCAATTTCAGCAGTGCATGCAGAGTGACATCCCAGTGGATCGTGCCTATGGTCAGTATTAATATATTAAGGGCATGTCCACATTGCATAGTTTGAAAGAGGAGGAAGAGAAGGGCTCCAACTCGGTGCATCAGATCCCTGCAAATAATACTGCAGCTTTGGTTTTCCCATCTGTTCACCCAGCAAAACAGGAAAATCGTGGGATGAATGGACATGATATAGTCCACACTGAGGAATGGTGTGCAAAATTCCCTGGCCACACAATACCTTATTTTGTGGGGCCTACTTCTCATCCTTCAATTTTAGTGCATAAGTATAAAATACAGGAAACTCCTAAGTGGACATGCCCTATTACTGTGTTAGTAATAATGCCATTCCCTCTTTACTTACTTGCTATATAAAACCATTTTTTTAAAAGCCTTTCAGAAAGAAAATAAAGCTTTACTACAAAACAAATGAGCGCGATAAAATTGTAAGAGACTCTGAAGAGACTCAAGCTTCACATCTTCCTAACCAGAAAAGGAGCAACAGCTGTATTTAATTTCAACTTGATGTGCTTCAGAACTCATATTCATATAGGTATTTAATGATCCAAACTTAATGGTCCTATGCAGAATAATTACTTATATGAGGGAGCAAACTCCATGTACATTCCTTTAAGCATTGTTTCAAGGGAAGTGGGGGGGGGATCTTGAGTTGGTTCTGTGTGGACATGGCTGTGCTTTGGGATATACTGATATTAAATGTTAAGTGCTTCATGTAGACATTTGGCAGCTTGATACTACTCTTTTTTTACGGATTCCTCGTCCCCCCTGCCCTCACAGTATAGCCAATACAATGAAAAGAAGTAGAGTGCAAAGCAAACAATTAAATCGTAGTGGTACAAAGTGACGCAAAACACAACGAACAAGAGGAAATAAAGTATTTTGTAACCAATGTGCTTTAAAACGAGACACTCAGATGGTAAGCTATAAACTTCACTTTGCTGGCCAGAAATTGCTGTGTGACCAAAAACAGACTGGTGGCCAAGCCCATCAGTGTTCACTGTTTCTTCAGTTATCAAACCTTCAGACTCTGAGATTCTCTCTTCTCTTTCTTCTAGGGGTTCACTAATTAAAATGGTTGGCCCTAATAACTTCTCCTGTTTGAGCTCTGGCTGATGGGGAAACAGACCTGTGCTACTTTCTCCTTTCTCACTAGAAGGCAGCACTGCTGAACTCTCAGGAAGTTCTTGGAGTTCAGTCTCCAAAGAAATATTTGGAATCATGGGAGCTGTTTCACCAGTTGAGGTGAAGCTGCATTCTGAGTCAGCTGCAATATCGACTGAAGCTTCTGTGTCTGGATGCAACACTTGCCCCCCCTCAGCAGGAAGAGCTCCCCTGGACTCTTCCGAAGATGTCACAGATGAACTTTCGCAATAGCTGCCAGCAACAATTACCTCAGAAGGGGAAATTTTGCTTTCTGCTTTAGCACTGTCGTGAGGAAGCATTCTCCAGACACTTGCCTCTTCAGCCTCTTTGTTGCATAGGCCTTGCGGTAGGCCCTGCAAAGCTTTCGGAGATATTTCAGGATATAAATCCTGCTCTGAAATGGCTTTTCCTTCTGCAGCAGAAGTCCATAATATTTCATGTGGGGGTGAATCATTCCCAGTGCTATGTTCTGCTCCACCAAGCTTTCCGCTTGCACTGCGTACTGACATCATTTCTCCGTGCACCGTTTCATGTATGTGTGCATTATAAATATCTGAAACTGATTCCTCTTCAAATTTGGTGTCATATAATACACCCACTGTATTGCATTGACAAAGAGGATAATGTGAACCATCACTTCTCCCTTCATGTATATCAAACACTGTTTCCTTTTCCTCTGTGGACCTGTCACTTAGTGCAGTCTCTTGAGGTAGCTTAACAATTACTGCTTTTTCACCAGCAGACATTTTTTCTGGAGTGCTTTCTGATGTCATTTTAATTATATAAGAGGCTGTAACTGCCTCTGCTTCCCTTATACTATCATGCTCCACTACATAAGACTCTTCATATCTCACCGGGTCTTGGCAGGTAAACAATTCATCTGTGGGAGTTACATCCAAACATCTTGTATCGTCTTTAATTCCCCACATAGCTTCGCCACCTGTTAGCTCTTCCACCTGCACTCCTTCATTGGCTTCGCTTTCCTTTTCTGCCAATTGACTTCCTAAGCCTCTCCAACTTTGATCCCCCCATGTGACCCTGCTGCTCTGATCATCATCAGTAAACCTGCCAGGATCACTTTGGCACAGCTCTGCCTGCAACATCATTCTGTTTGCTAGGTCATAGCCCTGACTGTGCTTCCCTTCTTCTAAATTTCCTCCAGCATCAAAGACATCTTCTACATTTGTTGATGCAGAATATGTGGATATACTTGCATCAGTTGCCTGTACCAAATTTGGGTAGCTCAAGCAAATCCCACTTGTAGTCTGAATGTCTTCTGGGTAACTACTCTCTGCTCCCTTTAAATTTTGACTTAATTCACCTACAACAGAAGTTGTGCTTTCAGGCTTATTTCTTTTGCCTGAGATTTCTCCAGCATTTAGCCATGATATATCTATGGATTCATGTAATTCCTCATCTTTTGCTACATCTAACACACCAGGACTCATCATTTCTCTTTGAGAAAACTTCTCTATTGTACTGCCTTCATTGTTACTGGGTGTGAACAACAATGGTTGTTGATTTTGTATTTCAGCGGAATCTTTTCCATGCCTGTTGGTAAGGCATGCTTGTGCCTCTTCTGAAGATTGCTCTAAAATGCTCAACTTTATTTCTTTCACCTTATCAAGATTATACTCAGACTTATATTTTTCTTCTACAATGTCATCTTTGGTATGTGAACTTGTGAAAGACCTTGCTGTGACATTAGCTTCAGCTAAGGTATTGGTATTAAATTCTCCTCTTAAATACACCTTTTTGTTCCCATATCTCTCAATTTTGAATTCCTTTTTGTCAATGTTTTCTAAAACTGATTCAAGAGTTTGAGAAGAGGTTTCTTGCATATGTTGCCCAAGAAATGGCTTGACCTTGTCATCCACTCTTTCCAATACTTCCTCTTTTAACTCGATGGCTTCATCATACTCTAAGGGTACTATTTTGGGCCTTGTTTCCCACCCCTTTCTGTGGTGATCATCATTATCCTCTCTGATTAACAAACTCTCCGTTGTTTTGCTTCCTGAGGCATCTTCAGATTCATGCTTTTGAACATCTGCCTGACACCCCCCATGTTTACTTGAGATAACATCTGTAAAACGGTCGGTCTCTTTTTCTTTCGTTCCAGACCAGTGCTCCAGTGATGAAAGGGTTTCAATGGTACTAAAGCTTTCTGAAGACTGGGCCCTATTGTTTACCGAGTCCAGTGCAGTCAATTTTTCTGGGGGTATCATACAAAAATCATTTCCTGTGGAAGATGTTTGGTTATTGTGCAGACCTTTGTCTTGTAAAGCATGTTCAGGTGAACTTATCGCCAGAGGTTGCCTAAGCAAGCCAGAGTCCATCTTGCCCCCCAGTTCTTTTGGTTCACTTGGAAATCTAACTGGATCGGTTGTGTATAAATTCCTTTCATCCTTGGCTCTAGTGAAGTGCTGACTTAGCTGAAAGAATAGAATAAGAAAAAAATGATCAGAATGCATGTGTGCATACACATAAACTTAGATATATAAAAGGAAGGATTTAATCAGAAAAGTTTTGTATTCAGTAAGACGGATTTGGAGAAAACAAATCAGTTACAGATTTTATGTTGCGTGTCCTCTTTAAAATAAAGGGTGTTAGAAGGTTGTGTAAAAGCAAGAAATGATATAGCCCTGAGTCCCCTCTCTCGCTTCCACCCCCGCCCCCATCTCCCCACCCTCTTTATTCATGAGCTCAGTAAGCTGCAAGTCCATTTCATACAAATGAATCCAAAAGAGAATATTCTCTACAAGAGAAGCTAATTCATTCACAGAGCACATTCCCTCCCAGGCATGTTTTATTTTAAACTGACTGCATTGACACCGCATATCAAAGCTAGAGAATGAATGGTATTGTCCGGTAAAATAAAGATACATTTGCACACTGACAAATACTCTAAAGGTTCCCTTTTCTTCATTCCTCTCAGCACCCATTTTACAGGCTGCATACCGGAATGTTTTGAGAGTTCCAGAAAGTGTAAAAGGAGTTAGTAAAGGAAAGGCCAGGAACGAGTAAGTTTCTTCTCTCTCTCTCTCTTTCCTCCAAATATTGCATTATACAATTCAACAGCATTTCCTTGTCATGGCATTCTCTCCTTGCTTTCGAATACTCAGGCTGATGGTTTCATACCAATCAATTAGAGGATAGCTTCTTGGGGGCCACCTTATTACATTTACACTTGCTGCAGATACCCCCATTACAGTGACTCTTATTAATATGTTTTCTGCAAAGCCTCTGCAAACTATTAATAGTAAAACGTCACTCAAAGAAAAGTGAAGGAACTAATGTTTCTGCAAATTCTGTTTTAATGACCCTCTGCCAACTGGCGCTCAAATGTATCTGAGCTCTTCAGTGATGCCAACTGTCAGGATTTAATAGTGAGATGCCTGGGTTTTCCCCCTCCTCTCTCTCCCTCCTCATAACTGACATTTGCATGATCTCAATAATTATATGCAAATCTTACGATTTTCCCTTCTTCTCACATAAGGCTCATGTTACTTGTCAACTGCCGAGCTGTCTTGTGAGCAATTGCCTATGGGTTTCAAAGATTTGGTTGCATTTCCATTTATTATAGGCCTCCATTGTTTAATTCATTACGCAGCACATAAGGTAAATTAAAATCTGAATGACATACATATACACTCTTCATTTATTGTACAGATGATCACTTTGATTTTCCCTTCTTGTTAAAAACTGTTAAATTTTAGTGTATTCATTGTCTCAGGGAATGCTAAGAGTATCATGTGATTTCCCCCACCCCAGCTTCTTATTTCTGTCTTTTTGTTTAAAAAAAAAATTTGGAAATTTTTTTTTACAAAGATGCTGATTTTCAGACAGTGAATGCTCCTGCATTGGGTGACAACTCTTAACTACCCTAAAGTTAGAGAAAGGGAGTCTTCATGCTTATATGTGAAAAATTCATTTTCTTGCTCACTGTCCAAAAGGGCTGCAAGTCCTGTTGTGGGTTTCAGCTTTCCTGTGTTCTCAAACAAACAGTATTATATTCCATACTTATTTAGCTGTGTGCACACAAGCGATATGAGCTCCAGACTTGCTGTCATTTCTTCCCACACAATGCAAGGCAGCCTATTTTGGACAACCCACACAGGTTAAATGCTTGTCGTTTAGAAGGGAATTGATATGAATCAGAGGATCTGGGAATGTATATTTTATAGCTGGCAGGTGAGATTCATGACCAAGATGTGCACAAATATTGGTCTTAAAGAGGTTGATTAGCAGGAAGAAAGGAGGAAGTTGTCATACCAGGGATGTGGGGTACAGCATGATTCACCTTACCCATTGGCCGGATGCCAAGATAACTGACTCCCCAATCATTGCTGTTGCTCTGTGGTGAGCTTACAAGCAGCCACTGCAGGGCAAACAACCATCTACATCCAGTCATAGTCTGTGTGAGGCAGCCTACATGTAGAACAAAGGGAGTCTACTGAACAAAAATTGTATACATGTGTACACTGATCACAGAGACCAGAGAGACAGGACTTTGAAATAGTCTTCTAGGGCTCTCAAATTGTCCCTTATCGCCTGTGATAAAAAGAAGAAAAGAGATAAGTTATTGAATTAAGGGCAGCAGAACATAATGGAATAGACTGAATCAAAGCATTTTTTTACCACCAATCATGTTAAAGCTCTGATGTTGGCATAGCAATGGCAGATCTCTGTGTACCTATCAGCACTGTTGAAGCTGGAGAAGAACTAACTTTCTTTGAGGAATAAATGGGTTCAAATTATCAAACCGTTAAGTGAATTATGCACAACACTTACCAACAACTCTAATTCTTTTTCATTATCTTCATTATCATCTTCGTTACGTTCCACATCTTTGCTGCTTACATTTTCCTTACGTTGTTGAATTTCATTATCATCCACATGCGAATAAAGAATTTTGGGGATGTCTGATTCTGAAGAGTTAACACAGAGAGACACACACACACATATATATCAGGGTGTTTTGTTACTTTTAAAAATTAAGATGTGCGGTAAGGAAGAACTAATTGAATGGAGTTTTATACCTGAACTCCTGGAATTATTCCATATGTCTTCATCAGCCGTTGGCAATATTTCTTCTTTACTGTTGAAAGAGAAAAGAAAGTCAGTGATGCTCCCCAGAATTTAAGTTTGAAATCTTTTTATCTGCAAAGCTAATGGCACCAAAGTTAATGAGGCAGAATAAGCCATTAGCATTTCCCCATAAACATAACTTTAAATATCAGGATTCCCATGTGGCTTGAAGTATCATCGTCTGAGGCCACCATAGGAAGACCCCAGTTGCCAGAGGTAGCCTAACATCTTTGTGTCCTTTCCAAATGAGTTGGGCTGAAAGCAGAGGGCCAAAACATTTTTTCCCCCCAAGACTGATTATCCCATTCCTTGTGTTGTTTATTGGGCCATATCCACGAGGCAATTGTCCATTAATCACATTGTTTGCAATTCACTGGGGTCCATTCTGTGTATGCCATATAGATCAATGGCTGTGCATGCAGAAAGAAGCTTCTAGGTTCAATCTCCAGACTGGGCTGGGAATGACTTCCTGCCTGAAACCGCACAGCTGCTGCCAGCCAGTGTAGGCAATACTGAACAAGATGGATCATTGGTCTGACTCCATATAAGTCGCAACAAATGATATACTGACCTCCAGAGCTGAACTCAGAAACTGTGTTCGTTGAAGACAAAAAAAGATACTAAGTATTCCTAAGTAGGATAGGGAGGGTATACAACTTTAATCCCACATATAATATTAAAATGTAATAAGGGTATAAATAACATTGCTAAAATGCAATAGTAATTGGACTCATCTATCCAGGTCAATGCCTGATCAACAAACTAATATGGCAAACAGGGCCGTCTTATTCATAGGTGCTATGGGTGCGGGGCACCTGGGTGCCAGTCTCTCAGGGTGCCAGGCCAAGAGTCCGGAGCCTGAGAGTTGAGTCCGGGGAAGAGTCCGCCTGTCGGTCGGAGCACTGCAGCAGGCTCTTCTGCTGTGAGCAGCTCTGCGCCATGAGTTCAGGAGCAACTGAGCCAGCGAGACACTAAGGTGGCCAACCAGCTCCGCCCTCCTGAGTGCCTGGGACTGGGCAACCTGGAGGGGGCACCAGGCGGATCTTTGCACCCCAACGCCGCATATGCTTAAGACAGCCCTGGTGACAAATAAAGGTAAAGGTAAAGGGACCCCTGACCATTAGGTCCAGTCGTGACCGACTCTGGGGTTGCGGCGCTCATCTCGCTTTATTGGCCGAGGGAGCCGGTGTACAGCTTGCGGGTCATGTGGCCAGCATGACTAAGCCGCTTCTGGCGAACCAGAGCAGTGCATGGAAACACCGTTTACCTTCCCGCCAGAGTGGTACCTATCTATCTACTTGCACTGGTGTGCTTTCGAACTGCTAGGTTGGCAGGAGCAGGGACCGAGCAACGGGAGCTCAGCCCGTCGCGGGGATTTGAACTGCTGACCTTCTGATCAGCAATTCCTAGGCTCTGTGGTTTAACCCACAGCACCACCCTTGTCCCTCTGGTGACAAATAGTGGTGTCTTAATCCTGAAGAGAGTCATATGGGGTCACTCATGCCATTCTGTGCCCCTAAAGAAGATATACATGCAAATGACTGCTAGATCTATTAAGACCCACATTTGTGAGCACAAACTATATCAAAAACCACTTGCTCAGCACTTTCTGCAACAGGGGCATGATTCTGTTTGAATTCTGACTGATTATAAGACATCTTCCAACAACACACTATGTTCCTTTGCTGTCAATAATTGTGTTGTCTCATGCATTCTCCATTCTCAGATTAATTTGCACGTTCCGTGGCTGAGGACAAGGAGAGGTAGGCCATCTGTTTTGTTCTCTTTTATTGTTATTTATACCCAGGCTCTTCAATAGCTTGTGCCTGGGAAAGACTGCTTTGGCGCAGCTTGAGGAGAATTCTGATTTGAAATGTCAGTGTCTTTCCCTACATGAATGAAAGCGTTTTTTAGAAATTGATAATACAAAGAATGTTTGTTGTGATGGTCAGAGAAGGAAGGAAGGAAGGAAGGAAGGAAGGAAGGAAGGAAGGAAGGAAGGAAGGAAGGAAGGAAAGAAACCCAAGTAGTTACAGTGACACCTATCCTTACATCATTGCTGGTGTACAAAAGCAAATGTTTTGTACAACTGACTCACAAGCTAGCTGTGTAGCTCACTAACAAAGGCTTCAGTTCAAACGATCAAAGGTTTCATATTTTTTATCCAAACCCTACTGATCTTCTCTTTCCCCCCAATGTAGTGCTATGTTGACTGGAAAGCACAAAGACAGTTTTATTGTGGAGTAAGCCAATAAGTGGTGATGAGTAGGTAGACACAATGCCAGGGTGGGAAAATTCATGTTGGTGCTCTGACTACCTTTGCCTATGGCCCCATGCACAAGTGGCATGCAGCCCTCAGGCCAAAGAAGGTTACCCACCCCTGGCCAAATGTGTCCCTAAAATCACTTGTTTATTTATCGCATCGCTGGGAATTTTTTCACAAGTCAACTGGCACACAACTGATCACAGTGCACCCCATTGCTAAAGCTAAGCAGGTGTCAGTCTGGTCAGTGCCTAAGTGGGAGACCTCCTGAGAACTCCAAGTCTGCCGCTTTGAATGGCAGGATGGCAAAGAGGTGGAGTATAGATGGAAGTTGGAAGAAATGAAGAATCTATTTTATTTTACTTTGAGAATATTTATAGGCTGCCTTTCTGGGTAGAACGCTCTCAAGGCAGCTTTCATGATGAACATTCAAAAATATAAAATATAAGATGATTTGTACGAAACACCCCAGCACTAAATGAATCAGCCATAGGAAAACACTGCTCAATCCCAAATAGGAAAACGTTGTTTTCCCTTATTATTCCAGTTCAAAGAGCACTACAGCAATGAAAGATATAATTCATGTCTAGGTCACCTGAAACAAAGAGGTCCTCAGAATCACTCTACAGGGCTGAAGTGTGGTGAGTTGACAATGAATTCTAGAGACATAGAGCTACCACGGAAAAGGTCCTCTCGCTGCATCCTTTTAATAGCACTATAAGCAGTGCTATTTTTCTAGAAGAGGTGCCAGAACTCACCCTGAACTTCTCCCTTGTTATTTTTTAATGGCAATGGCGCCCACCTGAGAGGTGCCGGAACTGAGTTCCAGTTGAAAAAAGCTCTGACTATAAGGACTTACAGGTATTTACACACACACATACACATATTCTATGCATGCACATGGCACCAGGAAATAATAAAATAATTTAATTCCTATCCGGAAATGGCAGAACAGAGCTGGAGAGTCCTTGTGACAAGACCCTTCCTAGAGCCTGAAGAGGACATCAGTGAGGGTGAAGGAAGCCCCGAAGAGACAGAGGCACAGCAGGGCTTTGCTTACGCTGCTCAGCCTCCCCGTCTAACAGCTGGTGTGTGGGATAGAGCAGCAGCAGCAGTTTTCCTGGGCATCCTCCAGCCTCCTGCCAGCCCAAGAGCTTTAATTCCAGTTGTGGATAATTTGGGATGCAGTATTTTGGTATGGATTGAAGAGAGAGTGTCAGAGAGGGCTTTTAAAGGGTGTTTTCAGGGTGCTCCCCACTTTATAAGTTTCACATAGGTGTGTGAAGACACAGAACATAACCCCTGCAAAAGTGATGGACAAAGGGTTTATAATGATCCCTGTTAAAAACAGACTCTTCCAAGACCTATTCCTACACTCCATCAGGAGCAAATAAATAAGATCAAGTACACTGCAAGTCACTTTGAACAGGGATTTGTCGTTTTGGCTAACAATTTTGTTAATTTGCAAAAGCAGTGCATAGAATTGTGTAACAACAACGGCAAAAGCAGCAGTTACAGCATCGGCCACAGTATTATAACAGAAATACCCTTTGGGACATTCGTTTTAAGATCAAGTATAAGTAAGGGGGGCAGATATGTCAGTTCCTGGTCTCTTCGTTTCTCATTTTCTTCCTTTCTGCAGAAATTTGCAATTAAAAACAAAAAAACCCTCATGAAAATTCATGAGCATTTTGGTGCAAATTTACCATATTAAACACTTTTTTGGGCAGAGTTTTGCCTGAAATATACACTTTTGCATGTTATTTTCCTTAACAGAATGCTATGTTCACTAGTATAATGTGTTTTTATGCATGACTCTCTGGCATGTGCGTTCTTAGAGAGATGCATCATGAAATTCAGAGAAGAGTGAGTTTCAGTTCATGTATTGGTTCAAAAAGTGTGAACTAGGTACATTCTCATTAAAATGTAAACAAAACCAAATTTCTCCTCCACCCCTAAGTATACCTTTGAGGAGTCTGCTACAAAGCTAAATCAGTAAACAGCTTGCAGGTTCCTCTGTAGCAAGTGCTAATTAAACTTGAAATAGTTAGATGTACATTATAACTAAATATGGAGGCCTCTTGTATTTTTTTCCTATTGCAACATTTACTACTGATGCTGCCACATGGCAATGGAGAGAAACAACATGCATGACTCCCAAGGGATGATGGGAACTATAGTTCGGCAGCGTCTGGAAGGCTACAGATTCTGCATCCTTGCTTTAGGGGTGTTTGCAACAACAACATCCTAACCTGGACTAGACAGCCTTCAGCTCCATTTCCAGCCTTACAGTTTGCCAGTTTTATTCCCCTCCCTCCTCCCAACTATAGGAACTTCTCCTGTAGGAGAGCTGTCTTGTAGATTCTGCCCTATATAATTCCATTTGGGTAGGGGAGGCATTTATGTGTTGCCATTAGGGAAAATCCTGGGGTTATAATGAATTATACATCTTTTTCCATTCCATTTTATTCAAACATCTTGCAGGCAAGCTGAAATAATTCTCCAAAAATATTCAGCGGCAGGTTGCTAAATTTATACTTGGCTACAACAATCTACACATGACCTGTCACCACCTTTTTAAATTTATAATGTAGCCTTTGCTTCTTTCCTTAGTTCACCAGTATCTTATTCGCAGTGGGAAAAGTTGTTTTGAACAAATAATGTTTTTATTTAAACAGTGTCTCTATCGTCAAGCAACATCTCTGCCCTGGATAAGTGCCCTGGATATGTGAAAACCACAAAAGGAAATATATATTTCCAATTTCCTGACACCAAATGGTCGTTTCCCACAGAAAATCCACTGAGTTGTATCCAATGGTTCTGGGAGTGGAAGACAACTTGCAAAATCAATCTTATCTTTCCCCTCATCTGTCCTTCCCCTCCACCATCTGCAATCTTCAGAGGATCAGGGGGACATTGCGGGCTAAATCAGTAGCGTAGCATGGGTTGCCAGTGCCCAGGGCTGCGTTGAGGGGGGCGGGAAGGAGGGAGGGAAAAGGACAGAGTACACATGCACATTCAGCTGCCTAACAGTGTCCACATCACACAGGAGATCGCAGCCACTGAGATTAGAAAATAAAAGTCATACCATTGTCTGGAGAGATCACTTCCTGGTTTGCATAGAGAAGCTGTTTTCAACGGACCCCATCAATGAAAGTGCAGTACGGAGAGTGAAATGATACAAAATTGGGCTAAGGGACTTTTCCCCAATAGAGCTCTGCTTGTGCAAGGTTCCTTTGTCTGGTTTAGGAGATTCCCACATCCTCATTCCCCCATCTTACATTGTGGCACAACCCACCATGATCAGTAGGTCCCCTTGAATAAGCTTTTTGGGGTTATTGGGGGCTGCAGGAAAGAGATGGGGAAGGTGAAGATTGGTTGGGCAAGCTGCCTTCCATTGACACAGCCACTGGACAAAAACCATTGCCTTGTGGACATTTGTAGATGCTTCCAGTTACATTTTCATTCTATCAGTATTGTATCAATCCTTTGCTTTGATTCTACCTTCTAGTTTCATGTGCATTCATTTATGTTTGTGAGCCAACGTATTATAGAGGGAGTCTGCCTTTTACACATATCTTGCTCTACAACACATCACATCATGGGCTTTGCATAAGCTGTCCATTCTGAAACTGTGGATGATTCTAGATCTCAGTGATTCTGGTGAAAGGGAAGCCACTTTTAGGGAGGGTCATCAGCCTGACTTCTAGTCTGAAAAAGAGCATTCATTAGACCACCCAAAACAAGAAAATCCAACACTTTCCTCTGGTGATGGGGATTTAGACGGCTAAACCAAGGCACCAGAATTCACCGTTCCCTCATATCTCCAGCTGCCCAGGACCCCTCTTTCCCTGGGGTGCTGTGAGAGGCATTGCAGCTTTGGAGCACCACAGACCACAGCACTGCCCTCTTTGAATTCTTGCTACCCTTATGCTTTTAAGGGTAAGCAGGGCTCTGTGTCAATTTTTAGGTGCCCAGGAGAGCTCAGGCCTCTGCTAAGCAACTTACATTGCTTCTAGGCTTAGTCCCAGGTTCCTTTCTCAAGTGTAGCCTTCTCAGAGTCACCTTTACCCAGTCTGACTTACCTGGATCCTGGCTACCCACTGTTTTCTGCTCATCTCAAACTGCCATCTCCAACTGGCCTTGTTTTGCGCTATGCAGGATTATTGCAGCTTTTTTGGAGCAGGGCAAAACATCAAGGCAGCTGCAGCTTTCACATTTTCAGTAGGTCTCATGTAAATATTATGGGACTGATAAGCAGAGATGGCTCACCACAAATTGAGCTTCAAAGCTAACAAGGCTACGTATATTGTGAGAAATTGTAGGAATGACTAATGGTGGTAGCTAAGAATGGCACAACAAGAAAAAATTGCCAGTTCAGAGCTAAACATGTGAAAGGGATTTTGGTATAATCAACAACCACAACCACAGGAACCTTAATATTTAATCCAAATTCTGTGTTTTATGAATTTCAGTGAAGTTTTGAATTTCATAAAAGGTGTAGCTGATAAGAAGGTAAAGAACTTATTGGTTCATGTGCAGGTTCTTACAGAGGCGATGGAATGACTTTTAAAATACCTGTCATATTTAATTACAAGGTATTATTCTAGTGCTGTGCTGAATATGTCTCCCACATTTTTCTGTTAAGGGGTGGAGGGAGGTGTTGAAAAATATTTCAGGGGAAGAAAATATTTCTGTGAAATACTCGTGGGCGAGATGCAGGGTTTGGGTTTTGCTTCCCTTACATTTGAGGAGGGCATGGGCTGCTAGTGATGAATGTCCTTCTTTCATTCTATGAATATTCTCTTTGGTGGTTTTTACTCTGCAGCATTCCCAGATGTCTGCTGCTTCAACGAAAGCCCAGAGAAAGACAAAATGAGGTTTTTCCACACATGGACTTTTTTTTAAAGATCAGGAAGCACAGACAACTGGTGTGGGGCCTGCAGAGTGCTGGATTTAGGACAAGAGAAGTATAGCTTTGGACAGACCCCACAGAAAAAGAATAAGCAGTCAAAATTTTGTAATCGCATCTGTTCTGCTAATGACCCCGTAAACATACATAGCAGTAAACACAGCAGCTCTGAGTGCTGAGCGATGCCTCATATCTGCAGTGCAGGATGAAAGTATCGTGTCACCAGTTCCCTGTTCCATTAAAAGCCAAGGATCCTGTTTCCAGTTTTCACGAGCAAATGCTATATTTCTTCCTCACACCATGTATGTCAGACTTGTCTCACTTCCTCCATACTAAGTAGATGCAAACCCAAACCTATACTATTTGCCACAGATGCAAAAGATGGCTTAAATCCTGTTCCTGTGAAATTAGATGTTATATTAGTTATGTAGCTGTACCCTTATGTGTAGAATTTGTTTGTTTGTTTGTTTGTTTGTTTGTTTGTTTGTTTGTTTACACAAATTGCCAGTGTAGGGGTTCCATTCTGGATCAAAACCTTAGTGCCACTCTCTGGCACACTAGGTTTGGCTTTTCTTGAGAAATGTCAGCTTTCCACTGGACCACATTAAGTTTGGACAAGGGATTCGGTGTGGTTACAGTAGCAACTGGAGGCAAATTAAATCCTATGCTTGTCAGATAATTGCACAGATTGTTTTCGAGCTTCAGTCGGTATTCAGAGTTGACTGACTCATGCGATGAGGTGTAGAAACACTTCTCTTCTCATTCTCCAAAGAACAGAGCCACTAGTGCTTGTAGGAATCATGGATTCATATAAGTTAGCAAAGGTCAACACCTTCTCAGAGGAGGACGTACAAGTGGTAAGGCATTTTGCTGCGTTTCTCCTGGTTATTCCTAAAGTATCCCCAAGAGCAATATTTCTAAAGTATCCCCAAGAGTGTTGCCTTCTAAAAAGGGGCAACCCTGCATTATTTGGCAGCGATCCTCCCATTGTAACAAACAGGCCCTCCACTTTCAGACTCTTCAACACTTCTTGAGATGCTTTTATGCTGACCGCTCTTTTAACTTCTTAGAATCAAGTGGATCTTAAGCCCTGCTCTTGTGAGCCACTAAACCACTCAATAAGTATTAAGATGCAGCAAAATAACCATTGGGCCTCAGCATGCTCTCTCGGCAAGGTGAGCGACTGCTACGTTAGGGAAGAGCAACCACCCCCAAATGGGCAGAAATGGAAACATATTAGAATCCACCCAGCAATGCACTATTCCAGAACCAGACATGGCGGCAGGAGAGTTCTGACCTCACATCACATAGGATACCACTGGGGTAGTGCTCCAGTCTGTGCCTTATCATATACCCAGGGTCAGAGTGCCAGAGGCATAAGGTAGGAATTGGAGGCTTCTTCGTGCTGAGGAACATGACCTCATTCCTGGGTAGTCATTATGTTGTATCAAGTGACGGCTAGTTCTCATAACCTTTTTGGCATGTAGGTGCCGATGTCTTAGCCATGATTTTCCTGTTCATGACAAGGTCATCTAAAAGTTTCATCACAAGCTCCGATCGTCAGCAAGCTTGCGTTCACCTTCGTTACTCAGCTCAACACCCGTTTGCCTGAGTTCACAAGAGGAGTTTTTTTTTAAGGCGACTGTGCAAGATGTGTTTCTTTCCCTGTCAATATAGCCAGCATCGCATGGCCAAGAACCCAGCATTATTCCATCTGGTAAGCAGGATTTGGCAGCAGCCCGGCTGTGCAGCCAGCACTGATCCTCTTAATCGGCCCGGACTAGCAGGGATTGGCACAATTCCAGTGTGGCTTTGCAGAAACTGGGCAAGAGACGGTTTCAGTTCACCCGACACTTGCAAATACTTCTGCCTGCGACAGCCCTGAGACTAAGCTGCCAGTTTGCAAATATTAAAACTTATCTCTGACAAAGAGGGGGCTCAACCATTCCACTTTTCCTCCTGATAACAGGACAAAAAGCACTGAGTTTAAACTGCAGAAGGATTGTCGTTAAGGGTCAACAACAAGGGGGAGATATTCTAATTGTTGAGATACTAACACGTTAAGCTCTTGGGGCCGAGTGGACCAAGGACGTTCTCCTGCATGAGCCCAATGAAATGAATGGAGCCTTGCAATGGGAGACTTGCAAAGCTCCCATTCATTTCAACAGAGTTTGGCAGGGGAAGTTCTCAGTGGATTGTGCCCTCGGGCTGTTCTCTACAGTCCCATCAGATTGTCCCCATGGTAGGAGGTACCGAGTTCTTTGGAGCATTATTTCAGATGAGTCCATAATCGGTCACCCTGGGAATGCTTCAGTAGAGCAGTGGTAATGCAGACAGGGTGTTCTTGTTCAAAGCCACCCAGAAGGTCCATACCCTGAGCTTAAAAGACAAGCATTGGACCTGGGAGACAAGGTGCCCCAAGTCCAACTCCAAGACCCATTTGGCTGAAATAAAGAGGCATTACACTCATTAACCCACATTGTTCACTAGGATTCTTGCTTTGTAAATCCTTAGCTTCAGTCTGCTGCATGAATGGCAGCAAACATGAAGACAAATGCTTTCACAAGGTTCTGCCACTGATTATCTCATTTTCAACTCATATGAGCAGCTGGCTCGTGTGATCAGCGCCCTGTTTGAAAAAGAGCAGGCAGCACAGAATGTAGCACCTTCTTCTATGATACAGAGAGCTCCATAACATTCCTTATAGACCACACATTACACACTCTTTGCATCTATAAAGTACATGCCTGAAAGAGACAGGAAGTGTAGGACAGGGTGTCTAAACCAGTAGTGTATTACATGGAAACCAGCTCTTGAGTGTCTCCAGAGATAGGTGTGGGTCAGAATATTGGTCTATCTAGTCATATATTAAACATTAAAGGCTTACATGCCTAAGGTCACTGCAGATTACCACCTTTGGAGATGATTAGCAGATGAGTATATTTGAGCATGATATTTGAGCTGTTTAGCATGCTGATCATGTTCAATATTTAGAGGGTAACTGACCAATGGGGAGGGGATTTAAAATGGGAGTCTGGAAAGTTTTAGAAATTCATAAGAAAGCTCTTCATGGTGCTGTGACAATTGGCCTGTCTTGTACCATGGGCTTTTTACGGTGACCAGATTGGTACACCACCAGGTTGGTCTATTTTTCATCTGTGTCACTTTGCATGCATTCACTCATAAACATGTTCTGTTTCTGCACCAAACTAGGGGTTTGCATTTAAGTGTGTATTTAAATGTAATTGCCTGCAAAAGGGCATTTGTAGGTACTGTATATGTGCTCTCATGGTGTACATTTTTTTTTTTAAAGTGCATTTATCTCAAAACAGTTGAGAGAGCTGGGTATGTTTAGGCTGGGAAAGAGGAGATATGATAGCCACCTTCAAATATCTCAAGGGCTGCCACATGGAAGATGGAGCAAGCTTGTTTTCTCCTGCTCTGGAGGGTAGAACTTGAACCAATGGCTTCAAGTTACAAGCAAGGAGATTCTGACTCAACGTCAGTTAGAACTTTAGGACAATAAAAGCTTTTCAATAGTGGAATGGTCTCCCTCAGGAGGCTGTGGACTCTACTTTCTTGGAAGTTTTTAAGCAGAGGTTTGTTGGCCATCTGTCATGGATGCTGTAGTTGAGATGCTTGCATTGCAGGGGGGTCAGACTAGATGACCCTCGGGGTCACTTCCAGCTCTTCAATTCTATGATACACGTTGGTCAAAATGCAGAGTCCCTTGAATTTCTGGCTCTTTCAACATGTCAGTGTCTGAGACCTGCTGCTTACATCCATTGGTTACAGGCAGCATCATTAGGCACACCAATTTGATGTCCAGCAAGGATTCATTGCCTGCAAAAAAAGAGTATGCACTGCTAAAACTCCATTACGCAGTGCAAACTTTGCTCTTGCTTCCTAGCCTGGGAATAGAATGGAGAAATGGTGTGTTGGACTGGCCAATCCAGTCTGCTCACCATGGAGATGTGTATGATCAAACCAGATTCATTCTACTCCAGTTCCTGCTCTGTTTGTTCCCCACCCTTCAGTCTGACTAATAATTTCTCCAGATCTATTTATCCTATTGAAAGTTTCTAGAGATAAGGAACATTTATTAACACTCTAATGCAGGGGTCAGCAAACATTTTCAGAAGGGGGCAGTCCACTGTCCCTCAGACCTTGGAGGGGGGCCAGACTATATTTTTTTGGGGGAAATGAATGAATTCCTATGCCCCACAAATAACCCAGAGATGCATTTTAAATAAAAGCATACATTCTACTCATGTAAAAACACTGATCCCCAGACCATCCGTGGGCTGGATTTAGAAGGCGATTGGGCTGGATCTGGCCCCCGGGCCTTAGTTTGCCTACCCATGCTCTAATGGCTTCTAAACTCATTACAGTTTCAGCACTACCTGCAGTGCACAAGAAGTGTGTATCTTCTCACAACACCTTTCAAATTGCAGCTTCTTTCCCATACCCATTACAAAGCAATAGAGCGTATTTGCTCCAATGGCATGTGCTGAAAAAGAGAAGGAATTACACACACACACACACACACACCCTAGTGACATTAGCCAACATTTTGCTTTGCACCATGAGTACTAGAAATTTACTTTTGGCGGGGAGGCCAATTTTCTAAGCATGCTCACTAAGAAATCATATCATTGACGGCTTTGGGGAGCATGAGTTTCCATGGCAGAAAGACATAAAATGGCCAGCTGCAATACTGGCAGCTTGGTAAACGAAAAACGGAGCACATCACTGTTTATTGTGTGCTATGGTGCTTGTCTGACAAAGGCGCCAGGGCTCTCCCTCCCAGCTGTAGCCAATTACACACCGTTGGACGGTCAACAGAGCCAGCCTCTCTGATGGCTGCAACATGCCCACTCTTGAGCATTTGCCCTCTGCACACATTTAAATTTGCTTTTGTGCTTCTCTCTTGCTGTTTATTTCAGTGCCTGATCATTGTTCTCATGTGCAAGAGAAAGTGGAGGAGAGGCTCTTTGTAATGGAAATGAGCATCCCGGCCAAAGGCACATTTTACATTCACATTAGGAAGCTGATTGAAGCTCAGAGCCTGATGTTGGGGTGGGGGAAGCTGTGTGTCTTGCTGCCGTGGTCCACAGTTCCTGTCACTATTCTCTATTAACTATGGTCAAGCTTGGATGAGCAGAAGAGAAACACTTCCCTTTCGGGGGGCTGATGGTATATGAGTCAGCATTTTTAAAGACATAGCAGGGTTTTTTTGCAACTGTTATATAAATATGTTGTTTTAAATGCCAGCAGATCTACATAGTTTAACAATTTTCTTGAGTAGCCATTCGTTTTAATGATTGCTTTTAAAAGTTTTTGCATTGCTTTATAAATATTTTAATAAGTTAATAAATAAGTGCATTTACCAAAAATCTTACCCTGTTACATCACAGTGACTGCATAAATACCATGCCTGTACCTACCTTCACACACACACACACACATATATTCTGTATGTTTGGTATTGGGTTTATGTCCTTTTCCCCTTACAGTTGTTTCATTTACTGACACTCTTTAGATTTAGGATGTAGTAAAGTAAATTCTACTCAGAGTAGACCTGCTGAAGTTAATGGGCTCCTTTGGGAGAAGGGGTGGGATATAAATTAAAATGAACCTAGGTTAACCATCTCCATTAATTTCAATGGGTCTACTCTGAGTACGGCCAACACTTAATACAACCCACAGTATTGTAAATAAGAGGAACTGCTTATTGATGGTCAGTTAACCTCTCCATCCTTTCCCACACTCCCATGGTTGGCTGAGATGGTGAGAAAATGTTTCTGAACCTCTGAACAGCAGAATCTGATGGCAATTGGAAAAAATGATTAACTTACACACAGAGACAGACACACAAATGGATGCAAATAAACAGGTAAGAGGCTTTTTGTGGTAGGCTAGGTGTGAGCTAGGAAGTCAAGGGTGAAGGGGCTCTCTTGATACTGAGCTCAGTCTTTGTTTCAACACACAAACCAACCTGGACACCACATTCAACCGCTCTGTCCTTTCTCCATTTGCCTTTTCAGTGGTAGCTTCCTATTTGTGGAATACTCTTCTGAGGGAAGCGCAGCAGGTGCCTTTGTTGTCTGTTTCTAGGCACCAGGCAAAGGCATTTTTATTTACAGCCAGGCATTTGGTCCTCAATTGTAACTAGCTATATCTGTGGCCTCATCTTATGTGCATCATTTTAAGTGGGGTGAGTAGGATTGTATATATTTCTATTTTGATTGTGCATGCAGTTTTGATGCACTTCAGTGTGAAAGGCAAATAACAACAACAACAACAATGTTGTCAATTGCGTATTATTTATGTGTTGGGCCCAAAGAAGTTGCAAAAAGCAATATATTTCTTTTTGCAATTTCGCTGCCAGAAGTGCCCAAACATTCAAGACTTCCCTAGCTGCCCAAAAATTACCGTGAATTTCTTAGCAGTAGCTGCTGGTCCAGTGTAAAGAATATTAAAGAGGATCTGAGAACAGCGAGAGTGTTGTTTTCTCAGTTGTCACCCTGTAAATGCAAAGCCCACCCTCACAGTAGCAGGGAACAGCTGCTCTGCTGGAAAAGACCATGTACTGGAAAAGACCGTGTACATCATCACTTCCTAATAATAGCAAAGGGCTTTAACCAAAGCCACAGGCTGATTGCAGGGTGCTCTTTCAATTTTGGGCTTGGAGCAAAAATCCCGAGCTATGCAAAGACGTGTACTCTTCTTAACACACGTCTTTCTTTTGTCGGGAAAAAGGTTATTAATTGCTGGAGAGCAATCATTTAAAGGAAAACAAAAGGCAAACAAGTTTTCTTAAACAGAGAGAAGATCAGCAGCTGTCAGCATTATCAAGTGAAGGCTTTGACAAGACGTACCCAAAGGTCTGTTAAAAACAAAAACAAAACCCCAGCCTGCTTCTACAAGATGAGCACCCCACGTTTCTGAATTATCCTAGCAAGGAAATTATATGCATTCGCCTGTTTTCCAGCATCTTAACGTGCATCTTTTGTTTAAAATCAGATATTTGAGATTTTGTAGCTGATGGTTTTTTTTCATTTGGCAAGGAGCAGACTGACGGCAGGAGAAAAGTCAAAAGTCAAAAGTGAATTAATAGCAACAGGGGTGCATTCACATGACTGGGTGCATTATTATTATTTTTCATTTGGTACAGCCCTGACAGGATTTTGCCACCTCTGAACACATGCAATCCTAGACACACTTACTTGGGAGCAATCAACATCTGACTCAATGGGTCTTACTCTTAGGAGATATGTATAGGTTGACTTGGTTGTTAACTCCCTGCATGTGAAACAAGTTGTTCCACAGGGAAAAGTCTGGCTAACATTATTTGTTCTGAAGGAGTGTCTCCACCCCCATTGTTCAGCCTGGACCCTGAGATCCAGCTTCAAGGGCTTTCTGGTGGTTCCCTCATTGTGAGAAGTGAGGTTACAGGGAACTAGACAGAGGGCCTTCTCGGTAGTGGCGCCCGCCCTGTGGAACGCCCTCCCTTCAGATGTCAAGGAAATAAGCAGCTATCTTATCTTTAAAAGACATCTGAAGGCAGCCCTGTTTAGGGAAGTTTTTCATATTTAATGCTGGATTGTTTATAACCCTCGATTGGAAACCGCCCAGAGTGGCTGGGGAAACCCAGCCAGATGGGCGGGGTATAAATAATACATTGTTGTTGTTGTTGTTGTTAATTTATTTAAACATTGGTGTCCTGCCCTCCTGGTACAAAAGCAGCACTCTGGGCACCTTGTGACATTTAAAATTACAATTTCATGAAAGCAACAATATAAAACAAGCAAACAAGGACAGAGGAACCAGTATAAACCAATCACAATGAGAATATCAGCTGCCAATTACACAAAAAAGCCTATTTTAATAAAACAGTCTTTAATAGCTAAACAACAAAAAATAAAACCCCCACACCAAACATTTCAGGCCAAGGTATTCCATGACAGGGTTCAGCCACTGAGAAGTCCCTCTCTTGCCACCCTAGGTGGAACAAAGCGAGAGGAGCCTCTACTTCTGATGTTAGGAAACAGGCAGGTTGATAGGGAAGCAGAAGAATACGGAATATTGTAAGCCTTAAACCTATACTTTAGGTCCAAAGGTATCCTGGATCTAAGTCACTTAAAGGCTTTAATCACAAATACTTTGAATTACAACCAGAAACATATTTGCAACCAGTTCTTCTCCCTAAGTTGGCAGGAATGCCAACTTGAATAAAACATTGGGGGGCAGGTAAGCCCCATAATCAATCACATGACATGCCACACGCACACCATTTGAATGACAATGCCCATCAACCTGGGGGGGCAGTCCCCTCAAATATTTTATGGGGGAGGCTGAAGGGACCTTGGCCCCTAGGAGTTGGCTCCTAGGAATGACAGGTTTGCACATGCAAGCAGAATTCAATATGAGGTTTTATAGATGTAAGCTATTGGCAAGGTTGTATTATTTTCCTTTATTGTACAATTCCCAGTATTAGGTATCATTATCATCATCAGGTGATACACTCAGATTTGTGATCTCTCTCACACACACACACACACATATATATATATATATATATATGCTTTCGTAGATTTTCATGGGTACAGGAATGCAGGTTTTGGTGTCTTCGGGTGTCTTCCCGTGTAAGAGTCGGGGTGTCTGGGCGACGTTTCGACGAGGTCTCACTCGTCATCTTCAGGCTGGTGCTTTCGGCTTCTTGTTATATATAGTCATGCTGTAATCTTGGGATAATCTGTACCCCATACTTTTGCTAAATGTATGAATTAGTACTAAGGCTTTTACAGACACTGGGTTGTATCCATAGTTACAGTACATACTCAGAGTAGACACATTGAAATGAATGAGCATAGCGAACAGGGCCAGTAATTTCAATGGGTTTACTCCGAGTAGAATTTAGTTGGGTTAGAACCCATCACTTTAATATTTCTAAACATTTCCACAGCTCTTTGCACTAGAAATGAGTTAGGTTTTTTTTTCTTAAAAGAAAGCAGACAGTTTCAGCAAATCAAAATCCTACATAATTGTCCAGATTTATATAAGAAATTCTACCTACATTGGCAACAACCACTGTTACATGCATATTTTAGTTGTGGTTCCTTGTGATGGAACACTCCAATATTAAAATATTTGGTCTCTCGTTTATCTTAGACCTATGACAGAATAGATGTAGTAATCCATCACGTATTATCTCTTTTTTAAAAAAATCCTTCACTAACATTTCAGATGCATCAACTTGGGCTCTAAAGAATTATATAACTAATATCTGACTATCTTAACACAGTGATGACAAAAATTATTGACTGGGCCTTTCTTTGAAAAAGAACAGATTACAAAATCAGATCATATCGTAAACTGAAAATGTGTGACTGTGATCCAGAAATGCTCCCTGCTTCCCTGGAGCCCTGAATGATGCAACAAACTCAGGAAAGATACTACTATGCATTTTCATTAGGTACACAGTAGAAGTGACTATTTCAGGTAAGCAAAATAGGTAACTACCCTCATCCTAAAGCAGTTAGAAGCAGCACCCCATAAGGATATGTTTTGGGCTAGCAGCTGATCCCTCTAGTCTTCTTCAGATATTTCTGCCATCCCCTTCACTCCTTCATGAGAGGGAATTCTGGCCTTTGCCCCACCTCTCTGAACCATCCCACTGGCCTCAGCACCCCTGATAAGATTTCTCATGACTTTTGGCCATTTCTGCCCACTCCTAACATGGCCATGTCTCGGTCATTCTTGAAGACAATATAGAGTGACACCCTTGTCAACCAATCCCTAGCCCCATACCAAAGCCAAACTGCTCACTTCTCATTTTCTGCCAGCATCCATGGCTGATAACATTTCTGAGTATCACCAGACATGACTAAGACAAACTGATGATTCAATTGTGTGGGGCCAAAGTATAGAAAGGGGGCACTCCAAGCTCCAAGCTCCCAGGCACAGTGAGCTGCTTTATTATATATTTATATTATTAATATTTTCTAATCGTATAGTTAAAGCTATGATTTTCCCAGTAGCAATGTATGGAAGTGAGAGCTGGACCATAAAGAAGGCTGATCGCCGAAGAATGTGTGCTTTTGAATTCTGGTGCTGGAGGATACTCTAGAGAGTCCCACGGACTGCAAGAAGATCAAACCTATCAATTCTTAAGGAAATCAGCCCTGAGTGCTCACTGGAAGGACAGATCATGAAGCTGAGGCTCCACTACTTTGGCCACCTCATGAGAAGAGAAGACTCCCTGGAAAAGACCCTGATGTTGGGAAACACACAAGGAGAAGGGGATGACAGAGGACGAGATGGTTGGACAATGTTCTCGAAGCTACCAGCATGAGTTTGACCAAACTGCGGGAGGCAATGGAAGACAGGAGTGCCTGGTGTGCTCTGGTCCATGGGGTCACGAAGAGTCGGACACCACTAAACGACTAAACAACAACAATCGTATTACTGGGGGGTGGCAGCAGCCTCAGGAAAACAATGTGTACAGAACACATTGCAATATTGTCTCATTTATGGACAATATTGGAGTGAGAAACATTAGTCTGAGAGAGACAGAATGACTTTCACAGCACCATCTAGATCAGGGATAGGGTTATTTAACTGGCCTACGAGCCACCCCCGAACCGAGCCGCCCATTCAGCAAGTCTCCGCGCACTGCACTAAATCAGATTACCAAAATGTTCATGCTCCACAAGCAGGAAGTTTGGGAGAGGGATATCTGGGTGCCATTGGCTTAATTGCTGTGACATCACCAATGGATAAAGCAAATTGGAATCCAGGAGGTGACTTGTAAGTGTAATTGGGGAGATTTCAAAATTCTAATGTCAAGGTCTATTAATTACTTTTGTTACAGCAGGTATTTCTGTTCACTGCATATTTTTGAATGATACCTCGTTGTTACAAGTGAAGCATTTTATTAAAAACAAAGAGACACATGATGCCTAGTCTATAAAAATATGAAGATTCCTCTTGCCCAAAATGTTGGGCCCTAATCTCTGTCTGAAAAAAAATTGTAAATTCTTCCAGCCAACGTTAGCAAACAATTTAAACTACATGGGGCAGGGAAGGAGAAAGAAAGGTAGTTTGAAGATACAGCCCAATAAACACTCTGTATTTTCTCTAAATGTATGAGTACATGTGACTATATATAAAAATCTGCAACAGATTACATTTTACAATTAATACATAAAAGGGGTTAACCAGGTTATCTGGAACTACAAATCATCATCATCATCATCATCCACCCATCTGACTGGGTTGCCCCAGCCACTCTGGGTGGCTTCCAGCAAAATATAAAAAACACAAATAATAATAATAATAACCATGGTGATGGTGTCAGCCACACATCTCCCTTATTCCCATACAACCTGTGAGATGGGGCATTATTTTACGAGTAAAACCTTTGGATCGTAGACACCACACACACCCTGCAACAAAGCACATGCCACAGACTATCCTATTGGCTCTAGTGGAGTGATTCTTTCAAGGTTAACTTCTGCCGGTGGTGCAGCCAAAGAAAAAAAACCCTGTGGGTACCAAGGAAGCTCTCTACAGATGCACGTATCCATGCCACACGGGCAACCTTCGAAAGTAATATATAAGAGCGCAAAGGGGCATCTGGTGAGTTGGAGAGGTACTGAGTGGTCGCCCTCCCCAAAAGCAGCATTTTTGCCACTTACCAGGATGGGCCACCAGGTGACTGAGAGGTCAGGGCTGGATGGGCACACCAATTGCATGGATTCTGAGGTGTGGCTGGGCATTCCCAACCTCAGCACCAGTGTGCTCCTCCATTGCATCAGTAAGCACACCACCTGTTCCTGGGAGAGGGGCACTGCACCCCCCTGACACATACACCCCCTGATCTCTCTTCACCCAGTTGCTCCAAACATTTTTCTCCCACCTTGGCTTTGATACTAGAAGTGAGCGAGGAATAGTGTCTAAGCCACAGGCTGAGGGGAAAGGAGGCAGGAAAGAGGATTTAGCACATCTTTCCTATGCGCTTCTTTTAGTGCTCAGTCAGATCCAACCACTTCCAACTGTTAGATAGAGAGTTAGAGAGATTATAGTCTTTCACCATAAATGTGTGACATGTCCTCCCTAGTGCGGTGTGCTTTTTTCCTTGTTGTTAACTTTTAGGAAGAATTTGAAAATGCTCCTTCGTGGCTGTTCCTGGCTACCTCGAGATCATTGGATAGAAATAGGTTTTTCATTGCAGTCCCTTTTAGAAGTTTCTAACTGTAATTGTTTTTGGAATGTTTTAATCCATTTTAGAATATTTTTGTTCTGGGTTTGCAAATTATGTATTTGTTGAATTGTATATCCTTGGGGAGGATGGGGAAGATATAAATTCTAATAATAATAATAATAATAATAATAATAATAATAATAATACAGTGGTACCTGAGGTTACATATGCTTCAGGTTACATACTCCGCTAACCCAGAAATAGAGCTTCAGTTTAAGAACTTTGCTTCAGGTTGAGAAGAGAAATCGTGCTCCGGCAGCGCAGCAACAGCAGGAGGCCCCATTAGCTAAAGTGGTGCTTCAGGTTAAGAACAGCTTCAGGTTAAGTACGGACCTCAGGAACGAATTAAGTACTTAACCCGAGGTACCACTGTAGTCACATATTAACCACGGTGACAACATACATGTTATATCAGTTCCACAGAAGAAGCCATCCTAATTCAGCAAAATCAGATTAAGATTAATACACTTGCCCCCCATCTGTGAACAAGGCAGGCATGTGGGGGAGGAAACCCTGCCACTGTCCTGCATAGTTCAACCCTTAAAACTAATTCAGTTGTGTCACAAATTGTCAGCCTTATATTTGAGTCCTTAGAATCATGACCAACTAAATACAAATAGGTCATTGTATCAAAATATCCCCTTAGGGTCAAAACTATTAAGGGAGCAGGTGCCTGAGCTTAGTTTAGAGCTTACAGAAAACTCGTGATCAAATGCAGGTCTAACAGATGAAAGGCAGCATAGGTGTTACGCTTTTGGAGGTCAGGGCCAGGCTCCAACAGAACTGCACAACTAGTTCCCCACACCCTAAAGGGCTTTGGACTCGTGTTTCATGCACATCCTCCTCACACCAGACAAGTTGTGAGTCTAAGGGGATGTCCGAAAGCACTGCTTTGAAGCAGGACTCTCAGTGGCACCTCTCTGTTGATATCCCACTCGTGGGCTTCCTGTAGGCATGTGGCTGGTGGTTGGGAGAAGGGGATGCTAGACAAGATAGGTCAGGTCTGATCTAGCAAGGCTCTTCTTAATTGGATCTAATCTTATAAATCCAATCTGCACAATCCCACCACCAGCCCTTGGCACCTCGGATAACTGCTGAGCATCCCCACTTGTGGGTGCCTTCTGCCAATCGGGCCCGCCTACCCACCTGTGCACCCTTGGGCCCATTTTACCTCGTGAAACGGAACAGCAGCCAAAACGATCACAGGGCACTGAACGACATTTGAAATGGTAGTTCCTTGTTACAGATCATGGCGCAACTGCAGCCCACTGCCACTAACATGCCCAAAGAGCAGCCAGCAATGCTGCAGCAGCCCATTAGGCAAATGGTTTGCGGCTCAGATATAGAGCCAGCTCTGATTGTGACCACAACAGGGCTAATGGATCATTGTGCAAAAGAAAGCATCTCCGTGCATTATTTTATGCCATGGCAACGAAGCAAATCATCTATGTAACCAGAGCAGGCACCATTACAGGCTGCTTGCTTTAAACCTGCAAAAAGATAGCTGAAATCTCTGAGGTAATGGAGATTGTTAGATTTCATCTGCAATATACATTTCTACACTTGTAGACTTCTGGTCAAAACATACACCGGTAACAGATAGGAAACTGCAGAATCTAGATCAGGGGTACAGAACCTGTGGCCTTCCAGATGCTGTTGGACTACAACTCCCAGCATGCTTAGCTATTGAGCCTACTTGTTGGGGCCGATAGGAGTCAGAGTCCAACAACTTCCAGAGGGCCACAGGTTTCCCATCCCTGGCCTAGATGTTGGTTAATAACAAAACAAAACAAAATTGATTATTGCTTTTCCCAGAGCAACCAAAACACAGATCTTTACATTGTGTGTTTTCTTTATGACTGAAATATAACAAAATCCTAAATACATTCTGCTATATTCCTCTCATGCATGAGTCAACAGCTGCAGACCTCTGAAGCAAACCTGGACCCCTAAGGATGCTGCTACCTGCCCCTTCACAAGTTACCAATCTAAAGGTGAAAGATAAGCTGGTCTCTGTGGCAACAGAACTTGGTGGCATAGCGTACTAGATGGTCTTCCCACCTCTTCTCCCACCTCAAAGTGTCCCCTGGACAGACGAATTCTTTACCAGAGCTCTGTTATGACTAATATAATTGTTTTAAAGGATTATGGGCCTTTAAAAACACTTCAAACATTTCCCAACTATCGTCAAAACCCATTTAAACTCTCAGGAGTATACAACCACTATGCAGGTTTATTGCTAAACTTCTACAGTGAAATTAAATAGGAAGTGATCAAAGTCCAACTATGCTCCACATTTTAGGCATCAGGAATGAGCTGTTTCACCTGTAAGGAACTGCTTCACCTATACTTAGTAGTTATGACTTTCATACTATTTTGGTAATACACTTAGTATGTAAGACTACGGTAATTACATTTCCCTCAAGCTAACTTCTCTGGAAACATATATATACATATATATATATATACACACATTTTATTTAAAGTAGTATGGAAGCATAAAATTAACCACAGGGACAGATTTTGAAAAAGTTATTAACAGCATCTCCTTCTCTGAAGAGATAGGGACATCTTTTGTGGAAACTATCATTGAAAGAGATTTTACAATACTTTTTTAAAAGGAAGGAAGTGTAAGGTGCAACCTCACCTGCTTGGTATTGTCTTTAAGCAGCCTTTGATATACTTGTCTGTAACACCTTCCTGGACTTTATCTGTAACTTCTCCCTGGGCTTTATTCTCTTCCGCTGGTGGCGCAGTTTCCTTTTTGTGGCAGATCAAAATATAGTTACGATTGTCATTGTTTGCCCAAAATATTCCCACCGATGTCTCATAGCGGATGCAAAATTCAACCTTAGCGTCCTCTCTCTGATAAGGAGGAACCAATGAAATCTTGAACAAGAACTGGTCAGTCTCGCCATCACAAGAATTAGGCACATAATCTCCTAAGATGTCATAATAAGTCTGCCAGTTGTCCAAAGACATTCGGACATAGACCAGCTTTTCGAAGGATACATTCAGAACACGGATGGTGCCCTTCATACATGTTATCCCTGGCAGGAACTCGACAGACTCTAGCCATACTTTCTGTGCACGCACTTTTTGCAAAAGCTCTTCTTGTGTGGCAGGCAGTATAAACAGTGGAGATAAATAAAATTCCTCCACAGGCACAACTTCATCTTCTAAGTCGTCATTTGGTAATGTAATTGGAACATCCCAGGTATCAAACTCCTTAACGGATACAAGGTCAAAACCAAATGCATCAGCAAATGAAACTTTTCTTGCAATGGTGGATGGGGTTTCTGCTTCCATTTCTTCAGAAGAATCTGAATTCCGCCTCCGGGGGCTGGGGGAGAAGCGGTGCTGCAGTGTAGCTTTAACATCTTCATCTTCTGAGAGAGAATCGCTTAAAGTGGGAACTTCTAATAAGTTCTCCCTACTAATCTGACCAGGTTCTTCAAAAGACTCCATTGGGTTCTCTGATATAAACCGAAAGAGACCCGTCTGAGTAGTGGCAGCTGATATTTGAGACCTGTGATTTGAAACAAGGATTAATATTACAGTTGACATTGCAGAAGGGACTCTGCTCTATTAATAGAAGCAATGGCTTTTTAACTATGCTTGCCTGTTCTCCAAAGGCCTTCAGTCTGATAGCATTACTGTGAAAACATCCATTTTGAAACAGATGTCAACCAGCCAACAACTTTAAACCTGAACCCACTTTCATCATGAAAGCAAACATGAAAACATACGTATTCATAATATACTAAGTTGACATTCCAAGTGATAGAAAGCAACCATAGATTCCTGATCTGGGATGTTTATTTTGTTATCTTGAGGATTCCTATATTGTATGAGATTTCTATGCTATGCACAAAATAGGCAGTTTGACTTGCCTTGCATACGTTTTTTTTTAAGGGCAGGGAGCCAGTATCTGCCCTCTGTGAACCATGTTAATCAACACTTTGCAGACAGATCATAGAATCATAGAATCATAGAATTGGAATAGACCACAAGGGCCATCGAGTCCAACCCCCTGCCAAGCAGGAAACGCCATCAGAGCACTCCTGACATATGGTTGTCAAGCCTCTGCTTAAAGACCTCCAAAGTAGGAGACTCCACCACACTCCTTGGCAGCAAATTCCAGTGTCGAACAGCTCTTACTGTCAGGAAGTTCTTCCTAATGTTTAGGTGGGATCTTCTTTCTTGTAGTTTGGATCCATTGCTCCGTGTCCGCTTCTCTGGAGCAGCAGAAAACAACCTTTCTCCCTCCTCTATATGACATCCTTTTATATATTTGAACATGGCTATCATATCACCCCTTAACCTCCTCTTCTCCAGGCTAAACATGCCCAGCTCCCTTAGCCGTTCCTCATAAGGCATCGTTTCCAGGCCTTTGACCATTTTGGTTGCCCTCCTCTGGACACGTTCCAGTTTGTCAGTGTCCTTCTTGAACTGTGGTGCCCAGAACTGGACACAGTACTCCAGGTGAGGTCTGACCAGAGCAGAATACAGTGGCACTATTACTTCCCTTGATCTAGATGCTATACTCCCATTGATGCAGCCCAGAATTGCATTGGCTTTTTTAGCTGCCGCGTCACACTGTTGGCTCACGTCAAGTTTGTGGTCAACCAAGACTCCTAGATCCTTTTCACATGTACTGCTCTCAAGCCAGGTGTCCCCCATCTTGTATTTGTGCCTCTCATTTTTTTTGCCCAAGTGCAATACTTTACATTTCTCCCTGTTAAAGTTCATCTTGTTTGTTTTGGCCCAGTTCTCTAATCTGTCAAGGTCGTTTTGAAGTGTGATCCTGTCCTCTGGGGTGTTAGCCACCCCCACCCCCCAGTTTGGTGTCATCTGCAAATTTGATCAGGATGCCCTTGAGTCCATCATCCAAGTCATTGATAAAGATGTTGAATAAGACCGGGCCCAAGACAGAACCCTGTGGCACCCCACTAGTCACTCTTCTCCAGGATGAAGAGGAACCATTGATGAGCACCCTTTGGGTTCAGTCAGTCAGCCAGTTACAAATCCACTGAGTGGTAGCATGGTCAAGACCGCATTTTACCAGCTTCTTTACAAGCTGGGGCACCTTGTCGAATGCCTTGCTGAAATCAAGGTAGGCTACATCCACTGCGTTCCCTTCATCTACCAGACTTGTAATTCTGTCAAAAAACGAGATCAGGTTAGTCTGACATGACTTATTTTTCAGAAATCCATGCTGACTATTGGTGATCACAGCATTCCTTTCTAGGTGCTCACAGACTGTTTGCTTAATGATCTGCTCCAGAATCTTCCCTGGTATTGATCCTAGGGTTGTAATCAGTTAATCTGGTTTAATTTGGCATTGATGCCACTCCTTGTCTCTGTCATTCCTATAGCTGCCTTAAGTTTCATTTAATATCCTTTCTATATAGTTTTTGCCCTGTGGTTTAATGCATAGTGTCCTGAAAATCCACAATACTTTCAGCTTAAATGCTTTTCAAAAGGTAAGATTCTAACAAATGCATTTTTTTCAGCAGGAACTCAATGGAACTCAGTTCCAGCACCTCTCAGGTGGGTTCCATTGCCGTTCTAAGAGAACAACAGTGGTGTTCATGGTGTTCATTTTCTTTTTTCTAGAAAAACAGCACTGATTCTAACCCTTACACTTGAAGCAAAGGGTGAAACTGCCTCGTGTCAAAACAAATGAAGTATTGTGGGGAAGATGGAAGGAGGGAGAGAGGGCCAGCGGGGAATGTTGTAGGATTTTAATAAAAGGTTATGATCAGTGCCAGCTAGCAATTGCAAAACAGATGTGTCCTATGTGGCGCAAGTGTGGCAAATCTGCCCTGCTATGGGGCCTGTCAGATATAATCCCATTATAACTGAATACTACATTGTATCAGGTAGCTCTCAGCATTGCATGAGTCATCTTTTGACCAGCCCCTACAATAGTCTTTCTCCGCCCATTTATATATATATGGAATGACTTTGTGTCAGCATTAGAAAGCACCTGCACATTGTGCAAAAGAGATAAAGCCTACTCTGAATAGATTACAGATAGGGAATAAATTTGGTTCGGTTAGGATTTTATTGTGAACCTACTTAAATTGCACTTAACTGAAACTATATATGAGCCAAAACTCATCTGTCCTTTGCAATTTCTCCACTCAGATGTGTGCAAAAATGTGTGTATTAGGAGAAATGCTGATTTTTTTTATGTTGTGAACTGCCCTGAAATATAACAATAACAATAATAACAACAATAATAATAACAACAATAATTTACATGAGGACTTTTAAAAAAAACAGTCCATTAACTGATACAGAAATGTAGCAGTTCAGGGAATGTGAATACACTGATGTCAGTTACATCTGAATAACAAGGAACTGCATATGGTGCAATTCCTTGTTTATTGAACAATCAGGCTCCATATTGGTATTCAGAATCAATTCTGAATTAAACTGAAGTCCCGTCTAGTCTGGCATCCTGTTACCCACCATAGCCAAGTAGATATTTCTGGGGAGCGCAAAAACAAGGCATGAATACAACAAGCCCCGGCTGATATGCCTCTGCAGCAAATGGCATACAGAGGCATGCAGATTTCATATAGCCACCATTATTAGCAGCCACTGCTACCCTTACCCCATATGACTTTGTCTAATCCTTTTTGAAGTCATCTAACCCAGAGGCTATCCCTATGTCTTTTGCCACAAAAATCCCATAAATTACAAATTATTTTGTCTGTTCAGAATCTCCAACAAATCAGCTTTATTGGATGACCCCAGATTCTTCTATTATGGGACAAGGAGTAAGAATACCTTTTCTCTATGTGCTTTCTTCACGCCATGCCTAATTTTATTAAAATGCTTAGCATTTATCCACCCCCAGCCACATTTTTTAAAATTAAAAAAGCCCCAAATGCTTTAGCTTTCTTTTCCAAATAGACACTACTTCAAACCTCTTAGAATTTTGATTGCAGCTTTTTGCACCTCTTCCAGCTCAACGTATCCTTGTGCAGATGGGGTGAGCAGAACTGTATACCGTATTGCATTTGTGATCCACACTGCAGACTTGTATTAAGAGAATGATCATACAGATGGTTTTATTTTTAATCCATTTCCAAATTCCCTTGCATGGAATTTCCTTTTCCTTTCTTTTTCTTTGCAGCCGCCACACACTGCATAAAAAAATTCTTACCCCTCTCTGAATTTCTTCACCATCTCAGCAAGAACAATTCAAGCAAGAAAAATTCAAAACAGGGGTGTTTTCTGTTGGAAGAACTCTCTGACTTGGTCTCACATGTGGCTCCATCAACATCCATGAATTTTCTGTCCAGTTTACTGTCACAATATATTGGTAGTCACAACATATTGACATTTAATGTCTCTGTTTTGCATAGTACCGGTATATTTTCAGGCTTCATTTCATGTACTTAGATACATTACATTGGCAAGTGGAACGTAAAATGGTTTTGTAAGGGACTTGGCCCTTTGTAAACTGGATTTTTTTTGTCTGTGTGGCTTTTTTATTTTGTAATGTTTAGTTGTTGTTGTTGTTGTTTTAATTGTTTAAAGTTGTTGTGGTTAGGATTGTTTTACATTCTTTAAATAAATAGTTGGGAAGTCCCTGGACCATAAGGGAAGGTAGAATCAGTCTTAATTAACTAATTGATTGATGCAATCTTTTGGATAAGCTTTTCCAGCTCGATGAAAAGGCCTCTGTCCTAGGTGTTCATTTTGTAATCTTCAGCTGTTTTTTATATGTATATTAAAGGTGGTTCATTATGCATGAGACATGTGTAAAAGGCGAATGTGTGTGTAGTCTTTCTGTACACCAAAATAGGTAATGAAAACTGCTAAAATATTAATCCAGTCTGATCTATCCCATGGGTGTGTTTAGATCAGATGTGCTGTGTATCAAACTGTATCTCACTGAGCCAAGGCAACCTCATTTGCAGCAAACAAATTCCTTGCCCTTTCCCACAAGAGAAATAGAAGCAGCCTGATAAGAATAAAAACCAAGAAGCTATAAAAAATCATCCTGGTATGGAGGAAGGGAGGATTTCCAGATGTTGTTGAACTACATTGCCCATCATCTTGACCATTGGCCATGATGGCTGGGACTGATGGGAGTTGGCATCCAACAAGTTCAGGAGGGGTCCCCTCCAGATATTCAAGCCATCCCTGCTTCAACAGTTCACGTGTGCGTTATTAGCTAACCACCTCTTTTCTTCAGTATCTCCAGGTCCAAAAGCCAGCTGTGGGTTTTCTGAAGATTTCACAATTGGTGCACAGCACATGGAAGATAGAAGGATTTCGTACCAGCAACTAGGACCAGTGCTGGCCCACCAATGAGGCAAGGTGAGGTGGCCGCCTTAGATGGCAGGTCTGGCTTCCAAGAAATGCATTGCTCATTGTTGCTGCCACTGCACTCCACTGTTGTGCCTCATGTAGATCTTCACTACCCTTGTGCCTGGTAGAGATATTTTTAGTCCCCTCTTGTTCCCTGGTGGATGGGCGAGCGCCATTTTGTGGTTTCCCTCAGGTGCCAAAATGTACTGGGCTGGTCCTGGCTAGCACCACATGTTCCAGGACCACACTGCACAATCACTTGATACGTTGGTAGTGGTCAGCTTATTACCTGCTAAGCTTGCATTCCATGGACTGGTGTGTTTGCATGATAAATAAAAATAGCACTATACACTTTATCAGTGGCAGCTTTTTCATACATTTCTGTTATCTTGAGGTTAAGGTATTGAGGTGCTATTGAAGCTGTGTTTTTAATAAAGGTTTCCTTCAACAAACAACTTATGAAGTTTTTAACAGTATTATTGTACATTCAGATCCATTCTCTCTATAGAATATTAATCCCAATGCCCTTTTTCCATTTTTGCATGTAATTAGATTCTGGTATCTGAATCTGATGAAAAATATCATTTCCCAGCTAAACCTTTTGAGTTAACTGATGCAATTAATGTTTCAGATGCTGTCTTTTCCCAAACTGAGGTAATTTTTCATTCCTCTTAATGATACTCTTTATCTGGAAATATTGAAGAAGTCTATTTGCACCCATTTTATTAAGAACTTTATCATTACCACCCATTTTATTAAGTTCTTGAAGAGATAGCAGATGCCTACCACATGTTAGTTCGGTTGTTTAAATGCATGCTATAATCATACCCAAAAAGACACCTCCTAAGACATTGAGTAAAGTGAAGTTTTCTTTGCAGAAATACATGTAAAAGGAGAAGGATCTGGCTCACCCAGAGAAGTGAAGTCTTCTCTCTGGTCTGTGCCAAGGCCTGTCTCCAAAAAATATTTTGTTCCCAATGAACCAATTGTGAGCACTGTTCATAATTATTCAGAGGCCAGCTGGCAGGCTCCTTTCCACTCACTTGTGCATTCTACTGAGGGCAGCATGCATGCCTTTCAGTTGCATGGGGGAAACATGATTATTTTGCTTCAGAAGGAACCTTCCAAATTCCCTCTGCAATTCACTCTAGTTTAAATTTGTTGGCAACTCTGTTTTTGCAGATTTTTTTTACAGATCATTGCTCTGGGATCAAGTTGTGACCAGCATCATGAGTAAGGGCTACCAAGAAGAAAGGTTTGAACTCAAAGACTGTGCTTTTCCTTGACCACCTGGTGTGTTTGTGTGTGTGTGTGTGTGTGTGAGAGAGAGAGAGAGAGAGAGAGAGAGAGAGAGAGCACACTGACTCCCCCAGGAGTGCCTACAAGGACGTGTTGGACCAGCAGATCAAAACATAGTGCTGGCTATTCCATCCATTCTTGGCTCTCTGCTGGATCCCACTCTGAACACATGCCTACATGAGTACCCCTCATCTTTTAAACAGGACTACGGGTGGCGCTCTGGGTTAAACCACAGAAGGTCGGCAGTTCGAATCCCTGTGATGGGGTGAGCTCCCGTTGCTCAGTCCCTGCTCCTGTCAACCTAGCAGTTCAAAAGCACATCAGAGTGCAAGTAGATAAATAGGTACCGCTCAGGCGGGAAGGTAAACAGAGTTTCCATGCGCTGCTCTGGTTCGCCAGAAGCGGCTTAGTCATGCTGGCCACATGACCCGGAAGCTGTATGCCGGCTCCCTCGGCCAATAAAGCGAAATGAGCGCCACAACCCCAGAATCGGCCGCAACTGGACCTAATGGCCAGGAGTCCCTTTACCTTTATAGGTAGGTGGACCTTGTGCAGCTAACAGGGTGCTTCATTGTTCATTCTTCTAAACTTTCTCATCATAGGCTTTGCTCCAGGAGGGCCTAGAATGATCAGGGGTGCTGGTATCTCGAACTGGATCAGGCAGGCAGATGGTGTGGGGCCTTCTTGTGCTACTGATGGGGTGTCATTGAGATGGCAGGCTCCAACTGCTCTTCAGAGACCCTGGAAGTGCTGTGGGTCCTGCTCTTCCTCAGGAGTCTTCTTGGACCAAACCTGGTCAGGCACTAACAAAAGTTTAGGCCAGGCATCCCCAACCTGCGGCCCTCTAGATATTTTGGCCTACAACTCCCATGATCCCTAGCTAACAGGACCAGTGGTCAAGGATGATGGGAATTGTAGTCCAAAACATCTGGAGGGCCAAAGGTTGGGGATGCCTGGTTTAGGCTGGGCTTCAGAGATGAAAGCTTCTGTTTTGATTTTGTGCAATAGACTGGAAATAATTACAGCCAAGTCCGCAACAAATTTCACTTCAATTTGTATTTTCTATCAGGCAAGCATGTCTTCTGTCAAATGCAAACATGTTTGACTAGGTGTCACGCACAGGAGCCAAGCAGTGATATCAGTTTTTTCTGCATATCAGCGAAGGGTCAGCAAACTTTTTCAGCAGATGGCTGGTCCACTGTCCCTCAGAACTTGTGGGGGGCCGGACTATATTTTTTGGGGGGAGGGGGGAATGAATGAATTCCTATGCCCCACAAATAACCCAGAGATGCATTTTAAATAAAAGCACACATTCCACTCATGTAAAAACACACTGATTGCCGGACCGTCTGTGGGCCGGATTTAGAAGGCGATTGGGCCGGATCCGGCCCCCGGGCCTTAGTTTGCCTACCCATGATCTAACCCTTTCACAATGCTATCAAACTGCGATCTTTTTTTCCTTCAGTCCTTGGCTTTCAGTGGGGAACACTGAAGGGTGTTTTCCCAGATTATGCAGAAGGGAATGGCAGTCTGCTTATCTTCATGCCTTTCTTGCTATAATTGTTTCGTTTTCCCTCCCCTATTCAGTTAGTATTTGCACCTTGATTTCTTGTAAATATGAGTAGCTAACCCAGTATAAAAGAGAGAACAGAATATGAGCTGGAGCTGAACACCCATTTAGCTTGCATGTACCTCATTTACTCTGGCTGCAAGCGGCTGTATCAAATGAATACTTTTACCAAAAATCTTCCCATAAAATACTGTAAAACCTAAGCAGTAACCCAGGAATTCAGGACTACTGCAATGATTGGCAACTTTGAGAGCAGCACAGACATTCCAAACACCTGTGAAACCTACCAAGAAAAGGTAGACGCATCCAATGGAATTTCTCCCAGACTAGCCATTGGTGTGCTATATGCCAAAAGAAGTCTATCAAAACGCATAACCGAAGATGCTACGGAGAAGCCGCCACTATCTTACATCACTTTGATTGCTAATGCGATTCTTTCCTCATCTATAAGGAAGCTCACTTTAGCTGCTATTTACAAATATATTGAAGAAAATATTCCTTTTTACAGGAAGAGAGGCCAAAGCTGGAAAAACAGTGTCAGGCATAATCTTTCACTAAATGATTGCTTTATCAAAGTGGGAAGGTGTGAAGACGGCAAAGGAAATTACTGGAGCATCCGACAAATGTAAATGATTTTGTGCATGGTGACTTTTGGCAACACCGCAAACTGCACCAACAAGGACGCCAAAGGGAATATGACCCACATCACAGCACATCTTACCGTGCACCGTGGGGAAATTGCTCTTGTTTGAAACTCGCTTTGCCTTCTCAAATGAATCCCTACATTTGGGATCCCTTCTGGGAAACGCTGATTGTGAAAATGCTTTCCAAGGGCTGGAGGTTAACTTTGGTTTTTCCCATGGAAAGTTTTAATCTGTGATACAATTCAGTGAAGCAAAATGGAACTCTGTGGATGTGTTTTATGGGTTACGTTCTTCAACTGTACAGCAGAACATTTTCCTGAATGTTCAACAGATGTTTCCTGCTTCCTTATGCATCTGCCCTTTCAATCAACAGAGTAGAGATGCATTCAGCTATATCTTTCAGAACCTGAGAGGATGCTACTTGCACTTGGACTGGACCAATTCAGCTGGACATTTCATTTTTATTTTTTTAAATGATATTTATTGAGAATTTTAAAGCTACAAAGAAATAAGAAGGCTAAACCAAGAGAAAGAAAAAAAAGGAAAGAAAAAAGTAGATAAAAGTAGGCTTCAACAATTCGTTAGGTTGGCATGCGTACTTGTGGTATGACAAGGGGAAAACACATGGAATGTTCAAAAACCATATTGTCAGGAAAGCAATATATATGGTTTGGAAAAAATACAAAGACTTATTGGAAAGTAAAACTCCGAGGTGGATTTCACCAATAGAGGCCAAAGCTCGGAAAACATCCAATATGGAGGCATATTGGCCGAAATATTGGGAAATAATAGAAAATATTGGAGGTAATTGGAGGTTGCAGAGCTTTGAAAAATTAAAGGATAAGGTGCAAAATTGGCTACATTATGCCCAAATTAATGAGGTTTTTAAGCTAGATAAAAAAATAGGATTCCAGGTGGAAAAATCGAAACTTGAGACAGAGTTGTTAGAACCAAAGACCAAGGTATTATCGAGAATGTACAACTTGCTGCTTAAATGGAACACTCAGGATGAGACAGTTAAGTCAGCCATGATAAAATGGGCTCAAGACATTGGTTACAACATTATGTCTGAGGACTGGGAAAGGTTATGGACCACCGGTGTGAAATTTACGGCATGTAATGCCTTGAAAGAAAACATTATGAAAATGGTATACAGGTGGTACATGACCCCAGTCAAGCTTGCTAAGATATACCATTTGTCTGACAATAAATGTTGGAAATGCAAGGAGGCTGAAGGGACATTCTTTCACCTCTGGTGGACTTGTCCAAGATTGAAGGCCTTTTGGGAAATGATCTATAACGAGTTAAAAAAGGTGTTTAAGTACACCTTCCCCAAGAAACCAGAGGCCTTCCTTCTGGGCATTGTCGGCCAGAAGGTGTTAAAAAAGGATAGAATCTTTTTTATGTATGCTACAACAGCAGCAAGAATTCTTATCGCTAAGCATTGGAAGACCCAAGATTTGCCCACACTGGAGGATTGGCAGACGCAATTGATGAACTATATGGAATTGGCCGAGATGACTGCAAGGATCCGAGACTTGGGAGAAGAGGCAATGGAGGAGGACTGGAAAAAATTTAAAGACTATTTGCAAAAGTATTATAAGTTGTATGAAACATAAGATGCCGTATGATTTGGAACGCTAGCCCCAGCAATGAAATTTAATTATTTATGAAATTGATAACATTCATGAAAGAATCAAAGTTTAAACGGGTAAAAAGGATATTATGTTATATCTTTAGAGTAATTGGAGAATAAGAGATTTAAACTTAAATTGCAACTGAAAATATAAAGAAACATACGAAATAAGGGTATAATTTGCTGATAACTTTATTATCAAGAATGCATTATGTGGGAGATGTGGGGAAGTCCAATGGAAATTTGAAGTGAGTTGTCGAAATGGTTATGATTTTCTGTTCTTTTTTCTCTTTTTTTTCTTCTGTTCTGTCTTTCCTTTTGTTTTCTTTGTAATTTGGAAAAAATGTAATAAAAATTATTATAAAAAAAAGAAAAAAGTAGATAAAAGTAACAATTAAACAATACAAATCAATAAAAACCAAAGTCAAAAGGAAAAAACAAAACACACAATACATCAAAATCAAAAAGCAAAAATAAACAAAAATTTTTAAAACAAATCCAGTATTCCCAGATCCTTAACTGTCATTACCCTATTTCATCGACCTCCTCGCACCTCCCTTTTTTGTATTCTAGTTATTAATTATCTCAGCAAATCCTTTCCATCTTTCACAATATTCTGTCATTAAATTACCTTTGTCTTCTGCTCCTTTCACTCGGGGAGACTCCAGCTTGACAATATTTTTGTCCCTTCTCGACAAGTCAGCCCCTTTTCCATAGTCAACACCGAAATCCACGTGGTATTTGAAGGCATGTTTCAAGGCCCCTCCAAAGTTAAGGGCCCCCACAACTCCGAGCTCCCCCGCAGCCCAAATCCAGACTTGAAAAATCAAAACATCCCTGCATAGGGGGGTCTATCCAGCCCCCCATCTCCAAGCCAAACAGAACTCCATATCTCCAAATCTGACTTTTTCCAGGTTCATTCGTCAAATCCAACAACTCATGTTCCTGCTGGGTCACAGCTCCCTCCATCTCTGCCACCCGGGGTCCAGCAACCGCCTCCTCCTTCATCTCATCTGTCAAAGCACATTCCTGGATTAATTCCTGAGTGGGTTCTATATAGGTACCCACTGTCTGTCCAAAATTTCCGATCGCAACAGTCATCAAATCCATCTTCTCATGTAACTGTTCCAATAAAGCACTTGTCTTGCAAAAGGCAAGCACCAGAGCCTCCGAATACATTGTTGTTCAAGGTCGAAGTCTGGTCCTACGATCTTAATCTATTACAGCTGCAAAGCTCCCCTGTTCGGTTTTAATAACAGTTTCACAAGCTCCCTCTAGGGGAAACAATTTCTTTTTGTATCCATCCCCTTTTTTAAAAAAAAAAGCAGATCTAGCAACAAAGTTTTCCTTTTTCGGATATTTTGTCAATATTTTGTTCCTTTTAAATGCGAAGGGGAACAATGGAATCAATACGTTTCTCTTCTTTTAACTATCTGTCAAAAATGTTTGTCCATAGTCAATGAACTTCCCCAGAACGTCTGTCCTGACACCCCACTCCCAGGTTCAAGACGGTGGAAAATTGCCTTTCTTTACTCTCTCTTCTGCAGGTTTAAACAGTCTAAAAAAGCGTTCCCCCCTCTTCTCCTGCTTCCAAGGGGAGTTCAGTAATTTTAAATGATGAAATTTTGGTCCTTTACAGACGACTTTCTATACTCTAGCTTGCCGTGTCTTTGCTTCAATCTATCTACAAAAAGCGGAAGGCGGACTTCCTGTTTAGACCTTCCTGCTTCAGTGCCAAATTTAAAAATTTCTTAATCCAATTTTCCGTTCTACTCACGGGCAGTTGTTTAAAATCCAATTGTCCACAGGAAAAAGTCAGTGCTCTCCGGCAACAGCAATGCGGCTTCACTCCATGAAAGAAGCAGTCGATTCAAAGCACCGCGCCACTCACCCCACGTCACTCCGGATCCCCGAAAACCGGGTTTCCCACAAGTAGGGGGAGCGCAAAGGTGCCAGCTGCAATTCAGCTGGACATTTCATCCCTGATGACCAATTCATACTTTAATAAATACAACATGATAAAAGTATTTGCTGTAAAGGACAGTGGTGTAATACTGGGACTTCGTTGGAAATGAGTCTCATTTATTTTAATGAAAATTGGTTTCGCATTAAGAGTGCTTAGAGTCAGACTTGACTGAGATTGTACTGCAAATCAGTGAACCGATGTCTTTTATTGTCACAGCTGTTGCTTGGGGGAGTCTCTCGCTTTTGGTTTTTACACTGTCAATATTATATTCCACAGTTGCAAATGATGCTTCAGAGAATACAGTCAACATCGCTGCATGGAAATCACAAACCATTTCATCTAAGTGATTGTTCAGGAATTGTTTAGCAAACCTCACAGCATTTTCTTTAACAATAATGATTGCAAATAGCTACTCTTCAGAAAGCTTTAAGCTGTCACTGCCGTACATTCTTCTTTATTCAATAAGATAGCAAGAGTTGCTGACTTTTACAAAACTGCAGTTACTGCTGATATAATCTGAAATGATGATATGACTGTCAACACATTGTATAGTCCTATTTCAGTGTGAAGTTCATTGCATTGTTTACATTTATTAACAATGAACTTATCATTGTAATGGGGATAGTCTGATCTCATATCTTCTGCTTCAACAGGAATAAACCAGAAGCATTGGCTATTATACCATACAGTTAATGTATTCTTTAGGCATACTCATGTGGAACTATGGACTGGGAAGCCAATGACATAAATGTTTATTCATAATGTGGGGTCTTTATGCCTTTTCTAGAAGTCATTCTTGCTAGTATTATTGGAATACTGCATCCAGTTATAGGTGCCACAATTTAGGAAGGATGTTGAGAAGCTGGAACGTGTGCAGAGAGAACTCAGCTAATAAATTTAGATTTAACTTGATGAAAGATTAGAAATGTTAGTGGGAGATTAGCGATGGAAGAGAACATGCTTATACAGATAACTACTGGTACCTGAGATGAAACCATTTAGAGACAATTGCCATAATTGAAAATACAAATTATACTAGTAAAGCACAATGTCTGAGAGACCTCTTTTCAGATATCACATTGCCATCTATTTCCCTCCTGAAAACTTAGAACAGCATTCAAAATGTGTACACAAACTTTCATTCCAACATCTCAGCGTTGAATGCAAATGTTGTATTGCATTGTCTTTTGCATTTTCCCTCACATTAAAATGAGGTGGGGGTTTCGTGGATACCTGAAACTTCAGGTATGGAATTCTGTCTTGAACATATGTGCAAAGTTTAGTTCCAATGTCTTGGTGTTTACTTGAGTTATCACATGACAAACAAACAGTATGCTAAATGGACCCATTGAACCAAAGACCTTATTCTTCATGGTCAATAAAAAGTTTTTGTTTTAAAAAGGCACAAATATGTTTTAATTCAAGTATGTGTCTCGAATAAACAAGGCAGGAGGCTATCCTTTTCTCTGCGCAGCTACTTTTGGAGTGTACATATTAAATGCCAAGTGACTGACATAAATAGCTTAGGCTGAAGTCATGTGGACTCCTATAAATAAGCCCCACTGGCTCAGTTTTTCTTATACCGGCAGACAGTCCCCAACACACTGCTTGAAGTAAAGGCTGATTTGTATATTCAGGGGAAAGCACATTATTCCCAGCTTCTTGTGACTGTGGGAGAATCATTTGACTGAATGTTCAGCTGCGTCAGTTCAAAAAACCCACCTGTAACAAAATGGGCCTCTTAGGATGAATGGTTTCTGCTGTAGCCCTACCAGAGAATTCTGTGTTCAGGGCATTTGCCACAGAGGAGATTATTTGAATATGCAACCGGTCACTGCATTTCTAAGTCATACCATTCCAAGAGGGCTTTATAAAATGATCTTCCTGAATGTGTTGATCAGATCTCAACCCCATTGGTTTTATATTTCATATTTCAGGACTGAAAACAAGCAAAAGCAGAAGTAAAATAACTTGGTTGAAATGTCATTTTATCCTGCATTTAGCAAATAATTAATTCTGTGACAGTCCTGGCCTAATCTTAAATTGAAGGTTTATCTCCCCCCCCCCCCGGCAAAAAAATGCTATTTGTTTTATTTAGTGCGTGCTGATTATTGTGCATTTTCTATCTACATGAACTAGCTGTTCTTGCCTTAGGCTGTGTGCCAATGGTACCACCAGGCACCACAAACCAGCCCCTGCTACAAAAGAACAGTGTTGCACCTCTAGCAGTCACTACAATGTCTTCCCTACCCATTTATTTACTTTTCACAGGCTGTTACTGTTGTGGAGCAAAGACGCTTCAAGCAGTTGGGCCTACCAGGTTCATTTCCCACAGTGCTGTGCCTCTGGGCTCATGTGAAAAGAAAAACAATCAATTGATGGATGGAGAGCAGAAAACAGCACAAATCAACCGAGTTGGAATTTGTCTGCTTCTGTGCATCCTATGATTGGGGGGGTGGTGGACCTGCCCATTTTAGTTGTACCTGTTTCTAACTTTCCACATCAAATTCAGTTTTCTGCATTTCTGCATCCATTTGTGATTTCTTTTAAATAATAATTAAAAATCCTCATGCAAATTGATCAGCATTTTAGTGCAAATTTCTCCTAGTGAACACAAAACTTTGTATGCAGCTTGATGTAATGCACACATTTTTGCAAGCAATTTATCCTAACTTAATGATTAATGTGTTAATTCCACCAATAATGTGTTCTTTCCACCAATATATGCATTTTTATGTGCACTTTAATATACACACTTTTTTGCTAACTAACTGCATTGCAAAGTTCAGATAAGTGCAAATTGTGAACGACGGATGCGTGTTAGCTCTCATATTGTTTCAGGGAGTTCAAATTCAATAGATTCTGTTGAAATGAACTGAAGGTAACAAGGCAACAAGGTAAAATGTAAGATGGGACTGATAATAGATAAACTAATTGGATATGAATTTGCTGAACTAATTTTAAAAAAGGGATACAAAAAAGGGAGGCGTGAGGAAGTCAGGAAAATAAGTTAACTAAAGATGAGAAATTAAAAAAGAGGGAGTTTTGTTTTTTCTTTATATGTTTTTCTTTTTTCTTCTTTTTTCTTCTTTTTTGTGCTTAATGTTTGTATTTTTGTATTTTGACTTTGTATTTTTCTGTTTTTGTATTTTTTCTGAATTTTCTCACTGATAAATTTAATAAAATATTAATAATAAATAAATATTTATTTTAATATTCTTTAAAAAAAACACAACAAATTCAATAGATTTGCCTTTAAGCGCAAAAGGAACTGCATTTCTCCCCCATCCTGCCTGTGGGGATGTGTGCGCATGTCAGTGTGTATGTGAGAGAGTGTGGGATAGCCACATCCATTGTTGCCCCCTCCCCCCCTCGAGGCTTGGTCCAGGGTGAATGTGTCCCTTGGGTCATAAAGGGTTAACTGCCCTGATTTAGAGCTACTTCACTGCACAAGAGCAACACCCTCTGCTGTGAGAAGAAAGCGGGAGATGAAGGCTGTTGCAGTGACTGCTGCTGTCACCGCCAACACCTGGTAAGGTGAGAAGAGAGAAGGCCAACCGGGCAGAGGGAAGGGAACAACCATGTCCCCCTTTCTGTCTTTTTCTTTTCATAGAATCATAGAATTGTAGAATTGGAAGAGTCCAACCCCCTTGCAATGCAGGAATCTCAGCTAAAGCATCCATGACAGATGACCATCCAACTTCCGCTTAAAAACCTCCAAGGAAGGAGAGTCTACAACCTCAAGAGGGAGACTGTTCCACTGTCCAACAGCTCTTAGTGTTAGAAAGTTATTCCTGATGTTCGGAATATCTTGTAATTTGAAGCCATTGGTTTGAGTCCTACCCTCCAGAGCAGGAGAAAACAAGCTTGTTCCCTCTTCCATGAGACAGCCCTTGAGATATTTGAAGATGGCTATCATATCTCCTCTCAATCTCCTCTTTTCCAGGTTAAACATTCCCAGCTCCTTCAACCTTATAAGGCTTGGTTTCCAGACCCCTGGTCATCTTTTTGGGAAGAATAAAAAGGGATCTGTTCATTTTGTTCCTGCCACCTTCATGCGTGAATGTATTCCAAGACAACGGCGCCAAGATAATGTCCTGCACAAGCATTTTCCTCCTTCAGTTCAATTGAGGCCACAGCCCTGAATGTCCATTCCTTTGTCTACCGTGTTCCGCCATTTGCAAAGAAGCACATGGAGAAGTTATGGTTCATCACCAGTTATCGAGGTGAAATGTATTCAGTTACCTTGTGCAAACAGGTTATTGGCTTTGTGTTCATTGACAGACCTTGAAGGACAAGGTGCACTCAAAAACCTATCACTGTGCAGTTAATAATTCTGTCTCTTCTGCAATATCTACACATCAGAAGTGCAGCAGTTTCAAAGTGGAAGTCAGTGCTCCTGACATTAATGGTTGAGGTGTTTTATTCCTTCACCTCTTGATCACGGAAGTGTGATATAATTATCCTGTATGTGCCTAGTAGTTTAGCATCTTTTGATGCCGAGATGGAGAGTCCATGAATCCCTATAACTTTAAATACAAAGAAATTATAAGAGTGAACAATAACACCGAATCTTTAGAAAGAGCCCAAATATAATATAGGGAATGATACGCAAGCAAAGATAAATGAGGATGCAAGCACCTCTCAATGTTTTGCAGGCTGCAGGAAGCACTGTAGACGACCATCAGAAACCCAGGCACTGATTCAGAGAGCAATTCTGAAATGCAACACAATAAATTAAATGGCATGCATCACAAATCACAATCAATCAAGACCAAAGTGTTGTTATGCTTGAAAAGCTTTTCTAGGAGACTTGTTCAGCTGTGGTTCTTCAGCTGAAGATCTTTCTTTCTTTCTTTTTAATTGAGAGGCAACTGCTGCACATTCCCTCCGAAGTGTAGTAAAGAAATGGCAGATGTTCTACCGGCTGATAATTACTCCATAAATTAGAATCAAATAATAGCTTTTTAACAATTAGAATAATCATAGTAATTTTAAGGGTGGCTGGAACAAGAATGCTGGCGCCAAGTTTGTGAAATTATACAAAACTGAAATTAATATGTGAATAATCTCCGCCATTAATCAAGAAATAAATCCATCTTACTACTGGATTTGTGTTGAGCAGCTAATAACTGCCATCACACTTCCCTAAGCCTACAAGCCAAATATAGATAGAAGGGTGATGGATTTTACTTGTCTGAAAGTGACAATTCTCTCCAAAATATCACTAGAACATGCAGTCGGCAGGCTTTTGCTGTTAGTGGACAGAGCAATCCTCTGGAGGTGGGAGAGTTGGAAGTGAAGGAACTGCCAAGTCCTGCTGGACCCACACCAACAGGATGGAAAGTGTGTGGTGTGTATGTGTGTGTGATTTTTGTCCATTCTTTTCAGCCTTTTTCTTTTCTTTTCTTTTCTTCATCATCATCATCATCATCATCATCATCATATTTATACCCTGCCCATCTGGCTGGGTTACCCCAGCCACTCTGGGCGGCTCCCAATAGAAGATCTATTGATGCCAATGGGAGAGAAAATAAACATTCCAGTCTCAGGGGAATCTTCTTCTTTGGCGATCACTCGTAACCAAGATCGTCTTCCATAAACATGGTCTTAACAGTGAGTGTGACTGTGGAGGGCAATTCTGGATCCACACGTCCTTCCATAGTGGGGACATAGATTTCCGGGTGGGAGTTGATCACAGTGAGAGTTTGCCAAACATGCCTTCCTCTTAGCATGTTTCTCCCTTTCGTCCTGAGTTCAAGCACCTTCAAAGCACATGACACCTTTTGTAAAGGCTGTTCTCCAATTGGAGCGCTCACAGGCAAGTGTTTCCCAATTGTTGGTGTTTCTACTACATTTTAAAAGATTTGCCTTGAGACAGTCTTTAAACCTCTTTTGTTGACCACCGGCATTACGCTTTCCATTTTTAAGTTCGGAATAGAGTAGTTGCTTTGGAAGACGATCATCAGGCATCTGGACAACATGACCAGTCCAATGAAGTTGATGTTGTGGAATCATTGCTTTGACACTGGCGATCTTTGTTCAGGGGAATAGGAGGGCTTTTGATATTGTGAATCCAAGACCTCCCCTGATCTGCGCCCCCCCTGCATGCTCCCTTTGTACCACTTACCAGAGAACAGCAGCAATGATGGTGTGCATTTATATACTCGCAATTGAGAGGCTTTTGAAAGAGACCTTTTTCACTCACTTTCCTCTATAACCTCAGACCTCCAGGACATCCTTGCAGGGATTGCATTTTACATCAGGAAAACAAGCAAATCTTTCTACACTGGATTAACTTTGATTGGAAATGTTGGCCACCATCTTAATACCCTCCAATGGAACAACCTCTGCTTCTGTTCCAGATGTTTAACCCTGGCATCCCTTCTTCCAATACCTGCTGAGTCCTGTCTATGACATCTTTGGGATAACCACCTTTTTCTAGGCTACGTACAGTAAGAAGAGATTGGATTTGATATCCTGCTTTATCACTACCTGAAAGAGTCTCAAAGCGGCTAAAATCTCCTTTCTCTTCCTCCCCCACAACAAACACTCTGTGAGGTGAGTGGGGCTGAGAAACTTCAGAGAAGTGTGACTAGCCCAAGGTCACCCAGCAGCTGCATGTGGAGGAGCGGGGAATCGATCCCGGTTGGCAGATTACAAGTCCACCACTCTTAACCACTACACCACAAGTGGGGAAGCACATTACAGCTGGTCTGGTCAAGATAAGCACCCCTTTTGGATTACACAGCCATGCCTCGAAGGACTACACAACCACACCTCTGACAAATTCAGTGGCTCGGTTGCAGAATTGCATCCCTGCTGATGTGCATGCAGGCACGTCAGAACTGCTGGAAACTCAAAAGCTGCCAAAAGGAAGAAGGAGGTAGCAGCCTTCATTTGAATCTTTATATCCGAGCCCAATATACTGAGTTGAATCCAGACTAAGTTAATTGAATTTCGTTCCCACTAAAATCAGTGAGCTAAATTGCCGTGTTGATTTCAATAGACCTAAACTCACCTAACTTATTATGAAGCCAACCCATTTACCTCTTACAATTGCCATGAAAAATAATTTGTATGCACATGAAATATAATGTATTGATGAGATATGAAATCCAGTGGAAATAGCTTGCTGTGAATTCCAGTCTTTGTTCCCTCTTTATACACTCCATTGCCCATTGTTGGTTTTTCCTGAAGATCTCTTTCTCATAGACCCTCATTAATAATGCCACTTTGTTTCAGAAATAAAATGCAAGGGCAGTTCTATATGACTTGATTTCCCATGATTGTGTGGCTGGGGTAATTGATTCGGTTTTGCTTTTAATAAATGCCAATCAATTAAAATGAGGGGCGATACGAAATATGAAATAAATTGGTGTCTCTGTGCAAACTGCTAATCAATCTTCTTCTTCTTTTTAAAAAAAATCTGAACTGCCTTTCACTTTGAAAATGAAGGATGTGAGATACATCTAAGTTGATCCAACTGCTATTTAGCAACTTAAGCATCTAAGAGCACTTTTGATAACCTGGGTAAGATGTATTGATTTCTCCATTGATTTTTTAAAAAGATATACCATCTCTGTGAGAGGACTCTCACAGAGTAGAACGGAATAGCTTATCAAGTGCAAGTTCTAAGCAGTATAACAGGTCTACTCAGAAGTAAGGCTCATTGAGTTCAGTAGGGCTTTCTGGTAGGTAAATCAGGATTGGATTGAAGTCATAGTACTCCTCTTCTTCACTTGGATAGACACAGATTTCAAAATTCTAAAATTGTTGAAGTATAAGCCAGTGTGATGATGTGGACAAAATCAATAGTCCTGGATCTAAGGAACCTGGGTTCAAATCCTACCATCACCACCAACTCATTGCATGCTTTGAGGTGCTGCTGCTGTTGTTGTATTATCACACACACACACACACACACACACACACACACACACACACACACAGGTTTAGAGATTTCTGGTTGCTAACACCATCATAAAATGTTTTGGTAAAACTATTTCCTCTTCTAACTGTGCAATTTATCACATGATAGTAGCGTACGCAGACTTTTTTTGAAAAGCCAAAGAATGCACCATGTCCCTGTGATGTGATGTCTGCAACTCCCACTGATTTTATTGATATTGTGATTTAGCAAGAACCCCGGGGTATCCGTTTGGACTTTGGAGCTGCAACTGCAGACTCCCAGCTTTTCTAAAGTGCAAGGGGTTGAACAGAGCTGGTGGTTTGGCTCTTGCAGCAAAGCCCTCCTGAAAGTGAACCCGGCTTATTTCAGTTGAACTGCTTTCACAAAATAACACCACTTCAATTATTTTTCTACACTCATGCATGTAGATAGCTAAAACACACACTAAATGTGTTGGCTCACATGCCATGTCTCCTTTTATAACCCTAAAAAGCCACTGCACTGTGTGTGTGTGTGTGTGTGTGTGTGTGTGTGTGTGTGTGCGTGTGCGTGTGTGCATGTGTGTGTGTGTGTGTGTGTGTGAGAGAGAGAGAGAGAGAGAGAGAGACAGAGAGAGAGACAGAGAGAGAGAGAGAGAGATGGGGAGAGATTTAATTCTTTCCTCCCTCCCTTTTGTCCCAATGAATCTCATACCACCCAAAGCCAGACCCTCCAAATGTTCCTATTTTCCAAGGACATCCCTGATTAACGGAAGCCATCCCGGTTTCTAATTTGATTCTGGAATGTCCCACTTTTCCTTCGGACAGGGGTCAGCAAATTTTTCAGCAGGGGGCCGGTCCACAGTCCCTCAGACCTTGTGGGGGGCTGGACTATATTTTTTTGGGGGAGGAATAAACCAATTCCTATGCCCCACAAATAACCCAGAGATGCATTTTAAATAAAAGCACACATTCTACTCATGTAAAAAGACCAGGCAGGCCCCACAAATAACCAAGAAATGCATTTAAAATAAAAGGACACATTCTTCTCATGTAAAAACACACTGATTTCCAGACCATCCGCAGGCCGGATTTAGAAGGCGATTGGGCTGGATCTGGCCCCTGGGCCTTAGTTTGCCTACCCATGCCTTAGGATACCCCTATTTTCATCAGGGAAATGTTGGAGGGTCTGGAATAGGACGTCCCTGTTTTCACAAGGAGAAATGTTGGAGGGTGTGAAATTATTTGACCCCCAATCCTGTATAGGGAAGTTTTTTTAAAAAATGTTTAATGTTTTATTATGTTTTTATGTATGCTAGAAGCTGCCCAGAGTGGCTGGGGCAACCCAGTAAGATATGTGGGGTATAAATAGTGAAATTGCCATTATGGAATGGGACTTCCTTGTTTTCATCGGAGAAATGTTGGAGGGTATGTAAAGCTACTGTTTGCTGATTGAGGGAAACATCCACTGGTGCCAAAGGCAATGTCCACCTTACAGTGAATAGCAGCTGGGGGGGCTGGTTTCACCAGGACTGCAGTAAGATGCATCCCTTGGTTCCTGCAATACTGATAGTGAGGTTTCAGTGGCTATTTATGGTTGTAGATGGAGACATAGCACTTGAAGTGATTGTGCCTAATTTGGCCCCCAGAGGCTTCCTTCCGCCTGCAAAGGTGTTTTGCTTTGTAACTTCAATGGAGGGGGAAGTTCTGTGCAATCATCCCTTTGCCTATATTAATGAATTAAACCATTAATATACTGCTTAATGCCAAAGCTGGCTTCTAAGTGGTTACAAGGTATAAAATAAAAAACACACCTGTTACACAGACCTTAAAATGTAAGCATCCATAATTAAACAACCCCATTAAAACATTAAAATAGAAGCATCCACAATTAAAAGGCAGGATAAAGCAATCCCATTAAATCAATACAGCAATTAAAACAGGAGACTCGGGTTGAGAGAGATGGGCTCTGTATAAAAAGGAACAAGCCAAATTAGACACGCATGGATAGGATTGCTCATGGGTGTTGCCTTTTCTTAAAAAAATAAATAAATCAAAGCAGTCATGAGTTGAATGATTTGGATTGAGGCTGCAGCATTGAGGGATGGAGAATGAACCGTTTCTGCTCTGCTGTCCTCCTCCCCATGCTGGTATTTGTCACATTCAGCGCCTCTCCAAACCTCAGCAATCAGAGGGAGCTAAGTGGGGCTGTAGAGTCCTGTATCTCCCCTTGTGGCTGTTTTGCACGCTCTGTTCCTCCCTTTTTGTCACCCAGTGATGAATGCACATGGGTGAAGACACCTTAAATGGTACAAAAGATATGAAGGTTCCCCATCGTCAGTGCAAAGCACAGCAAGAAAAGATTGCAGAAGTCCAACGAACAGGGAATTCAATGCACTGAAAGCACAAACTCTCTGGCCTAATGGAACCCTCTGGGGCGCTTCATGTATCGCAGGTTTCACGCATGCACAGAAAACCAGGGTCATTCATGCAGCAGGCACAGCTTTGCAAGCACACAAATTAAACGTCGGCAAGCTGGCATTGGACACAGTTTCCTTGCCACCATGGCATGGACTCATGATGGTAAGCATGTAAAGTATGCAAAGCAACCCTAATTATGTGGTATTCCGGGGGGGGGCGTATATCTGAACTGTGCACATATGGGAAAACAGTGTGTTGTCATTATTAGTTTCATAGTGTTTAATTTAAATATTGAGAATGACCTAAAACAGATGCCGTTAAACCAGTTCAATAACCTACTAACCACTAGGTGGCACCAAATAGCTATTATTGATAGAATGTCCTTCAAAGGTTTAAGGTATACATTGTACATACATACATGGTGTCATCCCTGAAGATTCATTTATATTCATATTTCACTTACAATCAAAGCCTACTTTTTTATTTTAAAATGCATCAAGTTGGAAACAACTGACAATCACATGAACACATATTAGTGTAGATATCTGCTTTGAGATTCTTTTCTTAAAAATATGAACTGGTTTAGACATAATAATGGCAATAATATTAGCGTGCATTAGTATACATTGCAAAGAAACAGAAGATTGTGTGCATTCTATTGTTGAAAATCATATGAGAATAGTTGTGCATCATATTTTTAAAGATAACTTGAAGTCATATATTTTTAAAAAAACACATTCCACAGGCAAATACTGCTCTCTATTATTATTATTATTATTATTATTATTATTATTATTATTATTATTATTATTATCATCATCATTATGCAATTGTAGTATTTTAGTGACTGAAATTAAGGAGTTACATTAAATAAACAAAACAGAAGCTACAAAAAAAGTCCAAAGTCCAATGCCAGCTATATCTACTCAAAAGTAAGTCCCACTGTGTTCAATTGGGCTTACACACTAGTAACTGTCTTTAGGACTGAAGCCTAACAGTGTGGTTTTCTACAGCACTAGTGGGGAAACCTTTCTCAGTGCCCAGAAATTCTGAGAAGTGTTGTGTTGGTGGGGAATATACTTTGAGTGTACACAGCCTAGCCTCTGAATACATGTACATAAAATTGTAGCCTAAATCTGATTGATCTGTTGTGTTTTCTGCCGTAATTAACTTTGTAATTATTGCAGGTTCCAGCAAAGTTATGGCATGCCATTATATTCAGCAGTTTATAACACAGTTTGCAAATATCAAGTGATCTTTTGGGGGGAGGGAGTGGATTATCCTTCTCATTGAAACGGCGGGGGTTGTTTTTAATCATCATATAGATTTTATGAAATAAGTACCGTATTTTTTGCACCATAACACTCACTTTTTTCCTCCTAGAAAGTAAGGGGAAATGTCTGTGCATGTTATGGAGGAAATGCCTATGGGTGGCATGCCTACAGATTTTCCTCCTCTAAAAACTACATGCGTGCTATGGTTGGGTGTGTGTTATAGAGCAAAAAATACGGTAAATAATACATTGGGAAGCATCAGAAAGGAAGGACAAAGCTCTCCGAGTGAAACATGAGATACAACATGGTGGGAAGGTTTTAATGTGGCTGTGACATATACATTGTATATTGTAAACTTTGGAAAGTTGGGAAACTTAGAAGAGTGGAACTAAAAAGTGCTGTTACCGAATGACAAGTCAGTTCATAATAAATTCTCTCTTATCCATGACTTAATGGTGAATGAGGAGGCTTGCCTGACACTGACCTAGCTGAGTTGGTCTCTTCCAGCTGTGCCAATCTGGATGGCCTCTTCAGCACCAGTTTAGGCTCAGAAGGTGTAGGTGGATGAAGTCTTTAGGAATTCAATTTGACTGGCGCAGCTGGGATGGCTCAGGACTTCACGGCTTGCCATGGCAACCACAGAGTTGCTCTTGATTTGGTTTACTAGGGGAAAAATAAGTTGGCCTGAAAATAGAGGATTTCACATCTCTTTTCTTGTCATGATTACTCAGAGTGTTTCCTACTGGTGTCTAGGTTCACAGTTACTGTTCTCTCTAAGGATGGAGGACCTATTAGAATGGTCCACCCCTGGAAGCTAGTGGATTTCTGAGGGCTCTGAGGGATTTTCCAGGTGATATGACCATACAATGCAGAAATGACTCCGGCGGTTGACAAGGTTGCATCCAACTGCTCTCATCCACTGAGCAGAGTCCATTCTTCTGTGCTGAGGAAAGTAAACTTAGAATGCAAGCAGAGAAAATCTTGCAATCAGTCTGATCAAAGACACAAGGAATATCATTCTAGTGCTGTGTTTCACTTATTTTGCATTGTGTTTTAAACTGCTATTTCTTTTCTGAGATGGACCCAGATATATCATTGTTCTAGGGAAGCCTATAAATAATGTGTGTGTGTGTGTGTGTGTGTGTGTGTGTGTGTGTGTATGAGTGGGGGAGAGGTAAACTTTCGCACAAACCTTTTTTTACTTTCTGTTATATTACTTTACATTTACTGCAACTATAAATCAGAGCCTTTGGGAATGAGTAGGATTTAAAAACACAAAGAAACATAAAAAGCTGATTGTGGTATTATTGCCATGCTGCATTCGAGAAATATCTCCAGCTGTTTATGGACATTTCTCATGTAGCCTTCCTTCATTTTCACCTCACTTGCTCTCTGGTGTTTCTGTGTCTGTCTTGAACCTCTCCAATTCCTTGGGTGCTAATTACTTTTGGTTATGCAGAAGAAGTGGTGGTGCTAATTATGAGCTACTCTGAATGTTCAGAAGAAGCACAGAGGTGGGGGAGCACCAGTGACTCACATTCATTTTTTTTCTCTCTCTCTCCATTTGAGTGTTATCCAAAACAGGAAGATGCTCAGTTTTCCTTTAGGAGCTGCTAGCATTTGAACTGGCAACCTTCAGCTCTGCATGCAATTATCCTGTGTGATAAGGCACTGAAGTATATGTTGCAACATCTTTCTAGGGCTGTTTAGTATCTTCTAGCCCATGAATGGCCCTGCTGGCCATTGGATCCTCTTAGTAAGAGACAGCTATATTAGGGATTTCTGTTCCAATTAAGCTTTTCTTGACCAACAAGGTCTTCCAGAGTTCTTTTCTGTTTGGTTATCCTCCAGTCCTTACTTCTGGCTTTGTTCTACAACTTCTGGCTTACAGCAAGTGGCTTCCCGCAGGACAGTTCTCACATCCAGAGAGAAATACTGGGATTCTCCCACCAAAGGAGATGTGTGCTTCTACCCTTCAGCAGAGGTCTAGAACAGGGGTAGGCAAACTAAGGCCCAGGGGCCGGATCCAGCCCAATGCCTTCTCAATCCGGCCTGCGGACAGTCTGGGAATCAGTGTGTTTTTACATGAGTAGAATGTGTCCTTTTATTTAAAACGCATCTCTGGGTTATTTGTGGGGCATAGGAATTCGTTCATATTTCTCCCCCCCCAAAAAAATAGTCTGGGCCCCCACAGTGTGGTGTAGTGGTTAAGAGCGATAGTCTTGTAATCTGGGGAACCGGGTTCGCTTTCTGCTCCTCCACATGCAGCTGCTGGGTGACCTTGGGCTAGTCACACTTCTCTGAAGTCTCTCAGCCTCACTCACCTCACAGAGTGTTTGTTGTGGGGGAGGAAGGGAAAGGAGAATGTTAGCCGCTTTGAGTCTCCTTCTGGTAGTGATAAAGCGGGATATCAAATCCAAACTCCTACTCCTACTCCTCCTCCTCCTCTTCCTCTTCTTCTTCACAAGGTCTGAGGGACAGTGGACCGGCCCCCTGCTGAAAAAATTTGCTGACCCCTGGCCTAGAACTACCAGAAAAGGAAGTGCAAGTCACTTGCTCATACTCACTTTTGAAGCTCTGGTGGCCACTAGAAACTACCATTCTCTGCATCTTTGTATACCACTTGGAGACATTTTTTGGTCAAGTGCTTTATAAATCTTTTGAATAAAAATAAGGGAAGCATGCAGAACTTCAAATTTAAAATGATACAAATTCCAGAGAAATTGTGCAGCAAAAGGAAGCATAGTTTTCCAAGGGAGTATTTCACCAGCCATCTATTTCAGATATATGTTTTCTGGGAATTATATGGGAGAATGGCCCAGTGACAGCAATGTAACCCATGTATTTGGGGTGGAGGTTGGGGGGTTAGCCAGCAAGTGCAGCGTTCAGTGAGCAAGACAGCATGTTAATAACAGTAACCATAGTAGTGATCATCCAGAGGAGACCATGCAGTATACTGTAGTTCTTCTGAGTTCAACAGGACTAAACCATTTACAGACAACTTTTCTAGGCAAACTAAATCCTAAAATTTAACAAAATAAAATCCCCGTTGGACCACTGCCCCTCATGGTGCCTCCCCTTGTCCGTTTTAACACACCAAAGGCACTTAATTGATCAGTCTGTAAAGCACTGGGGGTGCCCTTCTGTGCAAAACAGTGTTATATTGGTTACAGATGTCAAACCACTGAAACAGAACACTAATTGATAAAGTGGTAAAGGGAGAGATGTAACATTAGATTTCTGCTTAAAAATGGTATGCAAGCACATTACATACAAACTACCTTTCTGAGATGGCTCATATGAACTTCTGTCTGTCCAAATTCACTAAAGTCCATGTCAATAGCCTCTCTTTTTAAACGGGCTTTGCCTCAATAAATACTGGCAGTCTTCAAGCCAGTCTTGTTGAGATTTTTGCTGCCATGGACAAATATGGCTAATATTCCACCATTTGCTGTCAAAGTGAACATCCTCAGGTCACAGAGGATGTAGTAAGTTTAGAAGGTGAATGCCGTGTCATAAACTTTGACAGCTGCTGACTCCCAGTACTTCCCTGTTGCTTCTTTGCCCAAAAGAACAATTTATAAATTACTTGCTTTCATGGCCCACCTTTTACCATATGTTCCCAGGGTAGGTGACGGAAATATAACAATTAAAACTGTACATTTGAAAATCATTTGGAAATAGAAACCACAAAAACAATCAGTGTCAGAAAAAAAGAAAACAGTAGTACAGTAGTACTGGAGAGCCAGTGTGGTGTAGTGGTTAAGAGCGGTAGTCACGTAATCTGGGAAACCGGGTTCGTGTCTCCGCTCCTCCACATGCAGCTGCTGGGTGACCTTGGGCCAGTCACACTTCTTTGAAGTCTCTCAGCCCCACTCACCTCACAGAGTGTTTGTTGTGGGGGAGGAAGGGAAAGGAGAATGTTAGCCGCTTTGAGACTCCTTAAAGGGAGTGAAAGGCGGGATATCAAATCCAAACTCTTCTTCTTCTTCTTCTTCTTCTTCTTCTTCTACAGAGCTGCAACACAGAGCAATGGAGAAGAATTAAATTCATCTCACACAGCATTCCAATATCGCCAGACCACTTCATAAGGGACAAATTGCCTCCCTGTGCTTGAGCTGCATATTCCGTGGCTCTCAAGCCCCAACATTTAATTTCTGTTTGCTTGCTAAATGGTTCCTGCAGACTATCGCCAGCACATAAAGCCAGTGCTCAGAAATCTGCACTGACTGCCCATTTGCCAGGTTCAAAGTTCTTGTATTAATTTATGAGGCCCTTAACTATTTGGGTCAGGATTCCTCAAGGATTGTCTTATTCCCTATATCCCTGCCCAATAATTGAGACCTTCGGCAGAATCACTGTTAGCAGCCACCCATGGTCTGAGTGCATCACCCAAATCCACCCAGAGCTCTGTGGGCCCAGTTTTATGGAACTCCCTTCCAGGTGATATCAGACAAACAAAATCTGGCAAATGTGCCCTAACAAACGTCCAGTGTCTACTGAAATGTTTGTTGTTGTTGTTGTTGTTGTTGTTCCATCAAGCATTTTAACTGAAGTCTGATTTTATAGTGTAACTGATTTTTATTTTAGGTATTGTATCTCTGTAAACCACATAGAGACAAGTAAAGGTAAAGGGACCCCTGACAGTTAAGTCCAGTCACAAACGACTCTTGGGTTGCGGTGCTCATCTCACTTTACAGGCCGAGGGAGCAGGTGTTTGTCCGCTTCCACCGACAGTTTTTTTAGGTCATGTGGCCAGCATGACTAAGCCGCTTCTGGCGCAGTGGAACACTGACACCAGAGTAGCGCACGGAAAGGCCATTTACCTTCCTGCAGGAGCGGTATCTATTGATCTACTTGCACTTTTGGGCGTGCTTTTGAACTACTAGGTTGGCAGGAGCTGGGACTGAGCAACGGGAGTTCACCCTGTTGCAGGGATTCGAACTGCTGACCTTTTGATCGGCAAGCCCAAGGCTCAGTGGTTTAGACCACAGCGCTACACGCGTCCCAAGAGACAAGTAGTTAAATGATATATATGTTATTCAAATAAAATAATAAAATAAATGCACATGTTCCCTATTCTTTAAAAAGATGAATATAAAACACCAGACATTTTAAACTTTGTTAAAGCCATGCCTGAGGTAGCAGTCACCATCATGCTCAGTTTAAAAATAACTTTCATCATGATGCTAAATTGAATACTAGGAGTACATTCTGGCAGTGGTGGCACCAGAAAAAAATGGGGGGGGGGAGGACAGAAAGGGTAATGTTTCAGAAATGGGGGACAAGTGAGGAGCTGAACCCCTTGTTTTTTGGGGGGTGCTTTTCCATGCAAACTTTGGGATCTAACAATGAAATCCCACTTTTAATCCAGTACAGAAGATGATGTGATTCAAGTGCTATTGAAAATTCATTTTGAATATTTGCAATCCTTACCTACTTTAATAGGAGGTTTCCTGCACATTAAGGATTTGTGTGGTTAGGCTTTGGTAAGTATAAAATCCACACACCCCTGAAATATTGCTAACATTTAGGAATGTGTTCAATTTATTTCTCAACTGCAATGATCTTTCACAAGTTCTTGACAGCATAATCTCCCCGTTTCCACAAATACTAAGGCACTATTTTTTTAAAAAATGCAGCAATATGTTTCCCCAAACTTGCAAAGGCCATGCAGTGCAGGAATACTGGATGTGATGGGTAGAATGAGCTAAAGTGAAGCAGCTCTCAATAAGCTGTACAATTGCAGCTATTAAAACATAAGCCCTTTTTGCCCTAAACAAACATGCTGAATTCGAAGGGAACAACAAAAAGGCATCCCCTTCCCCAGTTTGTGTGGTTAAATTACATTTATCAAACAAACAAGTCAAGGCTCGCTTTGGTGCCTGTTACCACCCAAAAAGCTCAGCTGGAGGAATCTCCACATTGTGAGAGTTGTTGGACCAAAACGTGGTTTGCTTGAGTCTCACTGAAGTATTTCTGTATCTGGTAGAATAAAGGCTTCCTTCCTGAAGCTGTTAAACCACTTGCTCTTCTGCTCCATCTCTCTGAAGCCCTGGTAAGCCCTGCTGAAGCAGCTCAGCTGGAAGCAATACCTCCCAGCACACAGCATCTGGCAGAACTTCTTTGGCTGATCTTGGAGAGATCAGGCTCACACGGAATTCTATACTGGATGCATACCAACCTAGATGCTGATGGTGGAGGAGTGTGCTTGTGAACTGGAGATGCCCACCTTACAAGAAATCCATCCAATCTCAAAAGCCAGGGCATTTATTTGTTTCTGCAAATCAAAACAAAAATTGCAGTGACAGAAAACTGATAGAAGCTTCAGATTCCCAGATAATGGCAGCCCTAATAGGATGTTTGGAAATCTCTTCTTCCTAGCTACCAGCTCATAACTCACTCGACTCCGATTTTAAATTAATTGTCTTGTGTGTTACTTGTTTTTCTGCATTATAAATTGGCTTGATTGCTAATTTTATTCCAGTTGTTATTATTGCCCTAGAGTGTGTTTTGAATGGGGAGGGCTTGCTATATGCATTCAAGAACACTTTCGTTATTGCTGTTCTTGTAAGTGTTACGTAGTTTTAAATGCTTTTTAAAAATGTTATTAATGTCTTTAAATGTTCTGAATATGTTTTATTTTATTTTTAATTGTATTGCTTTTACTTCATTGTTGTTTGTTGCCCTGGGCTCCTTTGGAAGGAAGGTCGTGATATAAATGTAATGGTAGATAGATTAATGAAAAAAATCAAAGAATACACAGCATTCCATGAAACAGATCATTCAAAACACTTCCAATAAAACTGACAGAATCCTGTGGATCTTTTTGGTGTCTGCCCTTTCCCACCTTCCCTTTTTGCTATGTACTGTCAGCTTAGTTAGTGGGATTATGTCAGCCGAAAGCAGGCATGGCCAAACTTGGGACTACAATTCCCATCATCCTGACCACCACTAGTCCTGTTAGCTAGGGATGATGGGAGATGTAGTCCCAAAACATCTGGAGGGCCAAGTTTGGCCGTGCCTGGCCTAAAGAGATACATTTGTATTATTGTTCGATGATTTCTTTAAAATGTATGAAAATCCTAAAACAAACACCATTTTGGTGTAACTGTTTTCTGGATTGTGTCCTAACATTTGTTGTTGTTTTTTAAAAAGGTAGCCTGCATTAAAGTGTTTTGTTTTGTTTTTTGCCGGGGGGGGGGGGACCACGACACCAAACGGACCACATAGAAGCGAGCAAGCCCAGACCATGGAGTACAGTACCATCAGCTCCTGAAAGAACCATCAATAGCCTGAGAGAACTGTTGGGACACCCTCTCCCTCGCCTTTCCGGGGGTTACTAAAGGCAGAACTGTGCCTTGAGAGAAGGCAGAACTGAAGAAGCTAAGGTCAGGAGCACATCCCATCAGCTCCTGAAGAGTTCAACAGTCACCCTGAGAGGACTCCGTTGGACTATATTTTACACCATGGAGCAATGGTATAGTCACCAACTGTAGGCAAGGATGGTCTACACTTTGGGGGCCCTACCCCAAAGAAGGTAACTCAGATTTTGAAGTCAAAATATGCCAAATGCAATATCCCCTTTGTTTTCCTTCTGCCCCCCTGTGATGACCTCCAGCAACTTATAGATACACACACACACAAAGTTGTCTGCAATAACAAAACACAATACAGCTATCAACCAATAAACTCTAATACAATAATTCCTTCTTTTAATGCTTTACATTAGAAGTGAAGTCTCCACAGTAAACAAATAGTGTTATGTGCCAGACCAATATTTCAGTAAAAGCCTGGGAGGCAGAGGTGCAACTTGAATAATATATTGGGGGGGGGGGGTAGATAAGCTCCACCAGGTAAACCCTTTCCCTAGGAGTTGGCTCTTATTGCTGGGACGACAGATTTGTTTTTAAGATATGCCCAAACCTAATGTGGTTAGTGCATGCCTAACTGGGGTGGGCGGGCTCTTCTTTATGGTAGGTGCCACCTCTGTAAAGGCCCTCTGACTACCTGGAGACCCTCGGCTGATCAGAGCACTGAACAGCACTCACAGGTTAGATGTTATATATATCTTCAAGTGACAATGAGAGGCTGGACAGAATGCTGTGGGCTATGGAAAAGAGAAGCGGGAAATCCTGCAGGATTTTTGCAACTGCAAACCTTTGCAAAATAATTTTGAAGTAAGGTGCCATAGTTGGACTAACTGCTGAGTTAACATATTTAGGATTGGATCATCCATTGTGTATTTGAAGAAAAGTAGTAGGCTGTGTGCACAGCACACATAAAGTGCACCCTTTCCCCCAGGAACTCTAGTGTTTATCCCTGGCAGAGTTACAATTCCCAGAATAATAGTAATAATTTTATTACTTATACCCCAGCTACTCTGGACGGCTTCCAACAGAATATTAAAAACACAATAAAATATCAAACATTAAAACTTCCCTAAACAGGGCTGCCTTCAGATGTCTTCTAAAAGTAGATAGTTGTTTATTTCCTTGACATCTGATGGGAGGGTGTTCCACAGGGCGGGCACCACTGCCAAGAAGGCCCTCTGCCTGGTTCGCTGTAACCTCACTTCTCAGTGAGGGAACCACCAGAAGGCCCTTGGAGCTGGACCTCAGTGTCCGTGTCCGGGCTGAACGATGGGGGTGGAGATGCTCCTTCAGGTACACTGGGCCAAGGCCATTTAGGGCTTTAAAGGTCAGCACCAACACTTTGAATTGTGCTCAGAAACTTACTGGGAGCCAATGTAGGTCTTTCAGGACCGGTGTTATATGGTCTTGGTGGCCACTCCCAGTCACCAGTCTAGCTGATGCATTCTGGATTAATTGTAGTTTCTGGGTCACCTTCAAAGGTAGCCCCACGTAGAAAGTACAGCTCCCGGGATTCTTTGGGGAAGATGTGATTTAATCTCATGGCATTTCAGATGTTGTTGGACTCCAACTACCATGAGCTCCAGCCAGCACGGTCAGTGGAGAGGTGTGATGAGAGCCGCAGTCCAGCAACAACCCAGAACAAGCAGGAACAGCTCACAGTCTTGGTGAAGGTGGAAGGGATTTGTGGCAGAAAAAAGATGCCCAGCCCCATATGCCCAAAGACGGGGCAGATTGCGTAGTACACAGCTGGAACAACCTCAGAATGTTATTACATGAACCCCACTAGGAAGCGGAGTTAGAAGCTGAAACAGAGGCTGCATAGCATGACTTCCCCCCCAAGAATCATGGGAAATGTAGTTTGTCACGGGTGCTGGGAATTGCTCTGTGAAGGGTAAACTGCAGTTCCAAATGTCATGTGCTTTACATGTGAGTCTAATTGTCAGGGAAGCATAAGATGGGTAAAGGGGGGGGGTTGCCAGCTCTCATTAAGATTTATTATTACGCGAGTTTTGTAGTCCCGAAGCTTAACGACAGATGGTGGTGTAGCTCCACCAATTTAGTCACTCCTTTGCTGTTGTTAAGGAAGATTCCCCTTGATTTGATTTCGGTTTTTCAAAGCCGGCGTGTTCTTTCCTTCCCGAACTATCTCCGTTAACAATTGGGGGCGGGCGGGAGAAGTGTGTGCGTGTGTGCGCGCAGAGAGGAATAATCCCATTTTGAAGAAGACCCTGTTTATTGTTTTGTTCCTTGCCTTTACAAACAATCATAATGAAAAATGGCAATCTGATCTACACACAGCCGCAAGGAAAAGACATACATTAAATTAATTAAAAGAAGACGTTTGAAATAGGGTTGTTTGAAGCGAGGAATAGAATGCAACTCGGATTGGACTGAAAATATCAAGCCCAAAACAGGAACAAAGGCGGGCGGGGGAGGACCCAGTTTGTATTTAAAAGAGAAAGTGAAGGGGGTAATTCATGCTTAATAACCACTTTGATTTCAAAAGTATAAGGACCCTGGGGTGGGGCGAGGGGGGGAATTGTTTTGTGTGTTTTGCTGCGTGGTGCACTTTGCCATGCACAAACAACAACAACAACACACTGTGCTCACTCCCTTTTTAGCAGGTCAACTTCAAAGTAAGTTGTTCCCACTGTAAGGAATCCTTACTCCTAAGAAAATGTACTAAAGATCGACCTCCTAATCCAGTTTCAGGAGAAGACGCGCGCACACACACACACAAGCGCACCTCGTCTCGCCAGGTGGGTAGTATCCCCTTTGAGTACAACAAGGCGATTATCTGCGGGAACTGGAGAGATCTGAAAGCTCTCCTTTGAAACAAAAGGCAGTCTAAAAATTCTGAGTTAAAACTAAGGCGAAACAAGGAACTCCAAGAGGCGCGAGATCTGGGACAGGTTTTGAAGCAAGGGGGACGATTCAGTTTGAGCTCCTCTGTCTTTTCAATGGGGGGCGGGCGAGGGTTGGACTCGGCGGCTGCATGTCAGAAATGCACGCTCGGATCAAGCAGCCAAACGAACTTGGCCGCTGTCTGGGCTCCAGGCTTGGGCAGCTCCTGCGCCTTTTTGTCTGGTCCGCGGGCTTAACTCGTCACACGCACAAAAAGGATGGCGAAAGGAAACGGGTGACTCTCGCCCCGCCGCCGAAACTGTGCTCTGGACATGCCTGCCGGGAGATCGGGACCTTTGGGGATAACATCCCCACGCTGCCCCGGAGCCTTCTCGCCTGGCCCGGGCGCCGCGCTTGGGAAGGAGAGAGAAAACCACTACCTTGCGCCCCAAGGCTGCCGGCTGCGCGTTGCGAGCGAGCGAGCTGCCTGCTCTCCCGCTCGGTGAATTATTTCGTTTGAAGGTTCACGGGAGTTGTCTGGAGGCACTTAAGATCTGCCCAGAACGGGAGTATTCGTTCTCCGTTCATCTCGCCCCCAGATTCCTCTTGATGTCTGGCGCCCACACTGCTTAGAGAAACTTTTAATTATTATTGTGGTTTCCTCAACTTCGAGGAACCCCCGAGTCGCAGGACTCACGCCCTGATCCTAAACAAATGAGCTTGGCCGTAAAATAAACTAAACTAAACTAAAAATGCCTGAATGGTTTCACGTAATCCCTACCATGTATGCTTAGCGACGCAGCCTAAAGCTCCACGGCACATTTACTCGGAAGCAAGCCACGCTGCAATCGCGGCCGAATAAATGCATTTAGGGACGAGGCGTGGGACTACTTAGAACTCCCTTCTTTGAAGTAACAAATAATCAAAGAGGAGGGAAAACAAAACAGAGAGCGAGCAAGTGTCCCATTGAAACCAGTGCGCCTTTCCTCCCAAGTAAACGTGCCTCTTAGGCTCGCGGTGCTAACGAGCCATCAAGGTTTATGAGCAACTCGAACAATTAAAGAAGGCGGAGGTAAGACAAAAAGAGTTGCGAGAGGCAAATGAAGATGTTTTACGACCACCCATCAACAAGCACTCCGCGCCTTGCAGCAGTCAATAGCCTGGAGTGCGCGTGTCCTTGGGCTGAACTTTCACCTCTCGAACCCGGTGGAGCCCTATTGGCTGAGAGTTAGCAATCTGGGTAGGAGAGAGCCCTCGGCTCTCCGCAAAACCTGCGTCCTGCGCACCTCCTGCTTTCTCTTCCCCCGCCTTCCCTTGCCTCTCAGACCTGAGCAAGGGAGGGGAAGGGTAGTCTCATCTGCTGCCCAGGCGCCTCCAAACACACTCCGAAAAGTATGCCAGAGGAATGGCGGGAATAGCTGCTTTGCAGAACGCACATTTTTTTTTTAAACCCCACCAATAATTGTCCAAATACGAGACGCACACGGTTCAAATCTTTGCACCTTTTTGCACTTCTCCGGCAGTGGAGCGATTGCAACTCCACAAAAAGGAAAGTTCAGCAAAGTGTGGCCGAGTCCTTTCCGACTTTTGTTTTTTTCACCCTCTCCTGTTTCTTGGGGTAAATCTTGAACTGGTGGGGGGGAAACAACCAGGGCAAATTTGCTTTCATCTTATGAGTAAAGATGTGGGCAACGTCCAAATCCCAAGCGAAAGGAAAAATTTGCATAGTAATTCCTTTCTGTCCTTCCCGATACTCTTCCCCACCACTATCAACCGCGCGCGCGCGCGCTTTCCAACCGGCGGTGGGCAACCTATAATAACTGCGTCGCGAGAAACTTTCCCATTTGTGTAACACGCTAAGCTGAAAACAAACACTTCGCATTATTTTTGAGCGACGGTCGTGTTCCATTCAGATCTTCGGTTAATTTAAAAGAACTTTTTGAATTCTCTTTAAAAGCGCTCAAAAAGTCCCACCAACAAATTAAATCCAAGGCAAGTCCGCGAGATTTTTATGTAGGATTTCCTTTTTTATTTCTTAATTAATCACCAACCAAGCACTAGCCTTGCAAAATGATGCAGAAAGAGGAAAGCAAGTTGAACGATTAGAAACTTGCGATGCGGGTATTTCATTTTGTTCTGCTGTTTTTAGAAACTTTCTCACAGCCGGAATACTTGAATTTATTTATCTCGATTGCGCTTCCATATGCTCACGCGGTTTGAAAAATCTGATGTGCGCATGTATTTAAAATTAAAGTACAGCACTGTTGATCAGGCTTCCCTTCCCCTGCTTTTGGGGTGAGGGGCAACAACTGTTTCAGCTGGAAACGCGATCCGTGGCTGAAAGGTGTTGGGAAGGATATGTGGCGGTTGCCTGGCCGTTTTCATGGCTCTGCAAGGCGTGTGTGTAAAGCGCAGCGGGAAACCCTTTGGCCAGACCCGAGCATAAGTTACAATGCACTTTCGGAGTTGTTCGCGTTGCGTGCAGTAAAGCTAGCTAGAGGTGCCACCACCAGACTCTTTGGGCTTTTGTTGACGTTATTAGCCATTGCAACGCAGGAGATGGATGGGCTTTTAATTGCATCTCGTCCAAAAAGTTTCGTCGTCTTTTCTTGAGGAAGGGCGGTCGGTCGGTCGGTCGGTGGGCCTTAGTCGTCAGCCTGGAGGCCAGCAACTATGGCGGAAGGGAAGGGGGCTGTCGGTTCTCTAGTGTGCGAAACCGGAGCTCAGCCAAGGAAGCCAGTTTCGCTCTAGCAGCGAGTTCGAACCGGACAAGGCGGCCGCACGCGCAAGGCTTTCATTTGCCACAGGCGCGCTCAGGCTCGGAAAGCGCGGGGTTCCAATTAAAACCGAAGTGCCACCGAGCATGTGCAGTGTGCCTCCCTCACACCCTCATTCTCGGGGATACTTACTCGACAACAGACAGAGTTACTAAATGTCCTTTACGGGAAGCCCACCCCACCACACTGAACGAATAACTTCTGAGGAGACACGCACAGGGGGACGTTGCAAGTTTACGGTTCTGTGTGCGTTAGCCTAAGCGTAAGCCCCGCTGTGGGACCTACAAACGGGAGGGGGGGAAAGGGGGGCATCGGAGCGTAGCTGTCAGCCAGGCGTCAGTTCCCTTTACCCCCGTCTTTCTCATTCTTTCCCGCCTTTAGAGGAGGAGGAGAAGGAGGAGGACGCAGCAGCAGGCAACCTGCTGGCGCGGGATTTACCACGCTTTTCTTTGCAAGGAGAGCTGGGCTGGGTGTTTAGTGTAGCACGTGTGGGGCCACCCGCTGCCTTTCGCCTTCCTCGCTGTGGGGTGTGTGCTTGAAGGTCAGAGTTGAGCTCCTGAGTTTTATTGGCATACTAAACCTCCGGAGAGGGAGAGAGAGGCAGGGCGAGAGAGGAGGAGAGGGAGTCTGAAACGCGCGCGCTTTCACCAAACTCTGAAAAGCGCGGCCCAAGTCTGAGGAGATTTGCACACATACCCCTCCTCCTCCCCCTCCCCCCGTGCCAACGCTTCAAAGCAGCCTTTCTAAAGGGCTCTTGTAGTCCTTCCTGTCCTCCTTCTGAGAAGTCCCCCCCCCACTTCGCATAAGCCCCCCCCCCCGCTCCTTTGGAGTACTAGCTGAAAAGCTGCTGTGGCGCAACCAATTTGACACGACGCTTTTGTTTTCCCCTCTCCCGTTTGCTAGCCTGGTTGTGGCGCGAGGGTGGGGGGGGGAGAGAGAGAAAGAGAGCGAGAGAGGAGAGCAAACAACTTCTCGGGTGGTTTGTTTACATAGCAGGTGGACCTGACGTCAAGGAGGACGCTTCACTGCGAATCCGAATAATATCCTGCTCCGCTAGCAGGACTCCTTGCTCGGGAGAAGGCTGGCAAGCGGGGAGGCTGCAGCATCGGGGGCGAGGGAACCTTGCTAGATTGACCCCGCCACACTTTTATTGGGGGGGGAGTGCTGGTGGCGGCGGGAAGAAACTCGCAGCCCCTCCCTGGTTTAGAGGAACACAACTTTAGGAACACAACCTAAAGAGTCGTTGTCACCCCCCAAAAAAGGGGGGGAACGTGCGTGCACACGCATTTTTCCCCTCCAAAAAAAAAAATCTGAATCTTTCCACAAACACACACACACACGAGAGGCAGCTGCACCCCCTCCATCCAGAGAGAGGGAGCCAGCCCCACACCCAGGGGGAGGGAGAACGCGAGAAGCAGCGCGAGCCTCTGAGAGAACGCGAGACCCCGCGCAGCTGCTGCTCCTGCCTCAGCTTTGGCGGCGGCGGCGGCTGCTGCTGTTCGGTCGGCGGCTCCTTTGCTTTGCTTGCTGCCGCCCAGGCCCCGGGAGCCACAGAGCCAGCGCCGCCTGCGGAGGAATATCCAGCCCATTCAGAGACGCTGCTTCTTCTCTCTCTCTCTCTTGTTGTTGTTCCGTTCGGATTCCCCCTCCCACCCGGCGGCTCCTCTGGCGCGTCCTGGCAGCAGCTGCGGCGGCGGCAGCAGCTCCTCCTGCAAAACACTTTTCCCTCTCCCTCGGTGTGTTTGTATTTGCGTGTGCGTGCGCGCGGCGAGCGAGTGCACCTCCTGCCTCTCTCTCCCTCTCTCTCTCCCCCGCCGTGCCATCTCCTCGGGACTCTGCTCAGTCAGTGTGCGCTCCTGGTAAGTTTTTTTTAATATATATATAAATACTATTCCCCTCCCTTCTCTCTCTCTCTCTCTCTCTCTTTCCCCCCACCCCACCCCACCCCGTCCCTTCAGTCTGGGGTTTGACTAGTTACTTTCCTCCTGCCCTCGCTCTCGGCTCCCCTCCCCCTCCCGCTTTCTCTCCAGCTGCTCCTGGCTGCAAGAAAAGTTTGCCTGCAAGCCGCCGGGAACATGGCGTGTCCATGTGTCCAGGGTGACATGTGTCAAGGTCTGTTCTTAGCAGGTGGCGAGCGCTGTGGCCCACTCCTGCCCCTCTTTTCTTTCTTTCGCCGAAGCAAACGCCCACACGGAGACTTAATTTTGCATGCATCTTTGTTTTTGCAGGAGGGCTTCTTGGTTATAAATTAATCGAGGCAGGGTGTTAACCCCCCCCTCTCATTTTAACGCGCCCGATCTTCGGCTCGGGTAGCAAACATCCCCCCCGAAAAAAAAGAGCCTCGTGGCACCTCAAAGACTTAGCAGACTTAATGTGCTTTGAGTTGTAGTGCATTTGATGCAAGATCTTGAGGTGCCACTAGACTTGTGTGGGTGGGTGTTTGCACCTTTGTGCGCGCTTGAAGTACAGGTGATCTTTGCAAACTCTCGAACTTGGCCTGCGCGGACTTTTAACAGTTGCTCACTGCAAGTAAAAGGTGCATTAAAAACCACCTAATTGCCTGCTGTTTTCATTAGATATTGAGAAAACGTGGCGTGGTATTTCAGAGAGTGTGGTGTTGTTTTCTCCCAGCCTGCGCCTCTTGTGTCACTCTCGGGGAGGTGGAAGCGTAGAGTCATGGGGCGGGGAGCACGTGTGCCCTTGGGGAGAGCAGCCAGACACCCCACTTCCCTCCATGCCAGACAGACCCTAATGCATGGAGGGGGAAAGGGAAATTGGCAGTAAGAGGAGGTGGAAAGACGGGCCTAGCTGTGACACTTGGGGGGCTGTAGCAGTGTTCATTGACTTCTCTTCCTTCCATCAGTTAGTTGCACGTGCATGGTGTTTCGCCTGTACCCTCTCTGGCCAGGACCAGTTACTGCATTCCTTTCATTTATTTATATATTTAGCTAGTTTGCTGCCGTTTGCTTTCGTCTCCTAACACCACCTTTTTCGTAGTGTTTTTTTTTTTTAAAAAAATTATTTATATATATTGTGCTTGCTGGAGAGAGTGTGTTCACCTTGAACAACAGCAACAGAAACTGTTAGCCTACAACGCTAGATTAATAAATAATAATGGCAGACCTGTATGGAGCTCCGGAGGCATTCTTGGCTGCCTTTGCTGTGGGAGAGTCTTCTCCTGAATTTCACTCTTGAAATTCAAAACGCAAGAAAGTTGTGAAAGTTTAATTTTAAGAGCTTTCAAGATCAAGTAGGTAAATGGCTCTAAGGCATGTTGAGCTTTGTTTGTGGAGTTGTGAGTGTGAGGACAGGGAAGGTGAGGAATGAAACAAAACGCTAGCTGCCCTTTTTTTTTTTTTTGCTCGAGTTTCTGAGTGATTATCCAAACATAAAAAGGTCTTAGTGTAAGGATGAATAAAAAATAGGGCAGAGTTCCCGGTGAAACCAAGGTAGCTCTTTGATGTAGATTCTGTGTCTAAGTAACTTTGCACTAAAACGTTTTACCAGGCATTTTAATAACTGGACTTAAATACTGTACAGCAGCTTTTGCTCCAAATGAAGTTGTGGTCTGCTTTCATTGTCAGAGTGAATTTTCTGCATCTGGGTACCTGTTCTACTGAAAACAGTTGATTGTGGGATCAAGTTGAAAAGAACCCATACATTTATAACAGATGGCAACAAATGATTAGGAGTGAAGGTAACTGGGCTTTAAGGAAAAGTTACTAAAGTGACTATTCTGCACTCGCAGTGCATTCACAGTGCAGAAGAGAGAGTTCTTTTTTGAAGTAGAAAATGAAATATGTTACACAACTGAGTGTGAGAGATTTCAGTGCTCCAGTGATCTTCCTCTTATATAGATAGTTCAATTCCAATCATTTTTCTCACACACACACACACACACACACACACACATATATATAATTCCTTTTAAATAGTAATGCAGCCCTATGCATATTTACTCTGAAGTAAGTTCCACTTTATTCAGTGGGACTTACTCATGGGTAAGTATGAATAGAATTGCAGCTTGATGCTTGTGTTACTCCACAACTCAGTTCTTGTGGCATAAGTGTTGACTAATTCCACATTCAGGAGTATAGGATCACAGTGTAAAATAATTCATGCCATATTTTTTGTTGTTCCTTTGCTGTTCTAGATCCAGATATTTGATATATATACTTGATATACTTCAGTTGGATGGATCAAGTTATTATTCACTCTATAGTGAAATGGGGAAGTGGAAGAGAGCACACTATTAATTGACGACAAATCACAAAAATATTACCTGTAAAGTATTTTGCTGCTGCTTCTCTTCTGCTTCAGATAAATGAAACCTGTCAAGAAAAAAAGTATTGTGCCTAATAATATTACAGTGCATAAATGTTTAAAGTAGTTTCCCTAATGCTACATTAAACATACAAGTGATCTCTTTTTTATAAAGGAGTGACTCTTTAAGGTTAGACTTTAAGTTGCTATACTAGGCATATTAATTTTAAAGAACATACTATAAACTGTTTGTAGTATGCACACAGTTCTTGCTACTGTATGCGCAACTACCATTTTCAACAGGATCTTGTGGCATGCAAAATTATAATTGATAGTATTTTGCACAAGCAAATCTAGTTATCTGGAATAACTACTTTGTAAAGACTCATTTTCTTTCCTTCACATATTAAAATTTGACATATCCAAAATATCATGTGACTGCCAACTAAATTTTTAAAAAATGCTGTCTGTATTCTTACAGATTATCTAATATGGGCCCTTAAAACAATTGGTTGTGGTATTACTATTTTGTATAGTAAGCCTCATCTGTTAAAGATCAGTGCATGCTAATGAGAGCTCTATTTGTATTCTTCATTTTGCGGCTGTGCCATACTGGAATCATATGAAAACACATCAGAAACATTGATTTATTATTTGCCAGTTATTATTATTTACTCAGGTTTTTATGATGGTTGCTACTAAAAAATATTGAGGTGACAAAGTAGGAAAAATCCACACAGTGCAAAATTAAAACAACAGGCATTTAAAATGATAATATATGGATCATATCCTATTCTGTTGCTTGATTTTTTTTGAGAAAAGTAGGGAGTGCTTGGTATTTTTTGGTAAAGTTTTATAAAATATTCCAACAAATGACTTGATCTGTCTCTTGGTTAAACTGGAGTAGTTTATTAGACTACGCTGAGTTAAGTGGAGTGGTTTAATTGGGTCTTGGGAGTTCTTTCACTTGTATTTGTAGACTGCTTATGAAATTGCCACATTGTAGACTGCCTGCTTGGGCTTCCTAAATGTAGTTTCTGGAAATAAAGCCTATTAACTTGCCAAGAAGAAACTGTTATTATGATGTTATTGGTAACTGAAAGAAAATGAATAAATGTGTGACTAGCAGTTCATGTTTACCTCTTGTTTTTTTAAAAAAATATTTTCTCCATATTTTAAAGTAGATAAGATTGCAGAATAGCCATATGTGTAAACGGTTTGTAACTATGTGTCTAAAAAAATAAATGTTTTGTTAAAACACTTTACACGATGTTATGTTTTGGAATCTTGGTGCTAATTGTTTATTCTCCTTAATCCTAAATACGTTACCAATGTCTGTGAGGCTTAATATACTTGGAAGTAAACCCCATTGATTGTGGTAGAGTATACTTCAAATTTTTGCCTGAGATGTAGGTGCTAGGTAGAATGTGACCATACGTTAATTACCACAAATAGTGGAGGTAGGTGGGAGAAGATAAAAAAGTACTGCTAGGCCCACTGAGTGGCAACCAAGGAAAGAAGGGAGGTGGGGCACTGCTGTTAGGGAAGAACACAAACTAGTGCGCCTGTAGGCAGTACTGTTTCCAAGTTCTTTCTAGGAATGTGATATAAAGCTGGTTTATTTAATTGAAAATGAGACTTACATTCAGATATGGTGCATGTTTGTAGGCAGTGTGAAAACCCTATCCATACATTTGAAAGATGTATGCTACAAGCACTGTTAAAATGTGATGGGTTGACCAGAGTACAGGACTCCTGATTGTTGTGTTGTTTGTGTATGCTACTTAGGCTTTATAACCAAATTAAGCTAAAGCAATTCAGTTTAAACAAATTTACAGCTGTCTTAAAGCATGTTTACCCTGTTCCAGTGAATGAAACTTGTAAGTAAATGGGGTTAGGATTGCTGCCTTGTAAATATGTTTAGGATCAAAGTGATTCAGATTGTAAGTATTTCATCTTAAAATTATGCTATCTGATTGTTGTTGGGCCTGTTGTTCTCTCTTTTTCGAAATTAAGATAATTGCTTCTCAACTTGCTTCTCTGGCACAGCACAGTTAATTTATTAGCATTTGGGAACTAAGTGTTACTGTTTACTAGGTTAATATTGGGGTAGGTTCTTGGTAAGAATTGAATAATGTATCTTTGTGTGTTGTCTGAGTCAAATTATGAATGTGATGTTTACTTTTGTGAACTGAAAATGATTTAGGACACAGGTCACCGAGAAGTACTTTGGTATGATTGTCAGTGGAGAAAATTGCAAATCATAGTTAAACTTGGAATGCTATCAGTTCCATTACAAATATTGAATACTAATTTTGGGGCACTCAAACTGATTACTCTTCTGAGGCTTTTGTCAGTGGTGTGCTGGAAATAATATAAATGGTCTATTGTACGAGTCCTGCGGCATACATCTCAACCGTCCTTAACACAAATACACAACACTGAATAGTTTAGATTTAGATCGTATCACTGCATAATTCTTATTTTTCATAGATAGTGGTTATATATAAGCTTTTAAAACTGAAATGATAGAAGTAAACTCATTCTTAAGCAAAGGCCAACTTCAGTCTTAAGCACACATACTAGGGATAGGGGGAGTAAGTCCCATTGAATTTAATGGGGCTTGCTTCTCATTAAACTTCGAGCTGTTACAGTAATCATTGCATGTAATAGTTCACAGTATGCCTCTATATTATGCTTTTCCATTCACGTGGCAATAATTTTCATGTATAAAATTCATATTGTTTGAAGAAACCCTTACTTAAAAATATGTTAGGTTGGATACGTAATAAGTTTAGTGCCTCTTGAAATCAGCAGGACAAGTTATGTCATGATCCATTACTTAGGTGGGGCCTAATTTCCACTGACATAGGCTGACGTACCTGAGTGCAAGTCTCATTGAACTCAGTGGGACTTACTTCTGAGTATATGTGTAGGATTGCATTGTGGATCCAATCTGCTTAGGATCAGAGTTCAGATGGAGCTGTAGCTTGGTGGTAGAGCACATGCTTTAGATGAAGAAAATTGCAGCTTCGGTCTCTGGCATTTCCCAGTGAGATTGGGAAAGTCTCCTATCTGTAACTCTTTAGAACTGTTATCACCCAATGTAGGCAGTACTGAGCTAGCCGAATCAGTATAACAGCTTCGTCTGTTCCTAATCATTCTGACATTTATCTCTGCTTAAGCCCATTGACTTCAATGGGTCTAAATAGGATTGACATTTGACCCATTTTTAAAAAAGAGAATAAAATGACCAAATGCTTTAAGGCGTCAATTTTTTAGATCAAGTTATGAAAAATAGGATGATGCTGATCACCAAACCTATCACGTAGTAGAAGACTAGAATTCAGCGCTTCCTTGGCGCCTTTACAGAACACTGCGCTAAACTATGCTGAGGCCTTCTTTCTCCCCAAAGTAAATACAAAGGACTCTGTAATAATCCTGACTGCTGGGCACTTGTAATCTGTAGGATACCAAGGTCTGAGCACCTCTGAGTTTGTACTGAGTCCTTGGGCTAATAACTTCCTCAGAGTGGTCTGTGATATTCCCAGGGAGCCTCACAATGGTCTATCCATGGGTGTTAACTATGGTCAGTCTTTCAGCTACTCCATTGAGTGCAGATTTCCCTCAAAATATCTGCTGCCATCACCTAGTGGACTTGGAAAGAGCGACAGGATTCTCCCTTTCTATTGTTACTCAAGTACAGACACATGGGGCTAGATATAGTTACCTAAGCACCCACCCACACACCAAGACAGTCAAACATAAGCATAACTTTAATTAAGGAACATAACATTCAGCTCAGTAAGTCTTTTTCTGTCCAGATACCTTTTAGTTCTGGTTTCCAGATCTAACATACTGTCTGCCTTAAGTTTCATAATAATGGTTTAAACACAATGACAACAGAATTGTCAGATTCAACATATGAGTGTGAGTTGCCCAGAAGGTCCAGCAATGGTCACATTTGACTTCAGAAGAAGAAACTTCTCAAAGATGAGGGGCTTTGTTAAAAGGAAATTGAAAGGGAGAGTGAAGAGGGCAAAATATCTTCCGGATGCTTGGAGGTTATTTAAAACCACAATAGCAGCTCAGATAGAATATATAATTTAGATTAGGGAAGGTGCAGGAAAGTCCAAAAGAAAACTGGTGTGGCTAACAAGCAAGAGTCAAGCAAGCTATAAAAGGCAATAAGGCATACTTTAAAAAGTGTAAATCCTGACATGAGGAAAATATAAAAGATCACAAATTCTGCCCAATTTGGTAGGGGTCGTTTAGCAGCTTTGAAAGTGTCGATTGTGAGGTTGTTTCAGAATTTATTTTAATTTCTGTATTACAGTGGTACCTCAGGTTAAGAACTTAATTCGTTCTGGAGGTCCGTTCTTAACCTGAAACTGTTCTTAACCTAAGGCATCACTTTAGCTAATGGGGCCTCCCGCTGCCACTGCACGATTTCTGTTCTCATCCTGAAGCAAAGTTCTTAACCTGAAGTATTTCTGGGTTAGCAGAGTCTGTAACCTGAAGAGTCTGTAACACGAGATACCACTGTATTTTAAATTGAGATGCTGTTGTTTTGCTTCAAGGGCAAGAATATGGTAACAATAAAATAATAATATTTTAGAAGCCTTAAAACAAATAATGTAAGCCTCTAACCATCCCAGGAAGATGTTGGACTAGTCCATAACAAAGGTATGAAAGGATTATTAGAGGATAGGGAGACTGCAGAGAAGCTGAACAAATACTTAGCATTGATCTTTGCTATTGAAGATACTGGATCGAGATAGGTGGGTTTGAGCTGTGTGTGCTTTCTGGGAGGGTGTCGGAAGAATGGCCAAATTAAAGTGATGAGAGATGAAGTTGTAGGGCAAATAGACAAATTAAAATCATCAAGCCACGCTGTCTGAATGGCATATACCCTAATGTGAAGATCTTCTAACAAAAATATGCAACTTGTCACTAAAATCAGTTTCTGTGCTGGAGGATTGGAAAGTAGCCAGCATAAACACCAATCTTTAAAAAAGGATCCAGGGGGAGCTGGGAAATTACAAGTCCATTAGCATAACATCTGTCTTGGGTAAATTGGTAGAGAAGCATAATTAAAGCCAGAGTTGTTAAACATAGAAGAATAAGGTTGCTGTGGTAGAATTGGTGTGGCTTCTGCAATAGGAAGTTCCGCACATTTGAGAATACTTTTTGAAGGTATTCTCAAATATATACATATATTCTCATAAGCATTATATACTTTAATTTCATGTTATGGACAAATTGCCCCTGAATAAACTTAAATGCTCATAGAGTAAGAAGCAGGCCTTTTATGCATTAATGACTGATTAGAGAACAGAAACCTGAGGATATAAATAAATCAAACAGTTTCAAAATAGGGGACATGACTCATAGGGGTACCCAAGGATCTATAACAGGACTAGTTCTGTCTAACTTGTTCATGAATTGATCTGGAATTAGGCAGTGAGCTGCTCAGGTTTGTGGATAACATCAAATTATCCATTGTGGCGAAAACCCAAGTAGACTGTGATGAACACCAAAAGTATCCTTCCAAACTGGATGAATGTTGATGAAAATGCTAAATGAAGTTCAATTTAAAACTTCAAAGTGGTGCACACCTGGGCAAAAGCTCCTAACTTCAGAAACATTGATAGCACCTGAAGTGATTGTGAATACGCAGGAAATGGGTCTTGGGATTGTGGTACAGCATTGAGGAAGGCTAATAACGTAATCAGGTTTATTGGTTAATTGACTGAAAACAAAATTGCCAATATTATAATGCTGTTGTATAAATCTGTAGTGTGGTTATGAGAGAGCAACCCAAATAATTTGTCTCAAAAAGGATGTAGAGTTGGAGAAGGTGCATAAAAGAGCAACCAAAATGATTGAATTAGGATCTCTTTCTCTATGGGAAAAGGCTAGCCTGTTTGAGGGCTTTTTATTTAGTAGGAAAGATAAGAGGGTATGAGATAGATTAATAAAAAACCACATAAGTGGAACTTTTTTCCCCCTTCTGATAATACTAGAATTTGGGGTCAACTACTTTACACAATAGGGATGTGGGTGGCGCTGTGGTCTAAACCACAGAGCCTAGGGCTTGCCAATCAGAAGATGAGCGGTTCGAATCCCCACAACGTGGTGAGCTCCCGTTGTTTGGTCCCAGCTCATGCCCACCTAGCAGTTTGAAAGCACTTCAAAGTGCAATTAGATAAATAGGTACCGCTCCGGCGGGAAGGTAAACAGCGTTTCCATGCGCTGCTCTGGCTCGCCAGAAGTGGCTTAGTCATGCTGGCCACATGACCCGGAAGCTCTCTGTGGACAAACTCCAGCTCCCTCGGTCTGTAGAGCAAGATGAGCATGCAACCCCAGATTCGTCCACGATTGGACCTATCGGTCAGTGGTATCTTTATCTTTACCTTTACTTTACATGATGCATGATTGATTTATAGAATTAACTGCCACGGGATGTGTTTATGGCCATGGCCTTTGGTGCCGTTAAAATGGGATTAGACATGGAATATAGGTCTATAAATGGCTATTAGCTATGTGAAACCCCTGGGTTCAGTGGCTGTATTTTTCAGACGATCAGTTGTGGGGTAGAGAATTGATTAATAGAAGAGATTAAGGACTGCTGCCATCATACCCAGCTATGGAAACATGTTTCCAGAAGCATCTGGCTGGCCACTGTTGGATTTGGTAGACTTATGTTCTGACTCAGTAGGATGGTTCTCATGCTATGTTCTTAGTGGATTTTATGTTTTGTCTTGGTGTACCTCTCTACATCTTTATCTTGTTCATTGAGGGGGGCAGTTGCTCAAGGAAAATACATTGCCTGTTAAATTGGCTTGGGTGCATTGGTAGCCATTCATTGGACTGAGAGGGAGAAGTTCTGTCTTTGCTCTTGACTAGTAAGCTCCTTCTGCAGAACATGGGAGGCCAACATGGATGGATGAGAACTTGCCAAGTGTAGCCAGCCAGCCACTTCCATAGTTCTCTGATTAAGAGTTGGAACTACAGTGGTACCTCGGGTTACATACGCTTCAGGTTACATACGCTTCAGGTTACAGACTCCGCTAACCCAGAAATAGTGCTTCAGGTTAAGAACTTTGCTTCAGGATGAGAACAGAAATCGTGTTCCAGTAGCGTGACAGCAGCAGGAGACCCCATTAGCTAAAGTGATGCTTCAGGTTAAGAACAGTTTCAGGTTAAAAATGGACCTCCGGAACGAATTAAGTACTTAACCCGAGGTACCACTGTATATGAAATGGCACAATGCGCTTATATGTGTCTCCAGAGCACAAGTCTTTGTAGTGTACACACATGCTATATTATAAATACAACCAACAACGGTTGTAAAATTGTAGCTATTTGGCAATTATTAAACTGTGGATGGAATTAGAAGTAGCTCTAAGGAGATTGCTCCATAATTGCAAGCATTTATGATGGCTTGATGGAGTGATCTTCCCTGTGGTGTGCTGTTCTGGGGTTGTCCTGACTGTCCCATCTGATTGGGGGAGAAGGGGAAAGCCCCATTGCCCTAGTGGGAAAAGTTGCAGTGGCTCTGACTAGTGCAACTTTTTAGTTGAATCTGGCCCTGTGCCATTATGATTCCTGTTTTTCATACTTCCTTCTGAAGCCAACATTCCTCTTTTGAGATGGCTGCAAGTTAATTGCCAGTAGGAGAAGTTAGACTATGTACCTTTGTTGCAAAAAGCAGGTGTTTTCTGGAGAGAATGATTGGGCAGCCAGTGCCTGTTCATAAATAAAGGGCGTGTTCATATGTGACCAATACTTCAACCTGTGTAATGTACAAAGCCGTTGCTATCTGATGAGTATGATGTAATATAAAACATTGATGGCCACTTACAGAACGATGTTTTTGATTCATGGGAATATTTCACACTTTGAAACAGGTGCTGTCATTCATTCCTGGAAGGTCCCATCGTTCTGCCTCAAGATGCCACAAAGTTCCATCTTGTGTGTCATGCTTTTTAATACTTTCTGTTAATGCTTTCACAAGATGGACACTCCTGTAATCATCAAATAGTTCATGTGTTAAGTTTCTGCATAAACTCAGTTTTTGACTTAGTTTCCTTGTCTCCCAAACTGTCATGCTGCAGGGGTGGAATTTGCTAGAATAAAGAGAGTGGAGAAGGCTGCATTTTTAGGTTCAGGCCAACTTTTAAAATTCATTTTATTTATTTACTCCTTAGGATAAAAGTGTTGGAGATTAACGTCGTTTGACGCTTGTATCATTTCACTCAGTTGTTAGGTACTGCTTATAGGTCCCTTGTGGTTATATTTGTTCCATTGGCTCTGTCGAATTCAGCGTTCACTGCTTTTGGTCAATGGACAGTTGCATTTGTGCTGTCAGGCTAGTCCTGTTGAGGTCTGTGTAGGTGCCTGTAGAGCTAGATTCCTTCAGAGGAGGTATACAGTTCTTATGTGATGGTTATAGAAGGTGAACCAGAAGCTGTTGGTTTCATTTCTTTTACTACCAGCTCTTTCTGTTGCTTCAGTTGTTTTCTTGCCTTAATTTGCCTGGATAGCTCAGTTGGTTAGAGCATGGTGCTGATAACACGAAGGTTGCAGGTTCGATCCCTATATGGGACAGCTGCATATTCCTGTATTGCAGGGGTTTGGACTAGATGATTCTCAGGGTCTCTTTCAGTGCTTCAGTTCTATGATTCTGTTATTCTGTCTTGTGTGCTTTATTGGCTGACTGCATTCTGTTCAACATAGTGACATCATGTAATGTTCTAGATCAGGGGTAGCCAACTCCCAAGAGACTGCGATCTACTCGCACAGTTAAAAACAGGCAGTGATATATCCCCTTTTTAGGGGTTCAGGTCAAAGTTGTTTAGCTTTTTTTAGGGGAGCCAAACTTGTTGAGCTTTGTTGAGGGGAGCCAATGATCTACCAGAGATCTACCACAGATGTCCAGTGATCTACCGGTAGATCACAATCTACCTGTTGGGCGTGCCTGTTCTAGATGGGCAAGTTAAATCAAAAGCTTGATGTTGATACACTGCTAGTGCAGCATACCTCTTTGAATACTGTTGACATTTTGACATTGGGGAGTTAAAAAATATACTGATTTTTGCCTTCTCGCTATAAAGGTATGGAATATATTTTCTCCTCTCCAGACACTCTTCTTTCTTGGCACTGTCTCTGTTAAAAGTTTAGAAGTGACATTGCGTTCTTATGGCTTTAGTCCCCAAGACTTGGAAAAGCAAGCATTTGTAATAACATTTGTTTCATAACTAAATTAGAAACATTTCAGTTTCAACACAAATAATTGAAGGAAAACTGAGATGAGCAGGTTGCTAGAATCAGCTGGAAATTTGAAAGGATAAGACTTTTGTGGAAAGTGGCCAAACAAAGTTTGGGATTGGATAAGAAGCTGAGAAAGGTATAAAATATTTGAATGGTATGGAAGTGACAAATGATGTTATTTTTAAAAAGTCTATATGTGTGGTAAGAGAAATTGGCTTTTATTTTTACCTAATAATAACTGTTTGCTCCGGGGGCTGGAAGAGAAGTTGTGGAGGGAAACCTTTCCAAAATATTGTTTTTATTTTTATCTTAGTAATTCAATTTGAGTTGCCTAATAAAAATATTCCCTAGGCGATTCTATTGGACATCATTCTGGGTCTATGGGTGGACAGACATTATGTCGACAGTTTGTGATGTTTCTCACATGTACACAACCTAATGAACAGCAATGTGGGCAGTATTTTCTGGGCAAAATAGTGGTAACCTGTTTAGACAAGCATTATTTGACCTCTTTTGCTCATATACATAAGAAATGATCATCCTGAACAGATTTCATTTCATCAGCACAATTAAGCTTATTAGTAATGACTGATTTATTGTATATTTAAATACATGTTAGGAAATGGAAGAAGCAGCTGATAAAATGCTTTTAGCGTTGAATGAGCCAGAGAGGAATAGAACTGTTGGAAATTGGTGAGCAATTTTGTTACAAGCATATGGCCCCAGGATATGGTATTAAGGCACATAGAGTCACCACCTTGCTGAAGCTAAGCAGATCTAGGGCCTGGTTTTTGCCTGGATGGGAGATTGCCTGAACATCATGTGTACTCTACCTTGGGTTCCATGATGGAGGAAATGTGGGGTATAAATATAAGAAAAACACACAGGTGTGATTCTTGAAAATGCTAGTTGGAGAGTTTCTGTTTCAAGAGATACTAATAGATGCAAATATGGAAAAGAAATACAATCAGTTGCATTAAAATGTGCATTAAGTTTGAACTTAAGTAGGTCTAACGTAAACCTTGTTATGCGTAAATTTCAGACATAGAATCTGCAGGAGAAGAAATAATGTAAGCAAACTATAGCAGGATAGGAGGGAGGTCAGGATGCGGGTTAACGCAATGTAAATAAGTGGATGATACTTAACATTGATTTATAAGAGTGTTTATTTTTATTTTTTTGTTTGTCTTTTTTCTTTCCCCCCCTTTTGTTATATGCTTTTTGTTTTCTGTGGAAAATTTCAATAAAAAGCAATTTTTTTTAAAAAAAGTTTGAACTTAAGAAAAGTGTTTGGATTTTTGTATCTTGCCACTGAGTTACAGTGTTACCTTGGGTTACATACACTTCAGGTTACATACGCTTCAGGTTACAGACTCTGCTAACCCAGAAATATTACCTCGGGTTAAGAACTTTGCTTCAGGATGAGAACAGAAAACATGCTCCGGCGGTGCGGCAGGAGGCCCCATTAGCTAAAGTGGTGCTTCAGGTTAAGAACGGACCTCTGGAATGAATTAAGTACTTAACCTGAGGTACCACTGTATATGTAAAAGACTTTGCTCTTGGTGACTATACAGCTCTTTCACAAATGAGTTACCAGACCATTTGTCTACTTATCTCAGTATTGTCTACACTGACTGGTAGCAGCTATCTAGGGTTTTAGACAGTGGTCTTTCCTAACCCTTCATGCCAAGGATTGCACCTGGGGCCTTCCAACTTCAAAGCAGATGCCCAGCTGCTGAGTTGCAGCTCTTTCTTGTTCAGTATGAGCAAATATAGAGTGGGTATTCTACTTCTTGCAGTTACTGTAATATGGAAATGTGATTATTCTGAAGTAATAGATGGCTCTAAAAAGAAGGGGCAACTTGGATTCATTAGTACCTTTTTGAAAGCTTCTTGATGGCATCCATTATGTGTTGTTCCTCCACTCATTGCATCCCCAAATATAAGTTTGTTTTTTTAAAAAAAAGTTTTTCTCAAAGTAATGGGAAAATAAGAGTTCATAGAAAACACAAACATAAAGTTTTCTGGAGTTAAAAATAGGAATTAAAATATTTATGATGGCGCACAGTGTTGTATGTGAAAGCACAGATAAGGCTGTGGTTACATTACAGTACTTACAGTATTTTCATGACCTAAAATTTAAAGTGCAAAAGACCTAATGCAGTCAGGTATAAAGAGTCTGCCAAGATTGTTGATAAATAGTTATGTTTCCCCCTCCCCTTCAATATTGACATTCTTGTAATATTTTTGTAAGAACATATCTAAACTTAATGAGGGAATAGTGTTGGGGGAAACATACTGATGGTCTTGTGTACTGTACAGTTAGCGTAGCACAGAAGATATGGAGTAGTGCTGGGCATATTTTAAGGATAATTTTTCAATTGAAAACCAATTAGCATAGTGTATGAGCACAAAGAGTGCAGGAATATGATGTTAGTTTTGGAAACGATCATGAAATGCTTTCACCCAGAAAATTCATTCAGACTTGCTTGTTATCAGTCTGAATGAATTTAAATTACTTTTAAGGTTGTGATGATGCCAGTAAATTGTTCTTAGTGCACAATAACTGTCTAAGTACACCATGTAATATGTATGGTCAATAGTTCACAAAAATGGTTATAATTTACAGAAAGAGCAATAAAGTCTTGAAAACATATCTGTTCAGCAAAGAGAAATAAAGGTTTATTGAGATATAAATTAGCAAAGAAACATTTGTTGTTTGCTTATGTTTTAGGTGACTAATGCCTTGTATTGCAAAAGGTTAGTTTGGTGAATAAAGTTCTAACCCAACTTTTTTCCTTCTGAAAGCTTTCTAGTGATGTTGCCCAGAAAAGGACATAAAAGAAATCTAAATAGGTTTTAAATATATATAACTTATAAAACCCCTGTAAAGTTTATTTAAAGATATTTTGGCATTCTTTTTAACTAGGAATCAGATGATAATATCAGCATCCCAGCTGGAATATGCAGCTTAACAAGAGTGCATAAGGAGTCACTTTCGAAGGGAAAAATACTGAAGTTAGTGTGGCACTGCAAAAACTTTTCATTTAAAGGGGGATTTTGTGCCCTTTCTTTTTATCCATTGTCCCTGAAGTGGCTCTTTAATATTAAGGAGCTATTTCCCCCCCTCCCCCCTGAGTTGAAAATTTGGATTTGAGGCTCAATGATGACTTAGAATACCCACTTTCTCTCTTTCTCATTGCATTTTGAAGCACACTTGCTTTGACCCATCCTCTAGTTTCTCCACATTTGGTCCCTACCCTGCACTCAGCTCTCGCTTGTGGCTCCTAGAAGCTGTCAGCATTCGCAGTGGCCTCACCAGGTACCTAAACCAGGTCTCAAACTCTCATTGATTTAGAGACTTGGTCTCCATGTGAGGACACGCTACAGTGAAATTGAGCAGATGATACCAATAGTGGGTTCAACAATCGAGAAGGCGGTTTGTACACTGCCTTTTGGCAACTCCTGCAGCCAAGCTCTATTGCTCTACTTTCCATTAGACCACATCAGTGAGGCTGAGAGGGGGGTCTTGTTGTCTGGGCAGCCCAGGACCTCCATACATACTGCCCATGCTTGTGCCCCAGGGAGGTCACTTCAGCGCTACAATTTTAGCAGTTTGACTTCACCCCTGGAAGTGCAGTCTATTGTTTGTCTGTTGAGACAGACGGATGCTAACAACTGTTGCCCCTGGATGCAGAAGTACATTTCCAGTCTGCCTCAGTATAATAATTAATAATAATTCATTATTTATACCCTGCCCATCTGGCTGGATTTCCCCAGCCACTCTGTGCGGCTTCCAACAAAATATTAAAAATACAATAAAACATCAACCATTAAAAACTGCCCTAATCAGGGCTGCCTTCAGATGTCTTCTAAAAGTCATATAGTTGTTTATTTCCTTGACATCTGATGGGAGGGCATTAGGCCCTCTTCCTGGTTCCCTGTAACTTCGCTTCTTGCAGTGAGGGAACCGCCAGAAGGCCCTCGGAGCTGGACCTCATTGTCGGGCATGCATCCCTGAAGTTCAATGCAGTCCAGCTTGGCATGTGATGTTAATACGCATCTGCATTAATTGTATGCATGGATTTCCATTACTGTATACCTTACTCTATAATAAACAAAATCTATTATATGAATGCCATTAACTGCAGAATAAACCTCTGAAGTTCAGACTACTATCTCTTTGGTTAAAGAAGAAGAAGAAATGTTTTGCTTTTAATGGATTTGTGTTTGCCTTTTTGGAAAATGTGTTTGCATATGTTAATATTAGCACAATTTTAATTGTAAATAAGTAGTTTATCCCCAGTATTGAGAACCCTTTTCTGTTCCTCCACTTTGTAGGTTTTCGATCACTTGCCTGGGTCTGTATGTTTTGGAGTTGCGTTTCTGCTTGAGTTTTAAGTGTCTGTATTGCATTAGTTGATCAGTATGGAGTTCATGTATGGGGGCTGTTCTTTTGACTGGGGCTTAGGTTGTACTTGCTGCATTTGGATGGTCAAATCCTGTCTTAATAAACAAGATTGTGCATGAGCTTCATGTACCTGCACTCAACCCTTGTGCTACTGTGGGCAAAGAAACCAGGGACTGCAGTAAATGATAGCTTGCTGTTTGGTGTGAACGGTGAGCTGTGGCTAATGACTTTTTAAAAAGCCAGAGTTTGGAAGCCAATTTTTAAACCATAGTTTGACATTCTCAGAAGAGATGTGGGAAGGGGCTGCATGCATAGGCCCAAATTCGTTTACTCTTTTTATGTCTGTTTATTCCTTGCTCAAACATTTCAACTATATTTGTACGTTAAATTTGATAACTAAGGCTCAGCTGTTCGTGTTTACTTTTGTTTTTGTAAGTTGCTGAGAGCTCATCTATATTAGGAGGACATACAGCCTCTTAAACAAGGCGATCACCATCACAAAAATATTTAAAAATGCCTCTAATGTTTATTGAACAATAAACACCTGTACTTTTCATTGTTAACTTTAATGTTTATGGGAACTCATTTTGGGTGCTTTAACTTTTGCTCAAAAGATGTAATCTCCCATTTCAGAGACCACTTTTATGGGTCTAAGGTTTTGAAGCAAGTCTCTAGGTAACAGTATACTCGCTCATGAACTCTTTTCCCAAGAAAGCAAGGCTCCTCAGCCACAGAAAGTCACCAGTTGTGCAGACGTCGAAGAACCCCAAAATAAAAAGATAAGTTTCAATAAGTGAGTTTAAATGAAGTCTTGATCCTGGTTTGTGTGCTTTTATGGCATTAAGCAGTCGCATTTTTGAACTTTCTTTGTAAATACCGGCACTAGAAACCGTCTTTATAAGGCAAAACAGGAGAGCTTCAAGACTGAATTGACAGTCTGTTGATCTGAGAATTAACAAACTCCTAAAATTACACGAGTTGGCAACCCTGGGATAAACATGTCAGCGAGTCTTTCCCACCTTTAATTTGTCATCAGCTGGTACTGTAAATGGAACATGCTCCTTTTGTGATCGCAGAATAGGACTATTAATTGAAAGTACCGTTTTCAGGCTATTTTGGTGATACCTTAGTGAATTGCAAAGTTCAGCCGTAAACCAGATTACCCAGGTTCCCTCCCATGCTATTATGGCCAGGTTGAACTGTGCTGAAGTCTGTGAGAAACAGACATGTCATCTACTTGATTTCATGACTCTGAACATAGGCCAGTGGCCCATCTAGTCCAACATCCTGTACTCACAGTGGCTGGTCAAATGCCTGTGGGAAACTGCAAACAGAATTTGAGCATGCCCTCCTCTTGTTGTTTCTGGTAATTGTTATTTGGAAGCATTGCACAGCCCTCTCCTCTGGTTTTATATTTTAGCCTAGCCATAGAAACTAGAACAGCAGCATGGAAAGGTGAACAGGTGAGTCCTTAAAATGTTTACCTGATTGAAGGGAGGGGAGTTCTTAGAACAGTTCAACCACCAAAAAAGATAGTTCAGTTCTTCAGATGCTGAAGAAGGAATCACGTGTAAGGTAACCAACAGACCTTGGTTTTAAAAACTGCAAACGTTGTGTTAAGATGGCTAGGTTTAAAAGAAACAAACAAACATAGCGGGCTTTTCCTCTTGGACTTGCTGTTTTGGAAAAGGAGGAGACTCATATAATTGGAAGGGACTTCATGGTTTATGTTGCTTCAGATTACGTCTGTACATCCTTTTGAAGCCAAAGCCAGATTTAGATAATCTTACTGTGGTCAGAAAAAGTGAGATACTGGATTAAAGCACAGTATAGGTGGATTTGTGAAAAATATTGGATTTGCCAAATGGAACAGGGAAATGTAGGAGGTGGCATATCAGATGTACTCCTAAGTACAGGATACTTCCCCATTGGTGGCGACCTGGTTGGACTGGAAATGAATATACTCTCTTCTTGTTGATGTGAGCTGCCCTAGCTGCCTTCTTCCAGTGTGTCTCAGACTATGCTGTTGAAAAAGATGCATGAGTGAGCAAGTTTAGGGGCAGCCAGCCCTAGACACACATTCCCATTTGTCCGCTAACATGATCTTATGTGTGCCAATGCTGCTGTGTCAATGTTTATTTGAGGGTGCAGCAAGCAGATGAAACACATAGCAGTGAGTGAGTAGCAGTAGTAGGTGTTGGAAGGCAGAGTTGTATATGCTGAGCAGCTTGCTTTGTGCCCCATGAGCGAGCTAGCTTGCTGCCTTTGGATGTAGTGAGGATGGCATCTGGTTGCCAGTGCTGAAGCAAAATCCACCTGTCAGTCTGGATGCCTTCTGGGTGCCGAAGTGTGAGGTGGGAGAGGCATCCTCTTGCCCTCCTCTGCAAAAAATAATAATAAAAAAATTGTATTGGGTAAGCACTATAACATCTTAAGGTATTGGCAATAGATTGTCTATAACGCGGGTGGCGCTATGGTCTAAACCACTGAGCCTCTTGGGCTTGCTGATCAGAAGGTCGGCAGTTCAAATCTTTGTGACAGGGTGAGCTCGTGTTCTGTCCCAGTTTCTCCCAACCTAGCAGTTAGAAAGCACACCAGTGCAAGTAGATAAATAGGTACTACTGCGGTGGGAAAGTAAACGGCGTTTCCGTGTGCTCTGACTTTTGTCATGGTGTTCTGTTGCACCAGAAGTAGTTTAGTCATGCTGGCCACATGACCCGGAAAGCTGTACGTTGACAAACGCTGGCTCCCTCTTCCTGAAAGTGTGATGAGCGCCACAACCCCATAATCGCCTTTGACTGGACTTAACTTACCTTTTTTTAAAAAACAACAACCTATAAATACAGTCTCATGCTGAGGTTTCTGTAGCAAAGGACAATCCTGTTGTAGATGGATATATTTAGTTAGTTTTACAACTGCTGCTGCTGAATTGATCTGCATGCATTTTGCAGTGGACTACAAGATTGTCATGGCAGGTGTTCCTGGTACATTTATGTTAGGCATGGCCATGTCTTAACATTCTTTACAAGTAGATTACTCTTTGCAGAAATGAATGTCTACAGGTTAATTATTCAAGATTGCCTCGTTACCTTTCGCTCATTAGAAATCTTTTTGTGAAGTTCTGTAGAGATATTTCTTTGATTGATTTTTATACAGTGGTACCTCAGGTTACAGACGCTTCAGGTTACAGACTCTGATAACCCAGAAATGGTACCTCGGGTTAAGAACTTTGCTTCAGGATGAGAACAGAAATTGCACGGTGGTGGTGCAGTGGCAGCGGGAGGCCCCATTAGCTAAAGTGGTACCTCAGGTTAAAAACAGTTTCAGGTTAAGAACGAACCTCTGGAACGAATTAAGTTCTTAACCAGAAGTACCACTGTATACTGGTGTAGTGGTAAATTTTGAAGTGCAGCTCATAATGGCAGCTCCATAGCATCTCCTACTGTGCAGATATGTGTGTGATATATATATTGCAAACAGACCTCCCCTCCCCTCAAGAGCAGAATTACATAGTATAATACGCAGTTTACTGGGATCAGTGTCCTTGAATAGTGATCAGACAGTAAAGGTGGTGTAGTGGGTTTCATGTTGGACTTGAGCTCAGGAGATGGGGATTCACACCACATATCAGCTATGAAGTTTTCATAGGTTCAACTTGCAAAACACACTGACCTTTAACAAGGGATCTTCACTGGAAATGCTACCTTTTAGGCAGAAAATATCGTAAAGAAAGTATGTTGCTTAAATTGCTAGTATAAAGTTGGAATCTCACAAAAAAGGAAAGAAGTATCTAGTCTCCACATGATTTTCCTCAACTCTCTGAATCCGCTGTGCTAAACTGTAACAAGCAATACAGTGGTACCTCAGGTTAGGAACTTAATTTGTTCTGGAGGTCCGTTCTTAACCTGAAACTGTTCTTAACCTGAGGTACCACTTTAGCTAATGGGGCCTCCCGCTACAGTCACGCCGCTGGAGCACAGTTTCTGTTCTCATCCTGAAGCAAAGTTCTTAACCTGACGTACTATTTCTGGGTTAGTGGAGTCTGTAACCTGAAGCGTCTGTAACCTGAGCTACCACTGTAGTAAAATCTGAAAGCATTGTTATGACCTCATCCAAAGCAAGAAAAATATGTGAATTATTCCTTCCCCACCCCCACCTGATCTTAGAAATAGTCCTAGAGATGCATTCCTCTCCCACAACACTAGTAATTTTATGGTTACCCAAAGCTTTCCTTTTGAAGTAAATATTGGAATACTAAAGTACTGTATGCTTTTTAGAAAATAATTCAGTCATATACAATGTTTTATCATAACTTGTAATGACTGTAGTTTCCATGTAAGCACATTTATCTACTTCCTTTCTGTGCTCATAAAACGCATGTTGGAGTTTTGTGTTTAGCTGATTTGAAGAGAGAGGAAAAATAAGGCAGTTGTAATTACCTGCTAGACATGTGTTTTAATCCCACAAAATCAAAATTATAGTGTTCTCATATGCACTGAGATATACTTTTATAAAATTCACCATTGCTTCATTTATATTCTTTGTGTCTACTTCCATTCGTAGCCATTGGGAATTTTGCTACCAGCAATAAAAGACAACCACCATGTTATACTGTACAGTATAGATATTGCAAATTTTGGTCTTGCTTCCCATTGATCTCAATCGCCATGTGGGAATCACTTTCAGCTGATTTTTATTTCCTGAGTCAGAAATTCTGTTTTACCGATCTTTCGGGCTTTCAGCAGTTATTCTCTGTGGGCTATCAAGTATTGCACATGAAAGAAAAGGTTCAAAGGCGTATAAAGAAGGCTGAGGTCTGAAATGTTTACTTAACAGTGCATTTCTTCTCTTTCTTAATGCTTTTTCAAAACATTTTCCAGACTAAGGGAATAGAAGGAAGGCTTAATAAATTTATGCTTTCTATATTCTATTGTCATTCTTACACTTACACACACACACGCTCCCTCCGCCTGGTATTCATCAATGTAAACTTGATAGTGCAACAGCTTGTTTGCATCTGTTTTGCCAGTGAGATGGATTAACAGCTTTGCAATTAGTTTGTTGTAAGTGTATTTGTATTATCAGGTTTATTTCTGTCCTTGTGAGGCTTTAAAAAAAACAAAACAAAACCAAAACAAGACAGTGAGCCTAGTGAAAATACACTTATCAGAGTTTGATGGTTAGCATAATATGAATGTTTCTGTTTTTGTTTAAGTAATGTTGGGGATGGAGCCCATAGTGGACCAGCAACTAACACTCGGGATCTCTTGAAGGTGGGGCATACAATAATGTTCTCACACCCATTTAATCTGTGGCGCAAGTCCCCACTTCTGCCCTTCTCTAGTAGGGTCAGGTGAGAACAGATGGAAGAAAGTCCTTCTCATAATCCATAATTGACTCTGCTTTCTTGAGTCAATCCCAGTGAATTTAGTGTGCTTTACTTTTGAGTAGACATGTATAGGATTGCACTGCAACTTCGCTATCATAGTATGTGGTTTAAAAGGAGATGGGGAAGCAAGGCATATTCATGGAGGGAAGGTATATTTACATCTCTTAGCCATGATAACTCTACATCAGGAGCAGCCAACATGGCACCCTCAATAAATGGTTGGGCTCCCAACATCTGTCAGCCTGTCTAATACTCTTGGGGTGGGAGCTTTAGGGCCCTGTACTGTTTACCCCTGCATGGAATCCATTTTCAGAAACAGAAACCAGGCTGCAGGGACAAGTGAGTTAATCTGTTGTCTTATTCTTGTGACTACCAGCAAGATCAGGCTCACTACTTTTTTATGAAGTAGTTCAGTTCATACGCAATGACAAACCATGGTTTGACCCTTCCTTTTCCTTCTCACTTGTTCTTCTCTCGCTTTCTGGTTTGCAATGACATCCAGATTCTGTAAACGGTGCTTGGATTATTGGTATATGTAAATCAAGACAAATCTGGACTAGATGAAACTTCAGGTTTGATCCAGCAAAATTACCTTCCCTGCCCCTTTCAAAAATGGATATTTAATATTTTTCTCTTCCATATAATATTCTTAAAGAGTGGCTCCCAACATAAAATTGAAACAACTATTAAAAAAACCTAATAATAAAATAAAAAACAAATTAGTCTCAGGAACATGGGTTTGAGCCTCATGTTGGGCAAAGGATTTCTGCATTGCAGGGGGTTTGGACAAGATGACCTTCTTGGTCCCTTCCAGCTCTTCAATTCTATGGAACACATGCAAACGCAAAATACCTATGTGACCTGATAATTATTGAGTTAAAAAGGAGAGATCTAAAAGGCCTGGGATAATAAAAAGATATAATCTGGTGCCTAAACGACAGTAAACTAGGCAGACCTCTTTCTTGAGAGTTCCACAGTTGTGGCACTACTACACAAGAGGCTCGACTGCAGTCACCATTTGCCTCTCGAGTGCTGGCGAGTCATGTGTAGATTGATGTGATGATGAAGTTGTCCCTGGTGTTTTTACACTTAAGACAACTAGGGCAGGATGGAAATTTTACTATGTTAATACAAAAAAACTGGATCTAGTTTAGCAGTTAGCTTCCATACTCTGAGTGCTTCTTAATGGTGTCACAATGATGATAAAAAGACTACACAAAATTCACTGAATTAAAGTTAGGCATAATTTAGATAGGGCATAGTCATTTAATTGGACTCATGTATACGTCCAGTTAATGAATATTACCAATATAGTTCCTTACTTTAAGGACTTTCTGTTTTTGTTCAAAAAACTACATGCTGGCAAAAAGACTAAGTAGCTTAAGAGACAATTGTGTTATAAAAGTTTTTGAATTTTCCTGTATTTTTATTTTTCCTTGTTTGTTCCTTTTGAAATCTCATCCTTGGATTTGTTATGGTAGATCATCAGGGGCTTCTACTCTCTACTGCATTTTATCATAATGCGCTTTGAGTATAAATAAACTGTGGTATGCTAAACCTAATAGCAATTAAACTGGAAGTGTTTGTGTTTCATCACTGTGAACTTCGCAGAAATGTTTCCATGACAACCTCCATGCTAGTTAAGGCAACCAGAGGTGATCAACAGTTTATATCCCCCCCCCTCTTGTAAGAATGGAATTTGTGTTGACAGTTTTGGCCTTTAATGGCACTTTTGTACTGTGTGAAAGTATTTGTTTACTAGATCATATGCTGTTAACTGTCAGGCTGAGATAGAATGACTGCTTTTGATAAAAGACTGCATTTTGTTTCTTAAGTCTGTGAAGCTTTTGCGGTTTAATTATCCACATCAGTGCAAAAGTCTCTATTCATTTTGCAGTTTAGAGTTTGATTTATGAGACACAATGCATTAATGGCGAGGCTTTTTTGTTTTGGATATTGCTTTAAATAACAAAATTTGAAAATAAATGTTAAGGGCCTTATCTGTAGTGGCACCCAGCCTTTAGAATTACTTCCCCAAGGAAGCTGCCCAGTAGCACCACTGTCATGTAAGTGCCAGACTATCCCTGAGCTTTAAAGTAACATCAGTGGTTCTGTTTGCTTGTTTTATAAATACTCTTCTTTTCTTTTCTTTTTTTACTAGTTTTTGAATGTTTTATTGTTTATAATAGGCGAGCAAACTGCAGGCTTGTTTTTCACTAGAATCTGAAGATCTACCAAACAAAGTCAGGTGCAAACAACATACAAATAACAGGATACCAGTACTCTGAAAACATTGTAAACCTAGGCATTTGTTTTCAGTGCTAGAACTCAGTTGAGCTCACAGTCCTTTCCCATAAAGGTCCACCACTCCTGCTTAGCTTTCCTCATTTCAGCAACTTAATTATATGGGGGAAAGTGTTTTTGTTGTTGTTAAATAACTGGGCCTTAGAACCTTTGCTAACCACTCTGAAATCTACTAGTAAATTCTGATCTATCTTTTTTCCAACCCTTGCCTTATAAGGTGTATTGACTGTTCAGTCATAATGCTAAAACATGGTTTAGTGAAAATGAACCCAGTCATACTTGGGTTTCATGCAATCCCAGAACTATGGTTTATTTTAACCATGGTTAGTGAAAACAAGCCAGGTTCATGGATTTTATAGATTAAAGATGGCTTGTTTCCACTAACCCAAGTTAAAAGTAACCTGATTTTTGGAGTACAGTGACATGGCAAGCTGTGAATAGGGTATCTTTTGTTAACAAAGGAGTCAAACTAGTTGATCAGTTGTGCCCTCTCACTCATTGAATCTGTGTCACACAGTTTTGTTTTTCCTTCTCTTCTGATTGCAGATCAGAATTGAGTAGGTGCAGGATAGCAGGTTGTAGATGAATCAGCATAATACTGAACTAAGAGTGTCCTGTCTCCCATTCATAGTGGCTGCCTTCCCGGGCAATAGATATGTCCAACCTTTGTTTGCTCCTGGATCTGTGACTACAGTAAGGTCATCAAATGATGGCAATATGGAAGGTGCTTTCCCCCCAGGCTCACTTTTTGAATCTGAAAGTGGTAAATGCAGTTTTTGCATTTGTAACCTCAAGACTTGTCTGTGGTAATGTTCTGTACCCAGGTGATTCCTCACAGGCTGTAGGTGGCTCTGAATGAAGTGACCATATACTAAAATTCTAAATCCTTAAACATCTTGGGTTCCCTGTGCCACAGCACTTTGGATTTCTGTTTCTTTTAAAATGAGGAAGATATATCCTCTTTGAAGAGTTCCTACAGCTCAACAGTTATAAGGACTCTTGCTCTTGGGGGAGTTGTCAAATCCAGAACCTCTTATAAATAATTCCAGAGCTGCTGTTTACACTATAGTCATTTTGAGCAGGCACCTGGTGGCTAGAATTTAAACAATAAGGATAATTAATTTGATTCATGACATTATATTTTAATCTCCTTTGAAATAGGTTGAAATGAGGATGGGAAACAATTTGAAATAAAAAAAAATGTTCTTGTCCATTTATATTTATACATGTTCAATTCTGTTGCACTTAAGCTTTGCCAGCTTAACTAATTCGTTTCCTCAGATTTCTCCATATGATTTGAAAAGATAGAATTCTATTTTCCAATAGACATTGTTTACCCAAGCTTTCTGTTAATTCTTTTAAGGTCTCTTCTCCTGCCTGCTGTTCATTTACTCTTGCCTTTGACTTTCTTCCATCTCAGCTCTGGGTTGTTTTTTTAATTTTGAAAGTGAACAGAGCTCCCAACCCCGCCAAATAATGCACTAATTAGCATTAGTTCATGACTTGATTGCAATATTGCTTATTTATGGCAATCCTTTATCATTACTTTTCTCAAGTTGTTTATGCCCATGTTACAATGTGTGCAGGAAGCTCTTTCATACAAGTGATGTTCCTTCCTATACATAACAAGAGAGTGCAAAACCATCGAATCATCTTGATGTTTATAAATATACCATAATCTGGGGGAAAGTCATCACTTTTAGAAAACAAATGTTTTGGTTTATGTATTCACCGATACGTTTCAGAAAATAAAACTTTGTAATATACTTCTGTAGACTCTTGTTTGCAGTAGAGTAATATTGGATACTGAATGCATTAAGCCAAAATAATTGTGAAATATGTTTAGACTGCCTGTCAGTTGCTGCAGAAATGTAGTAATTTGAACAAAGAATACTCCACCCAAAAGCAGGAATAAAGCAAGGTATCGAGCTAATAGCATTCAGGAAAACATAAAATGTTTATAATATACAAATGAAAATAAAAGCATTCTTTAAACAAATCATTATCCCAGAGAGAGAAGCATATTAAGCAAAATGGTATGCTGCCTTTTAGTGATTTAGCGCCAAATCTGAAGCATCGATAACAGAAGTTTGTGTCCCTCCTAGATAGAAGTAGAATCTCCCTATGTGGCTGGGAATGGTATATAGCCTGGGGGCCATCATGTATTTTTTGGATTTGATTTTCGATTCCGCTCCCCAACTCCCCAAATGGGAGGCACTGTCTTCCCCCATTGTGAGCTTTCCTGAATGTATGCAAGATGGGCGGGGGGGGGGGGAAGGAGTGTGTCCGTGTGTTTGCACGCGTGCACGCTTTGGAGAGAGAGAGACACAGATACATGTGTGTCTGTGATCAGAGTGTGTGCATATAGTATGCACCTTTCATCTTTTCTTGGACTGGGGAATACTTCCTGTTATTGACACGCAGTAACATCATTCTTTGTGATCACTATTTTGCAATCTGCACAATTGGGACCAGCAGGACATAAGTGTTTTGCCATGACAAGCATGAGGTTGTTCATGGGAGTGGGGAGCAGCACTGACTGTTCTCAGATTTTTTAAATGCCACATCCCCATGACAGCTATTTTGTGATGGCTGCCTATAGCACTTCCTCTTCATTCCAATCGTGCCTGCAGGTCCAAAAAGTTTGACAACCCTTGGCATATAGGTGGTCTTACACTTGTTCCTGCTTTCTAAATATTGCATTGCTGCGAGACAAAATCTCACCAAAACAAGAAGCTTGCAGGTTGTATATGTGCATTGTATATGTGCACTTTCATGTGCATTGGTGTGCTACTGTAAGGAGATACACGTGCTATTTCGATATTAATCTTATGCACTCCTGTAATAGGCTGTCATAAATGGCTTCACTGCAAAATGCTATCAGCATACTGTGTATTTGCTTTCATAAAGTATTTAACTCTTAAGTATTAAACTTAAGGCAGACAGGTAACTTTAATCTTCCAGAGTCCTGGCAAAATCTCTCTCTTTTTGTCATGCCCACATGAATTAGTTATGATTTCCTAATTTGAACTATTTTCCTTGCTTTTGTGTTGTTGATCGTTACCCCAGATGGTGGAATAGGTCCACATAATGAGTCTGTCATATTTGTAATTAACAGCTTGTTTGGACATCTTTCACAAATTTGTTATTCTGTTTTGTGGCATCTGTGTAATAAAATGTAGGTTCTGATCCCTGGAAAGAAAAAAGTCTAGGTGTGAGGTCATGAGAAACCCTATCTCCTAAGAGAACAGAAAAGTTGTGTAATAATGACATCTCTCTCAAAGCTACTCAGTACATATGGAATATGTATTGTTAACAATTGACTTTTAAAACAGAAAAGCCCATTTTTGGTGAGAAGCCCATCTCAAATACTTTAAAATGTCTTTTAAAGCAGACATTTGTAGTACAAAAAATGTCTCTAGAGAACTATTCTTCCCACTTTTTTTTTTTTACAAAGTCTAAAAATCTATGTAATTCTGTTCCCTCACTCAACTAATGCTGCTTTTTTAACCCTGCGTATTGAATTCAATAGGACTTACCGGTACTTCTGAGTAGACATTATGTTATTATGATGGCCATAGTTAAACTGATTTGGCCACTGGGAATATGTTGTGGGCTTGTCCTCTCCCTCTTTCCATCCTCTTCTGGCCCCAATTCCCTTCCCGACTTTCTGGCTTAAAATAGCCATGGTTTTCCTGATTCAGACTTACTGATTTTTGGTAACCATAAACACTGTGAAGTCCACATTGGAATTGGTACTCAGCAGGATAAAGGAAACATGCAACCTACAGCACTTTTATTTAGCCATAATGCCTAAACTGAGCCAGGGTACCGCTTCTTGATGTATTTGTATACATGTATTCAAAATAAATACATGTTGCAAGCTGTACATGTCATTGGTGGCCTGATTCTTTCTTGGTTGCTGCTCACTTTTTTCTTGAAAAGTATGTGATTCATACACATTCTTAATCACCGAGGCAATACATATACAGGCAGCCTCCCATTTACGTGTGTTCAAAATGTTCACGATCGAGCATTTGTGCATTGTGCCGAACCCAGAAGGCAGATCTGTTGCAAGGCAACAGTAGTGTTAAGTAGGGAAAAAGTAAAGAGCTTCATGATATGAAAGGTTTCATGGGGCCTGTGGGAGAATGCACCGGTTTGGGGGGTGGGGGGTGGGATAAACTATTCTAGGTGAAAATGTGCTAATTACTGTAACTGAATGAGTCAGTTGGGGCTGTTACTTTCATGATAGTCCTCTTCCTTGTTCAGGTAATGCCACCTTGTTTCAGGGCTGGGGATGGAGGCAGCTGCAATATTCCCTTTACTTTACCACCACACCCTATGCTAGAGGCTTGAAGAATCCTGCCAGTCTCAGCACATCCCAGATTGCCTCTCTTTGGGTGCCTGAAGGCTAACCAAACCTATGGGATTCCCCCACTTATTTTGCAGTCATTCTAGCTCTGAGATTGCAGTCTTGTTTTCAAGGAAGAAACATCTCAGGTTATTCACTAACTTGCTATTCAGCCAGTGGCAGAACAGACTGCTTTCCCGCAAGCTTGGGAAGGGTTAATTTTTTTAAAAAAAATCACACAAAAATTATTATAAGCCTATTCCGTTATGAACTTTCCTCTCGTGTGAACCATGGTGTGTCTTCCCAGTTGGGAGGAAAGGGATGTGTCAGAGCAAAGCATGCTTCAGCCTACGGATGCAACCATCGCATTGCAACATAAACTATTAAATACACCATACCTATTTAGAAGAAGAAAAATAACACAGTAGGCAAAATTGAGAAAAATGTGGACTGATACAATATACTATAAAGGTTTTGGAAGCTGGCTTTTCATCAAAGATATGTCAGTTTTCTCCTTTACACCTAATTCATCTTGCTTTCTAAGCAATTATGAAAATGCTTAATTCATACTGCACATGCTAATTTAAGACAGCAGTGATCACAGCTTTCTGAGCTCATGTGTTCTAATTAATTGAACTTGACCATCTCTGCTTACAGTACAGGTGAAATCATGCCACAGTATCAATTCAGGGTTTGTGTCTGTGTGTTTGTGCAGATTGAATTGCAGTTTGTTTTTATTTTTCTAAGTTAATCTTTGAATAACTGCTAAATTGCCATGTATTCGTTACCAAATGTGCTCAGTGCTGTGATCTTTTGAAATCTACTTAACTTGTTCCACATGTGTACCAGATTCTCATAAAAGTTATTACAATTGCTTAAATGTAGTCAGTTTTTGAAAAGCAATATTTCTGGTACACGTACACACACACACACACATACACACACACACATATACCCCCCCTCTCTCTCTCTGTAAAAACAAAATAACATTTCATTTAGTGTATTTTAAATGTTTAAGGTGATTTCTACATGTAGAAATTACAGCCGCTCTTGAGCTATTGGTGCTTCTGTTTCGGATGATAACAACTTTGCCTTTGTAAATACCCTTTTGTAAGGCATTCATAACTCACAGGCAAATGATAGATACTCATGGATGGGCTTTGGAGCAGATGGGAGGAAAGGGCATGGAGAACAGACATAGGGTAGCATTGCTAAGTGTTGACAGTGCTAGGAGGCAGATTTAGCCTTGCCGAACCTGCAGTCATGGGAGGAGAGGAAGGTCACACACTGGTATACTCCCAAGTCATGTAAAGTAAACTAAGCAATTTGACCACTAGTGACAGCAGTGTTGTCTTCCAGATTCCCTTGGTTATCTCTTTTTGGCTTTTTGTTTCCACCCAGCTTGATGTTAATGTACAACATATATGGTTGTAGCATTAAAGGATGGGAACGAAACAGGTAAAAGAGCAAGGGAACTGCAGGATATGCTGTTAGCAGACAGACAAGAGAAAAGGCCTACTTTAGATCACACTTTTTTGTATGACTGTTTTTTGTCAGTTGGGTAAATATTAACAGACTAGATTTTGACTGAAGTCATAAGAGAGATTTTGTTTTCTCTAGATAGCTGGAGAGGTGTTAAGGCTGTTTTTGTTTAATTATAAATTTAAATTTCAGTTTCAAAAATTACAGTTTCAAAAATATTTTTTAAAACCTATTTGAAATACCTTTATATGCGTAAGAAAGGATAAGAAAGATTTTAATGTAACTTGAGTAGTGTTCTAATACTGTAGAAAGAGATCTGACAGGTTTGTATTAAAGGTTTTTAAAAATAATTTCATCAACAACTAAAAGGCTAATTTTGGTTTTACTTTAAAGATATTGTTTGCCCGTCTTCTAAATTTCAAGGGAGAATACTAATCTGGGCTCATTTATTAAGAAATTAAGAAAATAGTTTATATAATATTGAGTGAATTAGTGATTCATTTTTTTAACTACCTCTCCCCTAATATGCATAATCTCACTAAAGTTCTTAACAAAACACAATGGCTTTTTGATAAGATGTTTTGATGAGACATTCATCGCTTTAGAGAGAGGATCTCAGATTCCTCTAGGCAGTTCCACAAACGATACTGATCCTGAGAGGAAATCTGTGGAGCTCATTAGGATCACCCCCAATTAAAAAGAATTACCCTAAATCATACTTATTTTGTTTAATTATTCATGAAATCTGATCTAGCTGAGTTTTTGTTATTACAGCAGCAGCAAAATACAGTTTGCAGAATCATACAACATGACATCAGTGATGTGCTAGCATTCACATTTGACGTGGATATTACACATTTATTTTATAGTTTCTGAACCTATAGAAACACTCCCAAATTTAATATAAACTTGTGGACTTTCTCTCCATTCCAGAAAAAGCAATTGAAATAGCTATCATTTTGAATGCAGATTTAGTAAATTACTGCATTACATAACATTTTCAGCTGGACGTTAAGGCCACATTCGAGCAACAGTTACCGTATTTTTCGCCCTATAGGACACACTTTTCCCCCTCCAAAAATGAAGGGGAAATCTTGGTGCGTCCTATGGGGCGAATGCAGGCTTTCGCTGAAGCTTGAAGAGCGAGAGGGGTCGGCGCACACCGACCCCTCTCGCTCTCCAGGCTTCAGGAAGACATCCGCAGCCTAGGCAGCCCTGCAGGAGTTCCCACAAGGCTGTCTAGGCTGCGGATAGCAGCCTGCTTCCCGGAGCGTCGGGCGCCCTGAAAGCAGAGCGCCCGGCGCTTTGGGAACACATCCACAGCCTAGGCAGCCCTGCGGGAGGTCCTGCAGGGCTCCCCATGCTGCGGGTAGCAGCCTGCTGCCCGGCGGGCGGGGCGCCCTGAAGCAGAGCGCCCCGCGCGCCGGATAGACATCTGCAGCATGGGGAGCCCTGCAGGAGTTCCCCGCAGGGCTCCCCATGCTGCGGATAGCAGTCTGCCGCCCAGCGGGCGGGACGCCCTGAAGCAGAGCGCCTCTCACGCCGGGCAGACATCGGCCAGCCCCACAAGCTCGGGGGACAGCAGGTAGGCGCAGCGCCGCCATCCCGCTGTTCCTCGACCTGGTTCGGTTTCCCCGACCTGCTTTGGGGGGGGGGAAATAAAGGAAAACTTTTTTTCCTTTATTTCCCCCCCCCAAAAAAACTAGGTGCGTCCTATGGGACGGAGCGTCCTATGGGACGAAAAATACGGTAAGCACTTTTTAAGACCCATTAATTTCAGAAGCACGTGTTTTTGTAGGTATGCCTGCTAAAGAATGATAATGAAGAACTAGTAATTTGAAGACCAAATTTAGATTAGGCTTGATATTACAGTTGATGGCAATATTTTTATTAAATAATTCCATTTGTTTATAGGACAACCACAACAGGGCCAGACTTCATACAAGTGACCCCATGCTCTCTAAGAACAACTTGCTAATATTTCTAATGTTTTTGTAGTGGTATATTTCTAGTAGCCCTAGTCATGTTATGACAAGTTTGGAAACATTCTCATAAAGAAATAAATAGGTAAAATAGAGAGAACATTTTAAAATAACAGACTGTAAACCTTTCCTATCTGAATGCTACCCATAGACCTTTTGAAGCTTTTTCTTATTAATTGCCTTGCTGTTGCAGATTGAACTAACCTAGGAATGAGGGTCTTTGAGAGCATGAAAGAATAGGATTTATGGTAATAAAATATGCTGATGCCATGGTAGGTCCTGTGTAGATAGACAGCCGTAATCTCTGTTGAACAGTACTGTATGAACCTGCATGTCTAAGCAGCGAAAAACCAATCGTCCACAGTAAGGTTGTGCAGCTTTCACAACACACACAAACAGATACAAGGTAAGTGTGTGTGAGAAAATCTTATAAACTTATTAGTAGTAAACAAAACCAATAAAACATTTATATAAAAACACAGGTTGAAATTTGGAAGGGGAGGGTGAACGATGTTTTTATATTTGCAAAATTTTTATATCTGCAAAATTATGTAATTGCCCAGCTCTTAATAACAGTTAACTGTTATAAGTGCAGTGTGTTTTAAAGTTTAGTATCATTGGCCATAATCCACTATGGCTGCAACTGTGGACAGGAAAGGAGCATGCTCATAGCCTGAAGTGCTTTGCGAAAGTTGAATCAGCAAACCGATGAAAAAGCAGTTTATCGATTCCTTTGGATGATTGGCTGCTATAAAAGCTTTTTTTAAAAAAGCCCTCTTGCAAATTTCTGTTCTGCCCATGTCTAGCAGGTAGCATTCATGACAGAACTAGAAAACCCAAATCAGTTTTAGAGAGGCTGTGAGGGCCTAGGATGCACAGGTATGCACCAATGTGTACCTGCAAATGCATTAGCGCTGGGGTAGTGAGTAGTGAAATGCCTTCCTTAGGGCCTACAGTTTGTCTGAAAAACATCTTTTTCTGCCATTCAGAACTTGGTAGCTATTTGCTAAAGATAAAAGTAGACACTTTAACCTTGTCTTACAATGGATTATCTGAAGGAGCGTCTCCACCCCCATCGTTCTACCCAGACACTGAGGTCCAGCGCCGAGGGCCTTCTTGTGCTTCCCTTACTGCGAGAAGCCAAGTTACAGGGAACCAGGCAGAGGGCCTTCTTGGTAGTGGCGCCCTCCCTGTGGAATGCCCTCCCACCAGATGTCAAAGAGAACAACTACCAAACTTTTAGAAGACATCTGAAGGCAGCCCTGTTTAGGGAAGCTTTTAATGTTTGATGTATGACGGTATTTTAATATTTTTTGGGAAGCTGCCCAGAGTGGCTGGGGAAGCCCAGCCAGATGGGTGGGGTATGATAAATAATAATAATAATAATAATAATAATAATTATTATTATTATTATTATTACCATTTAATTCATAAATGCATCGAGTGTAAAAGGAGTTCACTGATTTGTGCATGTGACAGCTAGCACCTCAGTGTTCAGTGTTTTAAGTGGATGCCACAAACTAGCATAGTGCTCCTTCATGTGTTACCTTTGGCTGTTTTCTTCATGCACAAGAGTAGTAAATGAATCTCTAATACATGTATATCTAGGCCAGTGTTCACACGTACATGAAGCTATTGACTAGGAGCTAAGAGAATGAGTCCTGTGTCAGAACTCCCTCCTACTCCCCAAGTTGTGTATTTTGCTTAATTAGTTACTCTCTAATTTGTGGCCAAGCATAGTTTGTACATGCCTTGCAGATGAATAGGTTTGGGTAGGTGCCCAACTCTAGTAGCTTCCATGGAGTTACTTACCTAAACTCTGTAGAAAAGGGCTGCATGCCTGAAAATTAGTGTGGACTGCATTGCTTGCAGTAAAATGTGCATATGATGTGCACTTGGACGGAAATTCCTATCAAAACGTACATTCGGTTGAAAGTAAGGATGAAATATGTCATTTTCAAATTCACACATGCAATCCACCAAATGATATTGCAGACAAATACTGAAGCAGGTCTAAAATAAGGGAAGCTTCCACCCATTGCCCTGACCCTCCTGTCTCTCTACAGTATCCCCGCCACCCAAGGCTTTACATTTCAGTACAAAATTGTTTTAAATTTTAAATATTAAGCTGTAAAAGAAAAAGTGGAGGGGGCGTGGGAGAATGTTACCAAAAAGGTAGGAGTAAATTGCGCAATCTGCGTTTTTTTGTTTTTTTGCAGATCTGTGCCTGTAGAAATTAACTTGAGTTTTATTACAAAATCTTGTGGCCGTAGGGTTGATTTACAAAGTAATTCCCAGTTCCGTGTAATCTGTCCTAACCTGTGACTGGGCCCATACTCAGGAAGAAAAGGGTGTGTTTACTAGCCGGTACATTACTACAGCTGCAGCAAGGTCCCCATGGAAATTGCATCCACGTGCAGCTTCATTTCATGTTTCTTGGTTGCAGAGGAAAAACATTATTAACTGACCCTCAGATTGGAGTACGTATGGCTAGGTGAAGAAGGTTCTTAGGCAAACCAGAGTACCAGGATATGTCCCTCTTCATGTTCCTCTCAGCTCTTTTTATAGGAGAAGGCAAATGGGGAGTTTTTGAACCTTTTTTGTTCTCCAACAGAATTCGAACTCACTCCCCTTCTCAGTGGTCATCTCTCCTGTAGAAAAATACAGATTGGGAAGCATAGACAGTCCCTGGAATGTTTCAGCCACTTTTCGCAGCCACTTGGCCTTCCTCTTAGCTGTGGCTCCAACTGAAAGGGTTTGAAACGCACAGGCAAACATCTAGCAAACTGCAAAATGAAGTCATGTGTTACTTGTGCCTCAGTTATTTAACCTTCGTGCAAGCACCCTACAGTTCTCCAATTTGAAGAACTGAGGTGTTAAATGCTAGGAAAATGACACAAATATGCACACACTGTAAATTTATGAGCAAATGTAATGCTGTAGCATTTAAAACTTAACTATAAATGTTTGAAAATATTCCTAACAGTGTTTGTAGCATGAGTGCAGATGGTGTAAGAAAATGTTCATTTTTTTAATTACTCCTCCCTAGATACTATGATGAACCAGAATGAACAATTATTACAATTGAGAGTTTTGCAGGCAGGTCTTTTTTTTAAAAAAAAAAATATTTACACAATATATTGCAGCTGCTTTTTCAGAGCTGCCACAATCCCACAATGAATACACATTTAACTGAATTTAAAGTGTGTTTTGTACACGCATCTGAATGTATTCACATGCAAGATGATGCTGAACCTGATAAACAGACAGGCACACACAGACAAACATGCCAAGTGTGCATATATTGGCAGAGGAACAGGGATATTATTATCACAACCATTGAAATCTGCAGTAGAACCCATATTAGATTGCATTAAAAAGAAACTATACATGACTTTAAAAAAATGTCAGAATTATATTTGTAGCTCCCACGTGTAGGATCATCCTTACTTTTTAGTTGCCTCTGCCTTTAGAAATGTGCAGAAGAAGTGTTCTAATCTAGAATCAGTGTTTCAGTTTTGTGCTTTTATGGGCTTGTTCGTGTGCTAGGCCAAACCAGGGCTTGGTGGTACTGGAATGAAACCCGTGCTTGCATGCTCCCTTCTCCCCTGGGCACTTATTAAATGCTTCGCTTCATTCCACAAAGGGACCATGGTGGGTCTCCCTAGACCAGGGGTCAGGAAACTTTTTCAGCAGCGGGCCGGTCCACTGTCCCTCAGACCTTGGGGGGACGGACGGACTATATTTTTTTTTGGGGGGGGGATGATGCAAGAGTACCATGAGCCCCAGTGGCTGCTTACCTGTGTCTTGTGAGCAGCAGGGGCTGGCGGTGGTGGCGTAGGGATGATGAGTGGCGTGCGAAAGGGCTCCGGAGAGGGGCTGCTTAAAATGGGGGCCACTCGAGTGCTGCTGACAGTGCTGCTGCTGCTGTCACCAACAAAGCCTAGCCCCTTTCCTCCTCTAGGCAGGGTGGGGAGAAGCCAGGAGGGAGGAGGCACTGCCGCCGTGTGAGGGAGAGGGAGGGAGCGGGAAAGAATGTGTGCACTGGTGATCCACGCGGCGATTCCCGGACCATCCGTGGGCCAAATCCAGAAGGCAATTGGGCCTGATCTGGCCCGCGAACCCTAGTTTGCCTACCCATGCCCTACATTGCTGAAGTTCAGGGGAGAACCATCGCCGTAGCTACCCATATAATCTAGTCTGGCAGCACCTGTCTCAAGAAGAGAAGTTGCTGTGTGGGTTCAGCAACCTCCTAACTCCCAGACCTAGCCAACGGAGACCTGGTGCCATGCTCTTTGCTACCAACAGTTAGAGGGCGGCACACATACATAACCATTTGTGATGGCCATTTCTGGGATGGGCAGGGAGGATTCTGGGAATATTAAAATACGATGCAAGATTCCCCAGCATATCTTAAGAGGTGTGTGTGTGTGTGTTAAGGATAATGGTTTACTTTCCTGAAATGGGAATGTTTGCTTATGTTAAATTACTGTGTACTTTTAACATGGTTCCCCACCCCCTTTGTCAGTAGCTCTCGTGTGATTGGATGACTGTGAGTCACGTGAGAGAGGCATTCCATTCTGTTGTGACTGTTATTCTAATAACTGTCATTTTGTAACTGTCTTTCTGCTTCTCTCTATCTGTGAGGGAGAATGGCTGCTGAGAGAGGTTTCTCAGGATACTACTGTGTGTCAGTGTGATCTGTCTGAAGTGAGACAGACAGAGGAAGATCCCTAAAAGTTAATAGGGAGAGACCTGCGCAGGAGCTCTCTGTAAGGAACAGAGAGAATACTGCTGAGGTGAAAGTAAAAACCGTTCATAAGAAACTGTAAGGCCTGAGTGAGATCTACAATTCAAGTGAGAATGTACCCTTGTTTGAATAAGCATGCTGTTGTAAATATATTCTCCTCAGTTATATGTTTATGAAAGTAAAGTTCTTTTGAATATAAAGTCTTTACAAAGAAGCTACCAATCACCTAGAAGAGGAGTTAACTTCCTAGCTGTAAGCTACTCTGTTACATTGCGTATCACCAACATTTATACACCCCGGCCACACACCAGTGTGTATGTGACCTGTTGGTATACAAAGACACATTCCTGGCTTGCTTTTGATACCAGCATGTCTGTGGGAAACCAGCTTCACTGACAGGGCGATTGGGTTTTCACTCCAGAAGTGTTTCTGATGGAGAGGTGCTTCCTAATGTATAATTTAAATATTTCTTTTTGTAAGAAGAAATGCACCAAAGCATAAGTAATATATTAAGTTATTTGTAATAATACTAATAACTACATCAGGTTTTGCTTTTTATTAGTGAGCGTAGGAGAGGGGAATTATTTAGGCAGTGGTTGTGTGCCTTACTTACTTTGCTGTTTTTTAAAATAAAACAAAAACTATATAATGGTGTATCAAAAATAGTATCAACGATAGCAATGAGAATTTGATATTAAGCCGAGTAGATTGCATTTTAAAATTCTGTCACTTATTTCTATACGTAAATCAAATTTGGATGAAGATGCTTTACGTCTTTGTTTGTACAAGGAAAAAAGAAAATATTTTTCCTTGTAGAGTAATGAAGTATTTCTAGACAAAGTGGATTTATGATTGTAACATCTTTTGACAAGCACATTGGACTGTAGAAAGAGCATCCAACTTGGGGCTTGGGGCATATGTTGCTACCTTCTGCTAGCATAGCTCCAAAGCAAGTCACTGTTCGCTAAGGGTCAGGTTCATGCTTTCAGATCAGAGAAAAGTAAATATATGGTTGCGTTTTCAGAAGTGATAATTTGTAATATATAATGTAAATAGGTTTGTATGTAAAGATGCTCTGACCTATTTATGTCATGGACTGATGGGATCGATGTATTCAAGCCTAGTCTATAAAAGTAATTATGTAAAATTGTTCAGATCTGAGCCCATATGGTTTAAAAGGTATGGTGGGCTGGAGACCTGAACTATCACTGCTGATAAACATTCAGGGGCAGTAACCTACTCTTTTGTCTGTCCACTTAGGGCAGGGCAGAATGAACAGTCGCCCCATACTACTTAAATTAAATGGTATTCTGGCTAATATGGGCGGGGGTCACCAACCTTTTGGGACCTGTGGTCACATTGGCAAACCAGAGAAACTGCTGTTAACACCACAACTAAACACACTGCACTTGGGTACAACAGAACACTTCTTTCAAGCCTACTTCCAGCATGGGGAGGGGACTTTGTGATTGCCAGAGAATGCCTCTGTGAGCTCATTGGTGACCCCTACTTTAGATGAAAAGATCCCAGGGTATGTAGAGCTTTAAAGGATAAAACCAGCACTTTTAAATTGAACCTTGAGGCAGTCAGGTGGATAGTGTCATACCTCAGGTTACAGACGCTTCAGGTTGCACAATTTTGGGTTGCGCACCGTGCCCAACCTGGAAGTACCAGAATGGGTTACTTCCGGGTTTTGGCACATGCGCAGAAGCGCCAAATCAAGACCTGTGCAGACGCAGCGCTGCAGGTTGCGAACGTGCTTCCCGCACGGATCACGTTTGCAACCCCGAGCATCCACTGTAGTGGTGAACTTTTAACATGGGTCATTCCTAGTTGATAATCTGGCCACTGCATGCTGTACCACTTGTAGTTTTTCAATGCTCTTTGAACACAGTTGAATTGATAATTTGAAGGCAATAGAATACCTCTGCAGGTGTTCTCAGTATGGTTGTAATGGTATGGAAGAGAACAGAGGTGTGCAAGATGTGC